>NW_028270139.1:91649347-92274347 GCF_037043375.1 Chiloscyllium plagiosum | reverse complement strand
TTTGGAAACTTTATTAACAGTACTTCTGCTGTTATGGACCTTTTCTCTCTGCATGAAATTGCTTCTGGCTTCTATCATTCTCAAATATAAATCAGCTAAAGCCTGAACAATTATTTTCTCAGATGGTCTCTCAAGCTAAAATCACATGATATCCTTGAAATGCTTTTTTGAACTCACCATTCAAAGTTATTTTCTAACTTATAAAAAAAAACAAATCTGACTTTTCCAGGACTGATAACTTAAATTCCTTATCTCCATCACTTTGAAGTCCAATTTCTGAAACAGTATGAATATAATACAAACATTCATCACATCTTGTTTCAATGCCTTTTTCTCATCGCAATAACAGAAGACGCTTTTTCACAATGTGGATATATAAATTCTCCAGCTCTCTATTTCTTAATATTTTTTCAGCCCATTTATGATACTGCCACATTAGAAAGTAGAAAAACTCTCAGAAAAACTGAATGTGAATCAAATTCAAATTGCATTAATGGAAGCAGGGAGATTTTATGTCCTTCTTTTTGCCTTTTTTGTACAATATAGTCAATGATTTAGAAGGCAAATCAAATCCATCTGATGCATTTACCACTTCATTGAAGAGATATTAATCTTATGTAAATAGAATTTATTTTAAATATGAGCCATCAAACTTCTACCTTATTAATGTTGATGCATGGGCATTGTTTTTAAGGTGGTATTTATTGTCTAATAAATGTCATTCTTGTCAGTAAAGCCAACATTGATTTTATAAAAGAGCCTAAGTTGATCTCACATGTAAACTGGCATAAAGTAAGTATTTTTCTTCAGAATCAATCCAGTTTCAACATAGATTGAAGCTAATCGGTAATGTATGGAGCCCTCCAGATTTAACAACACAGGGGGGCCATTGGCTTTGTTTTAAGACTGAGACAAACATTGTATGATATATTGATATATCCTAATTACTGCTCACCATGTTTTATGGGTGGTTGGACTCTCGGCCACCATAAAGCAGATTTTCTGCCACCTCCTTCTTTTAGGATGAGAGCCACTGGGCCTGCTTTGTCTCATGTGAAAGAGAAAAAGCACAAGGCAAGATAAGTGGGTTAGTAGCTGAATGTGCAAGTGTGTGAATGGTTCGGCGAGGTAGGTCAGCAGGTGAGGGGGTAGGAAGATTGGGGCTAGTTGGATGGTTGCGAGGGGGATAGATGGTTGATCAATGGGATATTTGGGAGGAGATTAGTCAGGCCTTGTTGGGGTGTTAGTTGGGTTGGCTCAGGAGATAGTTGGATGGCCATAGAGGTAGATGAGCTAGGGGAATAGTTGAGTGGTCAGGAATTTGGTTGTTAATGTAGGTTTTAAACTGTCTAATATTTCCTAGATAGCTAGACAAATAAATCATATTTGTCTGGCTTGAGCCTCACACTCTAAGTTCAGAAACATTTGAGAACAGACCTTGGAAGCATAGAGTCAGCTCACTAGAACATCTGAAGCAATTCTGACATAAGTCTGCAAATTAGGATTTTCACAGGCTCTTGATGAGCTTCTCCTGTCTTATATGATGTGGCGACAGGAAGTTCTGAGCCTTCATATAGTTAAGTGGTGGTTATGGCGTAAACAGAAACCTGCCAACTCTTGTGGGAGCTTCAATGCTTCCTTATTGAGAAAGAAGGCAAGGTCCCTGTGCTGATCCACTCCACATCACATTCTATCAGCTCGTGATAAGTAGAAGGAAGCTCATCATACATTTACATTGTGCTGTATTAACTTCTCAGTGCAAATGTTTCACAACTGTCTTTTTATTCTATTATTGTTTTAGTTTTTATTAATTTTTTAAATTGTCACACATGATTACTGTTTTAATTGCCTAATTGTCTTGTCATTTACATTTTAGCATCCTCCTAGGTTTGCACACATACTAAAGAGCTTTACAAAGTAATGTCCAGGCCATATAAACTATCTCACTGTTCATTCATAAATGGCACAGGTGCTTCATACTTGTACGATTCTGTGGAAGAAATCATAAACTCAGAGATTATTTCCTGCCCGTTGGTCATCGATCACAGAAACATAGAAAACAGGTGCAGGAGTAGGCCATTCTTTAAGCCTACACCACTATGATCATGGCTGATCACGTAATTTCAGTATCCCATTCTCACTTTCTCTCCATACTCCTTGATCCCTTTAGCTGCAAGGCCCATGTCCAGCTCCCTCTTGAATATATCTAACGTACTGGGCCCAGCAGCTTTCTGTTCCATGGACAACACTTGGGCAGCATTACAGAACTTTTCCCTGTCTTAATTGCTCATCCACAAAATTTACATTGAATTTTATTCTACAGGAATGAATAATACATCTACTATGCACTAATTAACAATAAAAATACCATAGATGTTTAAATTATCTGCAATGGACAGCCCTCATATAGAAAGTTGCAGAGTTTATTGGAATTACATTGAGGATTTATCTACCGTTATGGAAAAAGGAAAATGCCTAACTAAATAGACTTCTGATAGTCCATTATCACTGCTGACAAAATCTTTGTGCTTTAACATTCTAAAGCACTGCCCAAAAGGCAGAACACTAGAAGTCTCAACCACTATACATAATGAAGTATTCACATATCTTCAGGGTATAAAAGGCAGTTAATTAGTTGTCAGATACCAATGTTCTGATGTAAAACCTGACAGTATTTTCACAGTGTGAACTCATTGTGACATTTTATACCGTACGGTAATGAATGAACGATGAGCGATCAACAATATCTTAGAAGTACCTTTGCATGCAGGTTTTGTTCTGCAAACAAATGAGCTATTCAGTCAGTTTACCGCTTCTTTTAATATTTCTTTGCAGAGGCCATTGGTTAATGCGGAGCAAAGAATGATTTCAGCATACAGCGGCTGGAATCATGGACAAGACTTTTCCAGTTGGATTCAGGGCAATGCAGAAGTCACAGATGAAAGTCAAAAGGCCATTGTTGCATGCAGTGAAAGACCTGGAGGCAACTTGAAAATTACAGTCAGCCACAGATAGTGGTACTCAATACACTATTAGCTAGCTGAATTGGCTACTGGTTGCTCGTGAGCAAGACGCCCAACTGACAACCCCCACAAATCCTCCCCTATCCCAGGGAGAATGGCCTGGGGGATGGTTCCAAAGTAGTTCCCAGTTGGTGATGTAAATTGTCCACCATCTCCTGCCTACATGTCATGAACAGTTCCTCACATGACAGATCGTAAGCGCTTCAGCAATGAATCTTTCTCTTTGCAAGAAGTCAGTTCAGCTTCACCATTTGGGTTGATTAATTCTATGAGGTTAAGATGCAAATTAAATCTTACAAGTTAATCACCCCAACAGAGCACATGTCTGGATTTTGGGAATTTGATTCACAGCCTACGTGATTCCTACCCATTCATTTCAATTGGTGATCAATGGCATGTTGTACAACCTCTGAAATAAATGCACTCATGTCTATGCCCAAACTAAAAAAGAAAGACTATATTGAAAGCATTAACTTGGAAATCTTTCCCCCATGAAAATCTTTTCCTGTTGAATTTTACTTTGATATTTGTGAAATGAATTTCCTTTATAAATGATAGGTTCCTGCATATATTGGGTATATGCATATTCATATTTGACAGAGGATGCAGTGAAAACTAATGATTTGTACTACACTGTAACTCATTTACATGTATTATGTTAGCATAATAGCTATGAATTTTTAAAAAGCTTCTGATGAATATACATATCAGTTGCCCTGGATTTATACCTTATTGCAAACCTGAGCTGTCTGGGAAAATACATTAGCTTGCATATAGCAAAATCTGAATGAATGTGCAGCCTGATGCAGGTCAATACACAGGTTTAATTTTTCACAATGTTCTGATTTTTAGTTAATTTAATGGTTTATTTTGTAATGAGATGCTGTAATGAAACAAAATTCAACATGATGGCTAAATAAAATCAGTTCATGGCTATAATACATGATTTTCTTATCGAATCAAATCTCTAAGAATGTAAAATACATGAAACCCACCATTGCCCCTTGTACTGACTGTCTGCAACAGAATCTCAGGTAGTTATTGCTTATCCTTAAGAACAATCTGAGCAATGCTATAAAATGTAACCAACCTTTGCCATTCAACTATTATTGAAATAAACGTATACAAAAAATAAAATGGTGCCAGATTTTTAAAAAATTCATTCACATGATGTGGGCATTTAGCTAGACCAGCATTTATTGCCCATCCCTATTTGCCCAGAGGGCTGTTAAAATTCAACCACATTGCTGTGGGTTTGCAGTCACATATAGGCCAGACTAGGTAGGATGGCAGTTTCCTTCCCTAAAGAACATTAGTTAACCAGATAGGTTTTTCCAACAATCGACAATGGATTCATGGTCATCATTAAATTCTTAACTCCAGATTTTTATTAAATTCAAATTCCATCCACTCCCCAGACCATCAGTGAGTTTCTGGATTAATAGGCTAGCAATAATACCACTAGGCCATTCCCTCCCCTTGGTTTCTTTCTGTGGTTTCTTTCAATAATCTTTTGGCTTACTTGCTTTGGATTTTAAGGGCTAGAATTCCATCAGTATGGCAGGAATTAGGACATGACTTGGAAATTTTGCCTACTTTCAAATTTCCTAAAACTTTTTCATCCTTTTCAATGACTTCTGATGTCACTCACATTGGGACCATATTGTCATGGCTTGGAGGGTCTTGAAAACCTAATCTGCCATATTGAAAGCACCAGAAACTCTGTTTTAGCAATTAACACAATGGCACTGCTGTCACATCTCAAATAACTTGTAGGATTTCCCCGCTCTCCCCCCACACCCGATCTGCCCATTGCCCCATATGCCTGAAATGGCTGGTGTCAAACATTAGGCCAAGAGTTCCAGATTGGTGCTCAGCCATCATTCTCTTTGCCCACATGACTCCACCAAGTTCAATTTTGACACTGCAAAACCTGATTCCATAACTCCAACAGGACAAAACACTGCGCTGTGTACTTTGAAGGTTCACCCACCATAACTAAAACTCTGAGATCTGAAAGTACGCCATTGCTTACAGATGCTGCAGATGTTTACAACCTCAGCTGGGATTAGTGATGCTCAATTAGGCAGAAGAAGGTTTATTCCCCTTAATACCATTAGCTGTTCCACTTTCTGTCTCATTTGGAGAAACAGTACTCCAAGAGTTGCTTAAGAAAGTAGGGTGCAGATATGGTGGACTGTTAGCGCTCTCACTTCTGTCAGAGTTTGGGGTTCAAGTCCCACTCCAGAGTTATTGAGCCCAAAACCTAGCCTGACAATTTGCAGCAATGCTGCACTTTTGGGGTGTCCCCTTTCAGATGTGGCACTAACCATTAAACAGCACCTGCTCTTTCAGCTAGACAAAAAATGGATCAGAAAACATTCTTTGAAAGATGATCAGAAGAATTTCTGACAATATCCTGGCCCAATATTTATCCTCAAACCCATGGATTGTAAACCGTTTGACTGGTTGTTAATTTGATCTTTAATAATAACAATTGATAGCAACAAGTAGCAAACACAGTGCCCACAGAGAATCAATGTCATCTGGTAGTACCATGACAAATCCTTCCTCAAGGTCTTATACGCAGTGTTCACTGTTGACAGTAATTAGGTTACAGAATACATTTCTGAGCGTAGTATTTGGAACTGATAATCCCTGTTGAATTGATGGGACTTGCAGAAGGTCAGAAACTTGATGACAGCTGCTGTGGCTTTACTGAGGCTCTTTAACTAAACCATGGTATTAACATCTTACTTCAAGCTTCCCCAGTTAATCAGGGATGGCGGAAGGATCATGCACTGGATTTATCAAAGGAAGGATTTCTAATTAAAGGAGCCCAGCCAGGGAGTCAGATGTATGAATGATGTATCAATGTTTTGAAGCAGCAATAGCCACAGGAATGAAATGTTAAGTGGTCTGACATGGCCCATGTTAACTTTTCTCATGCAACAGTCTGCACTTCAGCTTATTAATTATGGAATTGGCTTCTTTGGCACCCTGTTCATGGAACTGTACTGCAGGAGTGTTGTGAACACTCACTGTTTGGATGGTGTCAATCTTCTTGAGTGTTGTTTGAGCTGTGCCAATCCAGGCAAGTAGCGAGTATTCCATCACAGTCTGGACTTGTGCCTTGGACAGAGGAACCTCAGTTATCTGGCATTCAATTAACCAAATTTTGGATGATCCAAACAAGTTCGTAAAGTCCTGATGTGTGGCTAACTATGTTATCCAGCATCGATTATCTGGCATTCGATTAACCGAACGAAATACTCCCCACCCATGTCCTTCGGGCAATTAAGGTTCCTCTGTAGATAGCGGAGAGACTTTATGGAGTCGGAAGGTGAGTTACTTTCTACAGAATTCCTAGCCTCTGATCTGCTCTCATAGCCATTGCATCTTTATGCTGGTCCAGTTTAGTTTTTGGTTAATGATAGCTCAGAGATTCAATTACAGTAATGTGATTGAATGTCAAAGAATGACACTTATATTCTGTCTTATGAGAGATATTCATTGACTGATATTTCCATGTAACAAGTGTTGCTTTGTGATATTTCAGCTCACATCTTGATATTGTACACCTCTTGCTGCAGTTGGACACAGCCAGCTTTGATGTCTAAGGAGTCATGAATAGTGCAATTATCAATGAACATCCTCACTTCTGACTTTATGATGGACAGAAGGTCATTGATGAAACAGATAAAGCTGGTTGTGTCTAGGACATTGTCCTGAGGAACTCCGGTAGAGGTGCCTGACCATCAACAAATACAATGGAAACAATCAGTCCAGAGGATGTGTTTGTGCTATAATGGAAGGAGTATGCAATGCACTTTATAATGGACTATGCAGCTCCCTAATCCACTCAAAAGGTGATCCTCAAGGTTGTTATGTGTATGGCAAGAGTTACTCACATGACTGTTTTCTAATAGCACAATCATAAATATCCTCCATAAACAGGGAACATTATGGTTGTTGGCTGTTTTAACCTCGCCCTTTATTCTGATTCTTTTACCTCACAGTCATATTACTTTGCAGAGCTGTGTAAGGGTCTATACCTGAAATAATGACTAATTGGTGTTCTTTTGCCAGCTGTTGCCTGAGCTGCTTAACGTCTCAATGGTTTTCTGTTTCTGCCTTTAAACTCAAATGTGATATATCCTGCATTTGGGGATTTGAAGCTGAGGAAAGTTTCCTTGACGGGCTGCGTAGTTAGTAACTCAGCCAGACAGGTTCATATCATTCCAGAACAACAGTTGTTAATTGACCAATTGGTCAGACCCATTGACATTGCCTGTATTGGTGGATCTGATACTTCCCACTAGGTCCTAATTCACTAAATTTATTTCTGATGTCTGCTGGTAAATTGCATAATTTTAGTTGGTTAGACACAAGCAATAATCCAACGTAGAGGCAGCTGTTGCCAGTCATTAGATTAAGATAAGTGAAGGACCCCTGGGAGCCCTCCTGTGGTGCAGTGGTAATGTCCCTACCCCAGGCCTGTGTTCAAGTCCCACTTGCTCTAGAGGTGTTTAATAATGTCTCTGAACAGGTTAATTAGGAAAAGATAGAGTAAATGAAACAAAAAGCAGGCTCTGCTGAAGTTGTTTTTTTTTTAAAATAGACCATTTAGCATTTCCTATCCACCTAACCTGCACATCTTTGAACTGTGGGAGGAAACCGGAGCACCCAGAGGAAACCCACACAGACACAGGGAAAATGTGCTACACAGATCATTTACTGATGGTGGTCGACAGTTAAGAACAAAAAAAGAATTCTCAGTGATTTGGTGGTGGGGAAGCCATTCAGTTGTGTGTTGCAACACTGCCAGATACAGAAAGAAAAAGTGAGGCACTCCCTCTCAACTCCATTTTGATTGAGCCCTTCACACTCTCCCCACCTTTCCTTTAGTGTAATTGCACTGCCTTTACGGGGCTCAGCACATACACTAATCAATTGGAAAACACTGGTGATCTATTGGTGGTAGCTAAAAGGTGAAAAAATGCCATGGGTGATTTGGTGATGGGTTGGGGGTGGCGGGTAAACAAGAAACACTCAGCTGTGAGTCAGAGCACTTCTAGACATAAAAATAATAAAGGAAAGAAAGAACACTGCTGGATTTAAATAAAAGTAAAAAAAAAGCCAATGATGTACATACCTACGGACGGAGTAATAGGTATTCTCATTCAAGATTCTCAAGTTAACCTAATTTTGCAGCAATTTGTTTTGATGACACTTAAGTGTTAGCATTTTAGCAAACTAACTCTGTTCTTTTCAATCTCTATCTCCATAAGGCCATAAGAGATAGGGACAAGAAGTAGGCCATTTTGTCCATCAAATGTACTCCATCATTCACTGAGATGTCTGATAATCTGATTTAATAATGCTCAACTTCACTTTCTTGCCTTATTCCCATAATCTTTGACTCTCTTATTGATTAAAAATCTGCCTATCTCAGTCTTAATTATATTTGAAGACTCTACCTTTAAACTCTCTGTGAAAACAAATCCCACAGATTCACAACTGTAAGAGGAAAAAAATACTCCTCATCTTTGTCTTAATGAGGGTCACCCCTTACTCTGAGATTATGTCCTCTGGTCCGAGACTGTCCCACAAGGGGAAACAACCTCTCCACATCTACCTTGTCAACCTCCCTAAGAATCGCTTTCGTTTCCATAAAGTCACCTCTCATTCTTCTAACCTCCAATGAGTACAGCTCCTTGATCCTACAGTTGGGCAGAAGATTTGAATTTTGATGGTAAAGTGACATTGACCGGCTTTTAAATTAAGGCAGCATTTGATAGGCAATTTTGGCAGTCTACCACATTACTGATAGTCTGTTGACCAGATCAGCTAAGGATGGCAGATTAACTTCTCCAAAGGGCATCAGTGAATGAGATGTGTTTTTCATAAAAATCAGTGATAATTGTCAAGTCACCATTACTAGGACAAGCTTTATATTCTAGACTCTGAGTGAATTTAAATTCCCACTAACTGCCAGCATGGATTTGAAGCCATGATTTCAGAAATGCTAACCTGGGCCTTTGATTATAAGGCCAGGGACATTACTGCATTAGCACTTTGCCACCATTTCCCCTTAATGCTTAATGCTCTATTGCAAATAAAATAATAAAATCAAACAGCATTTAAAAGCAAGATTAAATTCCCTGTGCTTTATTATTCTGACTTTGTGTGAATTGTTTTAAAATTAATACCTAAGGTAGTTACTTGAAAATTAAATAAAGCACATATGAGATTTTGCATATTGCCTGATTCGCTAAAATTATATGAATTTATTTTTTTACACAGGATTCATAAAAAATATTGGCCATATTTCCATCAGCCTAATCCCATAGGGTTGTGTGTAAATAATGTACTTAATTTGAAATCATAAAAATTCCTATATTAAAAGACCTCCACATTAATATCTGCCTGCAGCAATACTCTCTCTTACTGACACCACAGTTTAAAACATTTTCAAATAATTACAACTCGTTTGAGTTCTGAAGCAGACGTTAATGAGGGTCAGTGCACTGTCAGTACTATTTTGTTCCTATATAAAGTAAGATTAGAGATAGAAAGTAATTAACTGACACAAAAGGATATGATAGACGTTCTTGAAGCACTCAACATGGGGAGCTGGTCTGATTAAGGTCACTGTGCTTTGTTCTTCACAATCTGATCAGCATCACTTTCACATGGAATTAAACAATTGTGGATTTCTCTGCATTCAACTCATTGCAACTTTTCAGAATCTGACAGGGTTTTCCACTTACTTGTATTGGGAGAAATTTAATGCCCTCCTTCAAGATGGAGTTTGGAGGGAGATGACATTTTAATCAGACAGGGGTTTGCAGAGTGAAGTATCCACCAACTTCCATCCTTCATGGACAATTCATGCCCACTTATGGCCTTCATCCCATCTCTGCCGTCATTACACCAGAGGTGGGTGGAGCAGTCGCCATGAATGGAGCTCCCTGCAGATTGGGGGAGGGGTAACATGACATCGGAAGAGCAGGGCTGGCTGAGAGCTGCCCCAGCACCACCAGCACAACCCCTGCCCCAGACAGTGACCATCTCTTTCCCATCCCGGTTGCAGTGCTTGGAGTAGAGATGGAAGGGGTCAAAGGCAGGATCTTTACCTGAGGTCCTGAACTCGAAAGGCCACACTGCTAGCCACTTAAGTGAGAGCTTAATGGAAAAATTCTTGTCACCTGAATTAAACTCCACCATTCACTGCATCTTTCCAATTCTCTTTTTTTTTCAAAAATAAAATCAGCTCTCCATTTAAGCATATACAATTTTTTTATTTTAAAATGGACTTGTCCTTGTTTCTCAGGTGGTATGCACATACAGATTAGGAGTAGGAGTAGGTCACTGTGTTCACTTACCCATGGGCATTCTTTGTTTGGGAAACCTGGGCAGTGCAATCAGTAAATTGAAACACGGGGCCAGAACCACTGCTTGGTTCTGTAGAAATGTTGGAGGTGTGTGCCTAATTCTCAGGGGAGGACATGGAAAACAAAGGACATATAGCAAACAGAGATCTGATTTTCTGACCATTGTCTAGGCACAAAGGTAGCTCTGGGTGAGTCACAATGCTCAGGCAAGGAGGACAAGTGGTGGTGACAGAGAGGAGTCGAAGATTGACTGTCAATAGCTCCCTAGCTGCCATCAATATGTGGAACTTGCTGAAATGCAACATAGTAAAATGATCCCAATCCAGCAACATATGCAGGCCCTCAGTTTACAAATGTAATCCATTTGCTTTCAAGTAACTGACTTCTGTTGCTCTTAAGCCAAATGTGGACTCTGATTGCTTACTTTTGTCAGGATACAAGACTATCAGAAGTAAGTTTTGAGAAGATTTGTAGCTCAGGTTGAGGGTCTGGATGTAGGTTTGCTCGCTGAGCTGGATGGTTCATTTTCAGATGTTTTGTCACCATACTAGGTAACATCACCAGCAAACCTCTGGATGAAGCCTCCAGAGGTGATGAAACATTTGAAACCAAATCTTCCAGCTCAGCGAGCAAACCTACATCCAGAACTATCATAAGTGTATCCATGATTTTCCATAAACTACTTTTATGTGAAAATTGGAACTATTTGCTATCACCAGATGAGAAGCAGTGAGATAGCTCTGAAATCAAGTCTCTTGGTTTGTCATGACAAAGGTTCATATTCTTTTTAATATGAAGCTATACTTTATTCCAATCTTTAAAATAAAACTCAGAGGAATCTGTATTTTGCCAGCTGGGTCAATGTTTATTGCCCATCCCTTATTATGCTCAGAAGCTGGTTCGAGTGTTTGAACTGCTGCAGTCCATGGTGCAGATAGATCCACAATGCAGTCAGGGAGGGAGTTCCAGGATTATAACCCAGCCACAATTTAGGAACGGCCATGTATTTTGAAATCAGGATAATGAGTGTCATGGAGAGGAACTTTCAGGTTGTAATGTTTGCAAACCATCTAGCAAACCATTTACAAACCATTTGTAAACTGAGGGCCTGCATATGTTGCTGGATTGGGATCATTGGCTGCTGTTCCCCTTCTAGATGGTTTGGAATGTCCTGTCTAAGAAGATGACTATGTCAGGCTGATGCTGAATTGATCTGTGGAACAGCTCTCCTAATTTTGTTATCAGACCCCATATTTAAGGAGGGAAGATAAATGACAGGGTCAACAAGGCTGAGTTTGCCATTGTTTTTCTGGTGTCTAGACTGATTTGAGGTGATACTGCAAGTTTTATTTCATTTCTGAGACTTTCTAGTGGTTGATACAATTGAGTGGCTTACTAAGAATCAAATACAGCACTATGGGTGTGAAGTAACATGTAGGTCAGACCAGGTGAGGACAGCACTTACCCTTCCTCAAGTGAAGTGGATAGGTTTTTTTTATGGACATGATCATCATTGACCTTTTTAAATCCAGATTTTATTTGAACTCAGATTTGACCATCTGTCTTAGTAGGTGTGAATTTATGTCCCTATGTCATTACCTGGGATCTCTGGATTACTTAGGAGAAAGTGAGGACTGCAGATGCTGGAGATCAGAGCTTAAAAATGTGTTGCTGGAAAAGCGCAGCAGGTCAGGCAGCATCAAAGGAACAGCAGAATCGACGTTTCAGGCATAAGAAGGGCTTATGCCCGAAACGTCGATTCTCCTGTTCCTTTGATGCTGCCTGACCTGCTGTGCATCTCTGGATTACTTGTCCAGTAACAATACCATTATGTCATTACCTCCACTTAATCAAAATGTAGGTATCTATTATTATTGTGAAAAATAAGGAGACAATCAAATATTTTCTTAAGTTAAAGAAACAACAAATACACTACCTGCTAAATCTGAAAAAAAAAGATGCTACATCAAACATAAAGCATTTGTACAGTCACTTGAGTGCATTTGTATATACATATACATGCATAAACATAAGGACAGACAGACAGACACACACACATACACATATATACATAAATACATGCACATATACATGCACAAGATAAGGAAAACATGCAGTGAGCATCAAAGTGCTCTATCATGAGTTAATCTGAAATGTGCCATGACGATGAGATGAGACTGATTATTTGCTGATGCCAATTTACATGGTGAGAGGGTGTAAGCAGTCACTGCCCATGGAGCATGCCCAGAGATGGTGAGAAATAGTGGGCTAATGGATTGCCAGAGAAGATGTTGGCCACCTGCAAATGCCAAGTAATGTCTCTGGCTCTCATGTCAGGACATTTGTGTCATCTACACCCTCTCTGCCACCTGGAAATTAGTAACCTGCACATAAATGAGCTGAGGTGAGGTAATATTGAGATGTTAGTGCAAGAACTAGGCCCCTCACCACTCACTAGCAGGATTCTCATTAAGCCACCAAAACCTTCTATGGAAAGTTGGAATTCATTTCTGTCAACACCTAGAATGTCAGTTTCCCATTTTCACCTATTTAACTTAATTGCCCATCATAGCTCATATTGCTCCACATTGTTTAGAGGCTGGAAAAATTCAGCCCAAAGTCAAGATCCAGCTTATTTTGCCTGACACACTTCAGATAGTGTTAGATTTCAGGTACTGTTTGTACAGACCTGGTAATTGCATTCAAACCTATTTTCTCCAATGCCATTAACAGTCCAGAATGTCTGCAGACACATTGGATCGCAACACTGAGTGAAATTTATTGAACTCCAATGGAAAGTTAAGAATCAGATATAAAACCACTTTACAGAGAAAGAAATCCAGCAATTATAGCTAAGGGCACTACATGTACTGCACTGCTCTTTAAATTTAGAAAGAATCAATTTCTTACATTAATCAGATTTCCCTGTAATGCTAAACAGAAAAGCAGTTTACTGATCCAATAACATATTGCACATTTGAGACATAATTGCAACACTTCCTTCGAGAGGTACAAATGAAGATGCAATTGAGAACAATAATAATGAATATTTAGAAAGCATTTCTATTAATTTTTCATTGCAATATGAATTATTCTTACAGTTTGGTTCTGAGCTTGCACTCATTTGTGCTTAGTGAAAGATCAAACTGAGATGGTTTTATGCAGGACGAGAAAATGCAGTCAGTTTGCTCATCTTTCAGGCTGGGAAGCAAGTCGGATGGTAAGCTGACTACTTGTCTCTTTGTGTGTGTTGTCAGCATCAAGATAGTGGCCAAAGATGGTCACTTCCTGAAGAAGGGCTTATGCCCGAAACGTCGATTCTCCTGTTCCTTGGATGCTGCCTGACCTGCTGCGCTTTTCCAGCAACACATTTTCAGCCAAAGATGGTCAACCATGCATGCAGAGACAGTGGAAATAATATCTCACCACCATGATAGAACCTTCTGGCTGACCCCAGGAACATGTTGGTCAATGACCTAACTACCTCCACCTCTGATGTTGTCACGCTGGTCCCTTCAACTTTCCTCACCACAGAGCAGTGCCTCCAACCCCTCACTGATGGCCACTCTCCCCCACCCCCTGTTCTCCTCTCCCCCCCCCCTTTTGCTACTGGCTGTTACTCCTCCTTCTGCCCCTCAATACTGGCCACATCCCTCACTGCCTCGCTCAATACTTCACTCAGGGAATGGGGCAATGAGTGAGGTGGCAGGTGAGGCACACCAAGCTGTTTGTGAGCGTGCCTCTGGCTCAGCGTTTTTTTTCTCATTCATTTCAGGGACATCTCTTGCACAGGTGCCTTACCAGTACTGCACGTGCAAGTTTAGTACAACCACACATCAAGGGACAAGTCAATTTTGCCATATTGTAATGTTTGAGTTGAAAAGGGTGGCACTAGAAAAGCATAGCAGGTTAACTAGCATCCGAGGAGCAGAAGAGTTGATGTTTCAGGCATAAGCCCTTCATCAGGAATGTCTCTGGATTTTGGTGAGCCTATGCAGAGGAGTTTGACTACAAAGCTGTGTTTCCTTGCGTGCATGATCACTGCTTCACCAGTGCTTGGCGTCATAATAGGCACAACCTTAAACTTACAGATAGTACTGTAATGACATCATTGGGCTTGATCTGCCATTTTCTGAACAGAAGTACATTCACGGTTTCCCCACCGGGTATAAACCTGTTAGGAACAACAGCTAGGGCTACAATGTATATAGAAAGGTTATGTCTGGGGACAGGAGGAGCACAAGCAGCTGCTCCAGGCTCCATGAGGAAACTTTGGGCCTCCACTCGCCAATGCTTTGTCTCCCATGATTCCCTTTCTGTTAAGGATTCTATTCCAAGTGGGTCTTGCCCACAATCTGCGTTAAGATAATCAGGCATAGCAGTAGAATCAGGCCATTTAGTTCATTGAATCATTGCCTCATTTGATAATCCTCAACACCACTTTCCAACCACTACTTTCCCATCTTTTCCACATTAATTGTCTTACTCATGGAAAATCTGACTATCTCAGATTTGCATATAATTAACAATACAGCTTCGACAGTTCTCTGTGGCAAAACATTCCCCAGATTCACTGACCTCTCAGGGAAGAAAGTTCTCCTCATCTCTGTCTCCCTTATTCTGAGATAAAGCTCTTTGGTCCTAGATTCTCCCACAAAAGGAAACAACCTAATTGCATCTGCCTTGTCAAGTCCCCAAATCTTCATAGTGTTTCAATAAGGTCACCTCTCATTCTTCTAAATTCCAATGATGACAGGCCCAATCTACTCAAACTCTCCTCATAGGGCAATCCCTCTCTACTCCGAAATGGAAGGCATGCCATTTTAAATGCAAATCAGGCACTGATGTGGCCACCAGTGTGTTTCTCCAAAGTCAAGACACCAGAAACAGAAGTCCCATCACCATGGAGCTATCAGAGACCAGAGGTACCTCACTTTCATCACTGTCACTGGGGGATGTGGCACTGGCTGCTGGTAATGTATCAGGGCTCCAGACCACAGGTGAATGGGGCAGGGATAGGGGTTCAGAAGGAGGGCTCCCTGGCTGCCAATGACCTACAGTTTAGAACGAAAGGGCAGGGAATGGCTTTCAACTGAACCTCCACTTTCTGATACTGCACCCCTCAATGAAGCACTGAGTATCTGACAATGAGGGACCTCACCCCAAGTAAGTACAACAGGGTTAGCTTTGCAATGTCCCACCTGCCACTGGTTGAATAGCAGTAATGCCGTGTTTACGTGGGCTATTTATATACTTTCTGTTGATATAACAGCAACATTTGTTTTCTTGAGCTATTGCTTTAATCCAACTATGTTAAGTTGGACACTAGATTTTATTGTCCACTTTTTCCATAGAATCTCCTATCTTCGACTTACTTTTGCTAGCAGACAACTCCCTGCATTTACAATCAATTTAAATTCATTTTATATCTACACAATTAATGATGTCCAATAAATCAAATTACTGGGTGTGATGCGTATAGGAAACCACACCTTCATTAGCATAAGATAAAAAGTAATCCTGCACAACAGTCATTTTAAAATTATGTTTCAAAATGATCTGAGGTCAAAAAAGGTCATGTTGACTCCATAATTATTAAGATATCTGCCTATCTAGTAAGAAGAGAGGTGAAAGTGATCTGTGGGCTGTATTTATGACAGAGGGTTCCTATGTGTTTGCATCTTTTTTTGCTTTTCGTTACAATACAATGGACCCAAATTCTATCAGGTATAATTAAAAAGGTTTGTAGATTCATTTAGTGCAGTGGAATGTAGAATAAACTGACAGCCCATTTTACATCTTCCTGTATCCTGATTTTTATTCCCATTGACTTTGAAACTGATCACAAGATACAACATATGTCAGAATCGTCTGCCTTAGATTTGATTGCCTAAAGAGGTCA
Source organism: Chiloscyllium plagiosum (assembly GCF_037043375.1). Classification (NCBI taxonomy): domain Eukaryota; kingdom Metazoa; phylum Chordata; class Chondrichthyes; order Orectolobiformes; family Hemiscylliidae; genus Chiloscyllium; species Chiloscyllium plagiosum. Next base: position 92,258,025 of record NW_028270139.1, on the reverse strand, counting down.
AAGAGAAATTTTCCAGATTTGTTTTTTTCCTAACTGGCTTAGACTTTTATCTTCTGTCATTGCCCAGAAGCTTACATTCTGAGTGTGAATTGTCTGTATCACGGTGGTCAAATCATCTAGACATATGTAGCAGGGTGGATAGATCCTGTTGATCTTTCCCTGTCCAACATTTTTATATGTTTACAAGTCATCGATTACTGTCCTGTTTTTGTGGCTGTTTAAAGTCCATCTTTTATGTTCCTTTGTTCCATTTCATTTTAAATGTCATTCATCAGGGAAACCTTCCAGCTCTGAGGAGAGGTACATATTGAAACTTGTGATGTCAGATCTCTCTGAACTGTTTCCTGAACCATGTTGAAGCATTTCCAGGATTTTAGATTTTCGAGTTAGACAGTCAGAATATTAGCCTTCAAATACAAGGCAATGAGGATTGTGCAATTGCTCAGCTGTGTATTATAATGAATGGTAATGTGCAGAGTTTCTGGTTATAACATGCTGGAACTAACTTTAAACTAATTGCATTCTTTAAGATAAATCAGAAATATCGGAAACTAGCTTGAATTCTTTACACCTACAAATGCTCCATTCCTCCGGAAACTACGAGAAATTGAAACATGAATTGACAAGACTGTCCAAAATTGAAAGCTGTTCATGTGATAACAATCTCAAGTATGCAGTCTGGAGGCATATACATGACAGACAGTGCCAATAAATTTGCATTCAATGTAGCTGAGTGGGATGTTTCCTGATACACGTCAGCAACTAAACGACTAGTAGTAAATGACAAAGCTGAAAAATAGAAACCTGAAGAAAGAGCCTAAAATGCTGGGAATATTCTATTCTGACAAAAGACCCACAACATTAACTCTATATTAATTAACTTAAAGTAAAATAAAACAAAATTACCACAATTCGGTCAAATAAGAAAAAGCTATGACAACATTGTCCCCCACCAGTTCTGAATCCTTGCATAATAGAATGGTTACACCATTGACCACATTATTACTGAACCCGAAGCAATGTTCCAGAGAAACTAATGCAATTAAGTTTCTGACAGGATGAAGGAAAATGGGACATTTTGGGGTTGAAATAGGTTATCATGCCTGATTTAGCAAGTTTTCATCACACAGACCATAAACGGTACAAATTACAAGACAACAATCAGTAATTTAAATCTGAAGAGATATGTTATTGTAGTCAAAATGCACATTATAATTCTGCAATTCTGGAGTATTTGCAATTTATTATACATCATTCACGCTATATGGTTTTCCAACCAATAACCTCTGCAATTGTGTTCCCTATTCATAGTGAGGCTCGCCTATAGTTAAAAAGAGAATTTTCTTAAACGAGGTGAATTTATGAGCTCATATATTGTGTGTGTATTTAAATAATAGCATAATTTTCATGTCTATCCACATCTTAACTGAATATGAAGGAATCTTGGTTACAGCAGGCTTGTCAGAATATTTAATAGTTTGCTGCATTTTATCTATTGCTTGTATGTGTGACTAACTTGCAGTCAGTTTTTAATATTTTTAGCTGTATCATTCTAGCTTATACTTCATTAATTTTGTTGTGCTAATTGTTATTCATGCTTATTACATTTCTTGCTTGTAATTCAACAAATCAATCTGTGGTAAGTATAGTACCATTATTAAACACATATTAAAAAAACTGGTTTATTGCACTCACTGATGGCTTACACCCAGCCTCCAGATGTGGCAATTTTTGTTTATTCACTCACACTCTAATTCCATTCTAATTTACTCAGATTTACCTTGCATGTAACGCCAGTCTGGTCTCTTAAGTAATGATCGCTTTACCTTTACCTTTAAGGTTTTGTGATTTTTCCTGTCAACATTTATCCTTCTTTCGCAACATCTATTATGACCTGCATCTCTTGACCTCTTAATCCTTTTTCCTGATATCTGTTTTTTCATTTCATTTTGTACAAAAACCTAAGACTACCTGACTTCATTCAAAGCTGGAGAAGCAAGATAAATGCAAAACAACATTCTGACGGTATCTAGGAAGTCTTTTCTCCACAGCCTCTCACCTCAAGATCTTGAAGAAATTAATCTGTGCATGTCTTAACTGTAGGAGAATGATAGATTGTTGTGTTTCGATGGATTTTCTTTCTGACCAGCTTTGTCAACCTGTAGACACTCCCATGGCACACATCAACGTAATGGAAGAATGATGATTCGTTATAGTTGTCATGAGCTCAATCATTATTTTGAATCTCTTTCTTTACTGCTGAAGAAAGCAACATCAATCATTATTGTTGCACTGAAAACTGCAAAAGGCAATTAATCTGCGAGGCATTTACATTTTGAGTCCTTTACAATTTTGCTGGCCAACTCATCCTTATTGTTTAATCTAACATGAACTGTGAACTCCTAAGACTGAGTAAATGTAGCCAGGTTTAATGTATTGCTTCAGGTATTATTTTGCATAATGAGTACATTATTAGGCCTTTGATGGCTCAGTAGTAAAGAAAGCTACTAGCAATAATGTCCAAACCTATAATTGATTAAGTTGATCTCAATCCAGATAGAGCATTTTAATTCTCCTCAAGGAGCGGAAACTATCTAGCGTTGCTTCTCACTGTTGATCATTATCCCATTTAAAGTACAATTAAGAGCAAGTGTATGTAACTCAGGGATTGGCAGAAATGATTTTGATTGTGAAATTTGATTGTGGTGTCACCGTTTCATAAAAGTGGTAAGGAAAAGCCAGGGAACAATAGACCGGTGAGCCTGACATCAGTGATGGGCAAGTTGTTAGAGTGAATCCTGAGGGAGCTGAAAATGTGAAGAAGGGCTTATGCCCGAAACGTCGATTCTCCTGTTCCTTGAATGCTGCCTGACCTGCTGCGCTTTTCCAGCAACACATTTTCAGCTCTGATCTCCAGCATCTGCAGCCCTCACTTTCTCCTGAATCCTGAGTGAGACAATTTACATATATTTGGAAAGGCAAGGACTTGTTAGGGATAGTAAACATGGCTTTGTGCATGGGAAATTATGTCTTGCAAACTTGATTGAGATTTTTGAAGAAGTAACAAAGAGGATTGATGAAGGCAGAGAGTTGGACATGATCTATATGGACTTCAGTAAGGTATTCGACAAAGTTCCTCATGGTAGACTGGTTAACAAGGTTAGATCACATGGAATACTGGGAGAATTAACCATTCTGATACAGAACTGGTATGCGAATAGAAGCCAGAGGGTGGTGGTGGAAGGTTGCTTTTCAGACTGGAGGCCTGTCACCAGTGGTGTTCCACAAGATCAATGTTGGGTCCATTGTGTTTCATAATTTATATAATTGATTTTGATGTGAACATAGGAGGTATGGTTAGTAAGTTTGCAGATGACACCAAAATTGGAGGTGTCGTGGACAGTGAAGAAGGTTACCTCAGAATACAACTGGATTTTGATCAGGTGGGCTAATGGCCGAGGAATGGCAGATGGAGTTTAATTCAGATCAATATGAGGTGCTGTATTTTGGAAAGGCAAATCAGGGTAGGACTGATGCACTTGTTGGTAAAGTCCTAGGGAGGGTTGCTGAACGAAGAGACCTTGGAGTGCAGGTTCTTAGTTCCTTGAAAGTGCATTCACAGGTGAATTGGATAGTAAAGAAGGCATGGTATGCTTTCCTTGATTGGTCAGAGGATTGAGTATAGGAGTTGGGAGGTCATATTATGGGTATACAGGTCTACTATTGGAATACAGTGTGCAATTCTCATCTCCCTTCTGTAGCAAGGATGTTGTGAAAGTTGAAATGGCTCAGAAAATGTTACAAGGATGTTGTCAAGCTTGGAGGGTTTGAGCTGTAGGGAGAGGCTGAATAGACTGGGGCTATTTTCCCTGGAGCGTCAGAGGCTGAGCTTTATATTGGTTCATAGATGTTTACAAAATCATGAGGGGCATGGATAAAGTAAATAGATAAGGTCTTTTCCCCAGGGTGGGGGAGTGCAAAACTAGAGGGCATAGGTTTAGGGTCAAAGGGGAAAGATTTAAAAATGACCTAACGGGCAACAATTTCATGCAGAGGGTGATGCATGCATGGAATGAACTGCAAGAGGAAGTGATGGAGACTGGTACAATTGCAGTATTGAAAAGACATCTGAATGGGTACATGAATAGGAAGGGTTTAGAGTGGTATAGGCCAAGTGCTGGCAAATGGGTCTAGATTAATTTAGGATATCTGGTCGGCATGGACAAATTGGACCAGAGGGTCTGTTTCTATGAGTTTTTGACTCTAAAAGGCTTGTGGTGGAATAGCAAGAGATAATCAACATTAGAAGTTACAAAAGAATGGCCACTTGGCATGATACCAGACAGCAAATGTAGAACCACCACCAAGTAAAGATAAATATTTTCAAGAAAGTAGAGAAGATAACTAGCAATTAAAAAAGGCTGTTTTGAAATTTTCTTGAAACAAAATGATTCCGGCATGAAACTCCATCCCTGATGTAGCCATTTCTACACCAACTGATTGCAGTGGTTCAAGAGGCAGCTCACCACCACCACCTTCTTCAGGACAGCTAGAGATGGGCAATGAATACTGGCATAGCCAATGATGCTCACATCTAATGAATGAATAAAAACAATCATCGTGTGTATAAAATGGAGAGAAAATTAAGAGGCCAAGTGAGGGATACAATAAAGCAGTCAGCAGGGAAAAGAGGAGTTATGGTTTTGATTAACTAGGGCAAAAATATAGACAAATATATTGTACAGATTGAGAATTTATATTGTGGGGTGGATTTAGATGAGCACAACCCCAAATTATAGAATGTAGGGTTGGTTAGCTCAGTTGGCTGGATGGCTGATTTGGGACATAAAGTAATGCAAATAGTGTAGTTTGGATCCCTGCACTGACGAGGTTACCATGAAGGACCCACTTTCTGAGGTGTTGTGACCCTCAGGTTAAACTACTACTGGCCATTTTCTCACTTTCTAATGAGAAAGTAACCATTGGTCTTTAGGACTATGACAATTTTACCTCTTATTGCAGAATAAATTTGCAATCACATCAGAGAATATCAATGGAATGAATCCAGCAAGGCTGTCTGGATAAATGGAAGGACTGTTACACATATATTCCCAGGAGATTGGGAGGATCCCCAATGACAAATTATGCAACAATATGATTAAACCACACATTAAGAATTTATAGCCAAAAAATAATCAACAGCTCCTGAAAAGATTAGAAAGGGAATTATTGTAACTTGATGGGGTGCAGGTCTCTGTGTATATCCAACAGCCTCTAAACATGCTGAAGCTGGCTGTCTATGCCTGGTTCCAAGCTATCCATATTGATTGTGTTGCTGCAATCCCAGCAAACTTTGTGTCAGGTTACCCAGTTTCCACCTGCTCCTCCTCTGTCTACTTGTGCATCTCAATTATATCACGAATTAACCATCAACACAGGGCCTTCTCCTGCCTGGGGCTGAGCAGCTGGTCTCTGGCAGTCCTACATGTGCCTTGACCCTGGGTGTCTCTGTGGCGATGTGGCAGTGTTGTGCGCACCAGCAAGTATTACTGGTTCTAATGAGGCTAACCTTCCCATTGAGCTGTAGTACCTGAGCTGATTGGGGATATAGGGGGCAGTCTTACTGACGCATCTATGCTCTCTTCCGCAGAGGGATAGGAGGGGACTTCTTCAGGCACTGCCCTTTTTGACTCCAGAAACTGTTGAATTTGGATCATAACCTCACAAGAAATAGGCACAAGATGAGGCCATTCAGCCCATTGAGCCTGCCTTGTCAGTCAATAAGCTCATAACTGATATGGCCCTGGTCTCAATTTCACTTTTGTGCCAACTCAACATAGTCATTGATTCCTTAATGTTTCAAAAAATCTAATTCATATTTAAATACTACCAGTTATCTAGCCTCCATAACATTCTGGTTTATAGAATTCCAGACACTGACTATCCCCAGAGAGAAGAAGTTCCTTTGCAATTCAGTTTAAATGAATGTCGCCTTACTATGCCACTAGTGGAAACATTTTTTTCAACATCTACCCTATGACGCACCCTCAGAATCTCATGTTTCAATAAGATTACCCTTCATTCTTCTAAACTCAGACACAACCACAGGTTAGGTCCTTTTAACAGTGTTTGTTGCAATGTAGAACCTATTCTCATGGCATGTAAATACATGCATACGGCTTACATTACAAGAATCTTCTCATTTGACCACAAGGTCCTGCACACAGTAGACCATATAAGCCCCTAAAGAATGCACACAATTAGATGATATGGATGGCAGCACAAACAACAGCTATCATCAACATACAACACAATCCCTTTCAAGGGCTTTATCAAGCTGGACACTTGGTTAAAGTTGATGCAGATAACTTTATGATTAAAATTGAAGTGACATTGCAAACAACTGCCTGAGTCCCTACTTTATAAAGGGAGATATGAATTTGAAAGGACATAAGGTCATGTTTGGAAATAAAACAGAGTACAATCTGAAAGCTGAATGTGAGATTACTTTGTACCAGTGCAGATGATTTGCATGTTTGCAGGAGCAGATGCAGATGCAGATGCCTGAGGAAATAACTTAGACAGAAACGTGAAGCACACATTTAATTTAGCATGAAATAAAGCTATGGTAAGCCCTTTGATACTGTTGTTGTTGAAACGTCTTCCTCCTCTTCATGCAGTTTGTAAACAGTGCAGAATGAACTCAGAAACAAATGTGGCCATCACTGTTAGCTGAACACAAGCCTTAACACCCCTACTAGTCATTTTTCTCTATATTGAAAACAAAAAGTGCTAGAAATGTACAGCATTGTGATCACCACCTAAAAATAGGTTAATGTTTTGGAACGGCCATTTTCGCCCTCACCTTTTCAAAAGTCCATTTCTAAATTTAAATGTCCTTGGAGAATTTGCTCATCAAGGTGAGAGATGTCAGTGAATTCCATATCAAGCAATCTGAGACTCATTATGATAGGAAAGGCGACTTTATTAACCCAAGAAACCTAACATTGGACAATTAAAATGCCTGGGTGACTTATCATCCAATATCCCATCTGTTTTGCTTGATTTTCATTTGCTTTTCTGGTCAGATCCTTATTTGAAAACACAGAATAGTAACATTAGACCCAATTACAATCCTAACCTAAGTACGGAAATCATGTTGTTTTACTATCCAAAGGAGCTTGTCAGGAGTGGATTTGCTGTGAAGATTGGAACAGAAAAGTGTTCTTCTGAGCTGAATAAACGTAGTAGGCCTCCCTGACTTAGAGCCCATTCCTGTACAACCCTTGGCCCTCCTTTCCTAACATCTACCTGAATGCATATTGGCCTGTTTTACACAAGTGAATAGTTGCTTCGACCTGAAGAAAATTTGCAATCAGTCATTTAGTGGCCTCCAGCAGCCCCTGTGTGAACTTTGTATAGACTGAAACAGACGGACAAAAGAAGTACAGGTGAAGTAAGAAAAATATTTTTTCACACAACAAGGAGTTAGGGCATGGCATGAACCACCTGAAAAATGTCATGGAGGTAGGTTCAATGGAGATATTGAGAGGGCAACGAATAGTTTTTTTGTTCAAACTGGGATGAAGAGATAAGAGGAAAAGGCAGTAGATTGGCAATAGCTAATAGAACCTGTGCAAGCATGATGGGGCAAATTGCTTCCATCAATGTCATAACAACACTGGTCATTTTTCTTATGTTTTTGTCTTTTTTTTTCTGCTGGCTTTTTTTTATTTTAGTTTTGTAACCAGGATGACTCCGGAGAATGGCGACATTGAGTACTTTTTACCGTACTCAGCTATTCCTGTACTTGAGTACTTGTGACAATCTAATTCGAATTCTATAATCATGAATCCTTGGTGCAAGTAGTTAGAGTATGCACTTGAATGTACGTATGCAAATATCACCAGCAAGAGACTTTGATTTGTATAGTAAAACAGACTTCCACCTGTTTAGGGCAGATAATTTTCAGGCACAGGAGATTCATTTCCCTACTCCTCAAATTTTCTACATCCTTCTTGTGAATTTTATCAACCCCAATATTATTAAAGATTCTATTCATAATAAAAGGGAATGTTTCTGCGGAGGAAATTTTTAGTTACTCATTTTCGTAAATAAATCCTGAAAAATTGACTATAATTGTTATCTAATGGCACCAAGATGTGGATTGTTAGTGAAACAATTGCAGGACTTCAGTTCAACAGCAACAAACAAATAGAAAGTAGGGCCCTTTTTTGTTTTGTTCACTTGTGAGATCTGATGTCGCTGGTCAGAATAACATTATTGTCCATTCTTAATTATCCTTGAGAAGGTGGTAGTGAACTGCATTCTTGAACAACTGCAGCCTGTGCAGTGTAGATATGCCCACAGGAGGCTGCTCTAGAAATTTGACCTTGTGTCAGTAAAGGTTAGTGCTACAGTTCTAAGTCAGGATCATGAATGACTTGGAGAAGAATTTCCATATTGTGGTGCTCCCACCTGCCTGCTGCCCTTGTTCTTACAGGATGTAGAGTTTTGACAGGTGTTATAATAAAGTGCCACACTAAATCCTGTAGTTGGGACAAATTGTAACTGCTGTGCAGGGGTGGTGGAGGAATGAATGTTTAAGATAGTGGATAGGGTATCAATCAAGTGGGCTGTTTTTTTCCCAGATGGCGTTGAACATATTGAATAATGTTTAGGTTGCAACCTTCGAGGCCAGATGGAGTATTCAATTCACTTCTGATGTGTGGTTGGTGGACAGGTTTGGGAGCCAGAGAAGAGATCTTTTCTACGGAATTCCCAGCCACTGATCAGCATTCAAATTAATTTAGTTTCCTTTTGTTCAGGCCTCCAACGTCTGTGCATGGCAGTGTAGAACCAGAAATCATCACTGCAAAGGACGTTGGCACACAGATCACCATGCATGGACGTGGACCTTCCGAGTGTCTACACAGCTTAGAAGGAGTGTTGTCTCTGACCTTCTCTTGTTATTTATATGGATGACCTGATTCAGTTGAGGATCAATGGTAAGATCTAAGATTCAGATGGTGGAAGATTTAGTTTTGGTAATAATATTGAATGGCCAGTTTAGTCCTTCCAAACTTCCAAGAAAGCTAATAAAGCCACACAGCATATTGGTGAAAGTTGATGAATTGTCCTTGGTTGGTACCTGAGAATTAATTAATAGAGTTTAGTAATATCTCTCGCTTGCACCCATCCTTCTCTCTGTGAGTCTACTCATCAATGACCATGAAGAATCTGCTTTGTGGATTCGAGAGGTCAGCATATTATGATTGACAGATCTGAGTATAGGTGTTAGGAGGTCATGTTGCTGCTGTACAGGACATTGATGAGGCCACTTTTGGAATATTGTGTACAATTCTGGTCTCCCTGCTATAGGAAGGTTATTGTGAAACTTAAAAAGGTTCAGAAAAGATTTACAAGGATGTTACCAGGGTTGGAGAATTTGAGCTATAGGGAAAGGTTGAATAGGCTGGGGCTGTTATCAGTGGAGCATTGGAGGTTAAGGGGTGACCTTATAGAGGTTTATAAGATCATGCGGGGCATGGATAGGATAAATAGACACGATCTTTTCCCTGGGGTGGAGGAGTCCAGAACTAGAGGGCATAGGTTTAGGATGAGAGAGGAGAGATTTAAAATGGATCTAAGGGGCAACGTTTTCATACAGAGGGTGGTGTGCGTATGGAATGAGCTGCCAGAGGAAGTGGTGGAGGTTGGTACAATTATAACATTTAAAAAGCATCTGGATGGGTATAAGAATAGGAAGGGTTTAGAGGGATATGGGCCAAAAAATGGCAAATAGAACTAGATTAATTTATGATTTGGAGCTGCCGGTGTTGGACTGGAGTGTACAAAGTTAAAAATCACACAACACCAGGTTATAGTCCAACAGGTTTAATTGGAAGCACACTAGCTTTTGGAGCGACGCTCCTTCATCAGGTGAAGGAGCATCGCTCCGAAAGCTAGTGAGCTTCCAATTAAACCTGTTGGACTATAACCTGGTGTTGTGTGATTTTTAGATTAATTTAGGATATCTGGTCAGCATGGACAAATTGGTCTGTTTCTGTGCGATATATCTCTAAGACTCTATCTGCAACAACACCCAGAACCAGTTTATAGCACAGAGGAAGGTTAATAATTCTGTCAAATTTTCTTCCATTAGCCTCAATACATAATTGATGATTGATGCCCTGGGTTTTGCCAAAAAGAGTACCATCCTGAAAACCACATTATTCCCCAGTTTCTCTACTTTGCCAGTCATCGAGTAGTTTTGATTTTGTGTCAGCCTATTTAATTTCTAGGTTTTTTTGATGCTGCATTTATTTTTCCATGCATGGTTTTTGGTGGTTATACTTTGTGACTAAAACACTTTCAGAAAAGCTGAAATATGTGAGAAAAATGCAGTCAATTTTATTATTGATGTTATTTTGCTCTTACCAGAAGGCAAAAACCAAGGGAAGGTGATTTCCTGTCCCACCCTCTTTCGACTCTGGGTGAATAATATTGGAAAAACCCTTGGAAATTCTGGTCTTCACCTTTTCTGGAAAATGTCCAGTGTTGACTTACTTCCCTCTGCTCTACAAGTTCCTGTAGGCCTTGGATGATTTACTCTGTGGTATGCTGACTTTTCATCTATGATATTCTGCCAGAAGTAATGAATTGAATCACTGTCACCCTATCACACTCAGGATCAACTTTCACTCACCATCAACTAAAGAAAATTCAGAAACAGTTGAAACAAGATGACTAGCCAATACACATTAACTTACTATTTAATAACAATTAAAAAGTACCTACATTCACCAGCTCAGCGCAAGCTAGGAGAACAGCACCTCATTTTCCACTTGGGAATTCCATAGCCTTCTTATCTCAATATCAAGTTCAAAACATTTAGGGCATTTGGTCCCATGTCTTCACCCCCAAGCACCACACACCAGGCATGGTTATCACACCATGTTAGCCATGATTAGTGCCCATTAGTAGCTATTCACTCTACCAGACTGATCATTATCCCTCTTTTGTCTGTCCAACTGCTCTTCTCTCTCTTCGGGCTCTGTTTCCACCTATCATTTACTCCTTACCCTCTGGCCTCTTCCTGCCTTCTGCATAAAAAACAAATTTTTCCTAGCCATCATCAGTTCTGGAGAAAGGTCACTGGACCTGCAATGTTAATGCTGATTTCTCTCCACAGATGCTGATGTTTTCCAGCAATTTCTATTTTTGTTTCACTTTTGTGGCAACAAATTCCTTTTGAATTCAGTCATGGGATATGGGTGTCACTGGATAGTCCAATGTTTATTACCCATCCCTAAATACACAGAGCTCAGCTCGAAGTCAATCCCATAACTTGGGTTTGCAATCACTCATAGACAGAGGTAAAGATGGCAGATTTCCTTCCCAAAGATGAGAATGAGCCAGGTGAGTTTTTCAGTCAATCAACGGTGATTACATGATGACCGTTGGGCTATCTTTTGTCCAAACTTTAATTTAACCCAAATTTCATCATCTGCCATGGTGAGATTTGAACTCATAATCCCAGGGTTTACTAGTTTACTCATCCCAGTGATGTTACCATTATGCTAAGAATCAAAAGTCATATTGCTTCAATATTACATGTCCTCCTCCCTCATGTCTTGATTGAAAGCAAAATAGTAGCATGGCCCGATCAGAAACCCCAACATTGTTTACATTACTGGTTAGTCACTTTCACATTTACAGACCTTTTGACATCTGCATGCAGCTAATGACCAACGCACAATGGATTTTTACAGCTGATAAACCTACACAGAAATATCCAACAAAAGAGAAACAAAGAAGCTAAGTTTTATTTGATGTATTTTTCTGGATTTGTATAATGCTTACAGCTTGCAAACAATCAGCAAGCTGACATAATGGTTCCTTCCAACATTTTGATTGGCATTGACTTCCGATTCCCACATTTAGCTTCCTTTTTGGAAAATGGAGCACTCTGGCACGGTTCACACTTTCAGCTTCTGTAGATCTACTCAGGCCTAAACAAAGCCAAGAAAAAAAATGGATTATAGCTTCTTGACACATAGAGAAACAGCTGTGACCTGAGGGCTTGGGCTGCTCATTACACCCACACTGAGTTTCCTGAGCATAACCCTGTGCTACTATAAAACAGACCTAAAAGAATAGTGCAAATGTTTACCATGTGCAGCTGTTTTCTAAAATAACAAGTTGTTTTCACTAATGATAACATTTATTATATTGTATACCGGTAAACATATCATCAGTTGCAGCAAGATGAGGAGGTGCCTGCTATAAAGTTTCAAACAGGCCGACTCCCAATTTTACTGAATAGATTCCATACATGCTACATACTATTCCAGTGACCTGCAAAATCAATCTTACATGGACTTGTTCTCAACTTAACATGATAAAGGACACCCATATCACACAAAAGGACACCATTCAGCCCATCATGTCTGTGCCAGCTCATTGAAGTAGCTGTCCAGTTATTGTTGCCACTGCTGTGTCCCCATAATCCTGTAATCTGGTCCTTTGTTTTATGAGAGCATTCCTCGTGTGAACAGGAGGAATTGATGCCTGAATTGACTCATACATTCAAAGCTTCCTGTAGTTGTGGCCGAGTGGGTTAAGGCAATGGACCAGAAACCCGTTGGGAGCCTCCCCGTACAGGTTCAAACCTTGTCGACTATGTCCCTCATTGATGGGAGGCAACAGCTCAGTGGCATTATAGTTACTCCAGAAAACCAAGTGATGTTCTGGGGACCTGCATTTGACTCACGCCACAGCTAGATGGTGGAATTTGAATTCAATAAAAACAAATCTGGAGTTAAAAGTCTAAAGATATGCCATGAATCTATTGTTGGCAAGACCCACATATTCAACACAACTTGGCCACAAATTCAACCTTTCTGGAGGTGGCAAGAAAGGAGAGGAAGCTGGGCACATTTGGCCTGGAGAGAAGCTCATGCCCTTTTTGCTACCTTTGCAACTCTGATCTGGGCCAGAAGCTCCATGCGTGACGTTCTTGATTCACCACCAATTAAGGGCCTTGTGAACAATTAATGGCTCCTAAAGGGCCTTATCTCACCATCTCCCTGATTATCAGCTTCCCCGGTGGGTGAGAAAGCTGACCATTGGAAAGGTGAGTTAAGGGGTATCTCCATTTGTCCCAATGTTATACACACATTGGGGAGGGAAAGAGGATGGCCTCTGAAAGCCAATACCTGTCCTTGTCTCTATGTCCCTATTTCTTTAATTCATTCACGGGACATGGACACCACTGTCTGGCCAGAATTTATTGCCCGCCCCTAAATGCTCTTGAGAAGATGGTGCTGCAGTTCATGTGCTGTAAGTTGACCTACAATGCACTTAGTGAGGAAATTCCAGGATTTTGACCCAACAACTGTGAAAGAACAGTGATATATTTCCAAGATAGATGGTGAATGGCTAGGAGCGGAACTTGCAGATGGTGGTGTTCCTATATATCTGTTGCTGTTGTCCTTCTAGATGGAAGTGGTTGTGGTTTTAGAAGGTGCTGTTTGGTGAATTTCTGCAGTGCACCCTGTACGTAGTACACACTGTTGCTACTAAGCATCCCTATGAAAGGAATGGATGATTGTAGATTGGGTGCTAATCAAGTGGGCAACTTTGTCCTGGACAATGCAAAACCTCTTGAGTTGGAGCTGCATCCATCCAAGCAGGTAAGGAATATTCCATCACACTCAGGAGATGATGGACAGGCTTTAGGGAATAAGGAGGTGAGTTACTCACCGCGGTATTCCGAGCCTCTGACCTGCTTTTGTGCCACTATGTTCATGTGGCAAGTCCAATTAAATTTCTGGTCAATGATCACCCCCCAGGATTTTGATAGTGAGGGGTTCAGTGGTGGTAATGCCATTGAATATCAAGGGTGGTGGTTAGATTGTGTGTTATTGATTATGGTCATAACTTGGCATTTGTGCAGCATGAATGTAACTTGCCACTCCAAGCCTGGACATTGTCAAGATCTTGTTGCATTTGAACATAACCTGCTTCAGTATCTGAGGAGTCACAACTGGGGCTGAACATTGTGCAACCATGAGCAAACATCCCCACTTCTGACCTTATGATGGAGGGGAGGTCATTGATGAAGCAGCTGAAAATGATTGGGCCAAGGACATTACCCTGTAGAACTCCTACAGAGATTTCTTGTAGTTGAGATGACTGCTCTCCAACAACCACAAAAATCTTTCTGTGTGCTAGTTATAATTTCAAGAGCGTTTGCCCCCTGATTCCCATTGATTCCAGTTTTGCTAGGGCACCTTGATGCCACAGTGTATCAAATGCAGCTTTGATATTAAGAGTTATCACTCTCACCGCCTCTCTGGAATTCAGCTCTTTTGTCCATATTTGAACCATGGTTGCAATGAGGTCAGGAGCTGAGTGGTCCCGGCAGAATCCAAACTGCACGTCACTGAGCAGGTTATTGCTGAGCAGTTGCTGCTTGATAGCACTGTTGATGACCCCTTCCATCACTTTACTGATGATGGAGAGTAGACTGATGGGCCAGTAATTGCTTGGGTGGGATTTGTCCATCTTTATATGTGCAGGACATACTTGGGCAAGTTTTCATATTGTCAAGTAGATGCCAGTGCTCTTATTGTACTGGAAATGCTTTGCTGAGGGAGAGGCAGGTTTTGGAGCACAAGTCTTTGGTACTATTGCCAGAATATTTTCAGGGCTTGTAGCCTTTGTAGTAGACAGTGCCTCCAACCATTTTCTAATATCACAGAGAGTGAATTAATTGGCTGAAGACTGCTATCAGTGATACTGGAGGTGAACCATTGGAAGAGGCCAACATGGATTATCTACGTCTGGCTGAAGATTGCTGCAAAGGTTTAGCCTTATCTTTTGTACTGATGTGCTGGGCTCTTCCATCACTGAGGATGGAAGTAATATCCAATCAATGATAGTAGTGCGAAGTTGAGTGTGGAGTCCAAGGAGATAGGAGAAGCACTAAACAATTATGTTTCCTCAGTATTCACACTGGAAAAAGACAATGTTGTTGAGGTGAATACTGAGATACAGGCTACTAGACTAGACAGGATTGAGGTTCACAGGAAGAGGTGTTAGCAATTCTGGAAAGTGTGAAAATAGATAAATCCCCTGGGCCGGATGAGATTTATCCTCGGATTCTCTGGGAAGTCAGGGAGGAAAGTGCAGAGCATTTAGCTTTGATCTTTATGTCATCGTTGTCTACAGGAATAGTGCCAGAAGACTGGAGGACAGCAAATGTTGCCCCTGTTCAAGAAGGGGAGTAGAGACAACCTGGTAATTGTAGACCAGTGACTTTACTTCGGTTGTGGTCAAGTGTTGGAAAATGTTACAAGAGATAGAATTTATAATCATCTAGACAGGACTAAATTGATAAGGGATAGTCAATATGGTTTTGTGAAGGGTGGTTCATACCTCACAAACCTTATTAAGTTCTTTGAGATGGTGACCAGGCAGGTGGATGAGGATAAAGTGGTGGTTGCGGTGTATATGGATTTCAGTATGGTGTTTGATTTGTTTCCCCACAGTTGGCTATTGCACAAAATATGGAGGCATGGAATTGAGGGTGATTTCACAGTTTGGATCAGAAATTGGCTAGCTGAAAGAAGACAGAGGGTGGTGGTTGATGGGAAATGTTCATCCTGGAGTTCAGTTACTACTGGTGTACCCCAAGGATCTGTTTTGGGGCCACTGCTGCTTGTCATTTTATAAATGACCTAGATGACAGTGTAGAAGGATGGGTTAGTAAATTTGCGGATCACACTAAAGTCAATGGAGTTGTGGATAGTGCTAAGGAATGTTGCAGGTTACAGAAGGACATAGATAAGCTGCAGAGCTGGACCAAGAGGTGGCAAATGGAGTTTAATGCAGAAAAGTGTGAGGTGATTCACTTTGGAAGGAGCAAAAGGATTAGAGTACTGGGTTAATGTAAGATTCTTGGTAGTGTAAATGAGCACAGAGATCTCTGTGTCCATGTACATAGATCCCTGAAAGTTACCACCCAGGTTGATAGGGTTGTTAATATGGCATATGGTATGTTACCTTTTATTGGTAGAGGGATTTGAGTTTCAGAACCAGGAGGTCATGCTGCAACTGTAGCAATTCTGGTGCAGCCACACTTGCGTATTGCTTACAGTTCTAGTCACCACATTATCGGAAGGATGTGGAAGCATTGGAAAGGGTGCAGAGGAGATTTACTAGGATGTTGCCTGTTATGGATGGAAGAGTTGAGAATGTGGTGCTGGGAAAGCACAACAGGTCAGGCAGCATCCGAGAATCAATGTTTCAGGCGTAAGCCCTTTATCAGGAATGAAGCTTGTGGGCTGAGGCCTGAGAGACAAATGGGAGGGGGAATAGGTTTGGGGGGAAGGTAACTGAGAAAGCAATAGGTGGATGAAGGTGAGGGAGAAGGTGATAGATCAGAGGGGGCAGTGGGAACAGGTCCGGAGGGCAGTGCCAGGTTGGAGGCTTGGGACTGGGATAATGTAGGGGGAGGGGAAATGAGGAAGTTGTTGAAATCCACATTTATCCCATGTAGTTGCAGGGTCCCAAGGCAGAATATGAGGCATTCCTCCTCCAGGCATCGGGTGGTAACAGTTTGGTGGTGGAGGAGGCCCAGAACCTGCATGTCCTTGTCGGAGTAGGAGGGGGAGCTGAAGTGCTCAGCCACGCGACAGTGGGGTTGGAGCGTGCGGGTGTCCCAGACATGTTCTCTGAAACGATCTGCAAGAAGGCGTCCTGTCTCCCTGATGTAGAGGAGACCACACCGGGTGCAACGGATGCAGTAGATGACATTGATAGAGGTACAGGTGAATTTCTGATGGATGTGGAAGGATCTCTTGGGGCCTTAGACAGAGGTGAGGAGAGTGGTTTTGGGTGCAGGCTTTGCAGTTTTGCCTGGAAAGGTGCCAGGAGTGGGGTGTGGGCTATCAGGGGGCGTGGACCTGGTGAGGGATTGGTCTTTCCAGAACACTGATAGGGGTGTGGATGGAAATATATCTTTGGTGGTGGGGTCTGTTTGGAAGTGGCCGAAGTGGCGGAGGATGATGCGATATATGCGGAAGTTGGTGGGGTAGAAGGTGAGGAACGGGAGGATTCTGGCCTTGTTGCGTTGGGAGGGGAGGGGTTCAACGGTGGTAGTGCGTGAAGTGGAGGAGATGCACTGGAGGGCACCGTCAACCATATGGGAAGGGGAGTTGTGATTGTAGAAGAAGGAGGTCATCTGGGACTTTCTGAGATAGAATTGGTCATCCTGGGAACAGATGTGGCAGAGACGGAGAAATTGGGAATAAAGAATGGCATTCTTACAGGAGGTAGGGTGGGAGAAGGTGTAGTCTATATAGCTGTGGATGTTGGTGGGCTTGTATTAGATGCCTGTGGTTAGTTGGTCGCCAGAGACGGTGATGGAGAGGTCCAGGAAGGGGAGGGAGGTGTCTGAGGTGGTCCAGGTGAATTTGAGGTTGGGGTGGAAGGTTTTGGTAAAGTTGAAGGAGGGAAGGTCTTATTAGGAAAGACTGAGGGACTTGAGGCTGTTTTTGTTAGAGAGAAGATTGAGATGTGACTTAATTGAGACATATCAGATAATCAAAAGGTTAAATAGGGTGGACAGTGAAAGTCTTTTTCCTCAGATGGCGATGGCTAGCACAAGGGGACATAGTTTTAAATTGAGGAGTGATAGATATAGGACAGATGTCAGAGGTAGTTTCTTTATTCAGAGAGAAGTAGGGGCGTGGAACACACTGTCTGCAACAGTAGTAGATATGACAACTTTAAGGGCATTTAATTGGTCATTGGAGAAACAAGTGGATGAAAATGGAATAGTGTAAGATAGATAGGATTCAGATTGGTTTCACAGATCAGTGCAACATCGAGGGCTGAAAAGCCTGCACTGCACTATAATGTTCAATGTTCTATGTTCTATTTGTAGAGGCTCTTCCGCCAGTAAGTTATTTAATTGTCCACTATCATTCACAACTGGATGTAGCAGAACTGCAGAGTTTATATCTGATCTATTGGTTGTAGGATCACTTAGCTCTGTCTATCACTTGCTGTTTGTCATGCGACTTGTCCTTTTTCATAGCTTCACCAGTTTGACACCTCACCTGATGTTACTTCAGGCTTGACCTCCTGCATTCTCCACTGAACCATGGTTGATCCCCTGGATTGTTGCTAACAGTTGAGTGGGGGATACGCTGGTCCAAGAGGTTACAGATTGTGCTGGAGCATAATTCTGTTGCTGTTGATGGCCAATGGCGTCTCATGGATGCCCAATCTTGTGTTGCTAGATCTTAGCAAAGTGTGTCCCATTTAGCACTGTGATAGTGTCACAGAACTCAATGTGAAGGCAGCACTTTGTCTCCACAAGGACAGTGTGGTGGTCACTTTTACCGATACTGTCATAGACAGGTGCATTTGCAGCAGCAGATTGGTTAGAATGACAACAAATAAGTTTTTCCATCTTGTTGGTTCCCTCACTACCTGCCGCGACCCAGTGTAGTAGCTATGTGCTTTGGGACCTGACCGACCCAATCAGTAATGCTGCTGCCGAGTCACTCTTGGTGGTGGGCATGACATTCCCCTCTCAGAGTACATTGTACACCCTTCCCACTCTCAGTGCTTCCTCCAAGTGTTAATCAAGATGGAGAAGTACTAATTCATCAACAAAGGGAGGACGGTACATGATAATTAGCGGGAGGTTTTCTTGCCCATGTTTAACCTGAAGCCATGAGACTTCATGGGGTCTGGAATCAATGTTGATGATTCCCAGGACAACTCCCTCCTGACTGTATACCACTGTGCTGTCACCACAGCTGGGTCTGTTCTACTGTTGGGACAGGACATATCCAGAAATAGGGATGGTGGTGTCTGGCACATTGCCCTGGTAATAACCATGTCAGGTTGTTGATTGGTTAGACTGTGAGACAGCTCTCCCAGTTTTGGCACTAGCTCCCAGAAGTTAGTGAGGAGAACTTTGCAGAGTCAATAGGTTTCTTTCTTCAGCTGTCCTTTCTGGTGCCTAGGTTGATGCCTGGTGTTCTGTCCGGTTTTATTTCTTTGAGACTTTGTAGCGATTGAGCCAACTGAATGGCTTACTAGTCTATTTCAGAGGGCAGTTCAGAGTCAATCACATTGCTGTGCGTCTGGAGTCACGTTTAGGCTGGACCAGGCAAGGGCGGCAGATTTCCTTCCCTGAGCCAGCTAGTGAACCAGGTTTTTTACTTTCCAACAAAGGTTTTGTGGTCATCAGCAGATTATTAACCCCAATTTTTTTAAATTAAGTTCAAATTCTGCCATGGTGGGATTTGAACAAGGTCTCAGTGATAATACCACTATGCCATAGCTATCCTCCCAATTCCCCCTGTCCCATGACCTCCAGACTGTAAGAAGAAACAAGAAAGGACAGGTTCTTACTGCTGAATGGCCAAAGTAGTAGGCATTGAATGGTTGAGTTTAGGACCGAATAGGTGTAACCCTCTGATTGGACAGCAGCTCCATTTTACCAGAGCGGTGAGAAGAGAAGGAGTGGTGAAGCGAGGGCTGGCGGGAAGGGTAAGTTTTCCCACATTAAAAGGGACTTACCTCGGGAGTTGGGCCTCCATTTGCGGAGAGGTGCGAGGAAGGAGTAAAGAACTTCTGGGAAGTCATATATTTGTGTGGTTCCGTTACCCGAAACACTACTCAGGTAGTGTCTCCCACCCATCCTCCTCCTCTAACCAATAAAAAGGTTCTGTGCGCCAGATTGATAAGGCAACGAGTTTATTTTTTATTCCTTACTTTTTCAACAGTCTCTTTGGGAATTTAGAATAGTGGGAATGGAGGTTAGGGCAGTTGAATGTTCCTCCAGCAGAATGTGGGACGTAAGGGTCACCACTAGTGTCCCTGCTGACTACATCTGCGGGAACTGCACCCAACTCCAGCTCCTCGAAAACCGCATTAGGGAACTGGAGCTGGAGCTGGATGAAGCTCGGATCATTCGGGAGGCAGAGGGAGTTATTGAGAGGAGTTACAGGGAGGTAGTCACTCCTAAGGTACAAGAAAAAGGAAGATGGGTTACAGTCAGGGGATGGAAAGGGAACCGGCAGGCAGTCATTCCCCTCAACAATAAGTATACCGTTTTGGATACTGTTGTTGGGGACAACTTACCAGGGGAAAGCAGTGGGGCACAGGGCTCTGGCACAGAGTCAGTCCCTGCTACTCAGAAAGGAAGGGGGAAGAGGAGCAGAGCATTAGTTATTGGGGACTCCATAGTTAGGGGGACAGATAAGAGGTTCAGTGGGGACAAGAAAGACTCACGGTTGGTGTGTTGCCTCCCAGGTGCCAGGGTTCGTGATGTCTCTGATCGTGTTTTTGGGATCCTTAAGGGGGAGGGGGAGCAGCCCCAAGTCGTGGTCCACATAGGCACCAACGACACAGGTAGGAAGAGAGATGGGGATTTAAGGCAGAAATTCAGGGAGCTAGGATGGAAGCTTAGAGCTAGGATGAACAGAGTTGTTGTCTCTGGTTTGTTGCCCGTGCCACGTGCTAGTGAGGCAAGGAATAGGGAGAGAGAGGAGTTGAACATGTGGCTACAGGGATGGGTGCAGGAGGGAGGGTTTTGGATTCTTGGATAATTGGGGCTCTTTCTGGGGTAGGTGGGACCTCTACAAGCAGGATGGTCTTCATCTGAACCAGAGGGATACCAATATCCTGGGGGGGATATTCGCTAAGGCTATTGGGGTGGGTTTAAACTAATCCAGCAGGGGGATGGGAACCAAAATTGTAGTTCAAGTATAGAAAAGGTTGAGAGCAGGGAGGTCCGATATCAAGTTTCAGGGACGCAAGATGGCACCGACAAGCAAGACGTTGGTTTGAAATGTGTCTACTTCAACGGTAGGAGCATCCGGAATAAGGTGGGTGAACTTGCAGCATGGGTTGGTACCTTGGACTTTGATGTTGTGGCCATTTCGGAGACATGGTTAGAGCAGGGACAGGAATGGTTGTTGCAGGTTCCAGGATTTAGATGTTTCAGTAAGAACAGAGAAGATGGTAAAAAAGGGGGGGGGGTGTCGCATTGTTGATCAAGGACAGTATTATAGTTACAGAAAGGATGTTTGGGGACTCGTCAACTGAGGTAGTATGGGCTGAGGTTAGAAACAGGAAAGGAGAGGTCACCCTGTTGGGAGTTTTCTAAAGGCCTCCGAATAGTTCCAGAGATGTAAAAGAAAGGATAGCAAAGCTGATTCTCGATAGGAGTGAGAGAGACAGGTTAGTTGTCATGGGGGACTTCGACTTTCCAAATATTGACTGGGAACTACGAATAATATAGATGGGTCAGTTTCTGTACAGTGTGTGCAGGAGGGCTTCTTGACACAGTATGTAGACAGGCCAACAAGGGACGAAGCCACATTAGATTTGGTGAGCCCGGCCAGGTGTTAGACTTGGAAGTAGGTGAGCACTTTGGTGATAGCAATCACAATTCTGTTATGTTTACTTTAGTGATAGAAAGGTATAGGTGTATACCACTGGGCAAGAGTTACAGCTGGGGGAAAGGCAATTACGATGCGATTAGGCAAGATTTAGGAAACATAGGATGGAGAAGGAAACTGCAGGGGATGGGCACATTAGAAATGTGGAGCTTATTCAAGGAAAAGCTACTGTGCGTCCGAGATAAGTATGTACCTGTCAGGCAGGGAGGAAGCTGTAGAGCAGGGGAGCCGTGGTTTATGAAGGAAGTGGAATCTCTGATCAAGAGGAAGAAGAAGGCTTATGTTAGGATGAGATGTGAAGGCTCAGTTAGGGTGCTTGAGGGTTACAAGGTAGCCAGGAAAGACCTAAAGAGAGAGCTCCAAAGGGCCAGGAGGAGACATGAGAAGTTGTTGGCGGATAGGATCAGGGTAAATCCTAAGGCTTTCTATAGATATTTAAGGAATAAAAGAATGACGAGAGTAAGATTAGGGCCAATCAAAGATAGTAGTGGGAAGTTGCGTGTGGAATCAGAGGAGATAGGGGAAGCACTAAATGAATATTTTTTGACAGTATTCACTCTAGAAAATGACAATGTTGTCGAGGAGATTACTGAGATACAGGCTACAAGACTAGGTGGGATTGAGGTTCACAAGGAAGAGGTATTAGAAATCCTGCAGAGTGTGAAAATAGATAAGTCCCCTGGGCCGGATGGGATTTATCCTAGGATCCTCTGGGAAGCCAGGGAGGAGATTGCCGAGCCTTTGGCCTTGATCTTTAAATCGTCATTGTTTACAGGAATAGTGCCAGAAGACTGGAGGATAGCAAATGTGGTTCCCCTGTTCAAGAAGGGGAGTAGAGACAACCATGGTAATTATAGACCAGTGAGCCTTACTTCAGTTGTTGGTAAAGTGTTGGAAAAGGTTATAAGAGATAGGATTTATAATCATCTAGAAAAGAATAATTTGATTAGGGATAGTCAGCATGGTTCTGTGAAGGGTAGGTCATGCCTCACAAACCTTATGGAGTTCTTTGAGAAGGTGACTAAACAGGTAGATGAGAGTAAACCGGTTGATGTGGTGCATATGGATTTCAGCAAGGCATTCGATAAGGTTCCCCACAGTAGGCTATTGTACAAAATGTGGAAGAATGGGATTGTGGGAGATATGGCAGTTTGGATCAGTAGTGTTTGCAGACAACACTAAGGTCAGTGCAGTTGTGGATAGTGATGAAGGATGTTGTAGGTTACAGAGAGACATAAAGCTGCAGAGCTGGGCTGAGAGGTGGCAAATGGAGTTTAATGCGGATAAGTGTGAGGTGATCCACTTTGGTCGGAGTAATCGGAATGCAAAGTATTGGGCTAATGGTAAGATTCTTGGTAGTGAGGATGAGCAGAGAGATCTCGGTGTCCAGGCACACAGATCCTTGAAAGTTGCCAGCCAGGTTGACAGGGTTGTTAAGAAGGCATACAGTGTTTTAGCTTTTATTAATAGAGGGATTGAGTTCCGGAACCATGAGGTTATGCTACAGCCGTACAAAACTCTGGTGCGGCCGCACTTAGAGTATTGTGTACAGTTCTGGTCACTGCATTATAAGAAGGATGTAGAAGCTTTGGAAAGGGTGCAGAGGAGATTTACTAGGATGTTGCCTGGTATGGAGGGAAGGTCTTATGAGGAAAGGCTGAGGGACTTGAGACTGTTTTCGTTAGAGAGAAGGTTGAGAGGTGACTTAATAGAGACACATAAGATAATCAGAGGGTTAGATCGGGTGGACAGGGAGAGCCTTTTTCCAAGTATGGGGACGGCAAACATGAGGGGGCATAGCTTTAAATTGAGGGGTGATAGATATAGGACAGATGTCAGAGGTTGTTTCTTTACTCAGAGAGTAGTAAGGGTATGGAATGCTTTGCCTGCAACGGTAGGAGATTCGCCAACTTTAAGTACATTTAAGTAGTCATTGGACAAGCAAATAGTGGGCGGCACGGTGGCACAGTGGTTAGCACTGCTGCCTCACAGCACCTGAGACCCGGGTTAAATTCCCGCCTCAGGCGACTGACTGTGTGGAGTTTGCACATTCTCCCTGTGTCTGCGTGGGTTTCCTCCGGGTGCTCCGGTTTCCTCCCACAGTCCAAAGATGTGCAGGTCAGGTGAATTGGACATGCTAAATAGTGTTAGGTAAGGGGTAAATGTAGGGGCATGGGTCGGTGTGGACTTGTTGGGCCGAAGAGCCTGTTTCCACGCTGTAATCTAATCTAATCTAATCAAATGGACGTACGTGGAATAGTGTAGGTTAGATGTGCTTCAGATTGGTATGACAGGGCGGTGCAACATCGAGGGCCGAAGGGCCTGTACTGCGCTGTAATGTTCTATGTCCTATATTCTGGTGGTCCAGCCTGAACTGATTGGTGGACAATCTGGTGAGTTATCCTGCTGGCTGGGGGCAGCATGTGAGTAACCATCTAACACAACCACCACATTCCCACCAATACTGATGCTATAATCAAAGTAGCAAGTGTTCTGGATGAAGAAGTGATTATTTGTTCTGACAATATCCTGGCTTCAGTGCTGAAACTTTCCACAGCAGATCAAGCAATTCCCTTTGACGAGATGGCAATACAGATATCATACTGGCATCTCTCTATAATATACAAGTTTGCTCAGCTACATTATAACCAGGAAAATAACATAAATCTAACCCAGTCAATTACTCCCTTGTCAGGCTCTTCCCAGTCATCAGCATAGTGATGGATGGATTCATCAATAGGGCCATCAAGCATCACTTACCCATCAATAATCTGCTTACTGGTGTTCAATTTAGTTTCTGGCAGAACTGCTCAGCACCTGTCCTGATTACAGCCTTGATCTCGGTTCAGATGCAAGAATTGAATTGCCAGTTGAAAGTAAATGCCTTTGAAATCCTGGCCACATTTAATCTCATACAAAGGACCCAGGCAAAACTAAGATCAGTGGAAGTCCCTGATGCGCCCAATGCTTTCTATGCTGTCCCGACAGGCCCAGACACACCTGTTCCCTCTGTCACCGCTGCAGAGGTCAGATTGGTCTTCCTGGGTGTCAACCCAAGGAAAGGGATAGAAACGGATGGAATTTCTGGCTGTGCACGTCGATCCTGTGCAGAGCAGCTGGCAGGAGTGTTCACTGACTGCTTCAACCTCTCCCTCCCACAAGCCGAAGTCCCCACCTTCTTCAAGAAGATCACCATCATCCCAGTACCTAATGGGATGCATTTTATTGACTACTGCCCAGTGGCTCTGACCTCCTTAATCATGAAGTGATTTGAGATGCTGGTCATGGCCCACATCAATTCTAGCCTCCCAGCCTGCCTCAACCCTCAACCATTTGCCTACCGACGTAAGACGTCTACAGCAGATGCCACTTCCCTAGCCCTACACTCATCCCTGGAATATTTGGATAATAAAGATACCTATATCAGATTCCTATTCATCAACTGCAGCTCCGCCTTCAAAACCATAATCCCCTCCAGAGTGATCTCAAAACTCCTGCATCTAGGTCTCTGCAACTAGTTCTTCATCTTTCTGACCCACGGACCACAATCAGTGAGGATAGACAACTGCACTTCATCCATGATCACCCTCAACACTAAAGCCACCCGAGGATGCATTCTCAGCCACCTACAACTGTGTTGCCAAATTCTGAAAGAACGCCATCTCCCAGTTTGCTGATGACACACGGTAGTAGGACCAATATCAAACAATGATGAATCAGAATGCAGAAAGGAGATAGAGGGCTTGGTGATGTGGTGCAGTGATGAAAAAAAACTCTCTCAATGTTGGCAAAACTAAAGAACTGGTCATTGACTTCAGGAAGAAAGAATGAGAAAGCGCTCCCATCTGCATCAATAAATGGAGGTTGAGCAGGTTGAGAGCATCAAGTTCCCAGGAATGATGACAATCTCTCCTGGACTTCACACGTAGATGCAAGAGTCAAGAAGGCACAACAATGCCTCTTCCTCCTCAGGCAGCTTAGGAATTTCAGCATGTCCATAAGAACGGTTAAAGGTGGATAAATCCCCAGGACCTGATCAGGTGTACCTGAGAACTCTGTGGGAAGCTAGAGAAGTGATTGCTGGGCCTCTTGCTGAGATATTTGTATCATCGATAGTCACAGGTGAGGTGCCGGAAGACTGGAGGTTGGCAAACGTGGTGCCACTGTTTAAGAAGGACGGTAAAGACAAGCCAGGGAGCTATAGACTGGTGAGCCTGGCCTCGGTGGTGGGCAAGTTGTTGGAGGGAATCCTGAGGGACAGGATGTACATGTATTTGGAAAGGCAAGGACTGATTCGAGATAGTCAACATGGCTTTGTGCGTGGGAAATCATGTCTCACAAACTTGATTGAGATTTTTGAAGAAGTAACAAAGAAAACTGATGAGGGCAGAGCAGTAGATGTGATCTATATGGACTTCAGTAAGGCGTTCGACAAGGTTCCCCATGGGAGACTGATTAGCAAGGTTAGATCTTATGGAATACAGGGAGAACTAGCCACTTGGATACAGAACTGGCTCAAAGGTAGAAGATAGAGGGCGGTGGTGGAGGATTGTTTTTCAGACTGGAGACCTGTGACCAGTGGAGTGCCACAAGGATCGGTGCTGGGCCCGCTACTTTTTGTCATTTACATAAATGATTTGGATGCGAGCATAAGAGGTACGGTTAGTAAGTTTGCAGATGACACCAAAATTGGAGGTTTAATGGACAGCGAAGAGGGTTACCTCAGATTACAACAGGATCTGGACCAGATGGGCCAATGGGCTGACAAGTGGCAGATGGAGTTTAATTCAGATAAATGTGAGGTGCTGCATTTTGGGAAAGCAAATCTTAGCAGGACTTATACACTTAAAGGTAAGGTCCTAGGGAGTGTTGCTGAACAAAGAGACCTTGGAGTGCAGGTTCATAGCTCCTTGAAAGTGGAGTCGCAGGTAGATAGGATAGTGAAGAAGGTGTTTGGTATGCTTTCTTTTATTGGTCAGAGTATTGAGTACAGGAGTTGGGAGGTCATGTTGCGACTGTACAGGACATTGGTTAGGCCACTGTTAGAATACTGCGTGCAATTCTAGTCTCCTTCCTATCAGAAAGATGTTGTAATACTTGAAAGGGTTCAGAAAAGATTTACAAGGATTTTGCCAGGGTTGGAGGATCTGAGCTATAGGGAGAGGCTGAACAGGTTGGGGCTGTTTTCCCTGGAGCATCAGAGGCTGAGGGGTGACCTTATAGAGGTTTACAAAATTATGAGGGGCATGAATAGGATAAATAGACAAAGTCTTTTCCCTGGGGTCAGGGAGTCCAGAACTAGAAGGCATAGGTTTAGGGGTGAGAGGGGAAAGATATAAAAGAGACCTAAGGGGCAACATTTTCAAGCAGAGGGTGGTATGTGTATGGAATGAGCTGCCAGAGGAAGTGGTGGAGGTTGGTACAATTGCAACATTTAAGAGGCATTTGGATGGGTATATGAATAAGAAGGGTTTGGAGGGATATGGGCTGGGTGCTGGCAGGTGGGACTAGATTGCGTTGGGATATCTGGTCGGCATGGACGGGTTGGACCGAAGGGTCTGTTTCCATGCTGTACATCTCTATGACTCTATGACTCTAACCCTCATTAACTTTTATAGATGCACCATTGAAAGCTTACTATCCAGGTGCATAACACCCAGTACAGCAACTGCTCTCCCCAGGACTGTAAGAAACAACAGAAGATGGTGTGCTCAGCCCAGACCATCACGGAAGCCAATCTTCCATTCATGGACTCTATTTACACTTTTTGTGACTATGGAAAGGCTGCCAACATCATTAAAGAACCTTCCACCCTGGTAATGCTCTCCTTCAACCTCTTCTGTCAGGCTGAAGATAAAGAAGCCTGAACACATGCACCAGCAAGTTCAAGAATAGCTTCTTCCCTGCTGTTGTTAGACAAATGAATGGAATCTTTAACTTCAAAGAATGTTGATCTTGCTTTGTGCACCTCTTTTGCAGTGTAATCTTCATGCCTCTCTCTGTCTAAGCATCCTATGATCTGTATCTCTTAGCTTATTATGATCTGCCTGTACTGCATGCAAACCAAGCTTTTCACTGTACTTAGGTGCATATGACTAAAATAAATGAAATGCAGTTTTCAACAGTTTCCTCATTTCCCCTCTCCCCAGATTATCCCAGTACCAAGCCTCCAACTTGGCACCGCTGTCCTGACCTGTCCATCACTCCCACCTTGATCTATCACCTTCTCCCTAACCATTCCCCCTTACCATTCTCCACCTATCACATTCTCAACTACCTCTTCCCAACCCCACCCCACCCCCCCCATTTATTTCTTAGCCCCGACCCACAAGCCTCATTCCTGATGAAGGTCTTATGCATGAAACATCGATTCTCCTGCACCTCGGATGCTGCCTGACCTGCTCTGCTTTTCCAGCACTACACTCGACTAAAATAAATCAAATGAAATCAAGTCACGGAATAAATCTGAGGCAGCAGGGGTGTAATGGTAATCTCATGGGGCTAGTAATCCAGAAGGACCAGGCCAATGCTCTGAGGACATGGATTTGAATCTCACCCCAACAAATTATAATTTAGTGGCACCCTGATTTAGTGATTATCCTGACAAGAAATGCATTTGGTTCACTAATGTCCTTTGGGGAACAAAACTCTCCCATTCTGGCCTAATTGATATGTGGTTTCGGATTCAGATGTGGGTGACTCTTAAGTGGTTTGACAAACCATTCAGTTTAATCTCACTGAAAGGAATGAAACTAAAAAGATCAAAAGCAGCATTTGCTAACTATATGATCTGTGGCTCATCTCCTGACTTTTAACAGCCTCTCCACTATTAAAACGTCTTGAGGCAGGAATGAAAGAAATACCCATGTGTGCCAGAACACTTCTGAAGTGAGGCACCACTTAAAACAGAGCAATTTGCATGATCAGCACTTAATTGCTCAAAGCAATACCATACACCTCCACCAAACGTGCTCTGTATTGTAGTATTTACAACAGATGCACTGTAGCAACTCACTAAGTTAGTCCAGTATCCAGCACTTGCCTTCCTGACTCTCAGGGCACTGTTACACAAGGAGTGCAATGATTATCACAACATTCTTTTGAAAATTAGGATTATCATGGAAGGAGACCATTCAGTTCATCGTGACTGTACTGTACCAATTATTTAGTTACCTAGTGCCAATCCTGCCTGTTCCCCATTTCCCTGCACACCATTTCTATCCAAATAATTACTCAATGCTGTCTTGAATGCCTCAGTTGAAGTTGCCTCCATCACAATGCATTTCATACCTTGTTCCACTTACCATGTGAAAAGGTTTTTTTCTCATTATCACCATTGTATGCCACTTTATAACTATACCCTCTCATTCTTTTTTATTTTACTAGTAGGAACAGTTTCTCCCTACTACTCTGTCCAGCCTGCTCATGATCTTGACAAACTTGATCAAATTTCCTCTCAGCCTTCTTCTCTCCAAGGAGAAAGATTTCAATCTCTTCGATCTATCCTTATAACTCTCACTTTTGAAACCATTTTTGTAAATCACTTCTGCACTCTCTCTAATGCATTCACATCTTTCCTCTTATGTGGTGCCCACAACTGTACACAATACTCCAACTGAGGTCAAACAAGTGGCTCGTACAAGTTCAACATCACCTGCTTGCTCTACTTCCTTATTATTAAAGCTGAGGACATTGTCTGCTTTACTAAATGTTCTCCACATGTCCAACCACTTTCAATGGCCTATGTACATTCATATCTATATCCCTCTACTCCTGCACCGCTCTCAGATTTGTACCCTCTTTAGACTAAGTGCACTAAGTTCAATTCTGAAAGTATTTCCAAATTCTGAGAAGAGAAAATACATAAACTCTTGGACATAACTTGGCTTATGAGGCAAAGCTGAATTCCAAAGTTCTTATAGACTTATAAATTACCTCTGTTTGAATATATGCACTTCAAAAATCTCACATTTCATGATTTACTATGTTTATTTGAAATGTCAGAGGTTTGGAAATGATTTGTAAAATAAATCAGGCTTGAGGAAATAGTGTTAGAAATAAAAAGCCCAAAAATCCGCTGGAATAACATCTCTGTGTATCTCTGAAGTGAAAGTTCAGCATTGAGTCTATATTAACATTGAAGCAAGGAAGGAGCATCAGTCATCAAGCATCATTCATCAAACATCATTGGCAGATCTTGGAAACTTGTCTGCTGTAGGTTGCTTGCTTCATGGGTAAGAGGTTTGCCAGTTTTTTTCTTCTTTTCTGCACCCTGGAAAGTTCCATTATCAATTGTGTCTTATTAGCTGCCAATAGGCTGTTGGGACGGAATGGCTAAATATTTTGAAAATGATCTTCAGTGAGTTGGTCACATAATGATTATTTTTTATTTCGTCAGGGGATGTGGGTATCACATGCTAGGGAGGATGGATGCGGCTTGGAGGGAGCTTGCTGTGGGTGGTGGTGTTCCCATGGTTTGCTGCCCTTCACCTTCTAGGCAGTAGATGGAACACAATAGAGACTTATTTACCAGACTTGTTTCTGGGATGGGAAGAATTATTGTATCCCTACAGCATGGAGACAAGCCATTCGGCCCAACAAGTCCACAGCGACTCTCTGAAGGGCATTCCTATGAAGAGAGATGGTTAAAGCTGGACATGTATTTTGTCAATTTTCAAAAACCTTACAGCTATTGAATGCTGCAAAATACCTGAAGTGGGGTAGATTGGGGTGACAGAGGTAAGATGTTGCCCTGATTGGGGAAGCTAGATCCAGGGAACACAATTTCAAAAGAAATGTGAAAGTTATTGATGTGAAGGGATGGGGGATAACATAGAAAAGAAACATTGAAATTGTAACATAAGCATTGTCACATCAGGCACCCTGCTGTGGCAATTCCTCATATGACTGTGTTATTGCTGATAACTCCAACGCATGATCTGCAAATTCTGCCAGAGTTAGGGCATATGCTTCAAAGGTTGGGTAGACATGTTGCTTGGAGACATGTGCACTCCCTCTGATGCTTTCCCTTCGCCTCTACACAATACCAACAGAATCATTTGAAGTGTTCAGAGTCTGAACACACAGTGGCTCGTTGCTTAGCACTACTGCCACAAAGCGCCAGACATCCAGGTTCCGACTGTCTGTGTGGAGTTGGCATGTTCTCTCCGTATCTGCACGGGTTTCCTCCAGGTGCTCCAGTTTCCTCACGTCATAAAGTCACAGAGTCATAGAGATGTACAGCATGGAATCAGACCCTTCAGTCCAAACCATCCATTCCAACCAGATATCCCAACCCAATCTTGTCCCATCTGCCAGCACTCGGCCCATATCCCTCCAAACCCTTCCTACTCATATGCCCATCCAAATGCCTTTTAAATGTTGCAATTGTACCAGCCTCCACCACTTTCTCTGGCAGCTCATTCTATACACATACCACCCTCTGTGAAAAGTTGCCCCTTAGGTCTCTTTTATATCTTTCCCCTCTCACCCTAAACCTGTGCCCTCTAGTTCTGGACTCCCCATCCCATGGAAAAGACTTTGTCTATTTACCCTATCCATGCCCCACATGATTTTGTAAACCTTTATAAGGTCACCCCTTAACCTCCGATGCTCCAGGGAAAACAGCCCCAGCCTGTTCACCCTCTCCCTATAGCTCAAATCCTCCAATCCTGACAAAATCCTTGTAAATCTTTACTGAACCCTTTCAAGTTTCACAACATCTTTCCGGTAGGAAGGAGACCAGAATTGCGTGCAATAGTCCAACAGTGGCCTAATCAATGTACAGCCTCAACATGACCTCCCAATTCCTATACTCAATACTCTGACCAATATAAGAAAGCATACCAAACACCTTCTTCACTATCCTATCTACCTATGACTTCACTTCAAAGGAACTATGAACCTGCACTCCAAGGTCTCCTTGTTCAGCAACACTCCCTAGGACCTTACCATTAAGTGTATAAGTCCTGCTAAGATTTGCTTTCCCAAAATGCAGCACCTCACATTTATCTGAATTAAACTCCATCTGCCACTTCTCAGCCTATTGGCCCATCTGGTCAAGATCCTGTTGTAATACGAAGTAACCTTCTTCGCTATGCACTACACCTCCAATTTTGGTGTCATCTGCAAACTTACTAACTGTACCTGTTATGCTCACATTCAAATTTGATTAGATTAAATTACTTAGTGTGGAAACAGGCCCTTTGGCCCAACAAGTCCACACCGACCCTCCGAAGAGCAACCCACCCAGACCCACTCCCCTACATTCACCCCTTCACCTAACACTACAGGCAATTTAGCATGGCCAATTCACCTCACCTGCACATTTTTGGACTGTGGGAGGAAACCGGAGCACCCGGAGGAAACCCACGCAGACACGGGGAGAATGTGCAAACTCCACATAGACAGTTGCCTGAGGTGGGAATTGAACCCAGGTCTCTGGCGCTGTGAGGCAGCAGTGGTAACCACTGTGCCACTGTGCCGCCCACAAATCATTTATGTAAATGACAAAATGACAGTGGACCCAGCACTGATCCTTGTGGCACTCCACTGGTAGTCCAACAAAGTGCAGGCTAGGTGGATTGGCCATGCTAAATTGCCCACAGTGTCCAGAGATGTGTAGATTAGCCATGGAAAATGTAGGGTTACAGGGATAGGTTAGGGGGGTGAGTCTGGGTGGGATATTCTTCAGTGGGCTGGTGATAACTTGAGCCAAATAGCCTGTTTCCACACTGTAGGGATTCTATGATTCTTCCAAATGAAGTTTTTCCACTTTGGTCTGTCACATGCCCCATGAGTCAAAGGGCAATGTTTGACCTCTTTCAGGAATACTTTGCAGATATGATTAAAATACTTCCCGAGTCTAACTGGGAATCTCCTATTGCATTAGACAATCACAAACTTAGCTAAAGAACTAGATGAGCACATTAATATGCAAAGAATTGAAGGATTCTTTGGTGGTGGGAAAGATGCTGGAGTCTATTATAAAGGATGAAATTACGACACATCTGGATAGTAGTAACAGGATAGGTCAGAGTCAGCATGGATTTATGAAGGGGAAATCATGCTTGACTAACCTGGAATTTTTTGAGGATGTAACTCTGAAGATGGACAAGGGAGATCCAGTAGATGTAGTGTACCTGGACTTTCAGAAAGCTTTTGATAAAGTCCAACATAGGAGGTTAGTGAGCAAAATTAGGGCGCATGGTATTGGGGACAAAGTACTAACTTGGATTGAAAGTTGGTTGGCTGATAGGAAACAAAGAGTAGTGATAAACAGCTCCATTTCGGAATGGCAGGCAGTGACCAGTGGGGTACCGCAGGGATCAGTGCTGGGACCGCAGCATTTTACAATATATGTTAATGATATAGAAGATGGTATCAGCAATAACATTAGCAAATTTGCTGATGATACTAAGCTGGGTGGCAGGGTGAAATGTGAGGAGGATTTTAGGAGATTACAGGTGAGTGGTCAGATGCATGGCAGATGCAGTTTAATGTGGATAACTGTATGGTTATCCACTTTGGTGGCAAGAACAGGAAGGCGGATTACTACCTAAGGTAAAGGGGCAGTACAAAGAGATCTGGGTGTTCTTGTCCAGCAGTCAATGAAGGTAAGCATGCAGGTACAGCAGGTAGTGAAGAAGGCTAATAGCATGCTGGCCTTCATAACAAGAGGGATTGAGTAGAGAAGCAAAGAGGTTATTCTGCAGCTGTACAGGACCCTGGTGAGACCACACCTGGAGTACTGTGTGCAGTTCTGGTCTCCAAATTTGAGGAAAGACATTCTGGTTATTGAGAAAGTGTAGCGTAGGTTCACGAGGTCAATTCCTGGAATGGCAGAACTACCTTACGCTGAAAGACTGGAGCGATTGGGCTTGTATACCCTTGAGTTTAGAAGACTGAGAGGGGATCTGATTGAGACATATAAGATTATTAAAGGATTGGACACTCTGGAGGCAGGAAACATGTTTCTGCTGATGGGTGAGTGCCGAACCAGAGGACACAGCTTAAAAATATGGGGTAGACCATTTAGGACAGAGATGAGGAGAAACTTCTTCACCCAGAGAGTGGTGGCTGTGTGGAATGATCTGCCCCAGAGGACAGTGGAGGCCCAGTCTCCGGATTCATTTAAGAAAGAGTTGGATAGAGCTCTCAAGGATAGAGAAATCAAGGGTTATGGAGATAAGGCAGAAACAGGATATTGATTAAGGATGATCAGCCATGATCATATTGAATAGTGGTGCAGGCTCGAAGGGCAGAACGGCCTACTCCTGTACCTATTGTCTATTGTCTATTGATATGGACTAAGGTCAGGCAGAAGGGATTAGTTTAATTTGGCATGATTTTCAGCACAGCATAATGGGCCGAAGGGTCTGTACTATTTGATGTTTATTGTTAACTAGATTTTAGAAAGTGTGCCAGACAGTTGAACATATAACTACCAATGGTGAAGTACTAACAGGTGGGAGTTACAGAGAATTGAAGACACTGGGCCATGGAGATATTTGAAAGCAACAATGATAATTGTACAGTACAATATTTTGCAAATTTTGAAATCACTTTGATGAAATATATTGATGTTTTCCAGTGCCAGTCTGCAATATTTTCTGAAGAAGATGCTGAGATACTATTAATTCTAAAAAAGGGCAAGAAATCCAATAACATTAGAGCTCAGTAGTAACTGGCAGCTGCTATTCAATCTAAATGTGCTGACAGGCAGGCATTTCATTATTTTCTTATCAACCCAAATGAGTGGTAGGCATTCGAGGAAACCTTCTTAACATTCCTAACATGTGACTTTGAAAATCCTCAGGCTATCAAAGGAAAAGGTTTTATTGGATGTGTGGAAAGTAATTCCTGGAAAGGTCAGATGACCTCAAGCATGGATTATGAAGATGACTTTGTGTTAAAAGAGGTTGTATAATGGAACCTCACCTTTCTGTGAAATTTCTTCTACACTGATTAACTCATTGCAAATCCTGCCTGAAATGTGCGGATGCTTGATCTGTGTCGGCCAACATGCCAGCTTGCCCAGTGCAGAATAGTGACATATTTTGGGCATTCTTTCCTTTAAGAATGTTGGCACATTTTCACTGCCGAAGCAGCCTGTTATTTGACTGAGCACAATGTGCTTATATTCTCAAGAGAATTTAGATGAATGGCACAACTTTTTTTACACAGAGAGTGATTATGTGTGGAATGAACCGCCAGAGGAAGTGGCGGATGCGGGTGCAGTTACAATGTTTAAAAGACATTTGGATAAGCACATTGAGTAGGAGAAGTTTGGAAGTCGAGTGACTCATGGGTATGGGCAGAATAGGAGCATGGCGTTTAGATAGAAGATCATCCACCATCATGTTGAATGGAGCGGTCTTGACTGGTTGAATGGCCCACTTTTGATCCAATTTTCTATGGCTCTATGACATCCTGCTAATGCAGTGTGAATGTCTTTGTGGATAGTATATCTGTCCCAAATCCATTGACAATACACACATTGCTTAGCAATGTTACCAGTGGAATTTCAATGCCTAAGTTTGGTTTACTTCAAATATTGTTGCTAACAGTAAGTCCTTAAAAGATCCCCAATGACATGACCCATTGTTTTCACATTTTCCTTTACGTGGACTACTTTAGCTGGGTGCCTTGACCTCAACCTAGTTGTTTTCTCTTTCATTGTGATTTGTAATATTTCCTACTTTCTTCTAAGAAATTTCTTCTAAGAAATAACCCGTAGTTTCTTCCATGAACATTAAGAAGAAAATTAGTTAGAGAACCTCCTATCCCATGAATCAATTTGACATTGTATCCCTCTTGGGATCATTGCATGGTCTGACTGCTTCTTCAGCCACACTACTGAAAGAGAAAGGATTTTCATAACATATATGTTTTCTTCACTAAGTCTCTGGCAAATTTCTCATTTCTTAATAAACTTCTATGCTCTCTGGCCTGCCTGTAAATTTAAACTCTGCATATTATAGAGAAAGTTGGGGGGTGGGGGGGGGTTGGTGGTGGTGGGGGGATTGGGGAGTCGCTTCACAGAAAAGCTTCCAAACATAGTTCAAAACAAAGGGCTTACAGAAAGTCCCCAGCTTTGAGGAAACAGGAGATCCAACAAATTTAGAAATTTATATCCATCCGGTGAAACATATTCACCATTGCCAATTTGGCAGATTTACCAACGTTACAATCTCCTGAGAAAATAACATGTGCAACTTAAATCAAAATTCACTTTATTTTTGAGGAAATAATTTTCAACATTATACTTGACTGGAATACAAACAAAGGAGTTCACCAATAAAAGACATCAGTAAAACTGCAAGGGAAATGAAACCTACTGAATAAAAACATGAAGCAAAATAAGATGAGGGAAGTTTAGAATTTTTAGAATCATTGAATTACAAAATAGTTATAACACAGAAATAGATAATTGAGGTTATATCTATTCCAAATCTCAACTACAAAAAAAATCAGCTAATCCCACCCCACTGCTTTTTTTCCCTGAAGCCCTGCAAAGATTCATGTTCAGATAATTGTCCAATTCTCTCTGGACAGTAATTACTCGGCAGTGCATTCCAGATCCTAACAACTCCCTGTGAAAATAAACCTTTCCCTCATATCCTTGCTGCTTATTTTGCCAAATAGCCTAAATAGGTACTCACAGTTCACAGTATGTTCCAGTTTGTGACATCCACAAACTTTGAGATTGTGCCCTGCACACCCAAGTTCAGGTAATTAACATCAGTTCAATGGTTAGATCTTTAGTTCTGGCATAGAGCCAGTACAGCTACAATGTGCTAAATAATCTGCAGCACTGCTGAAAAAATTCAAATGGTGGAATCTTCCCAGCCCTTGATAGATGTGGGTTATGACGAGAAATTTGGGCGAATCATCTGAGAAGTTGAGTGAAGCCTTTCTCAATGTGAGAAAAACAAGTTTTGTCTTCCAACTAAGTACCGGATTTGGAGATAAGACTCTTGCTAGCGGATGGAGACAAGCTTAATGGAGATAATCCCTCATTATCACCCTCATTATTACTTAATCTCACCTCATTAATATGTACTCTCCAATTCTGCCACCCACCAGATAGAAACTAGTCACCAAGAGTTCTCAACATGGAAGCCAGAGTGGCTGCCTAGCAACTTTAGTTCACTGTTTGCTCCTCTGGATTTACATCTTGAACACCTGGCACCAATACTTCATGGCACATTCCATGGACAGAGCCCACCTCAACCCATAGCCATGGGCACTGATATCTGACACATGCCCAATTCTCCATATCCTCAGGAAGCATCTCCGATTCATTTGCAGCATGTTTCTGCACTTTAATTCTGGACTTTGAAAGGTGCTGGCACCTATCATTGCAATGCTCTTGTCAGGATAGATTGCACACAGGGACAGAAGTCCAGATCATAAACTGAACCAGACTACATCTCAGAGATGCTCACTTTCTTTCTTAGTGCTCACTCACTTAGCACCCAGCTGGATCCTCACAGTATCTCAGTTTGCCTTGTCTTTAATCACTTTGCCTCCTCAGCCAGAGCTTAAAGGCTCACAGTCCTTCTGTTTTGTTTTGCCTTTTAGCACAGATGCAAAGCCAGACAGCTTGTTGTAATTGTCAGCTGGCATCAATCAAAGAGGGCGGGCATTTTGTTGTGTGACACCGTACTTTATTGATCTCACACATACACAAGGTGCCACTACACATGCTTCAAGCAAATCGTCATATTTCAAAGTCTATGAGGAGCAGTTCTCAGTCACTTCAAGGGAGATGCCCTTCAGTTGGTGAGTACTGGCACAGTACGTCAGGGTAGCCTCTGATATCAGAGTGGAGTCTTGGGCACAATCTTGGCAGACAAGGTTAGGCTCCATTCCTCATACAGGATGAGGAGCATCAGGCACCAAACCACCACTTTGGTGCTTTCTGCCTTGGAATGGGAGAATGGGAGGGATTGGTTGAGATGTAAGTGGTTGGCACAGCTGATAGCACGAGTGCAGGCAGAGGAAAGGTAGTGAGGTGTCCCAAATGAGTAAGTAGTCAATGCAGACAGCATGTAAGGTTAGTGATTTGGGATGTTAGGTGAGTCAGAGAGCAAAGATGTTCTCATGGAAGGTTGGTTAACAAGGTTAGATCTCATGGAATACAGGAAGAACTGGCCATTTGGATACAGAACTAGCTTGAAGGTAAATGACAGAGGTGGTGGTAGAGGGTTCCTTTTCAGAATGGAGGCCTGTGGCCAGTGGTGTGCCACAAGGATCATTGCTGGGTCCACTGCTTTTCATTACTTATATAAATGATTTGGATGTGAACATAGATAGCATGGTTAGTAGGTTTATAGATGACACCAAAATTGGAGGTGTAGTCGACAGCGACGAAGGTTACCTCAGAGTACAATAGGATCCTGATCAAATGGGCCAATGGGCTGAGGAGTGGCAGATGGAGTTTAATTTAGATAAATGTGAGGTGCTGTATTTCGGAAAAGCAAATCAGAGCAGGACTTATACACTTAATGGTAAGGTCCTAGGGAGCATTGCTGAACAAAGAGACCTTGGAGTGCAGGTTCATAGTTCCTGAAAAGTAGAGTCACAGGTAGGTAGTATAGTGAAGAAGGTATTTGGTATGCTTTCCTTTATTAGTCAGAGCATTGAATTTTGGTGTTGGAAGGTCATGTTGTGGCTGTACAGGACATTAGTTAGGCCACTTTTGGAATATTGTGTGCAATTCTGGTCTTCTTCCTTTTGGAAGGATGTTGAGAAACTTGAAAGTGTTCAGAAAAGTTTTATGAGGATGTTGCCAGGGTTGGAGGATTTGAGCTATAGGGAGAGGTTGAATAGACTGGGGCTGTTTTCCCTGGAGCGTCGGAGGCTTAGGGGTGACTGTATAGAGGTTTATAAAATCATGAGGGGCATGGATAGAATATATAGACATGGTCTTTTCCCTGGGGTGGGTGACTCCAGAACTAGCGGGCATAGGTGTAGTATGAGAGACAAAAGATATAAAAGGGATCTAAGGGGCAATGTCTTCACACAGAGGATGGTGTGTGTATGGAATGAGCTGCCAGAGGAAGTGGTGGAGGCTGGTACAATTGCAGCATTTAAAAGGCATCTGACAGGTATATGCATAAGAAGGGTTTGGAGGGATATGGGCCAAGCACTGGCATATGGGACTAGATTAGGCTAGATATCTGGTCAGCATGGACTGGTTGGACTGACGCGTCTGTTTCCATGCTGTACATCTCTATGATTGCAGATGACACCAAAATTGGAGGTGTAGTTGACAGTGAAGAGGATTACCTCAGATTACAACAGGATCTAGACCAAATGGGCCAATAGGCTGAGAAGTGGCAGGTGGAGTTTAATTCAGATAAATGTGAGGTGCTGCATTTTGGGAACGCAAATCTTAGCAGGACTTATACACTTAATGTAAGGTCCCAGGGAGTGTTGCTGAACAAAGAGACCTTGGTTTGCAGGTTCATAGCTCCTTGAAAGTGGAGTCGCAGGTAGATAGGATAGTGAAGAAGGCATTTGGAATGCTTTCCTTTATTGGTCAGAGTATTGAGTACAGAAGTTGGGAGGTCATGTTGTGGCTGTACAGGACATTGGTTAGGCCACTGTTAGAATATTGCGTGCAATTCTGGTCTCCTTCCTATCGGAAAGATGTTGTGAAACTTGAAAGGGTTCAGAAAAGATTTACAAGAATGTTGCCAGGGTTGGAGGATTTGAGCTGTAGGGAGAGGCTGAACAGGCTGGGGCTGTTTTCCCTGGAGCGTCGGAGGCTTAGGGGTGACTTTATAGAGATTTACAAAATTATGAGGGGCATAGATAGGATAAATAGACAAAAGCTTTTCCCTGGGGTCAGGGAGTCCAGAACTAGAGGGCATAGGTTTAAGGTGAGAGGGGAAAGATATAAAAGAGACCTAAGGGGCAACCTTTTCACGCAAAATGAGCTGCCAGAGGATATGGTGGAGGCTGGTACAATTGCAACATTTAAGAGGCATTTGGATGGGTAAATGAATAGGAAGAGTTTGGAGGGATATGGGCCGGGTGCTGGCAGGTGCAACTAGATTGGGTTGGGATATTTGGTCGGCATGGACGGGTTGGACCGAAGAATCTGTTTCCATGCTGTACATCTCTATGACTCTATGTTGCATGCAATAGTGAGAGTGGTAAGGAATATCCTTGTGGGTGATGGGTCCTATAACAGTGATAGAATGAGTGCAAGACATTGGAAAGAAGATGTTAGCACTTACTCTGGTAGAATGGAGATTGGTGACACTAGGACAACAGGGTCTGGTGCTGAGGCCTCCTCTCCCAGTCCTGGGAGAAGAGAATATCCTCCTGCATTACATCTTGTCCACAAGGCCCTCAGGACCCTGTTCATAAAGCAGGGCAGAAATTTCCCTTTAACTTCCAAGCTGGAGGAAATGTCATGACTGTGCAGGGCATGTCCATATTGACAATGCTTGATCAGGTGCACAAAGGCCTTTCAAAGATGGCACCAGTGCCAGGGATCCTGTGATATTCTAGTTTGATGTGCACTTCTGGCTATGGTGAGTGGGAGAATCGGGCTAGCACTGACTGAGAGGGGTGCCATGAGGAACGTTTATGACAATGGTACAAGAAAATTTGCCAGGCCTCACTGGGAAAAGACTGTCTATGATACCTGACAACAATTACAAATTGCCTAAATATAATAAGATTGAGGCTTAAATTTTTATTAATCTGGAAGCAACAATATTCTTAAAAAGGATTTGGAGAAAATAATTGCAAAGCTTATTTTCTATCTCTATCTCAATCTTATGTGACTTACAAGTAAGTTCTAACTCAGAATGTTGCTTTTCATATGAATTAACCACATTGTCACCAAAATAATCTAGAGTGAATAGGGGCTGACCATTAGCCTAACTTTATTTTTTAATTGCAGATTATTTAAATTTAATATGAACATCTGCCCCAGTTAGATTTGAACACATGCACTCAGACTATTAGCCTGTTACTTAGTCCAGTGATAGCATCTTACCATGAAGGAAGTTTGTCAAGGCCCATAGCTTTTACAGTACCCCGTGTCTTAGGGTGTTCAGTGAGTTATGGGGAAAAGGTAGGAAAGTGGAGTTAAGAATGATCAGATCAGCCATGACCTCTCTGAATGTTGGAGCAGATTTAATGGACTGAATAGCCTACCTTTGGTCCTACAGTGTATTGTCTTCATCCATTTCTTGATGTCACATGAAATAAATCAAATCTTGGCTGAAAACTGATATCTGTCATGGACCATTCACATGGTACTTGTGGTCGAAGGTTGTTGCGAATGCTTCAGCCCTACATTTTGGATTGATGTGCCAGCCTCCTTCATGGTTGAGGTTGGGGATATTTGTACAGCCTCCTCTTTCAGTGAGTTGTTGAATTGTCCACCACTATTCATGAATGCATGTAGCAGGACTGCAGAGCTTTGATCTGATCTGATGCTTGTGGAGGCACCCAACCCAGTCTGTTGCATGCGGCTTCCATTGATGGGTACATTAGTAGTCCTATTGTGGAGCTTCACTGGGTTGACAGCTCATGTTTAGGTATACTTGGTGCTGCTCCCAGGCACGGTGGCTCAGTGGTTAGCACTGATGTTGATTTTGATTTCATTGTCATGTATATTTTACAGTAAGAACACACAAAAAACAGCGAAAAGCTTTCTTTTTTTTGCCATGATACTTGCAAATATTGAATAATTTAAGGATAAAAAAGAAAGGTATAGTATGAAGAGAGTTTATCAGTCCTGAGCCAGTTCATTACCATTAATGATACTTGCACCACAATCCCTCTGCAACCACTTGGCCGCCGCCTATACTGGACACAACCAACATGGAAGTTGCTGAGCCTCAGGCAGAGTTTGCACATTCACCCCATGTCCGTTCTGGTTTCCACCAGGTGCTCCGGTTTCCTCCCACAGACCAAAGATGAGTAGGTTAGGTGGTTTGGCCATGTTAAATTGCTCATAGTGTTCAGGAATGTGCAGGCTAGGTGGATTAACCAAAGGAAATGCAGAGTCACAGGAATAAGGTGGGCCTGAGTGTGTTGCTCTGCAGAGGATCAGTGTAGACTCAATGGGCTGAATGGCCTGCTTCCCCCGCTGTAGGGATTCTGTAATTCAATGACTATACCTTTCCTTTAAGCAATACTCCAGCCAACTATATTTATAAAAATATTTTATGCATACAAAAGCTGACTGAGCTGAGGCCTCTTAAGAATCAGCACTGCAGATAAAAAGGTAACATATTTTGAATGACATCTACATAATTATTTTTGATACACCATTCCTAAAATACTCCACCATGTCAATTTCCTGAATTGCATACTTCAGTTGAATCTCAGTATGCTCCCCTTAAGGAATATTAAAGTATTTGTGTACTTTTCATTTAGATTGTGATTTACAGTGAGCAACAGTGTCTTACTTACCAGTTACTTATCAAGGTGCAAATTTGTTTCATTAGATCCAAATGCCCTTGTATTTTTAAAAACATGTCTTCTGTTGTTCTTTTCTGTTTATAGATTTTAAGAAATTAAGTTAATTGCAAGCCATGATTTAACATTCATTTCCATAACATAATCTCAGAGCTATTAGCAATTTATTCAATAGTATTATCTTTCCCAGTACTAAAAACATTTTTATTTAAAAGCAATGATGTCTTTTGCTTTTGCAAATTCATCAAAATGCTTATTGTGTTTGAAAAAGCAGTTCTCTTATGACAAGGAACAGGGTGTGCTCATAAACATTGAAGAGTCCTCGAAAAGGAAACACTTCTCAAGATTATATTTGACAAAGATCCTGAGCTTGTTTTACTTCTTATTTCTTGTGGAATGGACATTCACTCAGTCTAGCTTCCCAAACGTCACCAGTGACACCTGTTTCCTGCCCAATGTGGCCCCTTCGTTTCAACAATGAGCTAATTGGCCAAAGCTAGCTTGATTTATTAACAAAGGACTTTTTTCTCTCTGATTAGGGTGGATGCTATTCCACACCGTTCCTGTCAATGCATTTAAATTGTTCCTGTAAAATTCTTGAATACATAATACTTGTATTTATTTCTCTTCTTAATGATCATGATTAACAAACAAGGATTATTGTAAAATCGACTTTTCTTGTTAATTTCTCAGGGGATTGTTCTCCTTTGAAACAAGGATGTGAAGCCTTTGTTTTACGGTGTGAAATATTGCCTAGCATGTGTATTTCTTCTTAATATTTAAAGTTGCATCATCTTCTGGAACCATAAACCACTAATATTTCTTGCCAGGTGTTAGTAACAACGTTTTGCAAGTTTTCGTGGCTGTTCTTAAGGATCCATCGGTGATCCCTTAAAAGATGTTCAAAATACCAAAACAAATTTGCATATCAGACTCTCCAAGTATTCTTAATTAATTTACTTGTCAGGGAGCATGGGATTTACCGAGACCTTTGCTAACAAGAACTGACAAATTTCGCAGTGTGTTTGGATGCAACCTTTATGGTTCTATGTTGTATTATTGCACAGATTCCGATTCAATAGGCAGTGTGCCTTTTAGATAGTTGGGTGGCATTACAACATTTGATGTTCCAGTATAAATGTCCCATACCTGTCCTTTAGTAGTCAATAGTATCATCATTATTATTGTTATTGCAGTTACTTTCATTTGTTCAATATGGTCAGTAAAAATAGAATCAAGATTACATGCAAGTCTGAGATCTTATGTTGGTGAAAATAATGTTGTTAATAGATTTCAAGACATCTATCTAACTAGAACCAGTCAGCATTGTGTATATTCCAAGGCCTAACCTATAAGGAAACAAATTACACTGCAATGCAAATCCTTTGTATGCTAAGATTTTTAAAGAACGTAACTCTACACAATAATCATGACAAGCAAATGCCTGAGCATGCATGAGTAATGCATTGACATTCTAGCAGAATTTCAGTTATTCAAAGAAAGGATCAATCAACATTTTATAGTTCAACAAATAGCTTATAAAGAAAGACAGGCTGTCATTTGTATTTTTGCTTTGAGAAAGGTTAGGATGAGCAAAATAGTGTGGGTAGTTTGTCATATGGTTTATCTGTACCCCAAAACGGTGTTCAGAATTTAATGATATATGCAAGTTGTGTTCCATCAGTGGACATTTAACTAAAATGTGAAAGAAGTCCAATTACTCAGAGAAGTCTAAACTGTTACAGTGTTCCACAGCACCATGTGAACCATATTAACTTAATGGCTCAGTTTAGAAATATGCAAAATAACTGCAGGAATAGACCATTTAACCTTTTGAGCCTGCTTCACCAATCAATATGATCATGGATGATGATCCAATTCAGTACCCTGTCCCTGCTTTTTTTTCCCTATACCCTTTAATCCCTTTAGCCTTAAGAATTATATCTATCTCCTTCTTGAAAATATTTAATGTTATGGCCTCAGCTATTTTCTCTGGCAGAGTTCCACAGGATCACTACTCTCTCGGTGAAGAAATTATCCTTAGACTATGACTCCTAGTCCTGGACACATCAGTTATCAAGAACATCCTTTCTGCTTTTACCCTCACTAGTCCTGTTAAATTTTAAAAGTTTCTCGGAGATTCCCTCTCATTCTTCTAAACTTCAGTGAATAAAGTTCTAACTAATCCAGTCTATCTTCATAATTAATTCTTACCAGCCCAGGAAATTAGCCTGGTAAACCTTTGATACACACCTTCCATAGCCACATTATCCTTCCTCAGAGGAAGAGATATTATGTCTTGTGATGTTCCAGTATAAAGATAAACAACTCATCGT
This sequence comes from Chiloscyllium plagiosum, assembly GCF_037043375.1. NCBI lineage: Eukaryota > Metazoa > Chordata > Chondrichthyes > Orectolobiformes > Hemiscylliidae > Chiloscyllium > Chiloscyllium plagiosum. Next base: position 92,213,741 of record NW_028270139.1, on the reverse strand, counting down.
CAATAGCCAGTAGTACTATCATTATCATTGTTATTGCAAAGCAGTTAACATAGAATCCATAGAATAACTATGTTTAATTCTAAGATCTGATAATATTTAATAAGTATTGTTAATAAACTTCAGGACATTAGACTCAGCAGTGATGCAACCTTGCCAAGCTATAGGGAAGCACTCAGAGTATATCGTACAGGCAGTGCTGTCTCTCACACTGGACCTCATGCATTATATCTGATCAAATGAGTCAAATTGACACATGATTTCCAATCAGAGGTATCGATTTTTAAATTGAATTAGAATCAAATTAATCAAAGTTCATTGCACAACAAGTTGTGATAACATTAAGTTTACAAAAGAAAAATCCTTTATGTTTTTTTCTGTTGGAAGTCTGAAAAGATGCTGAAAATAATCTGGCAGCATTTCCAGTAGGAGAAACAGAGTTAACCTGTCAGGTCAATGACTTTTAATCATCGTGTTCAGCAAAGCTTTCTTTCATTTAAAATGATACCGTGCCATACTGTAGAGAAGTTGAAATGTCCTTGCATGTAGGCATACCATTGTCAATTGTTCCTCTGATTATATTATTCATTCCCCTTTTGAAAAACTATTTTCTTTTGATTGATTGTGGATGAAAAGTGGTGCTATTACAAATGTAGAATAACTTCATCTCTTTTTATACTCATGATAAATTCAGTTAAGCTATTGCTCTCCTCATTTCACTGCTGAATATTTTTCAGAGTCTGGATGCACTACTTCAATGCTATGCATTTGCCCTGGAAGAGTTGAAGCTGAATTCAATTGTTTTGAAACTCAGAGTGGAAGCAACTGCCAAGAAACTCCCTTTTCCTTTCACACATGTGCTGCTTATCAAAACATCTGAAAAAAATGTCAGCCCTGTGATCTGGTTAAGATCCTCTTTTAGTCATCACCTTGATTAATCATTGGGTGAAAGGAAATAGACATTCTGTTTAAAATATTTAGTGAACAATGCAAGGCAGAACAAATTGTCTATCCGGTCACACCTGTTGCATAATATTGGTGTGCTCTACATCGCCTTTTCTACAATACACGAAATACATGAATTGTTTACGTAACTTTTGAACTGAACTTTCAGTAATCACCATCCAAAGTGAAAACACAGTATACTCTGGCCAACTGGAGAAATCAATGCCCTTGGGTGATATTTCCCAACAAAATGTCTTGGATTGATGTAACCTTGACAGGGTGGAGGGTTTTCCTTGAAGTTTCGTTTGGGGATTTTTCTTGGAGTCTGATGAAGGGGTTGTGGATAAATGACAATTCCCAATTGCAGCAGTATCTGAATTTGCGGCTTCTGTGAGAGTTGGGAGAGGCAGGTTTAAAGCAGAAACTGGGATGAATAGATTGTAGGATATTTTGCTGTGTTTACATTGAGCAATTATTAAGGCAATTATATTTCCACGCACTTCACTGTTTTCCGACCAAATTGTCACTACTTATCCTACGTTTACTGCATGTTCTTGATCTATTGGATCTTTTAGATTTTGATAGCCAATTGTTTGCATGAGACATTGGAGGCTAGACCCCTTCATCACTGGAGCTTGGGTTCAAATCCGTTTAACATTGATGGAGTGAACTTCTTTATGAAATGATTTGAGAAATCGCAATTGAGTCTCTCAGGAGCATGATGAAATGCACCATTTTAGAGTCATAGAGTCATATAGAGATGTACAACATGGAAACAGACTCTTCGGTCCAACTCATCTATGCTGACCAGACATCCTAAACTGACCTTGTCCCATTTGCCAGCAATTGGCTCATATCCCTCTAAACCCTCCCTATTCATGCACCCATCCAGATGTCTTTTAAATGTTCTAATTGCACCAGTCTCCACCACTTCTTCTGGCAGCTCATTCTATACATGCACACCAGTTGTTGAAAATCTTACTTAATTTAACCACAAGGATAACTGATACAGGGCTCAGTTACCATGAGGGACTCTCCTTCTCAACCTTTCCCCTCACCTGAGACATGGTGACCCTCAGGTTAAAACACCACATGTTGTCTCTCTTGAAAAAAATAAGAGAACAGCTCTATGATCTAGGACTTTAGCAAATTTACCTTTGCCTCAATGATACTCCACTTCCAATGAGGAGCCAAGTTCGAAAGCCACCTCATGCATACTAACATTAAGTTTCATCTGTATTTTTTATTCTATTCTACCATTCTCCTCAGAATTATTTAGTATACTTCCTAATTTGGTAACATCTTCAACTTTGGATCCCATTCACTCTCACACGATGACAACATCAAGATGCACACATGCACGCAGTAGAATCATATGTGTCATCATGATTCCTGCCATAACAGTCTCTGGTTCTTTCCTGTTATCCAGTTTTCATCCAATTTGTTATCCTTCTTCTAATTCAGTACTCACCGTTTTCTTTGAAGAGTTATTTGTAGCACCTTGTCAAAATCTTTCTGAAAGTTCATATTTTGGGTAGCACAGTGGCTAAGTGGTTAGCACTGTTGCCTCAAAGCGCCAGGGATTTAGGTTCGATTCTAGCCTTGGGTGACTGTCTATGCAGAGTTTGCACTTCCTCCCCTGTCTATGTAGGTTTTCTTCCACAGTCCAAAGATGTGCAGGTTGGTGGATTTGCTATGCTAAATTGTCCTGTGCTGTACAGGGATGTATAGGTTAGGAGGGCTAACCATGGGAAATGTGGGGTTATGGGAATAGGGTGGGGAGAGCTGGGAGGCTCTTTGGAGGTTGGTGTGGACTTAATAGGCTGAATGGCCTCTATGATTCTCTATATAATATCTATTGTATTCTCACATCTACCATATCTGTCATTGCTACATCTTTATCTAGATACTTAGTGATTTAATCTTCTAAGCATTCATAAATTTTACCAACCATGTTAAAATATATGACACGTGATTGCCCAGTCCAGTTTTGTGTCCCTTTCTAAAGGTGTCTTACCGGCCAGTTTTCAGTTCCCCAATGCACACCTACTCTCAATAAATCCTCAAAGATCAAACTTGCATAATCTCTTCCTCATTTCCCTCAGGAAAATTGTGTCTCAACAGGTTCCAACCCATTGACCTCTTTGGCTCAATTAACTTCCCTATTTACTTTTATCTAGCACAATATCTCACTCCTAACGTTTTTTTGTAAACATGAAACAAGCTGTCTGCATAATCCTTCCAATTTCTGTTTATCATCTACTAAGTTTCTGGAATTTTGTGTTTAGGTTGCACCCACTGTATTTTACTCTCTTTGATCTCTCATTGGTTTTGGTTCAAAATACAACAGATCAGTAGATGCTATCTCAGTTAAATAAATCAGACAATGCTGGAAAGTTATAATTTGAGGAGCCAAATTAAAACAATGAATCAAGACAGGAATTCGCCAAATTATTCAAGAATTTGGGAAAATTGAACACAGTGCACTACATCTTGTTTAAAACAGATGTAAAGTCGATTGGTTGAATATCCCCAGGAAAGATTCACACATCCTCAAGAAAATTGTCAGGAGTGATTTAGAGGCAATGCTTTAACGAGGGATTATTTTGTGAGTTACAGACTGACAAAATGGTATTCTAGTATGGCACCTGTTTCAAAGCTAGATGAATCTTTCAGAATTTGAGCTGACCTTACTGAATTAAAAAAAGGTTGTCGAACTAAAGTACACCCAATGTTATCGGTACTTGAAAATTTGGCAAAACCTGCAATGAGTACTATCTTCACAAAACTGGTCACTGTTTCCAATGCTGTGCTTTGAGATCATGTTCACACCAGAAATATTTCAGAATACAATATCAAACACATTGAAAGCATCATTTGTCATGTGGACAATATCTTGATCCATGGTTTGAAAGAAATCGATCTTCCGGTCAGCAATGAGCTCAGAACTTTAGAAGATGCAGAATTAAAACAAATGAGAAGTGAAAGTTCTCAAAACCCCACAAGAACAGTTTAAAGACAAACTGTGCAAGCAACTGGAATCATGGTAGATCCACAGAAAATGAAAATTATGGAAGACTTCCTACTACTCAAGAAGGTCAATTTCTGAGTCTCAGGAGAATAATCAGCCAAGTGAGCAGGTTTCTATGACATCTCCTCAGATCATTGAGATTTAAGGGAACTCATAAGGCAAGACCAGCATAGTGCTATAATCATTACCAACACCAACCCTTTGAGAAAATACAAAGGTGTTATTATCTCTGACATCATAGTTAGATCCTGAGGTATCAAGAATTGTGGTGTTGGGCACATCAGCAACAGGACTTGGAACAGTGTTGTTCCCGATTCAGCAAACTGGAATTATGAGAACAGTCTCTAACAGAAAATTAACAGTGATATGTGGTCATAGAGGAAAAAGCCTATGCAGCCATGTCAATCTATGCTCTCAGATTACAGTCCAAGATTGAAATGGACTATAAACCACTCATAACCTTGTTATATAAAATTAAAATCTTCTTGGGCAGTACAGAGCCTGAGTATTACTAAGAACATATACTTCATTGAAGCTTTTTGTTTTGCAATCAACAGGATAATTCACAAGAATACAAGCTCAAAGGAGAACAACAACATTTATCCTGTATGGGAGGAGAGTGCTGATTGACTGTCAAGTGGACTTTGAAGATTAGAGGCAATGCCATGGAAAATACACCAGTTAATGATAATTGACAATTATCTGCCACGTGTTGTTTAAATTTTAAACCAGGCACATTAAGTCTGATTTGTCAAAGTATTGTCCTGAGAAATGAATGAGCAAATGTCTGTCATCTATTTTGTTGAGTGAAAACAGACAATGCATGTACTTAAGAATTGTTACAATTTTGTAAGCAATACCAAGGAACTCGCTGAGCTGCTACCCAGGATCCAGAGTTTCAGATTGATGCTAATGTGATCCCTTTACTGATTACATTCAGGTGTACTATGCTCATATAGTACCAAACCTATCTCACAACTAACTACAACAGGAAGACATGAACCTCATTAAAGAAGTTGAAGCTCTTAGCACTAATTACTTGAACACAATACAAGCAAAGCAACAAGAAAGAAAACCAGCTTCTACCCAAGAGGAAGAGAACTAAAGGGAAATAATAAGATCAATCAGAAGAACTGATATCTCTCAGAGGAACAGTATAAATTCAGAGAAAGCTGTCCACAACAATCTCACAGAGAACGCCACAAAATATCCCCAAAGTTTGTCTCAGAGACAACATAGAGGCTTAATGGCAAATGTAGCAGAATGTACGGCATATAGAGAACTGAGGGGAGTTTTAGAGCAAAGGATTATCTCCTGAATATGTCCACGGTAAACAATGTTATTAATAATTTTCAGTGGCACAGCGGCTCAGTGGTTAGCACTGCTGCCTCACAATGCCAGCACCTGCATCCAATTTGAACCTTGGGTAATTGTCTTGGTAGAGTTTTCTCCTGTGTCTGTGTAGGTTTCCTCTGGGTGCTCTGCTTTCCTCCCACAGTCCAAAGATGTGCAGGTCAGGTGGATTGACCATGCTAAATTGCTCTGTCATGTTTACGGATGTGTAGGCTAGGTGGATTAACCATGGGAAATGCAGGATTATGAGGATGGGGTAGGGGCTGAGTCTGGGTGCGATGCTCCTCATAAGGACAGTGAAGACTCGATGGGCCGATTGGCTTCTTTTTGCACAGTAGAGATTCTATGATTCTAGAAATTTCATAACATGTCAGACATGGCAATAATAAAACTCCAAAGAAAGTTCAACAGCTCAGACTTCATGTACGGTTGTGTATAATTAGGATGGAGAAAATAAATGATTGTTTTAAAAAGTCTAATAATGTGTTTATCTTAGAATGCAGTAATATAAACATTGTCCAGAACCCAGCTGACAACACTCATTGCAGGAGGAAGGCTTGCAACCAAGCTGAGAGGTTCATGTGGTCAAATAATCAGATAAAACTCATTCAAAAGGTGAGTGATATGAAACATATTGTTAGGGTGAGATGTCAGGGTCAACACTTTCAGAGGAAGGCAAAGACAGAAAGATGGCAAGAAAAGAAAGATATAATGTGATGGCGATGCAATAACCTTTTGGTCGAGGAAGTGAAAGAAGGTGAATGAAATTCTAGGAGCGCACTTTAGTTTGGTTAATACCTGAAAGAAGAACATCCCACAGAATGGTATACACTGGTAAACATAAAAATGTTGCCTTCCATTTCCCACTCATGACATTGTTTTCCTTTCTCGAAACAAATGTTCTATGTAAGAAAAGGCAGCACCCATTTCCACTGACTGTTCCCTCTGATAATAAATACTAATTTTCTGCATTTCTTTCCTTTATGTCTGTTATTTGCTTGTAAAACATGTTTATTAGTACTTCATTTTCCAAAGCAGTGCTGTTTTCTCCACAAGTAGAACACTTTGTCCCCAGCTTTACCCGAAGAAAGAATAACATAAGTGCTGAGTTTTGCAGACTAGGACATTGGACATCATGCTGACACAAAGCATCCAATATTTTGGCAACTAATTTGGAAACCAAGCTGGAGCAAAATATGTGGAAATACATGTTTTGATCTATTATTGTTTATTCAGAATCAGTAGTATTATTGCAGCTACAGCTGTAATTGTGGTCACCTCTGGTGCTGATATTTTAGAACGTGACTACATTGCTGAAGTCTTGAACACCAAATTTACTTGTAAATCATACAAAATGTTAGATTTTGTGGGTTTGGGACCACAGTTAGCTAACATAGGCAGTCAGCCATTTGGGAGGAAGTTTTTAGGAGTTTAGCAACTTTGGAGGCAGTGTCTAGATATGATATTTCAGTTAAAGAGACAATAAATGTGATGACCCATGACAATTGAGGATGGTTCACTCATAACAGAGGATAAACAGGAAATTGGCACAAGCTGGATCAATCTCATTAAAACTGTGAAAGCAGCATCTTGGTGTCTAGCTGAATGGTTAGGTAACCCTTCCCTGGATCATTCCTCCATCTCTTCTGGTTCATCCTGCACCCATAGAAGGCAGCTCCCTGATGCCATCTGCCCACTAACACTAAGCACTTGTTAATGTGCCCTACGTCTAGAGGTTGATAGCTTAGATATTTTAAATCAACCTGTTCGAATGTGTATGACACACCTTTGGAGCAGATGGGACTTGAGTCTGAGATAAGACCACTATCAATGAAGTATAACAGCCCTTGGAGCAAGTAATTTATGTTGTGCCAATCACTTCCTCAAATTCTTCTCGCCAATAGGCAAGAGACAACTACACATGATAATAGGATAAACCATCCCCACTTGCCCAATTTCATCAGGAAGTCAGTTTTTATCTTTTTTGGCAACAAAATGAACAAAGGAAATAGAAAGGAGTTGCTTGGAGCACTTGGGCTAATGGGATCAAAGGATACAGGAGAGAAGTAAGAACAGACTATTGAACTGGAGGATTAGTCACCTTCCTGTCTTGCCCATTCCATTGCTGGCTGGTAAATGACTGTGTGATGATGATTGCGAAAACATCAATTAATATTTAACAGCAGAGGCTGTGAAAAAGAAGCCTGGTTGTTTGAAGGGCTGAATTGTATCAGTGGCAGTGGGGAGGAGGTGATTTTTGCATGTGGCTATTACACTGGTGGAATGTAACCATGAACCCAGCAATAATAATTGCATCCTGGCCATCCCAAGCAGGAATGGACATCTTTGGTGGTACATTGCTGACATCATCCTCTATCAACTCAACTTCCTCCTCAGAATGCTCCAAAGAGCCATTGTGCCTTTGATGTTGGTCCTCTTCAATGCCACATGGTGTTGTGAAGAGTGCAGCACACCACAATGCATGGATTGAAAGGCAACTTCGAATCTGTGCAGGCACCTGAATTCCACTTTTGGCATTTTCAATAATCTAACTATCTATCATCTGGAGTTCATTATATTCTCATAGATCGCATTCCTCAGGTTCTTGAAAGCTTCATCAGTCATATTTGAAGTCTGTATATTGTGCCTCCAAGCATTTAGCCATTAACTTTGCTTCAAGTTGTGAATAGGTCAAAGAACTAGCACTTCCAAAGAACAAAAGTATTATGGCAACTATTGAGAATAATGCAGAAACATTTTCTTGTGGTTGCACACCAGCTGCAGTTGATAGAATGGAGGTTTGTGCAGTTGACTGGTTTGGATGATCATAGGGTGTTTTGATTGCTCTCAATGATGTGCTCTCAATGACTTCTTGCACTGGCAGAAGTCAATAAGAACCACACACCCAAAGGCCTATTCACTGACAGGAACCATTGGAAGCACAGTTGATGCAATTAGTTAGCATTTCATTGTGTGTTGTTGACTATGCAAACCTGCAAATATCTCTGGCAGAATCCTGGAAGGATCCAGAGGCAAAGCAGTCGAGGTTGTTAATGAATTTGTAGGTTGCAAACATCAGCTGACACAGAAACCTGAGCTGCCCAAGATATTGATGCTTCAACATGTTGCAGAAGATATCCTCTGACTGCATGTGCCCTCTGGACACTGGCTAAGGCCTAGTCTCTTTCTAAGTAAACAAGAAGAACACAGCATGCCTAGCAGCTTCAGGAGGTGGAGAAGTCGACATTTCAGTTCGAGACCCTTCATCAGGATGGGGGAGGGGGAAGGAGCACAGCAATAAATAGAGGGAGGGGTGTGGCTGGAGGAAAGGCAGATGGAATAGCGAAAGGTGGATGCAAGTAGGGGATTATTGTGATAGGTCAGTGGGAAGGGTGGAGTAGATAGGTGGGAAGGAAGATGGACAGGTGAGATTAGGTCAAAGTTGTAAGGAGGAGAGTAAGGGCTGGACGCAGGGTGAGATTGGGTGTAGGGAGGTAGAGACGATTGTGAGGTGGGAGATGAAATGGAAGGGAGGGGGTGGGGCTGGAAATGAGTTGCAGATTGTTGCTTGTGCTGCTGCTATTATTGCTGTTCAGCTTGGTCCCTCCATGAAATCTAAAGTAATACAGTGTAAGCAACAGGTCTGCTGATTTAACTGATCAGATCTTTAAAGTATAAACTTGGCCTTCAAATATCCAAAGGTGCTAAAGTTTAGATAAGACCTGCAGGGTGTATTAAATAACCTCTCAACACAAGTACGGCGAACAGAGCCTTTTACACATGGAGGGAAGAGAATCAAAGAATCTCTCCAGTGCAGAAAAAGGCCATTCAGCCAATGAAGTCTGCACCAAACTTACGAAGAGCATCCCACCCAGATAAAGCTCCCAACCCTATCCCTGTAATCCAATATTTACCATGGCTAATCCATCTAGCCTACACATTGCTAAATACTTTGGGGTAATTCAGCATGACAAGTCCACCGAATCTGCACATCTTTGGGATGTGGGAGGAAACCGGAGCACCTGAAGGAAACCCATGCAGACACAGGGAGAATGTGCAAACTCTACACAGACAATCACCCAAGGCTTGAATCAAATCCAGATCCCTGGCACTGTGAGGCAGCAGTGCTAACCATTGAGTCACTGTATTTCTTCTTCTTAAAAGTGCTGTTTCTCATTCTTTCCAATGTTGCAATGTATTGTGAAGAGAACAATTGCCATTTTCACAATCATGTGTTCAATAATGTTGCTTTTAAACTGCTAGCTAGCGACCTGAAAGTTCCATGGTGGGCCTACACAAAAGATGCACAAGTTTCTGCAAAAGAAAAACTTATGGGCCCACATGTTTAAACCATATTGATTTTATTTTATTTATTGTCAGATGTATTTTGTTACAAATGCAGTGAAAAGTATTACAGTGTTGCCACTCTCCGGCATCATCTTAAAACACAGAAAAGGAATCCAAAACACTGAATATAAAGGTGGAAAATTAAAGAAATAAAAAGGTCTTCAACTTTACAGTCCTTCTTGTTAAGTGCTCCTTACAAGTGGCCATGGACCTGATGGCAAGGTATGAGTCCCCTTCACCAAAGTCACCACTCTTTGGCGCCATCTCATTCCTCCCGATACTCTTGGCACTGAGTCCCCATTGGACCTCACCAAAGGACCAGTGCCACCAGATACTGCTCCGGCCCAAATTCGATCACACTGCCAAGAGTCCACTTCAGGCCCACTTCGGCCATGCAGCTGCTGCCGATAACTCCGGGTCTCATTTCAAGAAAATAGTATTTATTGTCATATTGCAGTTGTATTCTCACTTTATTGGCTGTTTCCAAAAAGCCCTGAACTCAAAGTTTAATGTCCACAACTCAAATGAATATTGCTTCAGTTGAGCGATGAACATATGTCAGTTGACAATTTGTCTCTCCCAAGGGTGTTGTGTGCACATGGGTGCACAATGCACTAAGCATTGGAATGAAATGTGGGGATCTAGCTAGCCCAATGAGTTCTCACGAGATTTAACACCCTGACCCATTTTAAATCCATGTGTTTCTCTATGCTATGATGCCTCACTGAATAAGAAAGACCAATAAAAGAATAAGAGTCAATGGTAAGAGACAATAGCTGGAGTGGAGGCATGAACTTTGACTCACTGTAGCATTCCTAATCATATGCAACAATGCTTTAGGACTGAACACCATTCCAAATGGTGCAGTAGAGATCCAGCAGATTACTCATGTTTGATGACAGGGAGTGATGATCCCTTAATCACATGGAGTCACTCCTCTTCGTAGAAACTTGTGAAGGTTGTGACTTAGTCTCAATGCCGTTAATCTGTGCTTTGAATCCTGAGCATAAAGCACAGAAATACTGTCCTGAACAGCTGAATGTGTAAGAAATATACATTTGTTTCATTTTTTTCATTTATCCATAAAGTAGTTTGCATATCAGTGCCAATTTTTTTTTGATATTGGGGTATTAGACTATAAGAAAATCATCCAGGCAGTATTCAATCATTTAATTAGCTGCATTTGGTTAGAAATCATTTCTCAGCAGGAGCTGAAAGTTTCAAAGCTGCACATGAGATTGTCCAGCTCACTGAAGTGCCTTTCACAAAATACAACAAATATTGAAAGTTGAATCTAAACTTTGCGAAGAACACTTTGGTTAGAACATGTTGATATTTTGCATATCTTGTTTTTAATGTGTGATTTCCACTTTGCCTTGCTTATATCTAACATTAAGTATTTTGGCGTCAACTATAGCTCAATTGGTAATACTTTTCACTAAGTCAGGAGGCTAAGGAAAAAGTGGAGGACTTCTCAGGTGGTGTAAAAAGTCCACTGGCAATTTTCTGAAGAACAGCAGAGAAGAGATTAGATTAGATTCCCTACAGTGTGGAAACAGGCCCTTCGGCCCAACAAGTCCACACTGACCCTCCAAAGAGCACCCACTCAGACCCATTCCCCTACATTTACCCCTGACTAATGCACCTAACAATACGGGCAATTTAGCATGGCCAATTGACCTAACTGCACATCTTTGGACGGTGGGAGGAAACTGGAGAACCCAGGGGAAACCCACTCAGACATGGGGGAGAATGTGCAAACTCCACACAGACAGTTGCCCGAGGCAGGAATTGAACCCGGGTTCCTGGTGCTGTGAGGCAACAGTGCTAACCACTGAGCCACTGTGCTGCCCCAAAGAATCGGTTAGCAGTCTGGTAGATTAGATTACATTATTTACAGATCCCTGGCATGTTGGCGAATATCTATCCCTCAATCAACACCACAAATTATCTAATCATTATCATAAGACCATAAGACATAGGAGCAGAAATTAGGCCACAAGGCCCATCGAGTCTGCTCCGCCATTCAATCATGGCTGATAAGTTTCTCAACCTCATTCTCCCGCTTTCTCCCCATAATCTTTGACCCTCTTGACAATCAAGAACCTATGTCTCGCGATAAGCTATCACAGAACTGTCTTTCAGAGATTCTTGGACACCAATTTACTGTCACAGTTCTTTCTTGACAACATTACTTCAGAAGAGTTAATTGCTAAATCTCTCAGATTTTGCAGCCCCATCTTGCTGCAGGTGTATGGGCCATGGTAAGAACACATTTGAAATACCATATACAATTTTGATGTTTACCTATTGAAGGATGTACCTGCATTGGATGGAATGTAATGTGAGCTTACTGGGAGGAAGTGAAAACGTCATAATGTTGTCACTGGAAGAGTAATCCAGAGACCCAAGTAATGTTTGGAGAATCCTAGTTCGAATCTCACCATGGAGTTTAAATTCAACAAGTAGCTGAAATTAAAAGTCTAATGATGATCATGAAACTGCTGTTGATTGTTGTGAAAACCCATCTGGTTCACTCATGCCTTTTAGGGAAGAAAAATCATCATCCTTACAAAATCTAGCCTGCATGTGACTGAAGACCCACAGCAATGTGGTTGATTCTTAACTGCCCTCTGAAATGCTCTAACAAAACATTCAGTCACACCAACTGCTAAGAAAGGAATGAAACCTGATGAACTATCTGACACCATGATCAACAATGGCAAACACAGCCCTGTCAGCCCTACAAAGACTCACTCACTAATGTCTGGGGACTAGTACCAAGACTGGGAGAGCTATCTCATAAACTATTCAAGTAGTTTTAGATTTTTTTTAGATTAGATTACTTACAGTGTGGAAACAAGCCGTTGGCCCAACGAGTCCACACCGACCCTCCGAAGAACAACCCACCCAGACCCATTCCCCTACATTTACCCCTTCACCTAACACTACAGGCAATTTAGCATGGCCAATTCACCTAACCTGCACATTTTTTGTTTGGATTGTGGGAGGAAACTGGAGCGCCCGGAGAAAACCCCCACAGACACGGGGAGAATGTGCAAACTCCACACAGACAGTTGCCTGAGGCGGGAATTGAACCCGGGTCTGAGGCGCTGTGAGGCATGGAGTTCTGGGAAAAATGGATTTGAAAGGCAGCAACTTGTTCAAGGACTTTAGAGAGGAAAAGAAAGTTGAAGATGGGACTGTAGTTTTAGTAAAGATGTTTTACTACATAAAATGTATGAGATAAATATTATCTTACAAACAGAAAGTGCTGGAGAAACTCAGCAGGTCTGGTAGTATCTGTGAAAAGAAAACCAGAGTTAACATTTCAAATCAGTATGACTCTTCTTTAGCGCTGGTTCTTCAGAACTAGATAAATGGAAATTACTGCTGTTCTGGAAAGGATAGTCCAATCCAAGCTATTTTTAAAACTTCTTGTTTTGAAAAGTAATTTGAATGAGAAAATAGCATTTTACAATTGGGTTAACAAATATTAAACCTGATACTTAAAACATCAACATTGATGATGTCCTTAGCAAGCCTCTTGTGAAATAATGTTTCCAACAGTCCAACCGTGCTTGGAAATAAGCAAATAGGAAGGGTGGTTTCCTTCATATAAAGTAAAGGTTTTCCATTCTGGATAGTGCTTTGCAGAATTCCCAAGAGATGTACATTTATCGAATTCATGTGTGATATTTACATTTTCAGATAGCAGCAGCTTTCCAAAGCATCTAGGATCTCCGCTAATGCAGGAGTTGAGATAGGTGGTGAGGAACAGCAGGCACTTAGTCTCCTGTGAAATATTATTTGAATCCTTATGTGTGCTTTCCATCAGTGGAAAAAGTCATTCAGTAGCCGGAATCCTGTGGACATTTCCCTCCCTAAAATACCATAGTTGAAATAAATTCACTTAGCAAAATCCTGGCATCAAACTTGGAACTTCCTAATTTGTACATCTCAGCTCCACATCCTGTGGTGTAAATACCCACTGAGCCATTGTAATAAACAGGATATAGAATGGGAGAATTCCACTGATAACAATTTGTTGCAAAAAGGGAATTGGGTTCCTGTTTCTGTGATGTTGCTAAAGAATATCCCATGGAGTTAGTCTTATCAAATCTTTTTATCAACTCACTGTATTTCAGGAAAACATCAAATATTTTTCTTGCCCATACATGTGCTGTATTAATTCAGTTGGAAACAAAAAGAAAGATCATGAATCTGTTAGAATGTTGTTTAAACCTAACAGGATCACTAACAGCTTTAAGGAGAAATATATATCCTTACTGGGCCTGTCATATATATGAGTCCATTACAGATTAGTATAGATGATTCCTAACTGCCTTCTCAAGTTTAAAACTGACCATTCAGTCATACAGAGCAACTTGGAGTGGGCATAAATGCTGGCACAGCCAATAATACCAGATATTGGGAAGGAAATTTTTAAGAAGTTCAAAATCTCTTGAACAAGTAGTACCTGAATGTTTATGGTTTCACTTTCTCATTTCTCAAGTTTATACATGCACTACACAATCTCATGAAGGCACCTTTGTACCTTTAATGTTCAATGAGCTGAGAGATGCACAGGCCTACCTTATATATCTGGGTATGCATGCCTTTACCTTCTAATTCAAACCATATAAACAGCTTCAATCAACATATATCAAAGCCTTACAAATATTCAGCGTGGCCAGAAACAAAAATAGGAAATGCTAGGAAATCACAAAAGGCTGATTGTCATTTGATATCCACCATGTGGTTATTCTTTTTTTTAAATCGCCAGTTTTGTAGACATTAGTTTGACTGAGATACATGCTCAAAACAGTGATACAGTACCACAATCACAGCTGTGATACAACTGTAAATAAAACCTCACAACCAGTTTTCCAGCTTCTCTGCTGCATTAAAGATAAAAACATCACCATCATCCTAGCTTCATCTCAATAAGAGATAAAGCAAAAATAACTTGTAAACTACATCAATCAAAGTTGTTCTAAAGGTTTTAATATTCATATTACATTGCCTTTATCCATTCTACTGGTGTCACCTCCACATGTGGATGGGGGGGGGGGGATGTTTTACTCCAGCTTTCAGAGTAATCAGATGTATCTGTATTGATGAAGGTCCTAGTAACCATAATTGGTCAAATGTCTTGTTACCTAAGAATGGCTTCAATATGGCAGTGTATCCTCTAATACAAATCACCAGGTAAGCCCAAGAAAAAGCAAAGTTAAAGAATGATTAGTGGCAGTGAATACATCAACAATCCTAACCCCTTGCCACATACTGGTTGGGTGGTCCTAGCGGAACCCAAACTGGGCATCACTGAGATGGTTTTAACTAAGCAGGTGCTAACTGGTAACATTGTTGAAAACTCCTTCCATCATTTTACCAATGATTGAGAGTAGACTGATAGGGTGGTAATTGGCCAGGCTGGATATCTCCTGCTTTTTGTGTACAGGACATACCTGGGCAATTTTCAACATAGTTGAGTAGATTCCAGTGGTAGAGCTGTACTGTAACAGCTTTGATAAGGGTATGACAAGTTCTGGAGCACAAGTGATCAGTACTATTGTTGAAATATTGTCATGGCACATAGCCTTTGCAGTATCCGATCACCCCGATCATTTCTTGAATGTCACGTGGACTGAAATGAGTTGGCTGAAGACCAGTATCTGCAATGCAGAACACCTCTGAAGAAGGCACTTCTCATTGAAGATTATTGTAAATGCTTCAGATTTATCTTTTGCACTGATCTGCTGGGTTCCCCCATACTTCAGGTTGGGCTGCTTGTGAAGCCTCCTCCTCTAGTGAGTTGTTTAATTTTCCATGAGAATTCACAACTAAGTATGGCACAACTGCAGAGCTTAGATATAATCCACTGGTTGTGGGATCGTGTAGCTCTATCTATCACTTGCTGCTTATCCTGTTTGGCATGCAAGTAGTCCTGTTTGGTAACTTCACCAGACTGACTCCTTTTTTAGTTATGTCTGGTGCTGCTCCTGGCAGGCCCTGTTGCACTCTCCATTGAACCAGGGTTGATCCTCTGGCTTGATGTTAATGGTACAGTGGGGAACATCCCAGCCCCTAGGTTACAGCAAAAACAGAAAATGCTGGAGAAACTCAGCAGGTCTTGTAACATCTGTGGAGAGAGAGAGACAGAGGCAACATTTCAAGTCCGGATTGACACTTCTTCAGAACACTGCTAGATTTTTCGTGGAATCTGTTGAAAAAGCTGAGGATTTTTAGGAGTCCATAGCAGATATTTGAGCAGGAGGTAATTATTTCAATTCAAATATGAGCATGTCAGCCTCATCTGAATGTACTAATTCACAATGCCTCTTTGTTACTCCAGTCTCTGACCTCAAGTTCATTTTTTCTGTGAAGATTTTGAAAAACATTCATTAGCGTCTCTTGTACGCCTTGAAGTTATCAGAGAGTGAGACACATAGACTAGGCTGCAGAGGCTCCAGACAGTCAGTAGCACATCAAGGAGGGTTGGTGAGGGGGGCAATGTACAACAAATCAAGCTGGAAGTTTTGTTTGATCATAGTCTTGTTAAAAATATGTCTGATATTAGGCCGCAATTGGCACGCCTGCGTGCAAAATATAAGGTCTCCCTATTTGAGGAGTTTACAACAATGATAACCTAATTTATTCAAGTAAAAATGTCATACTGACATCTCACTGAGTGGCTGTTGACAGCCACTATTATTTTCATTTCATTTCTTCTTCTGTTGTATTGCTAGTCATGAAATTACTCTCCCATTGAGTCAAAGAATAATGCAGCACGGAAAGTGTGCCATGTGTCTGTGACTGCTATTTCAAGGAGCATTAAGAACATGGGAGAGTGAAGCAGAAGTAGACCATATAGACCCTCAAACCTGATCTGCCAGTTAATCAAATCGTGGCTGATCCGCTGCAATGTGCACATCTGTCTGAGGCTGATAATGCCAAAGATTCATAACTGTCACAGCAAAAAGGTTTTCCTCATCTCAATCCTAAATGATCAGCCCCTTTTCCTGAATGTGACCCATTTTCTAGATTTCCCAGCCAGGAGAAGCAAATTACCTTACCAATAGGAAACAAAGAATAATAGTCAATGGATATTTTATGCAATTGGGAAACTGTTTTCAGTGGCATTGTTCAGTGTTGAGTCCCTTGTTATTTGCTGTATGTATGAATGATTTGCACTTAAATGTGGGATGTTTGATTAGGAATTTTGCAGATGTCATCAAAACTGGCCATGTAGTTAATAGTGAAGAAGGTGGTTGTCCACTCCAGAATGATGTCAGTGGTTTGGTTGAGAGGGTGGAAAAATAACAAATGAAATTCAATCTGCAGATGTGTAAGATAATGCATTTAGGGATGCCAAAGCTAGTTAATATGCATAATAAACAGAAGGATATTGAGAGGGTTGAAAAATGTGGCATTGGAAAAGAACATCAAGTCAGGCAGCATCCGAGCAGCAGGAGAGTTGACGTTTCAGGCATAATGCTCTTCGTCAGAACTGTAGAGGAAGTGATAGAACTTAGAGAATTTGCTGGTGATTTGGTGTTAGAGGAAGAAACTCTCAACTGATTTATTTGGGACATGGACCTGCTCTTGAAATGTTAGAACCTGCAAGGCCTTGGACCAGCTGCTTAGAATGTAGGATAGGAATTGATGCCTGTTCTCTCCCTTTTGTGACCACACTGGCATGACAGATTGACTGGGGTCTTTTTTCTATGGTTCTCAGGTAAAAAATGGAATGGAGGATGGTGAGAATATGCAAAATGTTGTCTGGCAACAGGCCTGTGCAATTTAATTATCATGGGGATGAGGCTGAAATTGATAGAAACTCAAGTGCCTGTTTTCACACCTTGACATAAAGGATGGTCTGCTGGTGTTCCTGAATGCACATTCTCAGACTCAGATATCCAGAGAGAGGAATCTAAAACAGCCAATGCTGTGTAATGCAGAGGAAAAGATCGTTTTGTGTTTGCCAAGTAGGATGCTAAGGAAGACTGAGGCAGAACTTGTGAAAATTTAGGAAAATGGCATCTTTATTTTTAAACCAGACTCAAAGCATTAACTCTATTTCACTCTCCACAGATGCTGCCAGACCTGCTGAGTTTCTCCGGCATTCTGTGTTTGCTACTCCAAATAACTGTTTAATTTATCTCTCACTCCTTTATTTCCTATTGGTATGCTCCAGACTGGAGTCAGGTTTTAGTTCAGGGGAATCAGTTACCCCAGCCGAAGCATTGTTAATTCTGGGAGTTTGCAGCCTGTGAGAGGTTGTGCTCTTCAAGTTGTCACAAGTGGGAAAAATTCTGCTATCGGAATTCTGAAAATTCATACCAGCTGCCTTGGAAAGGAACTGTGATATATTCACAATCAAGGGAAGATGAACAGGGAAGAGTCAGCTAAGTGTTGGGAGGCAGATGGAAACTGTTTTTGACTTTTAATTCTTTTGTTGTTAAAAAAAGAGTTCTGTTATTCAAGAACATCTGGACCCTTGTGCAAACATGTGCACTAATAGCATCAGCTGGGATCATAACCTCTGGAGCTCCCTTCCTATCAACACTATGGACAGATCTACATGCCATGGGCTGTGGTGGTTCAAGAAGATAGCTCAGTGCCACCCTCCCCAGGGCAACTAAGGATAGTTAATAAATGCTGAACTATGCCACATCCCACGAAGGCTTATCACCTTATTGCATTTTACAGCAATTTTTTTAATGCAATCTGTCACGCACAGCTATCTGGGTTCGCTGCTACAGCTCTGTTAAGTTTAATTTAACATGGCATTATATCAAGGCATTTAACACAATCTGCCATTTGTTATGACTGATCACTGCACTCTTCAGCACTAAAAGTCTTTGTCCATCAAGTTGAGTAAAGTATAAGCTGATAAAAACACTGTGAGGGAACAAGGTATCTGAAACAAGAGAAAGCTGGGTACCCTCAATGAGATTTAACATTTAGGAAATACGACTAAGAAGGGGTTGAACCAAATTCAATGTCAAATCAAGAACGGTAAAACAAAAAGAGGGAGGAATAGAGAGATGATGAAAAATAAAGGAAAAGTAAGAAAAATTATGAAACTTAGAACGTGATTTTTTTTAAAAATTCTCCGAATAAAAGAAAATCCTGAAAGAATAAGATTCATGATTTATAATGGTTAATTTTTGGTACCAGCAATCATTAGCACTTAGCAAATCTTTGCTTACACTATTAATAACTACACTTAATGTTCTATGGTGAGTTTAATGGGAAATTAATCAGCATAAAGGACACATTTCTAAAGGAAAGGAAGAAGAGATGCAATTTTTTACAAAGCTAATGGCAGAGCATCACATCACTAAACAGCAATCTTTAGATGTTCTCATTCCATTGCACGTCAGCTGCTCAGCTTGCTGTACCATTTATCCATAAATAACAGGGACTGTTATTAGCCTTGCTTGATACTTGGACAGCAAATTCTGGCTCATTCGTCAACAAAATAAAATACATAAAATATGCTCAAACAAAAATCTTTTCAGCATTTTCCTCTGCTTGCATTAAATTGTGGAAAATAAACAACTGAGTTGTTGCTTTTTCTGAGGTAATGCCTCACCTCCTCTGTTCTGTATGAGATTAAAACCTAAATGTCAACTTGCTTAGATCAAGATGTGTCATTACATTTTTGAACAGTGTGCAATTCAAGTAGTTACAGACTGCATTTTGGGTGGAAATGTGATTTCAACAACAACTTGCATTTATATGGCATCTTAACTGGAGGAACACAGGTATGTTGAATGAGTTTGTGATTTCAGAGATAGACCGAGATGAGGATATGGAAGAATTAGAAAATAAGAAGAGAAATTTAAATATAATGTTTTTGTGGATTAGGTCAGCAAACACAGCTGATGATGGATGAATAGGACTTGATGTGCACGAGGATATGGTTAGAAAATATTTGGATTAGTTCAAGGTATGGGAATTACAAGATAAGAGCTGATCAACGGAAGGTTGGAATTGTCTGGATGTAGCAAAAATACAAATTAACATTTCAGCAGCAAATTATCTGAGACAGGCAATATTACAGAGGTAAAAGTAGGCTGTCTTAGTGATAGAACAGATATGGGACTGGAAGTTCAACTCTGTCAAGGTGGGAAATGATTTGGTCACCCCATGGTCTATGGACAGGGACAGGGATGGAGGTGATGAGTACAGAATGGAGCTTTCTGCTGGCAGTTGAAGGTAATGGTTTCCCAATGCTTTGTAGGAGGAAATTTCAGCTCATTTTATGTTAGATTTGGTAAGACAAATCTTACCAAAGGGTCTTGCTGAACAAAAAGACCTTAGAGTGCAAGTTTACGGTTTCTTGAAAGTAGTCACAGGTAGACAGGTTAGTGAAGAAGCTGTTTGGTATGCTTGCCTTTATTGGTCAGTGCATGGAGTATAGGAGATGGGAGGTCATGTTGCAGGTGTGCAAGATATTGGTCGGACCATTTTTGGAATATTGCATTCAATTCTGGTCTCCCTGCTATATGAAAGATGTTGTGAATCTTGAAAGGGTGCAGAAAATAATTGACAAGGGTGTTGCCAGGTATTGAAGATTTGAGCTATGGGGAGAGGCTGAGTAAGCTGGGGCTGTTTTCCCTGGAGTTGGAGGCTGAGGGGTGACCTTTTGAAGGTTTATAAAATCATGAGGGCAATGAATAGAGTGAATAACCAAGGACATTTCCCTGGGGTGGGGGAGTCCAAAACTAGAAGGCATAGGTATATGGTGAGAATAGAAAGATATAAAAGGGACCTAAAATGAGCTGCCAGACGAAATAGTAGTGTCTGGTACAATTAGAATATTTTAAAGGCATCTGAATGGGTATATGAGGAGGAAGGGTTTAGAAGGATATGGGCCAAATGCTGGCAAATGGGACTAGATTAATTTGGGATATCTGGTTGAGTTGGACTGAAGTGTCTGTTTTCATTCTATACAACTCTAAGATGTCAAACAAGTGTAATGATAATAGATATGAAACTTGACATTGTCCTTTGGAAAGATTTGATATGGTTGCTAAATAGGATGCTTATTGTAGAAATTTCTTTTATTTTACTAAACTGTGTTTTCCTAATATTAAGAACAAATGCTCAGTTGTAGCCATTATGATTCGTGGAAAAGAATTTCATTTGTAACTTGGATTCAACTTTCACTTCTAGAGGTTATGAGCAGTACAAAATTGATGCATCCTTGTGAAAACAGTTGAGGTGTGGGTTGCACTTTTCATTGTCATGAAATTTATTTCCTGAAGAAGGGCTCATGCCCGAAACGTTGATTCTCCTGCTCCTTGGATGCTGCCTGACCTGCTGCGCTTTTCCAGCAACACATTTTCAGCTATGAAATTTATTTCCCATTACACCTGACACTAATTGAGCAAAATATTGTAAAACCCATATCATAATGGTTGCAAGCTTCAAATTTGTCAAAATGCACTGTGACTGGGACTTAGTCTGAACTTAGGTCAGCACATGTATAGTTTTCATTTCACATTAAAATGCTTGGGACCTTTTTAGGGTTACAAAGCTACCAATTGTGACACATCAAAAATATATTTGTTTTAGATGTGGTAAATTCCTTGCTTAGAAAGTACTTTTCCTTCCACTCCAATGCTGTTCTTCTCTATATAAATTCAGAAAAGCTTATAAAGAACATAGCCTGTATGTTTAATCCCACTCAGGCTGTACAAACATGCATTGTTTAATATGTGGTGATATGATATTACAATCGCCAAGACATGGTTGAAGGAAGGACAGGACCAGTAATTCAACATTCCAGGGTATAGAAGTTTCAGGCGGGATGGTGATGCGGGCATTGCAGTGAGAGTGATGGGGGCATTGCATTATTGATAAAAGAAACCATCAATACAGTAATAAGGGAGGACAATGTAGAAGGGTCTTCAAATGAGGCCATCTCGGTAGAGTTTAGAATTTAAAAAAGGGGTAATTACCTTGCTGGATTTATCCTACAGGCCTCTAAACATTCAAAGGGATAGAGTGGAGCTGATTTGTAGGCAAATCACAAAAAAGTATGAGAGAAACTCGATTATAGTTGTAGGGCACTTCAATTTTGCTAACATTAACTCGGATTGCCTTAGTTTGAAAGGATCTGACAGGATGGCATTTTTAAAGGGTATGTACGAGAACATTGTGTGCCAGTACATAGACATTCCAACTAGAGATGGGGTGGTGCTAGTCCTATACTGATGGAATGAAACTTCACGTGGTTGAAATTTCAGTGATTGAGCATTGTGGGGATAGTAATCATAACTCACTAAGTTTCAAAGACATATGGGAAGGGAAAAGGGCAGCAGGTCCAGCGAACGCCGCATACCAAAGGATACTGAGAGTTTTGTAAAGAAAAAGAAGGAAGCATGTATCAAGTACAATTCATTAAAAATAGGGGAGATCCTTCAAATTGCTTAAAAATGGAATTAGGAAAGCAAAGATTATGAAATATCTTTGGCAGCTAGGATCAAGAAAATGTCCATGGCATTTTATCAGTATACAGAACAATCTCGGTTATCTAAACATCAATTATCCGAATTTCAGACTATCCAAATAATGTCTCAAGGTCCCTATGCATGCATTTTAATTGAAGTAGGAAAATTATATTCCTCATCCACTTAATGCATCATTTTGTAAATTTGAACAGGAATATAGATGCAATTATGCATTAATAAATGATTAACTTCAAATATATACTCGAAACAACATGTTAGAGAAGTTTTACACTTTTTATAAAAAGGCTCTCCAATACTTATTCTCCCTGAGGACAAAGGTTTGTGAGAGTGA
The DNA here is from genome assembly GCF_037043375.1 of Chiloscyllium plagiosum. Lineage (NCBI taxonomy): Eukaryota > Metazoa > Chordata > Chondrichthyes > Orectolobiformes > Hemiscylliidae > Chiloscyllium > Chiloscyllium plagiosum. The sequence goes on along the minus strand of NW_028270139.1, from coordinate 92,191,246 downwards.
ACACACAAGGACAACATATATGCAAGCCCAAGCTGTGCGCTCTAATAAGATTCTCTCTCAACTTTGACTCACTCCGTTTTGCAAAACCAACAATTTTTTTCCTCAGTTTAGGAAAGCTGTTTGGCATGTGCGAGTTGGACTGGAAGGTCTATTTCTGTGCTGTATGATTCTATGACTCTATGACCACCTTTTGAGGAAGACAGTCCACAATCCTCTGACAATCCTCTGTGAGAAAAATTCTCCTAATTTCTGTTTTAAATGGATGATACCTATTTTTCAGTGACCCTTAGTTCTAGATCCTCCCACAAGAGCAAAAGTCCGTTTACACATCCAACCCGTCAATATCCCTCAAGATCATATATGTTTCAATCAAGTAACCTATTCTTCTTCAAAACTCTAGTGAAGACAAGCCTGACCAGTTCAAACTTGTCTCATAAGGCCATCCACTCATTCTAGTCATTATTTGGTAAAACTTGTCTGAACTGTTTACAATGCATTTACATCTTTCATCAAAAAACAAATTAATGCTGTAAAGAGAACACCAGATATGGCCAATACCCTCCATAACTGAAGCATAACCTCCCTATTTTTGTGTTCAATTTCATTCTCAATAAGCAATCTTTTAGCTTTCCTAATTACTTGTTGAAACTGCAAAGTGCCCTTTTTTAACCAATGCTCCAGGATACTCAGATACCTCTTCATTTCAGAGCTCTGGAATCTCTCCCAATTTAGATAAATATGCCTCTTCTCGTTTCTTCCTACTAAAGTGTATACTTTCACATTTTCCCACAATATACTGTATTTACTAGATCTTTTCCCACACAATTTACCTATCCACATACCTTTGTAACTTCCTCATATTCTCTTTACAATTCACATTTCTAACAATATTTGTCTCATCAGTAAATTTAGCAACCAAACTTCAGTCCTTTCATCCATTGTATACATTGCAAAAAGTTAAAGACCCATCACTAATCCCTATAGTATACTTCATAATATATTTTGTCAATCAGAATATTTTGTCAATCGGTGGTGGGCAAGTTGTTGGAGGGAACCCTGAGGGACAGGATGTACGTGTATTTGGAAAGACAAGTACTGATTAGAGATAGTCAACATGGTTTTGCGTGTGGGAAATCATGTCTCACAAACTTGATTGAGCTTTTTGAAGAAGGATTGATGTGGACAGAGTGGTAGACGTGATCTATATGGACTTCGGTAAGGCATTCAACAAGGTTCCCCATGAGAGGCAAGGTTAGATCTCATAGAATACAGAGAGAACTAGCCATTTGGATACAGAACTGGCTCAAAGGTAGAAGACAGAGGATGGTGGTGGAGGGTTGTTTTTCATACTGGAGACCTGTGACCAATGGAGTGCCACAAGGATCGGTACTGAGTCCATGATTTTTTGTCATTTATATAAATGATTTGGATGTGAACATAGGAGGTACAGTTAGTAAGTTTGCAGATGACACCAAAATTGGAGGTGGAGTGGACAGCGAAGAAGATTACCTCTGATTACTACGGGATCTTGATTAGATGGGCCAATGGGGTAAGGAGTGGCAGACGGAGTTTAATTTAGATAAATGCAAGGTACTGCATTTTGGGAAAGCAAGCCTTAGTGCGACTATATATTTAATGGTAAGGTCCTACAGAGTGTTGCTGAACAAAGAGACCTTGGAGTGCAGGTTCATAGTTCCTAGAAAGTAGAGTCACAGATAGATAGGATACTGAAGAAGGCGTTTGGTATGCTTTCCTTTATTGGTCAGAGTATTGAGTATAGGAGTTGGGAGGTCATGTTGGGGCTGTACAGGACATTGGTTAGGCAACTTCTAAAATATTGTGTCTAATTCTGGTCTCCTTCCTCTCGGAAGGATATTGTAAAACTTGAAAGGGTTCAGAAAAGATTTGGTTGGAGGATTTGAGCTATAGGGAGAGGTTGAATAGGCTGTTTGTCCTGGAGCATCAGAGGCTGAAGGGTGACCTTATAGAGGTTTATAAAATCATGAGGGGCATGGATAGGAAAAATAGACAAGTCTATTCCCTGGGGTGGGGGAGTCCAGAACTAAAGGGCACAGGCTTAGAGTAAGAGGGGAAAGAGCTAAGGTGCAACTTTTTCATGCAGAGGGTGGTACGTGTATGGAATGAGCTGCCAGAGGAAGTGGTGGAGGCTAGTCCAATTGCAACACTTAAAAGGCATCTGGATGGCTATATGAATAGGAAGGGTTTGGAGGGATATGGGGTGGGTGCTGGTAGGTGGGTTGGGATATCTGGTCAGCAGGGAGAAGTTGGACCGAAGGGTCTGTTTCCGTGCTGTACATCTCTATGACTCTAATACATTTATGACTTATTATGTTTCCTGTTAGCCAATCTACTATCCATGCTAAATGAGTTTTTAGTGTTTGCAATAGCCTAATTAAATGCTTGCTGGAAATCCACCAGGTGCCCTTTCATCATAGCACATGTTATTTCCTCAAAGAACTTTATTAATAGGTCTTTAATGATAGGCTCTAACACCTTCCCTGTCACAGTTGTGAAGCTACCTGGCCCGAAGTTTCCCATTTTCTTTCTCACTCCCTTTTTGAGCAAAGGAATTACATTTAATATTCAATTACATTCAATGGAAACTTCCCTGAACTGAGCTTGAGCAGCAGCCAAGGGCCACCATGTCAGCAAAGGCCTTTCACTTTTTAAAATATGAAATCATTTTCAGGAACTTCCCTTATGGTGTCCAGTCTCCTGCATGAACCTGAAAATGTGTTGCTGGAAAAGCGCAGCAGGTCAGGCAGCATCCAAGAAACAGGAGAATCGACGTTTTGGGCCCGAAACGTCAATTCTCCTGCTCCTTGGACGCTGCCTGACCTGCTGCGCTTTTCCAGCAACACATTTTCAGCTCTGATCTCCAGCATCTGCAGTCCTCACTTTCTCCTGCATGAACCTGACATTATTTGCCAATTTTTTTTATTCATTTACAGGATGTGAGTGTCACTGACTAGTCTAGCATTTATTGCCCATCCCTAATTGCCCAGAGGACAGTTCAGGGTCAACCGCTTTGCTGTGGGCCTGTACACACATGTAGGCCAGACATGTAGGTAAAGATGGCAGTTTCCTTCCCTGAAGAACATTAGTGAACCAGAGGGGCTCCCCCCTCCTCCTGACAAATAGCACTGACTTCATTATCATCATTAGACTCTCAATTCCAAATTTTAATTGAATTCAAATTCCACCATTTGTCTGGCAGGATTCAAACCCAGATCCCCAGAACATTACTGGGTCTCTGGATTAACAGTCCAGCGATAATACCACTAGGTCATTGCCTTTTCATTGCTTATGCTCCTATTGGTCACCTAGTTTAAAATAACTATCCCCCAGCCTTAACATGACAGCCAGCACTGGTCTCTTAATGTCCAAACTGGGGGAATCAGGTGAGTGACTGGTCCCTCAAAATGTGAGCTTCTGACCCTCACTTAAACTTACAGCAGGATCATGAAGCCCCCATGGAAAGCCCTGACTCTTATTTCAATCTCTGCACTTCCCTTTCCTTCTGGCAGTTGTTTTCTTCTTGCAATTATTTCAAATTTCACCACAAATTGGACTTTTTTCAGCAGAGTTCCTCTCCAAGCCTGAATTGTGTCAACATTCCAAATTGGCACCTTGGCAATTGCCCTACCTTTCGTGATCCAGAACAAAACCTTGGAATTTCATCAACAACGTCAATGCATGTGTGAAATGGCACATGGTACCAGAAGTTGGGTAATACCAAAACAAATAATGACATTGTTATATCCAGCTCCAACACAAGACCTTTATCAGAACCTAATTCCATTCCACTGGTGAAACTATACTCCCTCTTTGGAGGAGAATAAGGAATGCAAAGGTTAACAATTTCGTTATCTTAAAAACCTTTAACTGGCAAGAAATGACCTTCCATAACAAAGAACAGAATGAAAATTTGCATCACGCTCTCTCTATAAACGTGATTGGCAGACATGTGTCTGGAAAAGTCCCAACTCAGTAAAAGAACTGAATAAACAACCTGCTACGTGAGCTACCACAAATATCCTGTCCGGTAGAAACACAAGTTGTGATGTATCAGTGCATTGAGGTGAATTGCTAAATTCATCTGAAAAGATAGAGATCAAAAACAAAATGTAAATGCATAGCTGCACTATCAAATCATTTTTGGTAACTGCAGCTTCAGGCAAGTTAAATAGAGTCATTGAGTCATAGAGATGTACTGCACAGAAACATAACCTTCGGTTCAACTCGTCCATGTTGACCAGATATCCTAACCGAAACTATGCCCATTTGCTAGCATTTGATTCTTATCTGTCCAAACCCTTCCTATTCATATATCCATCCAGGTGCCTTCTAAATGCTGTAATTGTACCAGCCTCTACCAGTTCCTCTGGTAGCTCATTCCATACACGCACCACCCTCTGCGTGAAAAGGTTGCCCCTTAAGTCCATTTTATATCTTTCCCCTCTCATCTTAAATCTATGCCCTCTAGTTCTGGACTCCCCCACTCCAGGGAAAAGACTTTGTCTATTTATCCTATCCATGTCCCTCATGATTTTATAAATCTCTCTAAGGTCACCCCTGAGCCTCTTGACACTCCAGGGAAAACAGCCCCAGCCTATTCAGCCTCTCCCGATAGCTCAAATCCTCCAGCCCTGGCAACATGCTTGTAAATCTTTTTTGAACCCTTTCAATTATCACAACATCTTTTCCATAGGAAGGAGACCAGAATTGCATACAGTATTACAACAGTGGCCTAACTAATGTCCTGTTCAGCCGCAACATGACCTCCCAACTCCTGTACTCAATGCTCTGACCAACTTTACTTTTTTATTAAAAATTGAAAATACTTGATAAAAACAAATGGTTTGGAATATGTTTCAAGCCCTCCGAATCTCGATAAAGATGACAGCTTAATGTATCAGGTACTGCTTCTTCATGTGATACCCAAGCAATTAACATTTTTTACTCTTGTGTTGATGGATTAGTTTTGTGCATTTTGGAGTTTCTATTTTTATGTCAGATTTATACTATTTCTTTTAACTGATGATTGATGTCATACTCAATTGTTTTGTGCTTGTTTATATGTGTCTGTTTACTATTGATTCTCACTATACTTGATTTATTAAGCTTAGGCGTGGATTCCGTAGAAACATAAACAAACTGCAAAACAAAACTAAACAAACAAATGGCAGGACAGTGGCTCATAGCACCAGGACCCAGGTTCAGTTCGACTCTCAGGTGACTGCCTGTACAGAGTTTGCACGTTCTCCCTGTGTCTGTGCAAGTTTCCACTGGATGCTCCAGTTTCGTCCCACAGTCAAGGATGTGCAGGCTAGGTAAATTAGCCATGCTAAATTGCCCATCCTGTTTAAGGATGTGTAGGTTAGGTGTATTACCCACAGGAAATGCAAGGGAATAGGATAGGAGGATGGGTCTTGGTGGAATGCACTTCAAAGGCTCAATGTAGACTTGTTGGGTCAAGTGGCATGTTCCCACACTATGGAGATACTATGATCTGATAAGATTCAAGATGGCAGTGCAGTGGAGTAACAGAATTGTCTGTGGCGACTTGCTTGAGGCTCATCCACACCCGCATGCTTTCTTTTCTTTCTTGTTATTTCTGCTCTTTTTCTTTCATTTTTTCTTCTGTTTTTATTTTCTTTGAAGCCTTTTGAGGCGGGTTGGTCGGGGAATTCATTATGGCAGCTACAGCGGGCTAGGCATGGAATGGAGGCTCCTCGCAGTAGTTCAAGGCAGTGGCAGACCTGGCTCCTCATGGTGGCAGCAGGGACACCCTCCTGGCATTCAGGTCTGATGGCAGCAGCAAAGCTCCCCCAGTGATCAGAGGCAGCAGTGGCAGTAGTGGACTTTTCAAAATGGCGGTGTCAGCAACCTGCTTCTCGGTTGGGAGGGGGCAGCTGAAGCAGGACTTTTGGTGAGACAGCTGTGGGGGCCTGGCCTGACATTGGAGCTAGGGATCCCTGGTTTCAGTTGGCCTAGAGTAGGTACTCCTGGCATTGGCAAGGCAATGGCAGCAGTATGGTATGCCCAGATCTGGGAAGCCTGGCTATCATCAAGGTGGCAGTGGAGCTGGAGACTCCTGGTTGTGGGGCGAGTGTGGGTTCAGCACAGGACCCAGCATTGACATTGACGCAGCAAGGTGGTCTCAGCGATGAAGGGATGGTGCAGTGGCGACTCCAGCTTTAGCAGGCAGTGGAAGAGTAGTGGCAGTGGAGGAGTCATTAATGACCCAGCTCAGGGCTCAGGACTTTCCTTCAGTAATGTCTTTACCACTCTAGTTTAGTTATCAGAAGTTCCACCTTTTTATCCTTGTTATTCTTAAACTATTCAAAATGGCACCAGATTGTGGCAACTGTTAAAGCTTTTCACTGTATTTTATTGTATTATTCACTGTAAAATGCAAGTGACAATAAATATTCAAAAGCAGCTGAAGGCTAGAGACAGAAGCATAGAATAGACATTTTAAAGACATGTCGAATAAATCGGTTACATGGGAATGGTGGGATCATCTATTGACTGGGAAGCTGTTGCTAATAGCCGAAGAGCTGGTGAGAGACCCACACTGTCTCATCATCTATCGAAAGCCTGCTAAGTCTTCTGCCAATCGTGCAGTTCCCAGGACACAGACAGACCTCCTCTGGAGACAAAAGTTCTATGTTTATCTATGTACAGTAAATCTTTTCTCCATTGCCCTAATATTTCTTTGTAAAATGGATCCCAGAACAATATCCCAAAGTGCAATCTACTGATTAACCTTGGGGGTTATTTCTGATCAATTGAGAGGTTTACATTAATCTCATGTTTAGTTCATAATAATATAAGCCTGTTTGTGATGAGGCGTAATAACTGGGGTCACAAAACCACAATATTTAACCACAATGTATAGACACTGAGTTTACCTAGAAATTCAAACATTCATTATTCATGGGAGGAGACAGCTGAACTGTCTGTGTTAGCCACAGACTTGCTTACACTCATTTTTTAATAGATACATATTCAGTAAACATGAAAGACACGAATAGAAGAAAAACTATCAAACACTGGAAATTTGATCTGAGAGAGGCAAGTTCTACAGAAGAGTTCAATTTACAAATGTAAGATTTCTTTCTCTTCTATATAATCTCTGCTTGGTTTTGTAAGCTAAAATATCAGACCACATAGCTTAAAAAACTATAAGTCTGCTGACATTTAAATATTTGGATTTAAATACATAAATGTAAGCAAATGATCCATGACAGAGGACATTTCAATTCCTAAACAATGTTCCAAATTCTCTCAATATTTTGTCTGAGGTTACACAGTGACTGAGATTACACACAACTTTTGATGTGTTTGCTTTGTAGTCCTTACATTGCAGTCTCTCTCAGCTGTGAGTTCAGTCGCCACTGGCCTGTGCACTGCTTTGTGAACAATGTCAACCTGCAAAGAATTGGCATGATCGTTGGTGATAAATGGCAGGCACCTGGCAGCCTTTAGTTCTATCACGCAGAAACATTCAGCTCAATAAGGTATTATATCAAGTGGTCCATTTAAGAACCTAAATGTAGATTTATCAAAGCTTGACTTTATTACTTTGAAATTGCTCCCTGCTTTTAATTCAATAACCTGCTTTCAATTAATCAATTCAATTACCTAACAAGAGAAAAGCTACCATTCATTTAATGTTTAACTCATAAGTGACAAATACAACAGCATGTGATGACAAGTGTGCTGGCTGCTGCCAGAGCTCTTTTAATCCATATAACAAGTTTAAAAACTGAGAAACTCATGGTTAAAACTGCATTCAGCTTACTTGACAAATAAACAAAATAGCTGTGCTGGGATCTTACCTAAAAGCTTTCCTGACCCGCACTTACATATAAATATTTGCACTTACATAATCTTTCAATTTAACAAAATTTCCTAAAATATTTCCCAGAACAAATTACTTCTGATGCACACTACCTGAACTCCAGGTAAAGGTTAGTGCTGTGTTATGTCGTATGTTAACATTTATACTTTTATATGCCATGCTTATGGTATCAGCACTGTATCATGACAAGTCACCTCAGAGTATAAAGATGTCATACTCCGCCTCACTTTGGATCACCTGTAGCATATCACATACTCCTCTGCTGTTATGTGATATTCTAATATCAGCACAGACACTTCTGTATCTGAGGAATGCAATGTTTGTACATAAGATTTAATAATTGTCTGTTAGATTTTTGAATACCCTGATATTCACATAACTGCAAAATACTACAGATACCTGAAATCTAAATTGAAAACAGAAAATTCTGGAAAAGCTCAGCAGATCTGGCAACATTTGAGGAAAGAAAAACAGGTCTAATGTTTCAAATCCAATATGATTTTACTTTGGTACTCCACACTGAAGTTTGTTATGTTACAGGAGACAACATAGCCATTACTGCATCAAGTAAAGTAGTCTCACACCAGTTAGGTACAGCACAAATTAAATGACAAGCAAGTTGCTTCCCACTCTGGTCCATCAATATTTTCTCAGTCATGAAGGGCACTTATGTTAAATCAGTGTGACATTTTTACACTCCGCATAGCAATTCTTTTTGCTTTATAAATAGTTTCATTAAATCATGGAATCCTTACAGTGTGGAAGCAGGCCATTTGGCCCATCGAGTCCACGTTGACCATTCAAATAGATTCCCCCCAGACTCACACCCCTACTGTTTCCTTGCATTTCCCAAGACTAATATACCTAACCTACACAACCCTGGACACTATAAGGCTATTTAGCACAGCCAATCTACCTAACTTGTATTTCTTTGGACTGTGGGAGGAAACCAGAGCACCAAGAGGAAACCAGAGCACCAAGAGGATGTGCAAACTCCACACAGATAGTCACCCAAAGGTGGAATTGAACCCAAGTTCCTGGTGCTGTGTGGCTGAAGTGCTAACCACAGAGCCACCATTTGGCAAGTCACAACAACTTGAAAACTTTTAAATTATGAATTCACATTTACTTAGTTGACTGACCTCCACCCATTGACCCCACCCTCTCTCCCACATTGACACTTAACCACTCTCCCACACTTGACCCTACTCTCCCACACTGGACTCCACTCATGCCCACTGCCTGTCCCACTCTTAACTCTACTCACACACAGTGGGTGTCCCATAATGGCTCTCCTGCACTGGACCCCATTTACCCACACTGGGCACCATTCACACAGACTGCAGAGTCGGCTGCAGAGCATTCTAAAAGGGGAGGGTGAACAGCCAGTTGTCTTGGTGCATATAGGCACCAACGATATAAGTAGAAAATGAGATGAGGGCCTGAAAGAAGAATTCAGGGAGCTAGGAGAGAAGTTAAAGAGGAGGACCTCAAAGGTAGTGATCTCGGGATTACTACCAGTGCCACGTGCTGGCCAGTGTAGAAATGAAAAAATAGGCAGGATGAACACGTGGCTTGAGAGATGGTGTAGGAGGGAGGGGTTCAGATTTGTTGGACATTGGGACCGGTTCTGGGGAAGGTGGGGCTATTACAAAATGGTGGGTCTACATCTGAACCAGACTGGAACCAATGTCCTTGGGGGAGTTTTTGCTACTGCTGTTGGGGAGGTTTTAAACTAATATGGCAGGGGGCCGGGAACCAGAAGAGAAAACAAGTAGGCAGTGAGGTGGAGACTGGAGACTGTAAGAATTGCGAAGATAGCATTAATAAAGGGAAGAGTAGGCAGAGAGCAGATGAGTGCAAAAAACACTGTTGGCATGAAATGCGTCTACTTTAATGCAAGGAGTATAATGTGTAAGGCAGATGAACTTAGGGCTTGGATTGGTGCCTGGGAGTATGATGTTATTGCAATCACAGAGACTTGGTTGAAGGAAGGGCATGATGATTGGCAATTAAATGTTCCAGGATATAGACGCTTCAGACAGGACAGGGAGGTAAGTAACGTAGGGGGGTGGAGTTGCATTGTTGGTCAAGGACGATACCACGGCTGTGCTAAAGGAGCACACTATAGAGGTCTTGGTAGTGAGGCATTATGGGCGGAGCTGAGAAATAAGAAGGATGCAGTTACATTGTTGGGGCTGTATTACAGGCCTCCCAACAGTGAGCGTGAGGTAGAAGAACAAATAGGCAAACAGATTATGGAAAGATATAGAGGCAATAGGGTAGTGGTGGTGGAAGATTTTAATTTTCCCAACATTGACTGGGATACACTTAGTGTCAGAGGCCTGGATGGGGTAGAATTTGTAAGAAACGTCCAGGAGAGTTTTCTAGAGCAGTATTCAATAGTCCAACAAGGGAAGGGGCCATATTGGACCTGGTACTGGGGAATGAGCCAAACCAGGTGGTAGAAGTGGTGATGGGGGATTTCTTTAGGAACAGTGACCACAATTCTGTAAGTTTTAGAACACTTGTAGATAAAGAAGAGAGTGATCCTAAGGGAAGAGTACTAAACTGGGCCAAAGCCAATTATATCAAAATTAGGGAGGAGCTCGGTAATGTGGATTGGACACAGCTATTTGAAGAGAAGTCCACATTTGAGATGTGGGAGGCTTTCAAATTTAGGTTAAAGATAGTACAGGATAGGCATGTCCCATTGAAAGCAAAGACAATAGACAATAGACAATAGGTGCAGAAGTAGGCCATTCTGCCCTTTGAGCCTGCACCTCCATTCAATATGATCATGGCTAATCATCCTTAATCAGTATCCTGTTCCTGCCTTATCTCCATAACCCTTGATTCCACTATCCTTGAGAGCTCTATCCAACTCTTTCTTGAATGAATCCAGAGACTGGGACTCCACTGCTCTCTGGGGCAGAGCATTCCACACAGCCATCACTCTCTGGGTGAAGAAGTTTCTCTTCATCTCTGTCCTAAATGGTCTACCCTGTATTTTTAAGCTGTGTCCTCTGGTTCGGCACTCACCCATCAGCGGAAACATGTTTCCTGCCTCCAGAGTGTCCAATCCTTTAATAATCTTATATGTCTCAATCAGATCCCCTCTCAGTCTTCTAAACTCAAGGGTATACAAACCCAGTCGCTTCAGCCTTTCAGTGTAAGGTAATCCGGGCATTCCAGGAATTGACCTCGTGAACCTATGCTGCACTCCCTCAATAGCCAGAATGTCTTTCCTCAAATTTGGAGACCAGAACTGCACACAGGTGTGGTCTCACCAGGGCCCTGTACAGCTGCAGAAGAACCTCTTTGCTTCTATACTCAATCACTCTTGTTATGAAGGCCAGCATGCTATTAGCCTTCTTCACTACCTGCTGTACCTGCATGCTTACCTTCATTGACTGGTGTAAAAGAACACCCAGATCTCTTTGTACTGCTCCTTTACCTAAATTGATTCCATTTAGGTAGTAATCTGCCTTCCTGTTCTTGCCACCAAAGTGGATAACCATACATTTATCCACATTAAATTGCATTTGCCATGCATCTGACCACTCACCTAACCTGCCCAGGTCACCCTGTAATCTCCTAACATCCTCCTCACATTTCACTCTGCCACCAGCTTAGTATCATCAGCAAATTTGCTAATGTTATTACTAACACCATCTTCTATATCATTAACATATATTGTAAAAAGCTGTGGTCCCAGTACTGATTCCTATAATTTTCTGCAGGTCTATAATTTCCTGCTTTCTCTCTCCCACCTTTCTTAAAAAGTGGTATAACATTAGCCACCCTCCAATCTGCAGGAATTGATCCCGAATCTATGGAACTCTGGAAAATAATCACCAACGCATCCATGATTTCTCGAGCCACCTCCTTCAGTACCCTGGGATATAGACCATCAGGCCCCGGGGACTTATCAACCTTCAGACCTAACAGTCTCTCCAACACCAATTCCTGGCAAATATAAATTTCCTTCAGTTCAGGTCCTTCAATCTCAGGGAGATTGCTTGTGTCTTCCCCAGTGAACACAGATCTGAAGTACCAATTCAATTCTTCTGCCATTTCTTTGTTCCCCGTAATATATTCCCCTGTTTCTGTCTTCAAGGGCCCAATTTTAGTCTTAACCATTTTTTTGCCTTTCACATACCTAAAAAAACTTTTACTATCCTCCTTTATATTATTGGCCAGTTTACTTTCGTACCTCATTTTTTCTCTGCGTATTTCCTTCTTAGTAATCCTCTGTTGTTCTTTAAAAGCTTCCCAGTCCTCCGTTTTCCCACTTATCTTTGCTATGTTATACTTTTTCTTTTTTAACTTTATATGTTTCTTAACTTCCCTCATCAGCCACGGCCACCCGTGCCTCCTCCTAGGATCTTTCTTCCTTTTTGGAATGAACTGATCCTGCAACTTCTGCATTATACACAGAAATACCCGCCATTGTTCCTCCACTGTCATCCCTGCTCAGGTATTGCACCATTGAACTTTGGCCAGCTCCTCCCTCATAGATCCATAGTTCCCTTTATTCAACAGAAATATTGTCACTTCCGATAGTACCCTCTCCCTCTCAAATTGCAGATTGAAGCTTATTGTATTATGGTCACTACTTCCCAATGGCTCCTTCACTTCGAGGTCCCTGAACAATTCTGGTTCGTTGCACAATACCAGATCCAGAATTGCCTTCTCCCTGGTCGGCTCCAGCACCAGCTGTTCTAAGAATCCATCTCTGAGGCACTCCACAAAGTCTCTTTCTTGAGGTCCAATACCATCCTGATTCTCCCAGTCTACCTGCATGTCGAAATCCCCCATAACAACTGTAGTAACATCTTTGCGACAGGCCAATTTCAGCTCCTGATTCAACTTACATCCGACATCCAGACTACTGTTTGGGGGCCTGTAGATAACTCCCAAGAGGGTCTTTTTACCCTTAGTATTTCTCAGCTCTATCCACACTGACTCTACATCCCCTGATTCTAGGTCCCCCCGTGCAAGGGACTGAATATCATCCCTTACCAACATGGCCACCCCCACCCCCTCTGCCCGTCAGTCTGTTCTTACGATAGCATGTATCCTTGAATATTCATTTCCCAGGCCCTGTCCACTTGAAGCCATGTCTCAGTTATCCCCACAATATCGTATCTGCCAATTTCCAAAAGAGCCTCAGGCTCATCCATCTTATTTCTAATGCTTCGTGCATACATGTGTAGTATTTTTAATTTGTTACTGCCCTCATCCTTCCCATCAACTCCTATTTCACTCAACCTTCCAGCATGATCCCTTTCTGAGTTTTCTGCCTCATTGATACAGTTGTCTTTCTTGACTTCCCTTGTTCTAACTTTCCCTCCAATTTCCTTCTTAAACATCCAGTTTGTCCCCTCCCCCCCACTACTTAGTTTAAACGTAGCTGTGTTGCAGTAGCGTTTATATCTTTCAGGGCCCCAGCTATTTCCTCTCTCTAGCTAGCACCTCTAGCTAGCACCTAGCCAAGCTAGGTAGGATAGGAAGGGCAAGATTCGTGAACCGTGGATGACAGGAGAAATTGTACAACTAGCCAAGAGGAAAAGGGAAGCGTACATAAGGTCTAGGCAGCTAAGAATGGAACGAGTCCTGGAAGAATATCGGAAGAGTAGGACATGTCTTGCTGAAGAATCAAGCTTGTTAAAGGGGGTCATGAAATAGCTTTAGCGAGCAGAATTAAGGAGAATCCCAAAGCATTTTATTCTTACATAAGAAGCAAGTGGGTAACTAGAGAAAGGATTGGTCCACTAAAGGATAATGAAGGAAGGCTGTGTGTCGAACCTGAGAGAATGGGTGAGATTCTGAATGATTACTTTGCATCAGTGTTTACTGAGGAGTGGAACATGAATGTTGAGATTAGAGATAAAAGTTTGATTAGTCTGGATCACGTTGACATAAGTAGGGAAGATATGTTGGGTAGGCTAAAGGTTATTAAGGTGGACAAATCCCCAGGACTAGATGGGATCCATCCCAGGTTGCTGAGGGAGGTGAGAGAGGAAATAGCTGGGGCCCTGACAGATATCTTTGTGGCATCCTTAAATACAGGTGAGGTGCCGGAGGATTGGAGCGTTGCTCATGTTGTCCCCCTGTACAAGAAGGGTAATAGGGATATTCCAGGTAACTACAGACCAGTGACCCTGACGTCGGTGGTGGGAAAGTTGCTGAAGAAGGTACTGAGGGATAGGATCTATTTATATTTAGAAAAGAATGGGCTTATCAGTGATAGGCAACATGGTTTTGTGCGGGGGAGATCGTGCCTTACCAACTTAATAGAGTTCTTCGAGGAAGTGACCAAGTTGATAAATGAAGGAAGGGCTGTTGATGTCATATACATGGACTTTAGTAAGGCATTTGATAAGGTTCCCCATGGTAGGCTAATGGAGAAAGTGAAGTTATATGGTGTGCAGGGTGTTCTAGTTAGGTGGATAAAGAACTGGTTGAGCAACAGGAGACAGAGAGTAGTAGTTGAAGGGAGTTTCTCGAAATGGAGAAAGGTGATCAATGGTGTTCTACAGGGGTCAGTGTTGGGGCCAATGTTGTTTGTAATATACTTAAATGATCTGGAAGAGGGCACTGTTGGTATGATCAACAAGTTTTCAGATGACACAAAGATTAGTGGAGTAGCAGAAAGCAGAAGGAACTGTCAGAGAATACAGGAGGATAGAGGTAGACTGGAGAGTTGGGCGGAAAAGTGGCAGATGGACTTCAATCCAGACAAATGTGAGGTGATGCATTTAGGCAAGACTAATTCTAGAGTGAATTATACAATGAACAGCAGAGCCTTGGGAAAAGTTGATGAGCAGAGAGATCTGGGAGTGCAAGTCCATTGTACTCTGAAGGTTGCTGCACAGGTGGATAGAGTGGTCAAGAAGGTATACAGTATGCTTGCCTTCATTGGATGGGATATTGAGTATAAGAGCTGGCAAGTCATGTTAAAATTGTACAAGACACTAGTTCAGCCACATTTAGAATACTGTGTACAGTTCTGATCGCCACATTACCAAAAGGATGTGGACGCTTTGGAGAGGGTGCACATAAGGTTTACAAGGATGTTGCCTGGTATGGAAGGTGCTAGCTATGAAGAAAGGTTGAGTAGGTTAGGTTTATTTTCATTAGAAAAAAAGAGATTGAGGAGGGACCTGATTGAGGTTTACAAAATCATGAAGGGTATAGACAGGGTGGATAGAGACAAGCTTTTTCCCAGGATGAAGGATTCAATAACAAGAGGTCACGCTTTCAAGGTGAGAGGTGAAAAGTTTAAGGGGGATACACGCGGCAAGTACTTCACACAGAGAGTGGTGGGCATTTGGAATGCATTGCCAGCAGAGGTGTTAGAGGCAGGCACGGTACATTGATTTAAGATGTGTCTGGATAAATGCATGAGTAGGTGGGGGTAGTAGAGGGATACAGATGCTTAGGAATTGACCGACAGATTTAGATATTACATTTTGATCGGCTCAGTCTTGGAGGCTACCCACACACTGGTTATCCCACACTGGACCCCCAGCCACACATACTGGTTATCCCACACTGGACCCTACTCACAAACATTGGCTGTTCCACACTGGACTGTACTTACACACAGTGGGTCTCCCACGCTGGACCACAATCGTCCACACTGGCTCTCCTACACAGGACTCCACTCACACACACTGGACTGCACTCCCCCATGCTGGCTATCCCACACTGGACCCCACTCACCTCCACTGGCTATCCCATACTGGACCCCACTCACACACACTGGCTGTCCCATGCTGGACCCCACTCACACACTGGCTGTCCCACACTGGACCCCACTCACACACACTGGCTGTCCCACACTGGACCCGACTTACACACACTGGCTGTCCCACACTGGACTGCACTCACATATGGTGGGTCTACCACAATCATCCACACTGGCTCTCCTTCACAGGGCCCCACTCACACATACTGGACTGCACTCTTCCACACTGGCTGTCCTATACTGGGCCACAATCATCTGCACTGGCTCACCTTTGTGGAATTCTGGCCAATCAGAGCATTCTTGTGGAATAGCCAATCAAGGCTACACAGAAGTTTTGTTTATTCATTTGTGGGATGTGAGTGTTGTTGGTTGGCCAGTATTTATTGACCATCCGTAGCTACCCTTAAGAAGGACATCTTCTCACCCACAAGAATGACAAGGGCTTCTTTGACTCTGCTGCATCAAAAGATGCCACCATATGAGATCATGCTACCAAATAAATCTATCCCCTGCCCCAACACACCTTTTACCAATAAACAGGTATCAGACAACAAGACTGGGATAAACAGTTAAGTCTAAATTTTCTTATGTAACACATAAATTAATTCACTTTGAGTGTTCCTACATAACGCATTCTGAAAGATTTTAATAATTTACCCAGTCAGGTTGGCCCACACCACAGCAGTATCACACTGCAATGCTAAATAAAGTTCAATTCACCTATTACTTAGCTGACTGACTTGGAAAGAGAAATGCTTTACTAATCCCCTTTTGGATAGAAAATCTACTTTAGCAGCATCACCATCACAGTAATTACAATAAAATCAAATGCAATCTTTATATTGATCTACAACTGTTAAAAATGGCCAAATGTCTCCTACTGTGCCATAACTTATATGTGGGGAAGGTAAAGTCAACATAGTCTTACCAGACCATAAGGCTGCTCTGTCTAGTACAAGGTTTGTTAGCTCAGTTAGCTAACTGATTTTCCATGTGAATTTCTCGACCAATCAGTGTCCACTTGCCAAGTGATCCACTCTCTTCTCTTGCATTATGAAATATTGTTCCCCTTTACATTAATATTTCTTGCAAATGTCCTAAGAGTGCAAGACAAGAAACTTCCTCAAAACTATTCTTTTTTCAGTAATTAAACATTGTATTCTGAGTTTTACAAGTACATGTTAACTGAATGCACCATAATCTGCCGATTGCAAATAGGCAAAGGGAAAGGGAAGTGCTGTTTGATATGATCCACCAGTCATTGGGATGTGCAGCCTACATACTTGGCATCACACCAGTGCTGAAATAGATTTGTCGTGTTATGTGTTATTGTACAGTACATGCTGTTAAATAATATTAGCTCTGACCTTTTATCCCTTGAGAAGGAATCATACTCCTTTGTTGTCTGTCTAATTTGGGAATTAATTTTCAACAGTACTTTTGTAGTGTTCAGAATAATTTATATTCGCCTTTCAAATATTCAGTTGGTAGCACTTGAGTGTTGCTGAGGAAAGACAAATTTTATTGAAACTTTCATTGTGTAATTATCAAAACAATTTGCAAGAATGTCAATGGAAGGGGAAACCAACATTTAAACTGTCAGAGAAGAAAGTGCCAGTAGTTGACAAGAGGTCTCTAATGGGCAGAGGCATTGCCGTGGAGAATAGTGAAGAAGGCATTTGGGTTGCTTTCCTTTATTGGTCAGAGTATTGAGTACAGGAGTTGGGAGGTCATGTTGCGGTTGTACAGGACATTGGTTAGGTCACTATTGGAATATTGCGTGCAATTCTGGTCTCCTTCCTATCAGAAAGATGTTGTAATACTTGAAAGGGTTCAGAAAAGATTTACAAGGATTTTGCCAGGGTTGGAGGATCTGAGCTATAGGGAGAGGCTGAACAGGTTGGGGCTGTTTTCCCTGGAGCATCAGAGGCTGAGGGGTGACCTTATAGAGGTTTACAAAATTATGAGGGGCATGAATAGGATAAATAGACAAAGTCTTTGAGACTCCATAGGAGATGTTGAGGAAACACTATGCTCAAGTGGAGTACTTTTCCAATAACTTCCTGATGCATCACAGCATCTGTGGTTCAGTCTCCAGTTCATAAAATCTGACAAAAAGCTGCATGAATTTCACACACTTACTGAAGATGTAGTTGCTATGAATCAGAATCCAGGAGATCCCATACATTACAGCCTTGACACATCATCATAACTACCATAGTTCATGAGTTTTAATTATTTATTTATGTTACTCATTTACTGATGTTGTCTTGTACATAGATTTTAAAATTTTACCACCAATTTGTAAATTATGTCAAAAATTATTAATAGAAAACACCTTAACCACTTATCAAAGACTAACGAATCATTTAGCTCCTTTCTCTGCAGGATCGCAAGAATAAATTCTCTAATTAATCTTGTCTTGTTTCTAACTGAAATTTTTTGCAAAAATATACTTTATTTGTAAAAAAATCCATAAGTACATACAGAAATATAAAATCATGAAGGGCATGGATAGGGTAAACAGACAAGGTGTTTTCACTGGGATGGGGGAGTCCAGAACTAGAGGGTATAGGTTTAGGGTGAGAAGGGAAACATTTAAAAGAAACCTAAGGGGCAACCTTTTCACACAGAGGGTGGTGGGATATGGAATGAGCTGCCACAGGAAGTGGTGGAGGCTGGTACAATTATAACATTTAAAAGGCATCTGGATGGGTATATGAATAGGAAGTGTTTAGAGGATTATGGGCCTAATGCTGGCAAATGGAACTAGATTAGGTTAGGATATCTGGTCGGCAAGAACTAATTAGACTGAAGGGTCTATTTCCACACTGTATAGTTCTATGACTCTAAAAAGGCCTAAAATAATTCTCTATAGTCATTGCAGAGAAAGTGCAAACTTCAGAACTCCCTTGCAGTTGCAAAATAAAGGCATGTTCTGCTTAAGCAGGAAACTATTTACATTCATTCTGAGGCATTTAGGGGGCCTGAGAACTGAATGGGCTCTCATTATACTTTGGCAGAAATACTTTAGATTGTGGTCTTTCCGCACTGTCCCTTAGCAGCAGCTGTCTAAAACTTTAGTGCATCCCTCAGCACATAATCCTGAAGTTCGGAATATGCCAGTTTGTCGAAGTCAGAAGGAGGTGTGTAACAGTTATCCCCCCCCACCCTTCCCCACCCACCCACCCCCACACCCACTCCACCCCCGCAAACACATTAAGGTCAGTGCACAGTGGCAGAGAAAAATTTGGAGTGCATGAAGGATCTTGGAGCATGTTGGAAAGTTCTGGCAATGGGGTATTCTGCCAAATGACTTTGATGGTCTTTTCAAGGAACCACCAGAAAGAATCCTCCCTCTCCTTTTCTTGCCGGGTCGCGAAGATGCTATGTGCTGACCACTGCCCAATGGACTTGTCGTCACAGGTGCTTTTCTTTTGCACACTTTTCTGCAAGGAACAGGTAACATGGAACAGTCCAACAATTTGGAGCATTGCACAACAATAAAATCAGACCCATCCTTCTCAATCTAGGTAAAATCTAGAATGTGGTGATACTTGGTGTTTGTATACTAAACATGTATGTACACCCCCAAAGGTGACCATCAAGGTGAGGGCAGTGTTGGGTACTTTCTTCCATCCCTAATCCAGAGTTTTGTACATGGTGTCCCTTGCATATGGACTAGCTTTGACCTTCAGGTGAAGTGGAAGATGGCTTGGGTGACTGTAACAGAGCAGGTTCAGGGAATAGACCAAACCCATGCCACATATAACGACAGAGAGTACCTCACTCCTGATTACGAGATTTTTACCTGCAATGGAGAGGAAGCAGTGCTCCCTAAAACCCAGGGGAGAAAGTGAGGTCTGCAGATGCTGGAGATCAGAGCTGAAAATGTGTTGCTGGAAAAGCGCAGCAGGTCAGGCAGCATCCAGGGAACAGGAGAATCGACGTTTCGGGCATAAGCCCTTCTTCAGGAATGAGGAAAGTTTGTCCAGCAGGCTAAGATAAAAGGTAGGGAGGAGGGACCTGGGGGAGGGGCGTCGGAAATGCGATAGGTGGAAAGAGGTCAAGGTGAGGGTGATAAGTCAGACTGGGGTGGGGGCGGAGAGGTCAGGAATAAGATTGCAGGTTAGGAAGGCGGTGCTGAGTTCGATGGATTTGACTGAGACAAGGTGGGGGGAGGGGAAATGAGGAAACTGGTGAAATCCGAGTTCATCCCTTGTGGTTGGAGGGTTCCTAGGCGGAAGATGAGGCGCTCTTCCGCCTAGGAACCGTCCAACCACAAGGGATGAACTCGGATTTCACCAGTTTCCTCATTTCCCCTCCCCCCACCTTGTCTCAGTCAAATCCATCGAACTCAGCACCGCCTTCCTAACCTGCAATCTTCTTCCTGACCTCTCCACCCCCACCCCAGTCTGACCCCCCAGTCTGACCTATCACCCTCACCTTGACCTCTTTCCACCTATCGCATTTCCGACGCCCCTCCCCCAGGTCCCTCCTCCCTACCTTTTATCTTAGCCTGCTGGACAAACTTTCCTCATTCCTGAAGAAGGGCTTATGCCCGAAACATCGATTCTCCTGTTCCCTGGATGCTGCCTGACCTGCTGCGCTTTTCCAGCAACACATTTTCATCCCTAAAACCCAGTCCTGCCTCACGTTGGTGGTATGGTCCACCCAAGTTTTATGCATTCCCCAACCCCCCTCCGAATCATATTCTCAGCAACTTCAGGAAATTTGTCCTGATGGTGAAGGGGATAAAGGATCGAACGGCCCAGTTCCCAATGAACATGTCCTCTCTCTTACTTCAATTTACCCTGGCTCCCGAGGTCAGTTTGCACTGGTTGCAGATGTCCATGAGTCTGTGCACTGAGCAGAAAACAGCGACGTCATTCATGTACAGGGAGACTTTACCTTCAGGCCTCTGCTGCCTGGGATAGTCACCCCTCTCAGGCTCATATCCTTTAGGAAAAGGCTCTATACAACATGTAACCAAGGCAGGATTAAGTGGGTGACCCTATCTGACTCCAGATCTGATCTGGAAGCTTTCTGGTTCCCACTCATTGATTGAGACTGCACCACTGATGTCGGTGCAAAGTAGTCAGAACCAATTGCAGATTCCCCCGCCACATCCCATTTTGGAGAGCACTTTCCACATATAGGTGTATGATATCCTGTCAAAGGCCTTCTCCTCGTTCAGTCTTGCACATATCCTGAAGGAGTGTGAGTCTCTCAGAAAGCTGCCTGTCCAGTACAGCACAGCTTTATTTATCTTTTTATTAGATTCTCTGCAATGTGGAAACAGGCTCTTCGGCCCAACCAGTCCACACCGACCCTCCAAAGAGTAACCCACCCAGACCCATTTCCCTCTGACTAATGCACCTAACCTATGGGCAATTTAGCATGGCCAATTCACCTGACCTGCATTACTTTGGACCGTGGGAGGAAACCGGAGCACCCAGAGGAAACCCTCGCAGACACGGGGAGAATGTGCAAACTCCACACAGCCCGAGGCTGGAATCAAACCTGGGACCCTGGTGCTGTGAGGCAGCAGTGCTAACCACTCCAGAAGTTACATTAAAATATTCCTCGCTAGAGAAATCCTACAGACAGAAGTTTTCCTTTATTATGCAAAAATATACTTTATGCATAAAAAAATCTTTATGCACACACACAGTTAACAGCAGTTTAATTCTGCACAGTTTTTGCATATGAAGAACAAACAAACATTGGAGTTTGACTTTCTCTACAGTTGCAACAAGCCCAAAGGTAATTCTTTCTTATGCAAGATATTATTTACATATATTTGAGGCACCGGAAGGGTCCGATAACTGGACATACCTCCATTTAACTAGGTAGAAGGATCTTAAACAGTGGTATGTCTCCCCTCTGTGCTTTGGCAGCAGCTGCCCCAAGCTTTAATGTATTCTTCAGCACGTAGGCCTGGACCTTGGAATGTGCCAGCCTGCAACTCTTGGTCAAGGTCAATTCTTGACACTGGAAGACCAACAAGTTTCGGGCAGACTAAAACAGCATCTTTCACTGAGCTGCTGGTCCTCCAGGAGCAGTCGATATTTGCCTTGATGTCCATCCTGGGGAACAGACTGTAGAACAGAGTCCTGTGACACGGAGCTGCTCGGAATGAACCCCGACAAACACCACTGCATCTTTCTCCCGACTTCCTTTGCAACGGTATCCTACAGATAGAAAATATTTTCTGCTTGGAGCCCACAGCAATCCCGCAGGTTCCTCTTTGCAAGGAAGATCCAATTGACAGGCATACCTTTCCCCACCTTCTTCACAATCACCCTGACTGTTTTCTGGACATCCTGACCCAGGCCTTCGACACTTGCAGTGGACACTGAATTGACGAGAGGCTGAAGCCAGCGTAAAGATCCACCAATAGCAACTCAGTTCAACCTACGAACCTCAGAAATAATCTCAAAATCCAGCAAATGACTTGCAACTCAGGACTCACACCTGATCTTAGCCAAAGGGTTCATTTCTTGTCTGCTCCTCTCAGTACTGCTGACCGACTGTATCAAGATCATAATCTTGCTTATTCTTCAAGGTGATGTTGACTGTCTGTCTCAGCATCCACACCTCATCCATTTATCTTATTTGTAGTGTCTAATTGGGAGCAGACATGGATTTTATGTCGCAAAAGATTTTTAATTAAAACAAAAGGTTCTGCTTATTGAATTAACTCCGCTAGGTTTTAACATCAAATGCTGTGGCACCTACTGACTCCACTTTTATACTTATTGACCACCTTTGCTTCTTATTTTGGTTGTTTGAAGATCCTGTCCTCCTTGATGAAATACAAGCTCCCATAGCATACATTATTAGTCACATTTCTTGGATTTCTGGCTAACATTTCCTTTAACTTAAGCTTTTATGTCTCATTAACTGTTCTTCAGGTTCACAGATTACCAATGTGTACAAGCATGTGGCATTCAACTCAAATATCTCTCTTGTTTTCTCTTTGGTGCAAGTGGTTATAACTTTCATGAACCATTTGTTCCCATTCTTGCTGCAAGCCCATCCAAAAAGCAATCTTCTTCTGGAAATTGGTCTTATGCTGCCTGTAAGGAGACATGCTGACTCAGTGCTTGGCACTGCTCCCTCCCAGTGCCAGGGACCCAGGTTCAATTCCAACCTCAGGTACCTGTCTGTGTGAAGTTTGTACATTCTCACTGTGTCCACGTAAATGCACTGGTTTCCTCCCACAGTCCAAAGATGTGCAGGTTAGGTGGATTGGCCATGCCAAATTGCCCCTACAGTCTGAGGATGTGCAGGCTAGGTGAATGAGCCATGGGAAATGTAGGGCTACAGGGGTGGGTCTGGTTGGGATGCTCTTCAGAGGGCCAGTATGGTCTGAATAGTCTACTTCCACACTGTAAGGATTCTATGATTGGGTTGTCAAAAAAATGGGATGAGCTTTTTCAGAAGAGGATCGAGCCGCCTCACTACCATTGCAGAAGGTGGGACCCAACCTCATTCCAATCGGCTATGGGCAGCAATTTGTCAGCGGTGGGGAATTAGAAGCAATTTGAAAAACACAGAAAACATATTTGAGATGGAATTGGTAGCCCCTTGGGCACAATGGGAATTGCTGAGTAAGAGCCAGTTTGGGTTTCTGTGGAGGAATAATGTTTGACCAACTTGCTGGAGCCATATAAAGAGGTAGTGAAAAGGATCAATGGAGGTGCTGCTGTTGATGTGGTGTGCATGAAGTTTCAAAAGACATTTGATACAATGTCACACAACAGACTTGTGAGAAGGTTGTAGCCCATACAATAAAAGGGACAGTAGTGAGACAATCTGCCATTGCCAGGTATTAGTCTGGTAAATCTTCTCTGAAATGCCTCCAATACATCTACATTCTTCCTTAGAAAGGGGAACATTACTGTGTACACCAGTACACGGTGCACACCACATCTGCAGACCTGCAGCATAACCTCCCTACTTTTGTTTCAATAAATAATAATATTTAATCAGCTTTCCTAATTAATTCCGAACGGACCTGCATAATGTGCTTTGCCAAACAGATTAACCTGCATTTCAGAGCTCCGCAGTCTCTCTGCTTTCAATTTTATATGTTTCCTTTTTATTCTTTCTTTCAAAATGTACAATTTCACATTTTCCCACATACTTCTTCATTTGTTAGATCTTTGCTCACTCACTTAACCTATCCATATCTTTTCATAGCTTTCCTATCACTGCTTCACAATTTATTTTCTTAACAATCTTTATGTCATCAGCAAACTTAGCAAACGTACCTTCAGTTCCTCAATATAATTCATTTGTACAATTTGTAAAAAAGTTGAAGATCCATCACTGATCCTTATAGCAAAGTTTAATAACTTACTACATCTCACCTAACAGTAAAATGATACTTTTAGTACTATTCTCTGTTTCCTATAAGCTAGCTATCATCTATCCATATTACCCTCTACACAATGAGCTTTTATTTTCTATAACCAGGATGTGGAGGTGCTGGTGTTGGACTGGGTGGACAAAGTTAAAAATCACACAACGCCAGGTTATAGTCCAACAGATTTATTTGGAAGTACTTGCTTTCACAGCGCTGCTCCTTCAGAAGGAACAGTGCTCCGAAAGCTAGTGCTTCAAAATAAACCTGTTGGACTCTGACCTGATGTTGTGTGATTTTTAACATTTTCTGTAATAACATCTAATCAACATCTTAAGTGTCTGCTGGAAATCCAAGTACAGTACACTTGTCATAATGTCATAGACTCCTATAGCACAGAGGCAGGCCTTTAGCCCAAACTGGTCCATGCCAACCAAAATGTCCATCCACGCTCACCCCATTTCCCTGCACTTGGCCCATATCCTTCCAACCCTTTCTTTTCCATGCATTTGCCCAAATACCTTTTAAATGTTGTCAATGTACCTGGCTTGACCACTTCTGGTAGCTTATTCCGTATGCGTACCACCCTCTGTGTAAAAAGGTTGAATCTCAGGTTCCCTTTTATTCTTTCGCCTCTAACCTTAAACTGATGCTCTCTAATCTTTGATTACCCAACCGTGGGAAAAAAACTGAGTCCATTCACCCTATCCATGCCTCTCATAATCTTATACACTTCTATAAGGACCCCCTCATTCTCCTACACTCAAAAGAAAAAAGTTCTAGTTTGTCCAAAATCTCCCTATAACTCAGACCATTGAGTCCAGGCAACATCTATGTAAATTTCATCTGCACTCTTTCCAGTTTAATAACATCTTTCCATTAACAAATTGACTAAAACTGAACACTGTACTCAAAGTGCGACCTCACCAACATCCTCTACAACTGCAACATAACTTCTCAACTGCTATACTTGATGTCCTATACTCAATGATGAAGACCAGTGTGCCAAAAGCATTCTTCACTGCCCTGTCTACCTGTGACTCTATTTTCAGAGAAATGTGAACCTGAACTCCAAGATCCCTTTCTTCCACTACGCTCCTTAAGGCCCTACCATTCACCATGAAACTCCTGCCTTGATTTGACTTTCCAAAATGCAAGATCTCACATGTATCGCTATTAAACTCCATTTACCATTTCTCAGCCCACTTGCCCAGCTGACCAAGGTCCTGCTGCAATTTCCAATAACCTTTCTCACTGTCCATGATATCGCCTATTTTAGTGTCATCTGCAAACTTACTAATCATGCCTTGTACATTCTTATCCAAATCATTGATATTGATAACAAACAGCAATGGGCCCAGCACTGACCCCTGAGGCACTCCCCTAGCCACAGGCCCCCAGTCCAACAAGCATCCATCCACCATTACCACCTGCTTCCTCCCATCAAGCCAATTTTGTATCCCATTTGACCTAACCTTCCAGAACAGCCTGCCATGTGAGGCCTTACTGAAATCCATGTAGACCATGTCTACTGCCCTGCCCTCACCAACCTTCCCGGTTACTTCATCAAAGAACCTGAACAAATTTGTGAGGCATGATCTCCCACTCACAAAACTGTATTGACTACTACTAAACAAACCAGCTCAGTGGTTAGCACTGCTGCCTCACAGCACCAGAGACCCAGGTTCAATTCCCACCTCAGGCGACTGTCTGTCCCTATGTTTGCATGGGTTTCCTCTGGATGCTCTGGTTTCCTCCCACAATCCAAAGATGTGCCAGTCAGGTGAATTGGCCATGCTAAATTGCCTACAATGTTAGGTGCATTACTCAGGGGTAAATATAGGGTAGGGGAATAGGTCTGGGTGGTTTACTCTTCGAAGGGTTGGTGTGGACTTGTTGGGCTGAAGGGCCGGCTTTCATACTGTAGGGAGTCTAATCTAAAAAAGCCCTGTCATTCCAAATGCATGTATACCTTATCCCTCAAACTCTTCTCGAGTACTTACTTGTCAAAGCTTACTGGCCTATAGATCGCAGGCTTTTCTTTGCAACCCTTCTTGAATAAAGGCTCAACATTTGCTACCGTCAAATCTTCTGGGACCTCACCCGTGGCTAACAATGAAGCAAAAATATCAGCCAGGGCCCCCACAATATTTTTCTCTAGCCTCTTGCAGTGTTCTTGAATACATCTGGTCAGGACCAGGAGATTTATCCACTTTCATACATTCTAATACATCCAACACTTCCTCTGCTGTGTTATAGACTGTCCCCAGGATATAACCACTAAGTCCCCCAAGTTCTCAAGTCTTCATATCTTTCTCCACAGTAAACACAAGAGAAATATTCTTTGAAGACCCCACCCATCTCCTGTGGTTCTACACATATATGTCCACTTTAGTCGTTGAGGGGCCCTATTCTCTCTCTAGTTATTCCTTTTTCTTTAGTATACTTAAAGAACCTCTTTTGATTCACCCTAATCTTCTCAGCCTAGGCTATTTTGTGTCCCCTTTTTGTCCTCCTGATTGCATTCTTCAGTAAACTCCTGTATTCCCTCTATACCTCCAGGGATTCCCTTGATCCCAGCTACCTGTACCTGAGCCACGCCTGCCTTTTTTCTGGTCAAGGTCTCAATATGCCTTGTCATCCAGGGTTCCCTATTTCCTGTTTACTTATATCCTATAAAGACATGCAAACACCTGTTCAATTCATTCACCATCTAATCTTCCATTATTATATCCCCAGACTCTCTTTCTATGAGACCAATGCTCACTTCATTAACTTCTTTTTTGATTTATAAAATCTCATACATCTTTCTTAATAGATCAATCTAGCTTACGTTTGAGCGACATTTTTCTCTCCAGTGTCAGGAAAACTTTGTTATTTTTATAAAACAAAGAAAATTGGGATGTTAGAGATCTGAATTAAAGACAGAAAGTGTTGGAGAAACTCAGCAGATCTGGCAGCATCAATGGAAAAAAGGCCGAGTTAACATTTCGAGTCTGGTAATTATTCAGCAGAATAGGCAGAAGTAGCAAATATGGTTTCATTCAAAAAGTCACATTTATATCTACTATTACTTGTCTCTCTTCTCTATTCTAGCCACATATAAGAGTTTCTAATGGCCCATGTACTATTATTTTGAATCAAAGTCCCTGCTGTCTAATTACTATAGTTAGCTGTATTTCACCAGTACAGAAATGCTTTAGAAGAATCAGAAAATAGAGCAATCATTCTCTGGTGCTCATTTGAAGTTGTACAGATCTTTTCATTTAGATTTAAGACTGCTGGAATTTGACTTAAATTATAAACCAGCTTCTTTGTCAATCTTGAATCATGAGAATCATAAGGGAACTAAAATAAAGATTTGAACAATCCAAAAGATATATAAAAATACAGTTGCTCTGACGGTCAGATTAAATTGGTGTGTATTGCTCAAATATTTCTGCCCTGAGAGCATTAAGAGTCAGCCACACATTAGAACCGAAATCAAAGAGGTAGGACTAGACAATTGTAGCTAGCCCCTCTTCTGAAGAATATTCATGATTCAATTAATTTTGATCCCACAATCTGGCATTTTTCATGTCCTTTTTATTGATACTAATGAACGATGGCCACCAGATTGGTTGAATCTCAATTTCAAGCTCCTAACAACATTATTTATTTGTTCGTGGGATATGAGCATTGCTGGAAATACCAGCATCGATTGGCAGAGGGAAGTTAAGTGTCATTTTTTAAATTGCTGTGGGTCTGATTGGCCAGACTGGGTAAGTACGAAAATTTCCTTCCCTGGAGAGCGCTGCTAAACTAGGCTTTAATAGCAACTGACAGTGGTTATTTATTTTGTTTAAATTCTAGATTGTTTATAATAAATTTAAATTTCACCATAGTGGGATTTGAAACCAGATCCTCCAGCCATTAACCTGGTATTCCAGTTTAGTGATATTACCACCATCTCCCCCTTAGAAATCTGCAGGTGTGTATGGTACGAAACCGGATGTGGGACTGTTTCTGATCATAAACCCAGGCTTGCAGGAACCAGTCACTCATTGTTATTTTGGCTGGAGTAACTCAGGTTAACATTTAGGGGTGGCGAAGGTTTTTATAGCTGGAAGATCAGTCAGAGGCTTCCAGCTTTAGAAATGCAGCCAGCAGCAGGACGAGGTAAGTAACCAATATGATGCTTCAACATGGTCACGATGTCTCAACCACATTATTTGGAAAACTAACTTCAAAAAGAACAAAAGCAACTGGGTAATCACAATGAAGTGAGCGAGGTTTCCCATTCCAGGGTAGCCTTTGGCTGCATCTGCACTTACCTCCCATCAGGTGTGCAGACTGATTGGAATATTCCAGTCACCTTCTTAAACTTGCACTTAACAAGATTCATGAAATGATAAGCAGTGGAAGATCAGGGGTATCCATTCAGTTAACTCAGCCTGCCTTCCCACTCAATAAGACCATCACTGATCTGATTGTGAGCTTAACTTCACTTTGTACTCATAGCCTTTGTCTTGCCAAAAATCTACCTAATTCAGTTCTACATATATTCAATAGTCCATTTTTTTAGGGGGTACAGAATTCCAAAGACCAATAACATGCTGAGAGAAAAAAATCCTCATCACCTGAAATGGGAGTACCTTGATTTAATGTGATGTCCCATGAGAGGAAGCATCTTCGCAGCATCTACGCTGCCAAGCCTCCTCAAAAACATATCTGCTTCAATAAAATCACCTTTCATTCTTTGCAGTCTAATGAGTATAGGTCCAACCTGTTCAACCTTCCCTTTTCGGACAATCCCTTCATCCAAGGAATCAGTTAGGACAGCCTTCTCTGAACTGCTTCTAATGTAGGATATCTTTTCCGAAATAAGAAACTATAACTGTTCACAATACTCCCCACACGGTCACACCAATGATCTCCACAGAAGTAACAAAGGTTCCCTGTGCTGTCCTGAGCTTGAGGAACTAAGAAACTAAAGAAAGGTACAGTGGCCGATGAAACACTGCAAATGTGGAGGCAACTGATATTTGTTAAGTATCTTATGAAAGTTTGCAAACAATGAGTTCACTGAATATATCCATCGAATGTTATATAGTTTACCATTCATTGTAGGATAATGAACACATCAAGAAAACTAATGAAAGAAGGATAACAACTGTACCATGCTGCCTTGAAACAAATGCTAGCAGGAAAGAAAATCTCTTAAATTAAAAAGACAAATGCAAGGTGTCAACTGCTGGATTGCCTGAGAAGAAGAAACACATGGACAAATACGTTACTGCTGTTCCTGGTGTGAAGTAATGCTTTATACAGAATATGGATGTCTTTGATTTAATTTGTTTTGATATCACTATTGTACATATTATGATAATCTTCCCTTTTTTGGATTAGGCATGGAGATGGTATGTTATTCAACACCCAACCACTGCCAAGGAAATTGGATTTATCATCCAACAATCAGCTTGTTACAGGCTGGATTTGACAAGTTCCCCAGTCAGTTGGTTTTGTCCCGGGCTGCCATAAGATGCAACAGGCCAGCAACCATCGATTGAGGCCTACTCCCCAGTTTATTTTCTCTTCTTGTCAGAGGAAGGGGAGTGTCAAAGGGAAGGGCAGGGGTTGGCTCTCCGAACTGACCCCTATTAAACACCACTCATGCTTCCAGTTACGCCCAGATTGGGCAACTGGAGGCCTCGTCCCAACAAAGCATTTAGGTTACCTTGATTATGTAGTTGTGAAAACAGTTACCTTTCTCAATCATTGGCAAGACAGATAATCAGGGAGACAGCAAGCTGAAGCTCTTAAGCAAGTGATCATTGATCAGTTCAGGGCCTTAATTTGGGTAAAAGCTAAGAAAGTTCCCAATGGATCTTCTCATCCAGAACTGAATTGATGAGGCGGTAGGAAGAGGGTGAATAGTTCCTTAAGGGATGTTGTTCCCGATTTTATACCCCTCCTCATTACCTCCAGAGAGGGGAAAATTGCTGCATATTTTATGGAAACAAAGAGAGGGAAATATGTGAATTGTGAAATGGTATATGCAGGAACATCATTCTACAAGATATAGGTAGCTGAAGTGTACTTTCAATCATGAGAAAGCTGTTTTACTTTCAGCTATTGAGGTTCCTTTCTTGTGTTTATGTTAGTTGGTTTTCTTACAGTGGGTGATGAGTACCTCTTCCAAATGGGACACTTAGCTGTTTAGATGTTTCCCAAAAGATGTCTGAACAAGAACAGACTAAAACAGTTCCTATTGTTTTAGGAGGGGCATGCTTGTATTGGGTATTTTAGTAACTAAATGCTATATGGAGATTGCACCTTCATAATCAACCATTTGAGCCAACAACATTTTGCATATGAGAAGTACCATTATTTCTTTAATATTAAGGGCATGTTTGAAGCACAAGAGCCTTTTGTGAAAGAGAGTGCTGAATTTCGGAGTATTCAGAAAGTGACATTCATCTTGGGTGTAATACAGGCAACTTACAAAATCACAATCACTCATTTTACACTGCCTCACAGAATGTCTTTTGCCTTCACCGATTCTCCTCTGCATCCTGTGCAAAACAATCAGAAATATGGGCAGCGGCAACAAGCTGTGATTTTCAAAGTATTTCTGAATCATTTACAGGAACTGAAGGCTCCTGCAATTTAATATCTCTCTAATTGCTGATTCGCGTACATCTATATCTTTATATGGATGCCATTAGCGAAAACAGATTGCAGAGCCACATCTTTATCGAAAAGACAGATGTGATATACAGCAAAGCAACGGAAGCCAAACAATGCTCCCACTAATAGATATCTAATGATTAACAGCCAGCAGGGAAATGTCAGTAAACTATGTTTTATGAAATCGGCATTCCTCAATTCCATTCAGAATAAGTGGGAGCTCAGAATGCAGGCAGCAAGGCCTGAGTGCTGGAAGGAAATAGAGCAAACTTGTGAAACAGTGCTAAGTTTTTTGCTGAACAGTCAAACATTTAGTTAAACTAAAGAAGGTTACTATATCGTATCTGAGACTTTGATACATAGTTGCTTGAGGAATTTGAATGCTATCCATAATTTGCAAACAATTGTTGTTGTCCATAATGGGAGATCTCAAATCCACAGCTGTGCCCACTTTGTCAGTAGCCTGGTATTGAAGATTGAAAATTCAACCCTGACTCTGCATGTTCAGAACTTGAACCATTTCCATTTTGGCCGAGTAGAAAGCCTAGTTAAACAGAAACTGTCCTGCAGTGGCAGTTATCTGTCAATCAATTGAAAGTAGTTTTACAAATCAATGTTAATTACTCAACCTGGAAGATGACTCAGCAGTTACAGCATGGATGTGAGTTATTTCTATATAAAAAAGGACCAATTTTATGATTTCATGGAGTTGGATCATAGTGGAGATAATGAGAAATGAGTGCAAAGAAAGCTTTATGAAGTGCTAACTTGGGAATTTGATACACAATAGAATTCATTGCAGAGGAGGAGCTATTTTAATAACTTTTCTTTAGCCCCAAGTAAGTGGTGAGTGTTCAAAGGTATTAATTATGTGATCAGTTGAGCAATTGGGGTGTTTTAAGATTTTATCCCTCCAAATGAGGGCACTAATTTAAAGCAATAGTGAAGAGATAAATATTGCATTGATTTGTAGTTTAACTAGTTACGCTTCTTAATAAAAGATAGCAATTGTGTATTTTCTTGAAATGTGAAACTGATTACTTAAAAAAGACACAGTAATGGTAGCAGCCTGGTAATTGCTAGTTTGTAATTATAACATGTGCTAACTGGAGAATACTAATGCGATACATAGCAACTGTAAATGCAGTAAGTATCTGTAGCTCAAGGAAACCCATAAGACAATAAGGTATAGAGCATAATTAGACCATTCTGCCAATTGAGTCTGCTCTGCCATTCTGCCATTCTCTCGCCTTCTCCCTGTAACCCTTGATCCCCTTAGGAATCATGAAACTGTCTATCTCTGTCTTAAAGACACTCAATGACTTGGCCTCTGCAGTAATGAGTTCCATAGCTTAACCACTCTCTGGCTGAAGAAATTCCTCTTTATCTCAATTCTAAAGAGTCGTCCCTTCAGTCACGGGTTGTGCCCTCAGGTCCTAGTCTCTCCTGCTAGTGGGAACACCTTGTCCGTGTCCACTCTATCCAGGCCTCTCAGTATTCTGTAAGTTTCAATGAGATCTCCCTCATCTTTCTAAACTCCATAGAGTCCTCAACTGTTCCTCATGTGACATGCACGTGATCCCCTGAATCACTCTTGTAAACCTCCTCTGGATCCCCTCCAAAACCACCATATCCTTCCTTAGATACAGGGCCCAAAGCTGCTCAAAAGATGACAACAGTGGTCTAACAAGAGCCTTATATAGCTTCAGCAATACATCTCTGCAACAGTACCGACACTCTCATTCGTTTGGCCGAACTGGTCCTCACCCTTAACAATTTCTCCTTTGAATCCTCCCACTTCCTCCAGACCAAAGGGGTAGCCATGGGCACACGTATGGGCCCCAGCTATGCCTGTCTCTTTATTGGCTACGTAGAGCAGTTGATCTTCCGTAATTACACCGGCACCACTCCCCACCTCTTCCTCCGCTACATTGATGACTGCATTGGTACCACCTCGTGCTCCCGCGAGGAGGTTGAGCAATTCATCAACTTCACCAACACATTCCACCCTGACCTTAAATTTACCTGGACCATCTCTGACACCTCCCTCCCCTTCCTGGACCTCTCCATCTCCATCAGTGACGACCGACTTGACACTGACATTTTCTACAAACCCACCGACTCCCACAGCTACCTGGATTACACCTCTTCCCACCCTACCTCTTGCAAAAATGCCATCCCGTATTCCCAATACCTCCGCCTCCGCCGTATCTGCTCCCAGGAGGAGCAGTTCCACCATAGAACAAACCAGATGGCCTCCTTCTTTAGAGACCGCAATTTCCCTTCCCACGTGGTTAAAGATGCCCTCCAACGCATCTCATCCACATCCCGCACCACCGCCCTCAGACCCAACCCCTCCAACCGCAACAAGGACAGAACACCCCTGGTGCTCACCTTCCACCCTACCAACCTTCGCATAAACCAAATCATGCGCCGACATTTCCACCACCTCCAAACAGACCCCACCACCAGGGATATATTTCCCTCCCCACCCCTCTCCGCCTTCCGCAAAGACCGTTCCCTCCGTGACTACCTGGTCAGGTCCACGCCCCCCTACGACCCACCCTCCCATCCTGGCACTTTCCCCTGCCACCGCAGGAACTGTAAAACCTGTGCCCACACCTCCTCCCTCACCTCCATCCAAGGCCCTAAAGGAGCCTTCCACATCCATCAAAGTTTTACCTGCACATCCACTAATATCATCTATTGTATCCGTTGCTTCCGATGCGGTCTCCTCTACATTGGGGAGACTGGGCGCCTCCTAGCAGAGCGCTTTAGGGAACATCTCCGAGACACCCGCACCAATCAACCAAATCGCCCAGTGGCTCAACATTTCAACTCCCCCTCCCACTCTGCCGAGGATATGGAGGTGCTGGGCCTCCTCCACCGCCGCTCCCTCACCACCAGATGCCTGGAGGAAGAACACCTCATCTTCCGCCTCGGAACACTTCAACCCCAGGGCATCAATGTGGATTTCAACACTTTCCTCATTTCCCCTTCCCCCACCTCATCCTAGTTTCTAACCTCCAGCAACTCGATCCCCTTGACTTGTCCGGACTTGTCCGACCTGCCCAGCTCCTTTTCCACCTATCCACTCCACCCTCTCCTCCCTGACCTATCACCTTCATCTCCTTTCCCATTGACCTATTGTACTCTATGCTACTCTCTCCCCACCCCCACCCTCCTCTAGCTTATCTCTCCACGCTTCAGGCTCACTGCTTTTATTCCTGATGAAGGGCTTTTGCCCGAAACGTCGATTTTGCCTGTCCTCGGATGCTGCCTGAATTGCTGTGCTCTTCCAGCACCACTGATCCAAGATCTCTGCTCTTGTATTCTAGCCGTCTTGAAATTAATGCTAACATTTCATTTGCCATCCTAAATGCCAAATAAACATGCACGTTTACCTGAAGCGACTCCAATGAAGACTCTCAAGTCCCTTTGTGCTTCAGATTTCCGAAGCCTTTTCCTGTTTAGCAAATAGTATTTGCCTCTATTCTTCCTACCAAAGTGCATGACCTCACACTTTCCTACATTGTATTCCATCTGCCACATCTTTGCCTACTCACCTAGCCTGTGCAAATTCTTCTGCAGCCTCCCCACTTCCTCAACACTAACTGTCCTTCTATCTATCTTTGTGTCATCTGCAAACTTAGCAACAATGCCCTCAGTTCTTGTGTCCAGATTGCTAATGTATTATGAATAATTGTGGTCCCAACATTGACCCTTGCAGAACTCCACTAATTACTCGCTGTCATTCCGAAAAAGACCCCTTTACCCGAACTCACTGCCTTCTGCTAGTTAGTCAATTTTTTTATCCATGCCAGTACCTTGCCTCAAACAGTATGGGGCTTATCCTGTGTGGCATCTTGTCAAAGGCCTTTTGGAAATCCATATAGATCATGTCCACTTGCTCCCCTTTGTTAAACTGGCTCATTACCTCCTCAAAGAATTCTAACAGAGTTGTCAGGCATGACTTCCATTTGGCAAAGCCATGCTGACTAAGCCTTATGTTATCATGCACTTCCAAATACTTTGCAATCTTACCTTTGATAATGGATTCTCAAATCTTTCCAATGCCCAAGGTCAGGCTAGGGGCCCTATAGTTTCCTGTTTTCTGCCTCCCTTCGTTCTTAAACAGGGGTGTTACTTTAGCCATTTTCAAATCTTCTGGGACCTTATGCATCCTGATATATCTTTTCTGCACCCTCTCAAGTTTAACAACATTCTTCCTATAGAAGGGTGACCAGAATTGTATGCATTATTCTAAAAGTGGCCTAACCAATGTCCTGTACATCATGATGTCCCAACTCCTATGCTCAATGTTCTGACCAATGAAGGCAAGTGTGCCAAATGTCTTCTTCACCACCTTGTCTACCTGCAACTCTACTGTCAAGAAAATATGCAATTGCACCTCTGGGTATCTTTGTTCAGCAACACTCCCCGGGGCCCGGCCATTAACTGCGTAAGTCCTGTCCTGTCTGCATTACCAAATGCAACATCTCACATTTATCTAAATTAACCTCTATCTGCGACTTCTCAGCCGATTTGCCCATCCCATCTGAGATAACCTTCTTCACTGTCCTCTACACCAACCATTTGTGTCATATACAAACTTACTAACCATGCCCTCAATGTTCACATGTGAATTATTTATATAAATAATGAAAAGCAGTGGACCAGAACCAATCTTGTGGCACATCAATGGTCACAGGCCTACAGTTCAAAATGCAACCCTTTACCAGCATCCTCTGTCACCTACTTTTAAGCCAATTTTGTGTCCAATTGGCTAGCTTCTTTGGATCACGTGATCCAACCTTGCTAACCAATGGACTATGTGGAACCTTGTCAAATTGAACCTGCTTTCCTGTTTGTTTCTCATGGCCATCAAGCTTTTATCCTAACACCCTTTGGAAATGACTACTGAATCTACTTCCATTCAGAAAGCATATTTCTGATCACAATATTTCATTGTATATAAAGGTTTCCTTGTATCATCTCCATTCGTTTGGTAACAAACTTTAATCTGGATGCCCTTCTGCTATTGAAAGCAGAGTCAATAAAGAGAAACTATTAAAACTATTCATGATGTTGAACACTTCTGTCAAATTTATTCTTAGCTATCTCACCTAAGGAGAAAAAGCTCAGTTTCTCACGTCTCCACGTAACTGCAGATTGTCATCCCATCATCATTCTAGTATCTCCTCCACACTCTCGAAAGCTTTGACACCCTTCAGAAAGTGAGGTGGTCAGAATTGAGCACAATATCCAACTAAGGTCTAATCTATGATTTCTAAAAGTTTGACATAATCATTTCGATTTTGTACTCTATGGCTTTATTTCTAAAAGTCAAAAACCACAAGACTTTTTTTTACATGTCATTCTCAACTTATCCCTAAAAGTTCAAACACAATGTAGGAGGAAGAGAAATAGGCCATTCAATCCGTTAAACCTGCTCAGCCTTTTAATAAGATCATTTTTGATCAGATTGTAACCTTAAATCCGTGTTCTTGCCAAGGCCTGATAACCTGTCATTCACTCGCTTATCCACACTTGATCCACTTCTGCCTTAAGAGATATTTAAAGACCCTGCTTCCAATGCTTTTTCAGGAAGACTGCCAAAGACCCTGCTTTATACTCTAACTCTTCCTCCCAAAAGTGACATCTTTCCTTTGACATTTCTCATCTCTACCCAAACTCCATCCAAATCTTGGCTTCCTGAACTCAGCTCATCCCTCTCAATTGTGTTAATACTACCTTTAACTAGAAGGGCCACCCCTCCATCTTTCCTTGCTTTCTGCCCTTCCTAAATGTCCTGTCCCTTTCCATATTCACAGTATCCTGCAGCAGTCTCTTTGTAGTGGGTACTGGATCGCTTTCATTCATTTCTATTTGCAGCTGTTCTCCATGCACTCCATTTCAAATGTTGCACTACGTGCTAAATAATTGTTGCACTCGCATCACACTTTGTTAAAGGCCCAGTTATGCAACTACGACTAGAATAACAGATTTCAAATGAGCCACCTGATGGGCAGAATCTATTCACTGTGCCAGTATACCTGAGGACAGAAAACTGCACACTCAATAACTAATTCCTCCTGGCAATGCTGTCGTGGCAATCCACTTGGCAAGAAATACACTACCTATTATGCAAACCTTCCTCATGCTCTCACAGGATGAAGAACATACAGGGACCATCTTTTACAGCATAGCCCCCTGTCACTCTCACAAGGTATTATTAAGGAAAGGGAAACCATTAACCAGGCTGGTGAAACCCTGTGTAAAAGCTACAGACTGGAAAGGTTCTAGAGGTCTCTACTAAACCTCATGAAGCTCAGCACCTTAAATCCAAGTGGTACTCAATCACTCAAGCCAAACAGACGATCATTTTCTGCAACTTTAGCTGGCACACTGGCTCCAGGTCAGATGGAGTCACGCTGGGAGAATACAACTATTGTATTTGACCGCGCTGGCAGGTCCTAACTCAAGTCTCACATGTGAGATTCTTGAACCACTTACGTGCAAGAGGAATAGAGGCAGTTTCCCAGTGCCTTCCTCATAGATTTAAAAATCTATCTTTGGTGTACTTTCAACCAAGGCTAAAGGATCACTCACCAATCTTTTACAACACAAATATTTCCAGAGCCAGATTATATGAACTGGAGTCCAAACTTCATGGCCCTTCTGTCTTCTAGTTGAGAATACCACCCAAGTCAATAGTCCCTCTATCCAGTCGCAGGTCTCCAGCTGGATGTCACCTACCGTGATTGTTTGGCGTGGGCTTCAAAACCTTTGCCTTCTCACCCAACGAACACCTCCTCATTGTCAAATATTCAGCGGCTATTCAATAAGGCCACCACCTGAGGTGAAGCACGAGTTTAGGATTACAGTTCAGTGAGCATTTATGCACCATCTTGCTTGTTTACAACTCAACGGCGATTTCTAAATGTAGACTCAGTCTCTAAAGATCCACAGTTTATGCTTATATACTCGTCTGTGCATGGGTTAGTGCAATCAATGCCTAATCACGGTATTGTAACTATGACTAGAATGATAGATTCCAGATGGCCCACCCTGGATGGACAGAATCCGTTCACTGTGCCAGTATACCTGGCAACAGAAAATTGCATACCGAGTAACTAATTACTCCTGACAACACTGTCGTGTCAATCCACTTGGCAAGAAATACACTACCTACCATGGAAAGCTTCCTCACCTTCTCAAAGGATGAAGAACTTGCAGGAATCACCTTTTAAAGCCTGTCCCTCTGTCACTCTCACAAGATATTACCAAGGAAACGGAAACCATTGTCCAGGCTGGTGAAAACCGAGCTTATGTAAACTATAGCTTGCAAAGGTTTTGGAGGCCTCTACTAAACCTTTGAAGCTCAGCTTCTTAAATCCCAGTAGTACTCAACCTGTGAGATAGCCAGCAAATTCCTGCCATCTCCGAACACAGAAAATACCACCCTGCTGCAGCAGTGCATAGATACATTGGAGCTACCATTCACTAGGATTATGATACATACATAACAACCTGGAACAAAGTTACAGGGATCAGAAGCTACCCAGTTTGATTCCCAGTGTGAGCTACCTCAGTTAATGTGGTGAAATAAAGCACGACAATTGGTATCAGCTACAAAGGATGAAAAATAATCAGCCAGTGGTCCTGTTCCCCTTCACTAACGCTTGCTGAACAGTACATGTGCCAAGGAAAGAAGAGTATCAGTTTGGTTGTAATACCCTCTCAGTCCAATAGTCTCAGGACATGCCAAGATCCAAATGCCTGCAAGAGGAATGGCCTCCTGGGTAATGAGCAAGGGACATCTACTGAACAGCACTACAGCAAGTAAAACAACCAGTTTGGACACATTAATACATACCACCATGGCAGATAGGACTTGGACCCACATCTTTTGATAGGGACAGTACATAAGAGCCTTAGTAGTACTTTGTGTAATCACCTTGAAGGAAAGAAGAAAGCAAGAAGTAAAATGGGAAAAGAAAAGCACGAAGACATCAAAAGGACATACCCCTGAACTTTTCAATGTAGGTCATAGATCTCCTCCACTTGAACACCTTTTACACCTGGAGTGAGAGAATAGAGAAGCCAATACCAATTAGCTTGAATCAAGTTCCTGATGAATGGCACAGTGCAGCAAAGTAACACATTTCGCCAAGTTCCTGAACTCTGCTGCATTGTAAGCAGGTACTTACCAAAATCTTCTACCAGCAGGGTGAAGAGCCCTGAAAGAGAAAACAAAACCATACATTAACATGTACACTTCAAACAGTCAGCAATAAAAATGGTGAACATTATCAACATTTGACAAATAGCTATTGAACATATGCATACAGCAGATTATTATTACATACCAGGCAACACTTATCCACTTAGCCCACTTTGAACTGTGCAAAATGGTCAGCATTATAAATCCAGATCCTTTCAAATGTGGCTAAGTCAGGAGCCTAACAGCATTAAAAGAAAATATGTGCAGATACAGGTTTAACACTAGCAGAGAATGATGGGAGCAAAACAAGTAGATGAACTGAAAGTTCTAGATGATGAAGAAGCTTGACAATATGCAGGTTAATAATAAAGATCGCAGGTAATGACATTACAGGAGGATGGCATTCAGCTGATCATGATTACGTGGATTCTTACATGAGTCAGTCATTAAGCAACTAAAACACTTTCAACAACCCTCATTTTCTGAGTTTCCAATATTAAGGAGTAACATTTTCTATTCTCACCCATCAGAAATATTATGAAAGCAGCTGCAACTGTAAACTCAGCAGGGAGGTTAGCAGGAGAAGTATCACTAAAATTATTTTCTGGTAATCTAATGATCAGAATGTAAGTACATACTGCTTCAGGTTTAATTGCTTTTAATACTTTATTCACACCTAAAACATTCCTGACTTTAAAGTGTTACAATGATTTTACAATCTCCGCATCTGAGCACCAAACCAGTTCAACCGATCAGACAAGTTCCAAAGTTTCTTTCTTTCCCTTTTGATAAAATATCGTTATGTGATGACCTAAATCTGTGGTTTCCAACACATAGATTGTGATTGACCGGTTGATTGCAGAGTCTCTGACAGTAGATCACTGCCCACCAACATTCACTTGCCCTGTGTGTATTGATCACCATGCCACTGCATGAGCTCCACTTCTGCAAGCTATGTGGCTAGAGACAAGCCTTAACAGGCTTTACCAACTATTGCACCCTGTTCCAGTTTGGTCCAGATACAGTGATAGAAGCAGGAGTAGGCCATTTGGACCAGTTGGTCAGATGGACTATCATTGTCGGTAGTACAAACGGATGAACAAAAATATACGAGGAATTGATGTGGGAAGGTCATATGTTACAGTTCTAGTTATTCGCCCATCATGTCCATGCAGAATCTCTACAAGAACAGCTCAGCTCGTTCTCTGTGGACCTGCAGTTTTTTTCTTCAGCTGCTTATCGAGGAAGTCCATGTGGAGAATGCTGCTGTGCCCCACATCCAATATCTGAACAATGCAAGCTGACCAGGGGTCCCAGAAACAAATCATGACCACAGAATTCACCTTCCGTGCCTCCACTTTTGAAAGCAGCCAGCTGCGTTCTGGACGGTCCAGAGGTGCAGATGCAGGGGCCGACCTGCAGCCTGACCTGAGGCAAGGTGGCGTCATAAACAACACGGTGAAGCAATAATGATGAGTGGTGAACCTCGACCATCTAAAAATAAACTAAAAATATACAACTTACATACGCAATGGGAAAATTAATTTCTGTTCATAACTGTGAAAGAGAACAGTATTTGCCCCATGTCATGAAAGTATATTGATCAGTCAAAAGGGGAATTTGGAATTACACCATACAACGATGCACAGTAAATTTGAAGGATAGTTTTCCTTTGAACAGCACACTTCAGACAAAAAGTTTATGAGCTGAAGGCTGTTTTGAAAGCTCAGTTATAATTTTTTTCTAAAACAGCAGGAAAAAGCAAGCCCTATGCTGAATATCATTTTCTGTTTATCTTCTGGCACAAAACATGAAATCACTCTCGGCAAAGATGGCAAAGTAATTAGTGAAACAATGACCGTGGCCACTGACTCTTTATTGAGGACTTTAGGAATAAACCATAAATATTAACTGAAATCCAGAGTATGTCACTTGGTGGCTTCCACTGCAGCAAGATGAGTGAAATCTTTGCCTGAAGACATCCTTCAGCAACTACAGCAGGACCTGAAGGACTGTGAATGTTTCTCGGTACAGTTTTCCGAATCAATTGACATGACTGACACAGCCCAGCTCATTACTTTTGTGCACAGGGATTTAAGGATATAGACTGGAAAGCACGGTGGCACAGTGGTTAGCACTGCTGCCTCACAGCGCCGGAAACGCGTGTTCAATTCCCGCCTCAGGCGACTGACTGTGTGGAGTTTGCACATTCTCCCTGTGTCTGCATGGATTTCCTCCGGGTGCTCCGGTTTCCTCCCACAGTCCAAAGATGTGCAGGTTAGGTGGATTGGCCAAGTTAAATTGCCCATAGTGTTAGATGAAGGGGTAAATGTAGGGGAATGGGTCAGTGTGGACTTGTTGGGCCGAAGGGCCTGTTTCCACACTGTAAGTAATCTAATCTTCACTGTGAAAAAGACTGGGGCGTTTTTTTTCACTGGAGCATAGGAGGTTGAGGGGTGACCTTATTGAGGTTTATAAAATTATGAGGGACATAAATAAGGTGAATGACAAGGGTCTTTTCACGAGGATGGGAGAGTTCTAAACTGGGGGGATATTTTTAAAGCGAAAGGCAAAAGATTTAAAAAGGACATGAAGGACAACTTTATTTTTACAAAAAGTGGTTTGTGTGTGGAATGAACTGCCAGAGAAAGTGATTAATGAGGGTACAGTTACAATGTTTAAAAGATATTTAGATAAGTTCATAAATAGAAAGGTTTGGAGAGATATTGGCCAAATACTAACCTTCATCATACTATATGCTTTTTCTTTTGCTTTTATGCTGTCCTTGACTTCTTTTGTCAGCCATGGTTGTCTCATTCTCCCCTTATTTTGTTTCTTCTTCCTTGGACGAACTTCTGCTATACTTCCCAAATTACCCAATAAACTACTGTATTGTTTTTCCAACATCTTCCCTGCTCGGCTTCCCTTCCAATCAACTCTGGCTAGCTCCTCCCTCCTATCTTTGCAGTTACCTTTACACAACTGTAATATCATGATGTCTGATTTAATCTTCTCTCTCAAACAGTAGGGTGAATTCTATCATATTATGGTCACTGCTCCCTAGAGTTCCTTCACCTTTAACTCCCTAGTCAAGTTTGCCTCATTCTGCATCACCAAATCCAGAATCTACTGTCCCTTAGGAAGTTCTACCACAAGCTGCTCCAAAAGACTACCATGTAAATATTTCACGAATTCCTTTTCTTGAGATCTGCTGCCAAGCTGATTTTCCCAGTCTACCTGCATATTGAAGTCTTGCATGATTATTGCAATTGTGTATTTCTTACATGCCTTTTGTATCTCCTGATTTATTTTCTGTCCCACATCCTGAATATTGCTTGAAGGGCTATACACAACTCCCATCAGGGTCTTTCTTCTTTGCAGTTCCTTAAATCTACCCACACAGATTCTATGCCTCCCGACTCTATATCACTTCTTGCTATTGATTTATTTTCATTTTTTACTATGATGCCAACCCACTCCCATCTGCCTCTGCTTTCAATAGGATATAGATCCTTGGATATTTAGATCCCAGCCCTGAGCCCTTGCAACCACATCTCTATGATACCCACAAAATCATACCTATCAATATCAATCTGTGCCAGGACGCTGGTACCAGTATGATTCTATCCCATCAGAACAACTCCCTCGTTTCCCAGTACTGGTGC
The DNA here is from genome assembly GCF_037043375.1 of Chiloscyllium plagiosum. Taxonomy (NCBI): domain Eukaryota; kingdom Metazoa; phylum Chordata; class Chondrichthyes; order Orectolobiformes; family Hemiscylliidae; genus Chiloscyllium; species Chiloscyllium plagiosum. The sequence continues at coordinate 92,148,667 of NW_028270139.1, read as the reverse complement.
CAATCTCCCATGAATTCAAACCTGTTTGAGACTCCCCTTGCAGCCATGTCTTTGTTGTATCCACAATATTGTACCTGCCAATTTCAATCAAGCTCATTTATCATTCTGAGTGAATGACCTAGATTTGAGGTTTGTGTATATCTGTGTTGTGTGTCAGTCACCCCACTCCCACCCCCAAGGCTAGGTGGTTCTGAGTTTATCTATGTTCAGGGTGTGGCTGTGAATAACACAAGATCTAGAAGGACCAATCTGGATTATACCAATCATACTGGCAAAGGTAGTCTAGTAGATGGATTTGTAGATCACTTGTAATAGTTTCCTTGCACAATATGTTGCAGAATTAAGTAGAGTAATACGATTATCTGGATTATATTCTGCAATGGGCAGGATTAAGTAGTGTATCATAGTAAAAGATTCACTGGCTGCCCTTAATATGCTTTGCACTTAAATTATTCAATTGGAAAACACAGGTCTTTTACTGGTAGTGATCAATAGATGGAAAAAGAAATACAACTGGTGGTTTGGTGATGGTCAAAAGAATAACCATTCAGTTTCTCTAAGAGCACTTCTGGATGCAAAAATGAATCCAATGGGAAATAGTGATCCTAATACAATTTTGAATCAAGTTTGAAAATGACATACTCCATTCGGGTTGGTGACGATTCGCCGCGGCACATTCGCCACTACCGATTAGCCACTGCTGGTTCGCCACCAGCATTTTTCCACTGGGGTCGTTTGACCTCTGGAGACTATTTGCCACCAGAAATATATATATGTACTGATTGTTTTCCCTCCCACCTGTTCTTTCATACTTCACAGTCCCCTTTATTTATACAACAACATAGTACATATTGATAAGAACAAGAGGTGAAATAAATATCATTTTATTGGTTGGAGTTCATCTTCCGCCTAGGAACCCTCCAACCACAAGGGATGAACTCAGATTTCTCCAGTTTCCTCATTTCCCCTCCCCCCACCTTGTCTCAGTCAAATCCCTCAAACTCAGCACCACCTTCCTAACCTGCAATCTTCTTCCTGACCTCTCCGCCCCCACCCCACTCCGGCCTATCACCCTCATCTTGACCTCCTTCCACCTATCGCATTTCCAACGCCCCTCCCCCAAGTCCCTCCTCCCTACCTTTTATCTTAGCCTGCTGGAAACACTTTCCTCATTCCTGAAGAAGGGTTTATGCCCGAAACGTTGATTCTCCTGTTCCTTGGATGCTGCCTGACCTGGTATATATTGTGGTTACCACATAAAGCAACAGTTCAAAATGTTCAATAAAAATGCATTCAGTTCAAAATAAATAATGAGCTACATATATAGTCCTGAAGGAATAGGTACAGAAAATGAATGACAATTATTTTCCAAAATGCCTTAGACTCTGAAATTGACCTAGCAGACTTAAAGTTAGCAATTGTTATCTATTTAAGAAAGGAGGAAACGAGAAAATGGGGAACTACAGGCCAAGGGGATACCATTTCAGGATAGGGAACAGGTTATTATTGCATAAGGTGGAGGGCATGTTTTTCATTCAACTGTGAATCTTGTAAAAGATAGAGGGAATCTAAGGTCTCCAGAGGAATCTAGTGATATGGTGAATAGGCACAAAACTGGGGTTGAAGCCCAAGGTCAGCCATCAATATATTGTATGGCAGTACAGCCTTCTCCTTCTATTTTTTATATTCTTATGAATAAGATCCATTCTAAATCACGTGCACCCTATAATGCAAACAAAAAAGACATTCAAATATTTTGCTTGTCTTGTATTCCATTCATAGCAAAGAATGGTTTTTTTATTTACTGATGTTAAGAAGTCTAATATTTTCTTTAGTTGCTCAACAGCATTGTGTGTTAAAGTGGTCATTACGCAGTGGGCTTTCTTCCAGCACAATGCAAACTGTGAACACTGCAGAAATCCTTCTTGTGTCAAGCTATTGATCAACTTTTGGCAGAAATATCAATGCTGACACACTGGTGAGACAAATCTAAATGGACGCACAGTGCTGCAGTTCTATGCTGTTTAGCACTATTTGAAGGAAGAGTCAAATTACAAAAGCTAAAAATGTGCTAAAAGACATAAAGCTTAGTTTTATGAAAGGGTCCCTGTCCATGACAAAGTGTCATTTATGAAACAGAAATTTAATCTTTATCTTAAAGGTACTGATTACTTTTACATACTTTTGTCCTTTAATTTCACGTTTTCAGTCCTTTTAAAATTGATGACACATGAAAATGTTTCAAAATTCAGTTACCATCAGGCATCCATTCATTTTTACAAACCCCAGAAGAAACACATTGGGCTGAATCTTACCAGAAAGTGTCATTTTGAGGTTCATGGAGTGTCTCACTCTCTCTCCTTGAGCCTGAGCAAACCCACATCATTACATTCACACCATGCTGCTAAGGTGCTTTACCTTCCTATTCTTCCACTTACCATTGGCAACCTTTCATGACAATGCCAGGATATCCTGATTCTTGGCACCAGCATCATTTTTGAAGCCCAGCCTTGCAACCAATCAAACATTGACATTATAGGATAGCACTTCATTGCGCATGTGGTGGAAGCCTAACCATAAAACAATGCTTCTCTGTGCACAAATTCTATTTGCGCATATTTTTAAGACTGTCGCTATTTTACAGCAATGGTTAGCACTGCTGCCTCACAGTGCCAGGGACCTGTGTTTGATTCCTGCCTCGGGTGACTGTCTGTGAGGAGTTTGCACATTTTTCCCGTGTCTGTGCGGGTTTTCTCCAGGTACTCTGGTTTCTTCCCACAATCCAAAGATGTGCAGGTAAGGTGCATTGCCATGCTAAATTTACCATAGTGATAGGTGCATTAGTCAGGGATAAATACAGGGTAGGAGAATGGGTCTGGTTACTCTTCAGAGGGTCGGTGTGGACTTGTTGGGCTGAAGGGCCTATTTCCATCCTGTAGGGAATCTAATCTAAGTCAGTGCTACATTTTCCCCAATACCCAGTGTAGCCTGAAATCTTCTCATTGTTTAACACAGGACCTTCACATTACACTTAATGGTGAGCTGTTAGTGGAGGAAGTGAACGGTTAATTTGATTTAATTTAAGTTGATTTATTATTATTGTCGCATGTATCTAGGTACAGTGAAAAGTTTAATTTTGCATGCAGTACAGGCAGGATGCACCATACAAAGTGCATTAGGATAATATAACAAAGTGAAGAATACAATGTCATGGTTGCACAGAAAGTGAAGTCAACATTAAACTTATTATTTGAGAGGTCCATTCAGAAGCCTAATAACAGCTGGGAAGAAGCTGTTCATGAATCTCTTCGTAGGAGTATACAAACTTTCTTATCTTCTAACCAACAGAAGAAGGTGGAAGAGAGTATAAATGGGGTGGAAGGGATCTTTAATTATATCAGTTGCTCTCCCGAGGCGGCGGGAGTCAATGGATGGAAGAGCAAAAGCCCTTCATCAGGAAAATGTCGATTTTCCTGCTTCTCGGATGCTGCCTGACCTGCCGTGCTTTTCCAGCACCAGTCTAATCTTGACTCTGATGTCCAGCATCTGCAGTGCTCACTTTCGCCTCAATGGATGGAAGTCTGGTTTCCATGATGGATCGGGCTGTGTTCATGAGTCTCTGTACTTTCTTGCAGTCTTGGGAAGAGCAGTTGCCAAACCACTCCATAGAACATAAGAACATAGAACATTACAGCACAATACAGGCCCTTTGGCCCTCAATGTTCCACCAACCTGTGGAACCAATCTAAACCCCATCTAGCCTACATTATTCCATTCTCGCCCATATGCCTATCCAATGACCATTTTAATGCCCTTAAAGTTGACAAGTCTACTACTGTTGCAGGCAGAGCATTCCATGCCCCTACTACTCTCTGAGTAAACAAACTACCTCTGACATCTGTCCTATATCCATCACCCCTCAATTCATAGCTATGTCTCCTCATGCTAGCCATCGCCATCCAAGGGAAAAGGGTCTCACTGTTCAACCTATCTAACCCTCTGATTATGTTATATGTCTCAATTAAGTCGCTTCTCAACTTTCTTCTCTCTCTAATGAAAACAGCCTCAAGTCCCTCAGCTTTTCCTCATAAGACTTCCCTCCATACCAGGCAACATCCTAGCAAATCTCCTATGAACCCTTTCCAAAGCTTCCACGTCCTTTCTACAATGCAGTGACTAGAACTGTATGCAATACTCCAAATGTGGCCTCACCGGAGTTTTGGCACCAAATATTGCCAAACCGTATCCAATTAGAATACTTTCTATGCTGCATCTATAAAAACTGGTGAGAATCCTGTTGAATTTCCTTAGCCTCTTGAGGATATAGAGGTGTAATTGTGCTTTCTTGACCATTACATCAACATGGGTGGACCAGGATAGATTGTTGGTGACCATTCCTTCCAGATACTGTCCACCATCCCCAGCTCAGTGCTACTGATGCAGACAGGGGCACATCCTCCATTCCGCTCCTGAATTCAATGACCAGCTAACTTGTTGACGTTGTCTTTACATTATACTGCTAAGCACTCAATCTCTTTCCTGTATTCTGTCTCGTCATTGTTTGAGATCTGCCTACAATGGTGGTGTCATCAGCAAACTTGGAAATGGAGTTGGGGCAGAATTTGGCTACACGTTCATGAGTGTATAAGGAGTTTAGTAGGGTGCTGAGTACGCAGTCTTGTGGGGCACTGGTGTTGAGGATCATGGTGGAGGAGGTGCTGTCTCCTATCCTTATTGATTGCAGTTTATGGGTCAGGAAGTAGAGAATGCAGTAACAGAAGGGGGAGCCAAGACCAAGGTTGTGGAGTTTAGAGATGGCTTTGTTTGAAATTATGGTGTTGAAGGAGGAACTATAGTCAATAAGTAGCATCCTTGTTATCCAGATGTTTCAGGGATGCGTGTAGGGCTGGTGAAATGGTGTCTGCAGTGGACCTGTTAGGCGATTTGCAAAGGATCAAAGCAATTTGGTCGGCTAGAGGTGATGGGTGAGATGGTATTCAAACAACCTGCTTCTTCTACAGTGTTGGACTTGCACTCACCCAGGCCATTGTAGAGTGTTTCACCTCATTCCTGGCTTGCTCATTGTGGATGGCGGTTAGACTTTAAGGAGATTAGAAGGCAAGTTATTCATCACAAGATTCTCAAATTCAGACCAACTATTGTAACTGCAATATTTCCAGTTATTGGTAATCCCAGGAATGGTGATGCCAGGGAATTTAGCAATTGTAATGCCATTAATTGTCATGAGGCAATTCTTTTATTGGAGATGGTCATTGACTCGTGTGATTTGCACAAATGCTCTTTATCAATCTAAACCTGACTGCTATCCAGGTATCTCTGTAGGAAATGTATTTTATCTGAGTTGGTTGGATTAAGCTTGCCATTTTTTCTGTGGCAGAACATATCTGGGCAATGTTCCACAATTGTAGAAGCTAGTGTTGTAACTATACAGATAAAGTTTGCCTAGTCCTGGAACACAGGATTTCAGCTACTGTCAGGATATTGTCGAGACCTGTTGTCTCTATCCAGTGCCTTTGCTGTTCCTTGATACCACTAGGACTGAACTAAGTTGATTTATGACTGGAATCTGTGACACTTGGCACCTCAGGAGGAGACCAAGATAGATTACGTACTCAGCATTTCCGGCTGAAGATTATTGCAAGTGCGTGGCCTTCAGATCTTTAGTCCAGGTTTGTAGATGACATGCCTAGTAACATAATTGCAATGCCAGTGTATCCAAATGTAGCACAATGTAGAACACCTCAAAATTGTATATAAACTTCCCCTTCCCGTTATCCCACTAAAATATCTTGCATAGTCTCTTGAGACTAGTTATAAGGCATCAAGCATCTCTGTTATAATCTTGTTTAAATGCATGCAATGCTATTGCAATGCTGAGCTTCTCAAGTTACCACTGTCCTCATGATAAAGGACAATCCATAAAAGTATTTTTGAATATGACAGAGGTTGAAGGTGGTAGATGGAACCTAGATATGAGATTCATGAAGCATTTAATAAGCATAGCAAACCTATCATTGTAACCTAGGGAATAATATCCGCTTTTCGACAAAAAACACTTGGACATTGGTGTGCTGTTTAACCTTTTGATCAAACATAGCTCTTCAACTTATGAGTGCAAAACATTGTCATTTCCCTATTGAAACTGGTAATTTTATTTGAAGTCACTTTTTCAATTGTTCCTTCTCCTCTCCTGACCTGTTTTAGGAAAGAAATAGTCACTCATTTCATAGTCACACAGGAACTTACTGGGCTGAATCATGCATATTTTTGGGTAAGTAGTTGAGTCTTTTTGGAGGGTTTTTCACTGTGAGGCCTAACAGGATTTCTTGTTGTGTCTTATCAAACTTGCCTCATTAACCACCTATAGTGCATCTTTAATATCCCTCTCACGTGATCCTAGCCCCATCACAGCACATGCTATTCCTGGAATAACTAGCAGTACATATCTGCCAAATGACCAACAGGCCAGGCACCTGAACCATCTTTAAAAGCCCCTGTGCCCCCATATAAGCACTGAGATTTTGAAACTGTCCTGCTCAATGATGGACTTGTGCTTCTGATGATAGAGAAGAAGAAAATGGCACCATGATTCTCCTACAGGGAAGTTGAGGATCTTGTGGAGGAGGATGGCACAAAGGAGGGCATCCTCTTCCCATTGGATCAGCAGAACAGGCCATGACCCTAGATCCTGACAGTCTGGCTCCGAGGTCACCACCCAGGTCAGTGTTGTCTCCATGGTCATCAGGAATGCTCAGTAGTACTGCAAGAATGGCAATGAGCACCAGGGTCCATCCCACATTCCTCTTCCTGCTACGTCACACTCACTCTATCACTGTTACTGCATTCACTGCCTTCTAAAACTCATGATCTGCCTGTCTCACATTTTCCCTCACTCACTGTCAGCCCTAACACTTTCCACATGATTAACCCTGCATGGTCTCAGTGATATCTACTCATTCACTTGGGCACCTCTCACTCCCCTGCACCAGCACTAACTGCTGTGCCATCAACTTTCATCTTACTTAATCCCTTCGTCTTAGTCAAGGCAAAGACTGTTGGCAATAGGGTAAATTAAAGGACCCAGGCGGATGGAAGGCTGCACAACCTCAGACTTCTCACCCATTATGAGCAGAGAATCTGTCCCTCACTGGAGTAGGCAAGGACTATTCCTTCAGGGACGTATGGCCACCAATGCCCTGCCAACTGAGGAAGCACCACACTTCATTCCACTGCAACTCTCACATTAACCCCTCTGTCAGAATCTTTTTGTGCACACAAATTCTAACAGGCAGCAGTTGGCGGTGGGGGGGGGGGGGGGGGGGGGGGGGGGGGGGGGGGGGGGCGGGCGGGAGCCTGAAGCAGAGGGGCCTGGGGTCCGGTATGGTCAGCCTGTCACAGTCAGCAACTTGCGAGACCAATCAGGGTCAGCCCAGCGCGGGGGCAGAGCGAGACCATGTTTGGAGAGCCTCCATTGTGGAGCAGCTGCAGACTATAAAAAGACCAGAATGTCTATCTTTTAACTTTATTTCTTTACTTTTCTTATTTGAATTGAATTGAATTTATTGTCACATGTAACAAGGCACAGTGAAAAGGTTTGTCTTGTGAGCATTACAGACACGGCAACACAGAGTTAAATAGCTTAGATAAGTAAATAATAGGTAAACAGCGGCAAAACCCAAAACAGGTACAGGCGAATGCTAAGAGTTTGTGAGTCCATTCAGTATTCTAACAACAGTAGGGTAGAAACTGTTGCGAAACCGGCTGGTGCATGTGTTCAGGCTTCTGTACCTTCTCCCCGATGGTAGAGGTTGTAGAAAACATTGCCAGGATGGATCTTTAAGAATGCTGACGGCCTTTCCTTGACAGCGGGCCTGGTAGATGGATTCTACAGATGGGAGGTTGGTTTTTGTGATTGTCCGGACCAAGTTCACTACTCTCTGTAACCGTCTCCGATCTTGAATGGTACAGTTGCCATACCAGCTCTTGATAGTGCACCTAGAGTCATAGAGTCTATAAAGGCTGGCAAGAGTATTCGCCGTCATGTCAAATTTTCTCCGCTGCCTGAGGAAGAAAAGATGTTGTCGTGCCTTTGTAGCCAGTGCGTCCACATGAAGAATCCAAGAAAGCTTGTTGTGGATGACCACTCCCAGGAGTTTGACACTTTCCACTCATTCCCCATCTGTGCTGTTAATGTGTAGGGAGGCAAGAGTAACATCCCATCGAAAGTCAATAATGAGTTCCTTGGTTTTGCCAGCATTGAGAGCTAGCTTGTTCGCAGTGCACCATTTTTCCAGGTCTTCCACCTCCCATCTATAGTCTGTTTTGTTGCCATCTGAGATTCGACCGACTATGGTGGTATCATCAGCGAACTTGTAAATGGCATTAGTCTGGTATTTGGTGACACAGTCATGGGTATACAGTGAGTACAGTAGTGGGCTGAGTGTGCACTCCTGGGGGGGCTCCAGTGTTGAGTGTTAGTGAGGATGAAATATTGTCCCCAATCTTCACTGAGGCCTGTAGGTCAGGAAACTGAGGATCCAGTTGTAGAGAATTAGATTACTTGCAGTGTGGAAACAGGCCCTCACCCCACCCCCACCCTCCCCTAGCTTATCTCTCCATGCTTCAGGCTCTCTGCCTTTATTCCTGATGAAGGGCTTTTGCCCGAAACATTGATTTCGCTGCTCGTTGGATGCTGCCTGAACTGCTGTGCTCTTCCAGCACCACTAATCCAGAATCTGGTTTCCAGCATCTGCAGTTATTGTTTTTACCTTCGGCCCAACAAGTCCACACCGCCCAGCCGAAGCGCAACCCATCCATACCCCTGCATTTACCCCTTACCTAACAATACGGGCAATTTAGCATGGCCAGTTTACCTGACCTGCACATCTTTTGGACTGTGGGAGGAAACCGGAGATCCCGGAGGAAACCCACGCAGACACGGGGAGAACGTGGAAACTCCACACAGTCAGTCGCCTGAGGCGGGAATTGAACCCGGGTCTCTGGCACTGTGAGGCAGCAGTGCTAACCACTGTGCCACCGTGCCGCCCACGGGGCTTAGTCCGAGATCACTAAGTTTAGTAATCAGTCTCGAGGGGATAATAGTGTTGAAGGCTGAGCTGTAGTCAATGTTAGATTCTTACGTAGCTGTTCATGGTGTCAAGATGTTCTAGGGAGGAATGAAGGGCAAATGATATGGCACCTGACGTGGATCTGAAGATCTGAAACGTAGAACTTTTAACTTTTTTTCTTTATTTCTCTATTTTTGTACCTAATATATTTTGGTACCTAAGATTTGTCATTAGGTATTTTGTACCTAAGATGGTGCCATGGGTGGCAATATTTTACACTTTTCACTGTACTCCTGTACTTTTGTGTTTGAGCACATATGACAACAAAACCCAATGCTAACTCTATTTGCTGTGACACCTCCTGTCCTTTGTGTCTTGCAGGTACCAATGGGTTATTCACAGAGCCTGCAGATGCACAGCCGGTTCTACTCAAAACCAGCCTACTGCAGTGTTGGGAGCAGGATGGACGAGGTGTGTATGGGGCAATGGGATCCATAGAACACATTGCCCCACTTGCTCAACATCCCTATTCTTTCCCTAGTCTCCGTGTTCAAAACAGTTTGTGTGAATGAGATTGTCAGCAATGTCTGGGGCAGGGAGGTGTAGGGCACTCACAGAGCCATAGCTTTCAGATCATCAGGGATTAAAGCCATCGCAGGTCAATAGCCTGTACAGTGTATGGGGCTGCGAGTAATGTTGTTTCCCTTTTAAAGGATCTCACATCAGTGGATCTTGCTACACCTTCCCTCACAGGACAAGACACTGACTTTGCCCACCTAGGTGTAGTTACAGTAATTTTCTCCCTCATTGCATATTTTAATTCCCAACATAATATAAGGCGACAGTGAACATAGTTCTGCCAGTGGCTTCCACCTTCCACATCAACATGTCAGCGTGGCCCCAAACATGCAGGTCCTTTTCCTGAAACCACGTCCTGGGCATCCCATTGGATTTGCAGTTGCCAGGTCCTCACCAACCCAACTACATGAACTACCCAGCTTTTGTCACATCTCCTGGCATATGAGGCCACCATATCAGATGTTTAATAGACTGATCACCCATCCACCTCCTGAGGGGAAGATGCTCCTGACTGTAGTCAAACACCCCTCCCACATTATCCTGTTCTCATCCATGCTTTTCTGTAAATCCCCTCTTAACAAATTGGCATTCCCTTCCCTTCCTGTCAGCCTGGTTCCCACATTTCTTTCCTGTGGCAGCAGCAGCCCCTTTTCCCCCTCCACCCTCCTTTCTTCTTTGCTTCTGTGCACAAACTCACCAGACCATGACCCACCCTCCCTCCACCAGCAAATAACCAGATCAGGCCCAGACAAGAAGTGCCCAGCCCCTTGGCTGATGCCGATACATCTTGCTGATTGCAATAGCCTTACCATTCTAGACTGGCTACTGTAGAGCCATGGGTTTGACTGTGACTTACCCCCGGGACTGCAAAGGCACAGAGTCCTGACTGAGATTATCCAGAGCGGATACCTGACCGCGGCTAATTCCCTGGACTGTTACATTGGCTGAACCCCCTTGACAGATAAGTGTCTCTGTTGACTTCAATGAAGACTACTCCTCGAAAACAATGAGACCTGGCAGCCTACTTGCTGCACATTCAGTGTGCCCCGTAAACTGCTGGCACATGATGCATAATGCAGTCAGCTGTACACATCCTTGACAGAGGACGGCTGACCAGCAAAGCAAGTTGCCTGGTCATTTGGTTGCACTAATTGATGAGGCACAGGATGGCAAGGCATTGATACTGCGAGCAGGGAGTAGGAGATAAGCAAGTGAGCACTGAGAGAGAAAGCGATCAGCGCTGACATGTAGTCTGCTACAGTCCGTGAGCTGGTGTCTGCCCTGTACGCACAGTGTCCTTGCAGCAACCTTTCAATGCTAGTTGCTGATGTGCTCTGCAGTGCATTTCTGAGCTTACTAAGCATGATACAAGGGAATCAGAAAGGGGCCAGGAGGATTTGGAGGGTTGGCCAAAAGTCAGATACCATTGCCTAACTCCATGTAGGTAAAATAAACCTTTTCCCGTTTGTGTGCAGCTTTTGCTCAAGTTTCTATTTGCAAGTTCGGATAATGCCAATGGCTGATGACATTGAACATGGGTCAGTGGGGGTGGTGGGTGGGGGGCACAGTGTCAACTGACAAAAAGGCAGGCACGATCACCCCCTCAGATTTCAAGTGACCCTGTTACCAGGAGTTGCACACTAGTAATAGAAGATATTTCTAATTAGTCATACTTCTTGTCCTGTAACTTAAACAATTTGATAAGTATTCAATTATTGCGAACATCTGGCACTTGAGGTTTGTAATTCAATTACCAAAACTCATCTTATCCTGAGTGTTTACCTGATTTCCCTATTTGTGCTACAGTGAGAAAAGCACCTCCCCAGCAATACGAAGTCAAACTATTTAACCAAAGGTGGATATCTGAACTTGTTAAAATGAACCCATGCAATATTCCTGCAAAAATACAGGTTTAGTGAATATTGCCTTTCTGGAGATGTTATTTTGTTCTATACCTTCAACTGTGTGCCCTCTATCTGGTTGTTTGACTGGAAAAAAAAAATCAATGATAAACATTTTCCTAGTCTAATATTTTTCAGGCTAATTTTGGAAAGTTTTCAGCTTTCTGTAATGATTAACCTAAACAGAAAAACATCAGTAAAACAACAATCGCTTCTGGAATTTATAGTCCTTGTCCTCTAAAGCACCAGTTGTTAATAATTGAGAAATCTAGGCAAAATGCCAAGATCTTTCACATAGAATAAGCAAGTTTGAAAAGAGCTGGGGAGATAAGACAGATCTGTAAGTATTCTAAAGAGTGGATGACACCAAACGTGGCTCCTAAAAAAATTCATTTGCAGAAAGAGGAAAGCATTAGTAAAAGATAGGAGTTTTTTTTTAGGTGCTAAGGAAATGTACAATCTGTTCACAAATTGGCTTTTTCTTATCCATACTTCTTTTTGGAAACTCCCACAACCATTTATTTGGAAAGCACTGTGCATTTACAGATACACTGAATAGGAGTCATCAAAAGTCCAGGTTTTGGGATTAATTCCATATTTATACATGCACCAATACTTAGAAATTTTCATAGAAATCATAATCACAATTATCTTTTAACCTAAGCCTGACTCTGCATTCACTATTACAATCAACATAATTGTTGAGACTGTTTTTGACTCCTCTTCACATCAGATTCAAGACATCAACTCTGTTTCTCGCTCCACAGATGCTACCAGATCCGCTGAGTGTGCCCAGCATTTTGTCTTTTATTTCAAACTTCCAACACATTTTGATTTTAACAGAGTTTTTTTTAAAAACCAACATTCACAGGATGTGGGCTTCGCTGGATGGTGCAATATTTATTGTCCACCCCTAATTTCTCTTCAGAAGGTAGGTGTTGAAGCTTTCTTCAACTACACCAGTCCAAAATCCCACTGCTTTTAGGGAAGGAGTTCCCAGGATTTTGACTCAGCAACATTGAAGGAATGGCAATATATTTCCATGATTGGATGGTGAATAGCCTGGAGGGGAACTTGTGGCTGGTACTGTTTCCATGTGGCTGCTGCCCTTAGCCTTTTAGATGGAAATGGTTGTGGGTTTGGGAGATGCTTTGTAGTAAATCTTGGTGGATTTCTGCAGTGCATCTTGTAGAAAGTGCACACTACTGCTGAGTGTGCATGGTGGAGGGAGTGGATGTGGTGCTAATCAAACGGGCTGCTTTGTCCTGGTTGGTATCCGGCCTCTTGAGTGTTGTTGGAGCTGCATTTAAATAAGTGGGGGGCATTTTATCACACTCCTGACTTCTACTTTGTAGACAGTGGACAGTGTTTGCGTGGTTAGGAAGCTAGTTATTCCCTGTAGGATTCCTAGCTTCATAAACAGTTTTGTAGACATCGCACTTAAATGATTAGTCCAGTTCAGAGTTTGACCAATGGTAACCTCCAGGATGTGGATAATGTGGGATTCAGGGATGCTAATGCCATTGAATCAGGCAATAATGTTTAAATTCTCCCCTATTGAAGATGCTCATTTCCTGACAAATAAATGGTGCAAACGTTACTTGGCCCTTTCTAACAAAGCCTGGATATTGTCCCAGTCTTCCTGAAGTTGGTCATAGACAGTTTCAGTATCTGAGGAGGTGCAAATGGTGCTGAACATTGTGCAATCAAACATGCCCCCTTCTTGGTCTTATGATAGAAGAAAGATCATGGATGCAACTGACTTAGCTGGGGACTTGTCTGCCTTTTGTACCATTCATTGTACTCAATTCCTTCCCCGTGTCTTGTAGTATAAATAGGATGTTCGAAATATCTTCCACCGTAATGACTGATACAAACTTTCTGTTTAATTCCTGCCATTTCCTTGTTCTGCATAACTGTCTCCCCAGATACATTTTCCAAGAAGCCTATGTTCACTCTGATCTCTCTCTTCCTTTTTATATATTTAACAAAGTCTTACTATCTGTTTTTATATTCCCCATTTGTTTGCCCTCATAGTTTATTTTTCGCTGTGTTTGCCTTTATCTTTTTAGTCCTTTTTTGCTGGATTCTGATTTTATCTTTGGGATTGTCACTGACTTTGGCCTCCTTTATGTGCTTTTAGTTTCAACTTGATACTCTCCTTCCTTGGTTAGCCATGGTTGGTTTATTCTTCTCTTAGGAACTTTCCTCCTCACTGGGATGTAACCACCATAACACCATCGACGGCAAGACAGATCATTCGATTGGAACTCCCTCCATCACCTTCAATATTCATGGTGTGCAATTTACAACATTCACTGCAATATCGCACGAAGATTCCTCCAAAACAGCTTCCAAATCTGAGACCTCTACCGCAAGAGACCAAATGCAGCAGATACAGTCACAGAGTTATATAGTCATACAGTATGGAAACAGAGCAGTTGGTCCAACGCATCCACGCCGACCAAGTTTCCTAAAATAAACTAGCCCCATTTGCCTGCATTTGGACCATATTCCTCTAAACATTTCCTAACCATGTATCTGTCCATTTTTAAAAATATTGTAACTGTACCTGCATTGACAACTTCATTTGGCAATTCATTCCACATGCGAACCACCCTCTGTGTGAAAAGGTTGCCCCTCAGGTCCCTCTTAAATCTTTCTTCTCTCACCTTAAAATATGCTCCCTACTTTTGAGATCACCCATTTTACGGAAAATACTCTGGCTATTCATCTTATATGTGCCCCTCATGATTTTATAAACCTCTACAAGATCTCCCCTCAGTCTCTATGCTCCAGCAAAATGTGTTCCAGCCTATTCAGCCTAGTTTGAACTCAAACCCTCCAGTTCTGGCAACATCCTTGTAAATCTTTTCTGAATCCTCTCCAATTTAATAATATCCTTCTTACAGCAGGGTGACCAGAACTGTATACAGTACACTAATGGCCTCAACAATGTCCTATATAACATAACATGACATCCCAACTCCTGTACTCAATAGTCTGAGCAATGAAGGTAACATTGCCTGACATATAATGAACGGCTGAGGATCCTGGGATTGTATTCATTGGAGTTTAGAAGGTTGGGGGGAGATCTAATCAAAACTTACAAAATAATGCATGGCTTAGAAAGGGTGGATGCTTGGAAGTTGTTTCTGTTAGACGGAGAGACTAGGATCCAGGGGCACAGACGTAGAATTAGATGGGGTCAATTTAGAACTGAAATGAGGAGACATTTCTTCAACCAGACATTGGTAGACCTGTGGAATTCATTGCCACGGAGAGCAGTGGAGGCCAGGACATTGAATATCTTCAAGGCAGAGGCTGATAAATTCTTGATCTCACAAGGAATTAAGGGTTATGGGGAGAATGCAGGTAAATGGAGTTGAAATGCCCATCAGCTATGATTAAATGGCAGTGTGGACTCAATCGGCCAATTGGCCTTACCTCCACTCCTATGTCTTATGGTCTTAAGTGTGCTAAATGAGTCAGACTGGTTCTATTCCCAAAGTGTGGCATTTATAAAATATCACATGCATTGACTGTGTGCATTGACTGCCTACAGATTGTGTGCTTTTTGAGCAAAATAGAATGTATCTACAAATTTAATTCTGCATTTGCAAATTTACCCCATAAACTTATATATGTGTGTGTGTGTGTGAAAGAGAGAGAGAGAGAGAGAGGGGGTGTGAGTGTGTGCATGTGTGTGTATGGGTGTGAGTGTGAGTGCGCGTGAGAAAGTGTGTGCTTGCGTGTGTGCATGCTTGGTAAAGTTTGGGTGTGTGAGTGTGATGGACTCAGTCTGACTCAAGATTGGGATACAGACAGACTCTAATCTCACACCTTTAAAACATTGTCTGAGCTGAGGTGTCACTTCTTTTAATATAAAACCTTAAGTTTTCTCGAGAATGTGACTTAAAAGAAGTTCTGGGATTTACATATTAATGAACCGAAACCTGCAGCCCACTCTAAAACTTGAAAGACTTGACAGCAATCTATTTTTGTTCAATGTATCATTTCAGTTGCATGATACTGTAATCTTTAGCTATAAATTCTGTGTCTTATGATCCTGTCCCATAGCTACCTGATGAAGGAGCAGTTCTCCGAAAGCTAGTGCTTCCAAATAAACCTGTTGGACTATAACCTGGTGTTGTGTGTGTTTTTTTTAGCTTTATCCACCCCAGTCCAACAGCGGCTCCTCCACATCATGCCAATCCAAGAAAACAGCTCACCACCATTTTCTCAAGTGTAATCAGATATGGGCAATAAATGCTGGGCCAGACAGCAACACTCACATCCCATGAACAAATAAATAAGTGTTGTTGCATGCTGTGCACCAGATTTGAAGCCATTCTTGGTCTCTTCAATTCTGTATTCAAGAAACTTGATCTGTCCTTGACAGTTTCCAAAACAAAACTCGTACAAAGCAGAACCCACATCTGGCCAGCCATATATTTCACTTCCATTCACATTGAGGGAGAAACCTTGGGAAAATGTTAAACACAAATCGTAAGTTTGGCATGCACATCTCTCAAATCGTTACTGTTGTCAAGGAGATTGAAAACTCCATCAGCCGCATCAACTCAACATTTTACAAACTGTGGCAGTGAGCACTTTACAACAAAGATGCTCATAAGCCAACAAAACTCCTGGTGGACAGAGCATCTGTCATCATGAGAAATGCTGGGATACCTGGCCTGTGTATCAGCAACACATAAGAACACTGGACAAGCTCCATCCATCTTATCAATTGATGGACCATTGCACATTGAATGCCAAGCAACCTTCTTGAAGTAAACTCTATTAGCATTCAGGCAAAACATCTGTAAAATCAAGGACTGGACACTGCGTCCAGATGGCCACAAAATGTCACCCTCATCAGGTTCTGTTTGCTCGACTCTCCAAAAGGCCAGTGTTTCTGTGGAGGACAGAGAAATTCTTCAAAAACTTACTTACAATGGCATTTTTGAAATGAGATAGCATTAACATTAATGTTGGAGAACAGCTTGCCACCATTCATTAAGAATGGTGATGACTTATCCATTAAGCTTCTTCATGATTTGAGTCACAACATCCCAGTGATAAGGCACAGCAGAATTGGTAGAAATGAAATAAATGAGATAACAATGAAAGGTATGTCAATGGCATACAGTAAAGTCCTACAAAGAGAAATGTCATAATAACCAGAAAACCAGTTTTTAATGTTTGGTGCATACATTTTGGCCAGTGCATCAGGAAGAACTCCCAATTCTATCTTCAAAATATTATAATAGATTCATTTATATCCACATGAAAGGAAAGACAAGACTGCAGTTTTACATTTTATCTGAAAGACACCATCTCTGTCACCTTCAGCACTGCATTACATTGGCAACCTCAATTAGGTGCACGTCTATGGAGTGGGATTAAAAGCCACAACTTTCTGACTCAGAGGCGAGACTGATGTACTGAACAAAGAACAAAGAATAAAGAACAATACAGCACAGGAATAGACACTTTGGCCTCCAAACCTGCACTGCCACATTTCACACTTCCATACTAAAGCTGTCTTCACTTACAGGATTTGGATCCTTCCATTCTCTTCCTATTCATGGATTTGTCCAGCTGCTTCTTGAATACTGCTATTATGTCTGCTTCCATCACCACCTCTGGCAGCACATTCCAGGCACTCACCATGCTTTGCGTGAAAAATTTGCCTTGTATATCTCTTTTAAACGTCCTCCTCGCTCCTTGTGCCTGTGTCCTCTAGTAATTGACCCCTCCACCATAAGAAAAAGCCTCATACTTTCTATTCTATCCATGCCATTCACAATCTTTTACATTTCTATCAGGTCACCCCTCCTGCATTCCTATGAAAACAAGCCCAGTCGACCCAACTTTTCTTCACAGCTAAAATCTCCCATACCAAGCAACATCCTGGTAAACCTTTTCTGTACCCTCTCCAAAGCGTCCACATCCTTCTGGTACACCTGGGCCATTATTTTCAATGACTATCAATTATGGAAATCCACTAGTGTGAATTAATTTAGTTGAAGTGATCTTATATGTAAATGTATATTATCCTAAAGAACTTCAGTTTTATAAAGGATGTTGTTACAATCGTACTTCTCAAATGTATAACATGTTAAATGTTCACCCTTATTTGAAAATTTAATATCCAGGATATTTAACAAATGATCATAATGGCATCCAAGGGAAGAGGTAAGATTAATTTTCAGCATGCTACTTATTTATTATTTAAAGGAAGTATTGATTACTGGGATGAGAACATTTTCAGTAATTGCATTTTTTTAAAAAATTGAATGCGTGTTCATTTTAAAAGAATACCAAATTTGTTTTAATGCAAAGGATGTGTAATTAAGCCAGATTTTTTCTGAATTAAATAACTTGGCACGTTTTCATGAGATGTTAATTCAGGTAAAAGGTTGAGGTTGACTTTTTTTTAAATAATCCTCTCTGGCACTAAAAATCATATGACAAGCATTTAATGCAGAACAAAAAAATCTACATAAACAAAACATAATTCCCCTATTTTCATTTTACTCATTTTATACAAGATAAGCATGAGTTACAATTGTCAATCTTTCCAACTGCTTCTATTTTTGGGATTAAAGGAATACAGATGAACACATTACCATCAACTGATGCCTATCGTTATGGCAGAATGATTGCCTAAAAATTCCAAGTTAATCTTAGTGAGAGATTAATACAGAGTTGGCATATCTCTGAGGGCTGATAGCACGACTCTCCGACTTGCAATCATTAGCATATCCCTACCTCAATGTAGTTTTTCAGTCTTAAAGAATCTGACAGATGCCAATTAATTTCATTTTCAACCTTGTGCTTATTTAATACATCCTTGGCAATAAAAAGACATTTGCATTTATGTGCTGTAGAGAACGATATTTTACAATGGGCATGTTTATCACTTGATTTGCACACTGTACCAATGAAAGATTTCTTCAGACAGCTTCTGCTGAAATGTGTTGTGAATTTCTGCTTTGAGTTCATTGAGCTGTATTTCAAATGAAATCCCAGCTCACGTCTCGGGTCTGGTTCAATGGCTGTTTCTTGAAGCCAAGCAGTCTAATATCTAGAAATAAATGACATTAAGACTGCTGGAACTAGTCAGATGAGTTTTTTTAAAAAATCCTGCTTTGAGGCACAAAGGTCCACAATGAAACCAGCAGGACACATGCCTCATTCTAAGCTACGTAATGCTCTTGAGAACACATGCTGTAAATCCACAGGCTTCAAGGAGCGAACTGCACTGCTGAGCTCTCCTGAGACCATGTCATATCGATTGTCTTTGTGTACTGTTGAGTTAATGTCAATCTGGCTGCTTCCCAGAGATTATTACTATGTTGCATTTCAACAAAAAGCAACAACTTTTTTTATATTTCTGGAAGCAGATTTATTTCTGCAAGTCGAGAAAATGGTATCAATAAGAAAAAACCTATCCTGAGGAAAGAGACCGAGTGCTTTGTTCACAGTTACGCTGGTTTATTCAATTTTTCTTTTCATTTGAACTGATAAAAGGATTCAATGGAATAAAGTGACATCAATAGAAATAACAATCAAGATAGATGTACAAGAGGCTGCTATTAGTTTGCCATTATTATGTTACATTTTGCATGTTCTGCCCCTAAGAATGTTACATCACAAAAGGAGAACAATCACATTTATATTGATTCTCAAAAGCAATATAAATTTTTCAATTCTCTTGCAAATTTTCACCTTTGATTTTTTTTCCCATTTTTTCCTTCAACTACTGGATTTTGATTCCACACACCAGCAACTTTAAAAGAAACTTTATATTAATTGTTTTGATGATAAAATGATTTTTCAACTTAAAATGAAATTCATTGGCAACATTCAGGGATGGAGTGCTTCCTGCCACCCCCCAGGTGGAGGTGTCAGCCCAGCCTCACTTAGCACGCTTACTCAGAAAGTATTTAATCGTCATTAAGACACTCATCCTTCCTTCATCTGGGGAGTTCACACTGCGGCTGCATCCAGTCCCCAAAAGCAACCATCAGTGGAGCCACACTGTTTAATCCTGTCCCTGAGGTTCCAGGTGGGTACTGCAATCACTCAACTCCCCAGTGAGGAAGGATGAACTACACTCTGTGCCCCCACCCTTCCCTTGGTTATGCACTGTCCCCTCAGTTGGTACAGCAAGGCTAATTTTTGACAGGTCCCTTTCCTAGTCAATACCTTGCTCCAGACCAAATGAACTTATGCATTAAATACAACCAATCTAACTTTATTGAACTAACAGACAAAAATCATAATTAATTAATTAAAAGTTATTAATTACTAAATGTGAGAAGAAATAGTAACTCAACAGATATACACACATTAAAAATAAGATGTAAATCCAAGAAGAGTTTAATCAAAAAGGTACATAGATTGTTCTTTAATTTGTTTGCAAGTAGCACATAGTTGAATGTTTTGCCTGTGACAGTGGATGTTACCAGTCCCATTAACAGTGACCGTCAAAAAGTCAATTCTGAGCTTCTTGGCTTTGTAGGATGCCATTCTGATTCCTTTTGACAGTGACTGCTGTCAGTTGACTGACTTCTAGCACTCAGCGAGAGAGTACTTCCGGTGTCCTGTTTCTTCTTGACAGGTTTACTGATTATTAGGCTCCAGCAGTCGGAGTGAGAAAGTGTCTTTTCTATTTTCTTTACAAGTGTTGCAGTGTGTCAATGACTTGACATCCTAGCGTGTAGAGTAGGGTGCTGTGCAAGTCACAACTTTGAGAACTACCATTTAACAAAGTGATCCAACGGTCACCAAAGATAATTGGCCAAACTTGCCTGAAATTCCATTCTCAATGTGCAGTAATGGAAGCCTATTGTTAAACTACACAATGCAACAAACACCTAAACTATTAATGTAACTAAAATCTACATCAAAAATATGCAAACAGTTCAAAACCTGGAGAAGACAACTGCAAATTATTTGCATTAACTGTTTTTTTTCAATTCATTCGCTGATAATGACATCACTGGCTAGGTCGTTATTTATTGCCCATCCCAGTAGGCAATTGAGAGTCAACCACAGTGCTGTGCGAGTGGAGTAAGCTAGACCAAGTAAGGACAGCAGTTTCCTTCCTCTAAAGGATGTTCATAAACCAGATGGGCTTTTCCCCAACAATTAACATGGTCATCATTAGACTCTTAATTCCAGATATCTATTGAAGTTAAATTCCACCATCTGCTGTGGCAGGATTTAAACCTGGATCTCTGAACTAACAGTCCAGCAGTGATACCACTAGGCCATTGTCTCCCCATAGTTTTGTTGACTGTAAATAGAACCTATTTAAAAAGTGACTGATATTTGTAGACGTGTCAAATAAAAAACTCGTTAGTTGAAAATGTGTTGGGTTGGTGCCTCGAGGACATTTGCAATTAACAGTCAGCACAGCTGCTATTCTTGCTCACAGATGGCTTGATGGTGCTGTCCTTAGGGAGGGTCTCCTGTTTCCTGCACTGTCCTGGGATTAGATCAGGATGCTCTACTGAAGTAACTGCTTACAAATGGCCAGTTGTTCTTAATTGACAGCTCCAGGAGGCTGCTTGACCTCAACCTGCAATCTCTGTTCTTCAGGCAGCAATGTTGGCAGAGTTCAGCAAATGTGCACAATAGACAAGGCTTAAACCTTTGTAAGTGTAGTCAGCCTATAAGTGTTGAGTTGATGATGTGGATAGCTTCTTCCCCACTGTGCTCAGTGTTACAATCCTCATGCTGATTGACAAATTTTCATTTTAAAGGACTAATAATGGCAATCGAAATTAAAACACTGCACAAGATTTCACTTTTTAAAATAACACTGTAATAAACCAACTAAAATCAATTGGGATTGAGCATTGGATAATTAAAATACACAGGTAAATTTCACTTTAAATAATCAATACAAAATGTGCTCATGTAACTGAAAGCACTCACATCACTTCTTACACAATGTTGACCCCATGTTCAATGTCACAATCTTTCTAGTACTGCTTCCATTACATTGTCCACATATAGAGTGATAAACCACATTAGCAATAATGCTATGATGAATGAATACTTGGAGTGTGCACAAGATTAAGGAACAGGCTATTTTAGATTCAGTATTGTGCAATGAGGAACAGAGATTAATAATTTTGTCATGCAGGGTTTTTAGGGAAGAGTGAACATAGCATGGAAGAATTCTTCAATGGAATGAAAAGTGAAGTAGTTCAAACTGAAACTAAATGGTTTTCCACCATTTGTAAGAGCCAATTTATACTGTGGAGGAAATGAACACTATTGAAAATTCTGGAGTGAATCAGATTCCTCTGCCTAAACCTGAGCATTGTTTGAGCAGATTCTTGTGCAGCCTTTTAAAAAGTATTGTTTAGGCAGTTTAACATTTTATTCAAAGTGTTAGAGTGTATATCGAGCAAATTGCACCTATTTGAACGTGCATTTTACCTTCTTGGTGCTTCACTTCAACAATTTGCTTAATGACTGCCACAAGGACCCACATAAGATAGCTAAAAGTTGATTGATCCAATGTGGCATCTGGCAAGATCAGCCTCAGATTGTACTCACCCACCATCCAGCAGGAGTCACTGAACAGCAGATAGCCGCGTACTGATAAATGACACTGCTCTAGCTGAGATTGCTAACACAGCACAGCTTTGAGATCAAATCTAGAGCATTCTGTTTGGATATATGCTGCATCTTTACAGTTGAACGAGTAGTGAGACACTGACTGGTACAGTGGCATATCCAAATGTTGATCCAAAAGTAACATCATAGCTGGGAGCAGGGTTAGCCCATTTGGATGTTCAAGCTTGCTCCAGCATTAATTCTGATCATGGCAGATCCTCTGTCTCAATGCCATCTTGCTGCTTTCTCCTCATAACCCTTGATGCCTTTAAAATCTAAAACATTATTGATCTCCGTCTTGAAAATATTCTGTGACTTGGCCTCCACAGCTTTCTGCAGTGGACAATTCCATAGATTCACCACCCTTTGAGCAAAGAAATGTTTCCTCATCTTCATCGTTAATGCCCTACCTCATATCCTGAGACTGTGTCCCCTGCTCATAGACATCCTATATAGGGAAAATATTCTCCTGTATTGATTCTATCCAGTCCTGTCAGAATTTTATGCATTTCAATCAGATCCCTATTCATCCTTCTAAACTTGAGTGAATACAGGACCTGTCAAATCAATCTATCTGTATAGGACAGTCCTGCCCTGCCTGGTACCATCAGCATGAATCTCCACTGTACTCCTGTGCCAAGTATATCCTTTCTTTGGTAGGAAGATCAAAATTTCTTGCAATATTCTAAGTGTGATGTAGTAAAAACAGTCTTTCATGAAGAAAGTAAATGTAATATTTCCAAGTTCACTGGTAACACAAAACTAAGTCAGTTTGTTGAGTAGTGAGGAGGGTGTAAAGAGGCATTTAGCCAAGTTGAGTGAGTGAGTAAATGCATGGCATATGCAATAGACCATGGATAAATGTGAAGCTGTTCATTTCAGTAGGAAAAACAAAATGGCACAGTCTGACTTAAGTGGTGATGATTTGGGAAATGTTAATGTACAAAGAGTCCTGGGTGTTCTTGTACGTCAGTGAAAGCAAGCACGTACAGGAAGCAGTTAGGAAAACAAATGGTATATTGGCCTTTACTGCAAGTGGGCTTGAGCAAGGATGTCTTACAGCAGGGTTTTGGTGAGACCTGGAGGATTATGTGCAGTTGGACTCCTTCCCATAGAAGGCAGTGCAGTGAGGGTTCACCTGATTGATTCTTGGGATGGCAAGTATGTCTTATGGAGGTAGTTTGGTTCAATGGGGCCTGTATTCACTGGAGGTTGGAAGAATGAGTTCATGGACACATATATATTTCTAACATGGCGAGACAGATTTAATACAGGGAAGACACTTCCTCCGGCTTAGGGTGGGGGTGGGGGGGGGGGGTGCGCGGGGTGGGGGGGGGGGTGCGCGCGGTGAGGGGTGTAGAGATAGGTTTAGATTAGATTACTAATCTAAATGGGCCCTTCAGCCCAACAAGCCCCCACCAACCCTCCGAAGAGCAACCCACATTTCCCCTACATTTACCCCTTCACCTAACACTACGGGCAATTTAGCATGGCCAATTCACCTAACTTGCACATTTTTGGACTGTGGGAGGAAACCGGAGCACCTGGAGGAAACCCACGCAGACACGGGGAGAATGTGCAAACTCCACATAGTCAGTCGCCTGAGGTGGGAATTGAACCCAGGTCTCTGGCGCTGTGAGGCAGCAGTGCTAACCACTGTGCCACCGTGCCACCGTGTTCCAGGTCCAGGTTCATGGTCCCAGGATATGCAGTAGGCCATTTTAGCCTGTGGATTAGTGGTGCTGGAAGAGCACAGCAGTTCATTTCTTCGCCAAGACAGTGGTCAATCTGGAATTTTTTTACCTCAGAGGGCTGTGGGGGCCAAGTCACTGAAAGAAATGGATAAATTTAAAGAAGGTAAAGATGTCAATGGCATGGGGAAAATATGGGAGTGTCATGTTGAAATGGAGGACTAGCTATGATCATGCTAAATGGCAGAATGAGTTTGCTTAGATATTTTATGTTTCTATGTCAACTTCGTGCAATATGCTAATTTAAATAACAGTTAATAGCTAAGTACAGTACTCTCTACCTGCTTGTCTTAAGGAAGGCCTCGAGGTTAGCTTCACATCATCACACAGATCACAGCTTACACACACTGTCATCTGTATTCACTCAAGATGTCACATCACCCAAACACTGTGCACCATAGTCACTAATAAACTTTTCTGTCACTTGCAGGATGAAGTGACACACTTATAAAGGATGTAGCATCTACCATTGAGATTAAGTGCTCCTCTCTTGACAGATGCTTCTCAATTCTAACAGTTCCTGTTTCATTTCAGATTTCCACCCTCCGTAGTATTTTCTTTCTGTAAATGACATGGTGGGTTATGTGCGGGAGGGGATTATTTTGCTGAAAAAGTGCATCTAAGTACTATTTGACATGCTCGCTTGAAGGTCTGGTTTCACCATGCAATTGTTGTCCTAATTGCTGATTATCATAATATGAACATGCCCAGAGGTAATAAAACAGAGACATCTGCAAGGCAAGCACTCAAGTGCTGATTAGATGCAATTTTCATGGAGCGGTTATATTTGGGCAACACCCCCCACTTCCAATGAAGGTGTGGAATATGTTCATACATTGTTCTTCTCAGGAAGGCTCTGGGATTGAGTCGGAGGAAACACAGACTCTCAATGTGGCAGTGGAGGTACTAGCGGAGGATTAAGAAGGGAGAAATATTTCACCTCATATTGCTGCTGCTCCTGTCCCTCCTTCCTGCAGTAACTGGTTCTCCTCTGTTTGAACTCATGTTCCCCTCCCATTTATCCTGTGGATATTGGGAAACCCATAGCAAGATGCCAATGACCAATCACTTGCTGTTGCCTGGCGATTCCCCTGCTCCCCCCATAAGGTGTCCGATCGCAGAGAAACACAATGCTTGTAATTGTTAGGTGAGGTCCTAAAAATCTCTACTTTCAATCTTAATAGAATGTTGATGAAGTGTTGACAAAGTGTGGCAGAAATTCTCCCCCTGTGTTTCAAAGCACCTCTTCAAACTCCAGGCAGTAAGTGAGCAGTAAAAGCTGACACAGATTTATGTTGTGCTCAAGGTTCGTGACAACAACTTGTTTACTGCTGCCATGATGACAGAGGAGCCCCAAAGTAATTATAGACATATTGAACTGTTAATTACAACCGTGTTTTTGTTTAAAAATGACATAAAGCCAAAACGCTGATTGCAAACATAAAATTTGTGGCTATCTGCAGAGAGACATGCGTGAGAATGACACTTGATAAGATATCAGGAAAACCTCAAAGTGATGGACTTAAAAGGGAATTTACAGTCCAAACTGAACTGTAATTTCCTGAGAGTTATCTCCGACTGTGAAAATAATGGGATAAAGGATAGCAGTCCAGGCGAGAGGCATGTTGTTTGTCTTTCCCTTTCAAAATATGTAAGAACAGCAGTAAATGTCATTTCGACCTTGGTTCATGAGTGCAAGTGAAAGCGTGTTAGTGAGCTGAGGTGCTTCTGCATGCAAGTGGTCTGAGGTCCTTGTGTATACCAAGCTGGGTTTGAGCACTAGAGTGTTGCGAATGTCACATTCAAACAACCACACACTAATCACCCTTGTGCTGCAAGAAGATTACTCTCTCACTCTGAAAACTAAAAGCCAGCTAGCCAGCAAATCATTCGAAAGGAAACAGAACAACTAAAGAATTCTCCATCTCAGATGGCTGATGGCCAGCTACCATCAAAACGAAACTGTCTGAAAGAATTTCAACTAACCTGTTAAGTCAGGAAGATCAAAACCAACTGATTTACTATCAACTTCTATTATGTACTTTTCATAGAAAACCCAGAGAGATTAATTCATATATCTTTTAACTTTTATCATTAGTGAAGTTGCTTCTCACGTCTTACCTATAGTATACATATGTTGCATTAGTATATCTTCTCACACTTAGGAAACATTGAAGTCATTCTTTGGTTATCTCAAGAAATGTTGGTTAATTTATACCCTTTTAACTCGTAATTTAATTTGATCTAGGAGAAATGTATCCACAAAGGAAGGATGGTCTGTAAATTAACCTTGTGACCAACCAAGGGAGAGACTGAATAAAGAGGAGGGACCAGTTCATCCATCCTCACCAGGAGGTGACAGTTGGGGTATTTCATATGGAACTGTAATAACTTGGGAAGTGTCTTCCAGGATCTCATCAAAACATTCCTGATCACCAGTACAAATGTTCTTCTTCTCTGTAACATAAAGATCCCAATGATATGCAAGGATTGGTGTACCAACAACATGAGTTCCTTCCCACTGGCCAGTTCTGAGGAAGGGTCACTCAACCCATAGCATTAACTTTGATTTCCCTCCACAGATGCTGCCAGACCTGCTGAGCTTTTCCAGCAATCTCTGTATTTTTTTCTGATTCACAGCACTGCTGTTCTTTTGGTTTTTATTTAGATAGACTGGGATTGTTTTCCTTGGAGCGGAGAAGGTTGGGGGTGTGGGGGTGGGGCGGGGGTGTGAGGGCATGACTGATATGTATAAAGTTATGAGGGTCATAGACAGGGTCGTCAGGAAGTAACTCTTCCCTTGGTGGAACGGTCAATGGCTGGCGTCATGGATTAAATGTAAAGAACAGGAGATATACAGGGGATGTGAGGACCTTCTCATCACCCAGAGGGTGGTGAGAATCTGGAACTCACTGCCAATGAGGATGGTAGATGGTTGGCAATATCCTAGTGGTATTATTGCTAGACTGTTAATCTAGAGACCCAGGTAATATTCTGTGAACTCAGGTTCAAATCCCTACCATTACAATTCTCTCCATAATTAAGAGTGCACTGATGACCATGAATCAATTGTTGGAAAATCCCATCTGGATCATTAATGTCCTGAGGGAAGGAAAATACCACCCCCACCTCATGAGACTCCAGACTCAGAGCAATGTGGCTGACTTTTCATTACCCTCTGGGAAATTAAGGGTGAGCAATAAATGCTGGTCGAGCCAGCGATGACTTTATCCCATGAATGAATATATTAAAAAGCCCTCAAACAACTTAAGAAGCACTTAGATGTACATTCCTGATGCCAGGTTTGTAAGGCTATGGGCCAAGTGCTAGAAAATGAAATTTAAAAGCTTGGTGGTTGTTCTTGTCTGCTGCAGACTTGAAGGGTGTTTTTCCATGCTGTGGACCTCTGTAACATCCTGTTGAGGTGGGTAATGATTGATAGTGCTGTAAGATATGCTCCCTTAAAGATCATGTCATCATACCACAGCAAGGAGAAAGTGCACTCTACCTAATGTGACCATTAGCAAATGTTTTAAGTGCCAAACAACTACTTAAAGTTCCTCTGGATATCCATTTCAGATCAAACTAATACAAAAATGGCACCTTGCTGTACTTGCCAGCTAAGTCAAAAATTAAGTTTGAAATTCAATCTGATTACTTAAGAACATAAGAACAAGGAGCAGGAGTAGGCAATTTAGCTTCTCAAGCCTGCTCCACCACTTGATATTATCATGGCTGATCTCTATAAGACGATGAGATATAGGAGCAGAATTTGTCCATTTAGCCCATCGTGTCTACTCCACCATTTGATCATCTCATCTCAGTCTCAACTATACTTTCTGACCCACTCACCATAACCCATTGCTAATCAAAAATCCATATACCTCCTCCTTAAATTAACTCAATGTCTCAGCATACACCACACTCTGCAGTAGTGAATTCCACAATCCTTTGAGGGAAATAATTTCTCCTCATCTCAGTTTTAATCTGCTACACTTTTTATGACCTCTTATAATGGACTAACCCACATGAGCAGACATCCTTTCTACATCCAGTTTGTCAATCCCCTGTGGCATCTTGTATACCTCAATTAGGTCTCCTCTCATTCTTATAAATTCCAGAGAGTATGTTTTGTGCTTTTGTGTCAAAACTATCTCATGAAAATCATGTTCAAGTTCTTTCAAGAACATTTCAAATGTTTTTGCTGTGGATTCAGGATGATCATGAGTGTTCCCCTGGTCCCAAAGTACATACTATAATTGACTGTTCTGCATTGCTGCACAACACTCCCTTCTCATAGACTGGAGTGAATGAAGTGAGGCCCCAAGACAAGCAGTCAATGTCAAAGAGTGGAAAATGGAGTTGAGGCTAATGTGAGATCAGTCATGATCATGTTAAAAGACAGAGCAAGCTTGAGAGGTTGAATTGCTTACTCCTACTTCTGATGTTCATATTCTCAAGAGTATTGAGAGTGGTGTTGACCCCGTAACTGGCAGTCAGCATCAATGAGAGGAGTAGGTGAGGACCTTGTGTCAGATAGTCGGTATCACTGAGAGAAACAAGACAGGTTAAGTCCCTAAGACAGTCAGTCAGGTTATTGAGAAAAGCAGAAAAGGTGTGGATCCAATAACATGGGGTATGGTAAGGTCTCTGGGATATACTTGATAGCTTAATATATACTTAATTCACTTTATTATTCTCTAGAGGAAGCAAATGGAAAGAGATTAATTTCAGGGTAAATTCACTGCAAATCACCTCACCCAGTTGAATGCCCATACTCTGCCATATATGAAGTCAGGGACAATTGCAGTATCCAGGGTGACCATGTGTACAGGAAATGTATCCAGCTACTTCACTGAAATTTTGTGTTTCAGATGTGGAATCACTGTGGACTAGCTGCAAATCTGAGATCTTTATGGACAGCAAATGCAATGAAGTTGTCACATCCCAGGTAAAGAACACACAGGGAGAAAGGGAATAGGTGACCAGCAGACAGAGTAAATGCACACAGTAAGGAGTCCCGCTGGACCTTCTCTTGCTCTAACAGATTCTCCACTTTAAACACTGCTCAGGGAGATGATTCTTCCCCAGAGAATTCAGCAAGAGGCAGGTAAAAGTAGCAATCTCTGGTTTACTCCCGTTGCCAAGCTCAAATGAGGGAAGGAGTAAAAGGATAAAGAAGATAAATCAATGGCTGAAGAGATGGCGTAATGTTCAGGGATTCAGGTTCTGGGATCTCTTACTGAGCAAAAAAGACATGTTCAAAAAGAATGAGTTTCAGCTGAACTGGAAAAGGACCAATCTCCTACCGGGGAGATTTTCTGGTTCTATTAAGGAAGAATGTAAACTATTAGAGACAGGATAGGGGGAGGGTGGGTGGAGGGATCCTGAGTCACAGAGTGAGTGGTTCTGAATCTGAAGGGAGTAAGTTTATTAGAAAAGACAGGCAAGAGTAAGTCAGAGAACAAAGTAACTGACGAATTAAACTGCATTTATTAACAATGCAAGTGTCTTACAGGTAAGGCTGATGAACTTGGGATTGAAATGTCGTAGCTATTATAGAAACTTGACTAAGGGATGGACAGGACTGGCAACTCAATGTTTTGGGTCTCAGTTGCTACAGGAAGAATAGAAAGGGAGGCAAAAGAGGAGGGAGAGAGGTATTTTTGATGAAAAAATACATTACTGCTGCAACTAGAGAAGATATTTGTGAAAAATTGTCCAGTGGAAATATATGGGTTGAAATTAGAAATAAGAAAGGAATGATCAGCTTGATGGGATTATGCTACAGGCCCCCAACAGTCAGAGGGAAGTTGAGGAACAAATATGTAGAGATCTCAGATATTTGTAAGAACAATAGGATTAATAGTAGGTGATTTTAATTTTCCAAACATTGACTGAGCTACCATGGTGTTAGATGTCTGGATGAATTTGTTAAATGTTTTCAGGAAAAATTTCTTTATCAATACCTTAATATTTCTACTAGAGAACGAACAAAACTTGACCTTCTCTTGGGTAATAAGGCAGGGCAAGTAAGTGAGGTGTTAGTTGGGGAACACTTGGTTCTGGTGATTATAATTCTTGTTAGTTTTTAAATAGTTAAGTAAAAGCATAAGCCTTCTATAAAAGTTAAAGTTTTTAATTGAGGTAAGATGAATTTTAATGGTCCGAGACAAAACATTTCAAAAGTTGATTAAAGTACACTATTCGTAAGTAAAGGGATGTCTGATAAATGGAAGCTTTCAAAAGTGTGAGAATGAGAGTTCTGAGTCATCATGTTCCTGTAGAGTGAAAGGTAAGGCTGGCAGGATTAGGGAACAACGGATGAATAAAGATATTGAGGTTTCAGTTAAGAATAAAAAAGAATCATATAATAGATATAGACAAGTGGTTCAAATGAATCTCTTGAACAGTATAAGGAGTGCAAGGGAATTCTTAAGAGGAAGATCAGGAAGCCACAGAAGGGATATGAGATAGCCTTGGCAAATAAGGTTAAGGATAATCCAAGGACATTCTATGAATACATTAAGAGCAAGAGGGCAACTAAAGAGACAGTAGGGCCCATTAAAGATCAAAGAGGTCATCTCTGTGTTGAACCTCAGGAGATGGGAGAGATATTAAATGAATATTTCATTTCAGTTTTTACTGTGGAGAAAGAAGTAGAGGCTGGAAAACTCAGGACTTTAAATACTGATGCTTTGAAAACAGTTCACATTACAGAAGGGGAAGTACTGGAGGTCTTAGAAAATATGAAGGTGGATAAATCTCCAGGACCTGATATAGTCCATCCTAGGATGTTGTGGAAAGTTAGGGAGGAAATTGCAGGACCCCTTATGGAAATATTTGTATCACCTATAACTATGGGTGAGGTGTTAGATAATTAGAGAGTGGCTAATGTGCTTTTGTTTAAGAAACGATGAAAGGAGAGGCATGGGAACTATAGACATTTGAGTCTGGCTTCAGTTGGGGATAAGATGTTGGAAGTTATTCTGAAAGATAGGATTTATATGTACTTGGAGAGGCAAGGAATGTTTAGGGATAGTCAGCAT
Source organism: Chiloscyllium plagiosum (assembly GCF_037043375.1). Classification (NCBI taxonomy): domain Eukaryota; kingdom Metazoa; phylum Chordata; class Chondrichthyes; order Orectolobiformes; family Hemiscylliidae; genus Chiloscyllium; species Chiloscyllium plagiosum. The sequence continues at coordinate 92,117,654 of NW_028270139.1, read as the reverse complement.
GGTTTTGTGCAAGGCAAATCTTGTCTCACAAACTTGATTGAGTTTTATTTGAGGAAGTAACCAAGAAGATTGATGAGGGCAGAATGGTAGACATTATTTACTTGGATTTAAGTAAAGCCTTTGACAAAGGTCTGCATACTGGACTAATTAATAAGGTAAGTCATATGGATTCAGGGTGAGCTTGCCAATTGGACACAAAATTGACTTAACGGTAGAAGACAGAGAGTTATGTGGGCCGTTTATTTTGGACTGGAGGCCTGTGACCAGCGGTGTTCCACAGGGATCAGTGTTGGGTCCACTTTCATTTGCCATTTATATAAATGATGCGGATGAGAATATAGAAAGCATGGTTAATAGGTTTGCAGATGACACCAAAATTGGTGGTATAGTGGGCAGTGAAGCAGATTATCAAAGATTACAAAGAGATCTTGATCAATTGGGTCAATAGGCTGAAGAGTGGTAGGTAAAGTTTAATTTTGATAAATGTGAGGTATTGTATTTTGGTAAAACAAACAAGGGCAGGATTTATACAATTAAAAGTAGAGCCTTGGGTAGTGTTATATAACAGAGAGCTAGGAGTTCAGATACATAATTCTTTGAATAGACAGGGTGGTTTAGAAGGCATTTAGCATGCTTGCCTTCATTGCTCAGAGGTTTGAGTATAGAAATTGGGACATCATGTTGAGTTTATATAGGATCTTGGTGAGGCCTATTCTGGAATACTGTGTACAGTTCTGGTCATCCTGTTATAGGAAGGAGATTCATCCTCACTAACACTCAACATTGGAACCCCCAGGGGTGCGTACTCAGCCCCCTACTGCACTCAGTCTATGCCCAGGACTGCATCACCAAATACCAGACTAATGCTTTTACCAGTTCACTGATGACACAACCATGTTCACTCGAATCTCAGATGGCGACAAAACAAACTACAGACAGAAGGTGGAAGACCTGGGAAAATGGTGCACTGAGAACAATCTAGCTCTCAATGGAGCAAAATCAAGGAACTCATTATTGACTGGCGGCGGGATGTTACTCATGCCCCCCCCCCCTACACATTAATGTCACAGAGGGGGAACGATTGGAGAGTATCAAGCTCCTGGGAGTGGTCATCATATGGACTCTTCATATGGAAGCACTGGCTACAAAGGCCCAACAACATCTCTTCTTCCTCAGGCAGCTGAGAAAATTTGGCAACTTTACCCTTACCAACTTTTATAGGTGCGCCATCGAGAGCATTCTGTCTGTATATATCACCAACTGTACCATTCAAGATCAGAGACAGATCCAGAGGGTGGTGAACTTGGCCCGGACAATCACAAAGGCCAACCTCCCATCTGTAGAATCTATCTACCCGCGGTAAAGGAAGGCCACCAGCATCCTCAAAGATTCATCCCACCCTGGCAATGTTTTTCCACAACCTCTACCACTGGGGAGAAGGTACAGAAGCCTGAACACATGCACCAGCCGGTTTCAAAACAATTTCTACCCTACTGTTGTTAGAATAATGAATGGACTCACAAACTCTTAGCATTCATCTGTAACCTGTGTTTTGGATATTGCCACTGTTTACCTATTATTTACTTATCTATGCTATTTAACTATGTGATTTGCTTGTATTGCTTACAAGAGAAAGCTTTTCACTGTGACAATACTTTCAATTCAATTCAATTATTAAACTAGAGAGGTATCAGGAAAGATTTACCAGGATGTTGCTGGCAATGGAGGGTTTGAGTTATGAGGAGAAGCCAGGTAGGTGTCTTTTCCCTAGAGTGGAGGATTTCAGAGTAAGGGGCATATTTTTAAGGTGAGAGGAGAAAGATTTAAAAAAGACATGAAGGGCAAACCTTTTACTCAGCAGGTGGTTGGTTTGTGGAATGAACTGCCAGAGGAAGTGGCGGATGTGGGTACAGTTACAACATTTAGATAAGTTCATGAATAAAAGTGTTTGGAAGGATATGGGCCAAGCGCAGGCAAGTGGGACTAGCTTAGTTTAGGATTATGGTCGTCGTGGACTTGTTGGACAAAAGGGTCTGTTTCCGACCTGTAAGCGTTTTGACTCTGGCACCCTGACTTGGACCATGACAGGGAGGGAAGGAAAAGAGAGCCATGGCAATATTGATAGGAAATTCTACCATAAGGAGAACAATCAGATGTTTCTGCAGTTACAGACATGACACTAGGACCTGGTGCCAGCACCAGTGATGTCACTGAGTATCTGCAGGGGGTGGTTGGCCTTGTGAGTGAAAGACGTAATTAGTGTGTAGTGAGCAAGGATAGTGGACCAGGGGAATGTGCTATCATTGAGACAAGTTCATATTTACACAATGCTCTCTTACATCAATTTTTTACAGACACTTTGCTGGACGGTCGTACAACTTGCACAATGTACCAAGTGTCTAGAATAGTCTGTGTTTTCAATTAGTGCCCATGATGACCTTCATCTTACAGCTTTATCATAATAAATGACTATTTGGGCAAAATGCTGAAAAACATTGTCTCTGTGGAATAACATCTCAGAGTCAGTTCAACTATCATTGGATTTAGAATAAAAAGGAAATTCACTTAAAGTTTAAACAAAAAATAACTTCAGTGAATGCTGCTTGTTTAATTGCTATTCATTGTGATTGTTTGCTAGTATCAATTTAGCATAGAAGGTCAAAGTAACCCTTGCAGTGAAAAAAATCAATCCACTGAATTTTATAAAACACATTATTATTAATTCCTACAATAAGTTGTCTTTTCAAAAATAGAGGCTCTCAAAGGTTTACTGATGCATGAAATGTAAATGGATAGATTAATAACTTTCACTAGTCCACTCATGTGGAATAAGCCTTATGTTAACAGAAAGCAAGGAAAATATTTATAACTCTCCATCTGTAGGAACCTAATATTCTGCGAGGTTCAAAAAAAGGTCTTTGTCATCCATCCACTTCTTTTATGGATCCCTGAAGCTTCTAGCTAAACAGACATGCAACATGTTCTGTTCAAACCTTGCAATAGTGCTTACAGTCATAAGAATTTATGCCACTGAACACGTCTATTAAGAGCTACTAGCTCTGAAATGATTTATTGCCTCCCAGTATTATATACATCTCTCCAAAAACTTTATTTTTGAATACCTCTCCTACAGCATTGAAATGGCACAACTGAGCTTATTCTATGAAATTTATGATTAGGGTATATTACCCCAGTTCTATTTGGTTAGACTCTCTGCAGCCTTCTGGACAGTTAATCACATCATCTTTCTGTTAGCTTCCTTGTTCAACTCAAAGTAAGTTTAGTCACTTAGTTCAATTCTTGCCTCCCTGATAATAGCCAGACCCAATTCTATCAATGGCTTCTCCTCCTTGATTTGATTTGGTTTGATTTGATTTGTTGTAGTCACGTTTACCTAAGTACAGTGAAAAACGTTGTGAGCAGTACAGGCGGATCATAACAAATAAGGACATACAGATCATAGAGTACTTAGACAGAGCAAGGCATACAAGGTTACAATGCACAGGCCGTGTGCAAAGCAAGAACAACATTAGCAAGATCAATATTATTTGAAGTTGAAGAGGTCCATTCGGCAATTTAATAACGGCAGGGAAGAAGTTGTTCTTGAACCTGTTGTTGCGTGTGGTCAAGCTTCTATATCTTCTGCCTGATGGAAGAGGTTGGAAGGGAGCATTACCGGGTGGGAGGGATCTTTGAGGGGTCTATGAGGGGCCTTCCCATCCTGCACTGTCATTTCATGAGTTTCCTAAATACCTATCCTTGGGGCCTTTCCATCTCTTCATTCACATTTACTCCTTGGTGACATTATCTAAAGCCATGCAGTCAGCTACTATGTCTCCTTGTTCAATATTGAGCTTTGTGTAGTGGGGCAATGGGGTTAATATTAGTAACGTTAAAGTTAAAATGCATAATAGTCTTGAAAAAAGTCCTGACGTTATGCCTGATTTCTTCTATATTGTAACAGTAACAACCTATAATAGTGTACGTTTCTTTCCTGTTACCCCTAACACAAGGGTAAAAGAAAATCTAGGTAAAATGGTTGAGTTACCATGGAAACTAGCAGATCCAAGGCTGAAGGTTCAGATAAAAGCCTGCATGAGATTAAAACTATACAAATATGCTGGAAACTCCCTATTTTGAGAAGTTTTTCAGGTAACCTTTTTCCTTGTGATTAAAGCATTTACTTGCTTAAACTACTCAGACCCAAAAGTGGCTATCTTTCATGGCCACACTTTGATCCATAACTTTTTTCAGTCATTAAGAACAAGAGGAAGACTAAAACCATTGGCATCAGTCAGTTACTTCTCTGTGTTCTTGCCACCAACTGTCACATTCCCTGACTTTTGCTTCAGGCTCAACTGCATTGTTTGTCTTCATGGCACATTGCATGACCCAAACGTGAACAAACCCCGTATCATTCGTTCTCTATTTATAAAGAGCAGGATACCAAATGCTTTATTAATCAAAACCAAAAGAACTGTGAACATTGTAAATCAGAAACAAAAACAGAAGTTGTTGGAGAAGCTCAGCAGGGCTGGCAGCATCTGTGAAGAGAAATCAAAAGAGTTCTGAGGAAGGTGTCCAGACCCGACTGGAGTTTGCACGTTCTCCCCGTGTCTGCGTGGGTTTCCTCCGGATGCTCCGATTTTCTCCCACAGTCCAAAGATCTGCAGGTCAGGTGAATTGGCCATGCTAAATTGCCCTAGTGTTTGGTAAGGGGTAAATGTAGGGGTATGGGTGGGTTGCGCTTCGGCGAGTCGGTGTGGACTTGTTGGGCCAAAGGGCCTGTTTCCACACTTTAATGTAATGTAATCTAATCTAATATAATTAACTTTGATTTCGCTTCACAGATACTGCCAGACCTGTTGAGCTTTTCCAGCAGCTTCAGCTTTTGTGCTTTATTAATCAAGTGGTCTTCTCCAAAGATTCATACATAAATAGATTCAGATCCTTTTTAAATTTGTACTAGCTGACTCAAACATCTTTCCTTGTGCTTCCTGCAAAGTATATCACCTTCCACTTTTCTGCATTGAGTTTCAGCTGCCATGCACCCAGCCATTACACCCGACCTCTAGAAGTCCATCATTATTTTGTTTATTGTTTACAACACTGTCAATTGTTGTGTCAACTGCAAATTGTACCTGAAAACCCCAGTCTAGGTCTATAGAAAGTTTCTAAACAGCATTGGTCCTTGTACCAAACCTTTGGGAGATCCATTGTTTATCCATTTCAGCCTGATAAAGCTTTATTCATCACAACTCCCCATTTTCTATCCTTTAGTCCATTTTTTTCACATGTGCTGCTACATCCACTTTTCTAACAATATGCGATATTTTATCAAATGCCCTTTGAAAATCCAACCATAAAACACTAATCATATTGCCATCATCTACTCTCTCAAGAAAAGCTTAACAAGTTAATTACATCCCTTGACTGTTCTTTTCATTGAACTCAGCTACTCACAGATCTTTGCAATGAATGCAGAAGTATTTAAAAAAAGAATGGATCATGTGGCTGTTCTTAATCTCTAGCAGCAGGTTTCCAATCATGCTCTATAGCAACGTATTGCTTGGTCCCATGCTAGACTGGTCTGTTCCTGTGCTGTACCATTTCATGCTCTATGACACGATCCTTTACTGCAACCTGGACAGAAGATTAAGTCACATAAGATCCACGATGTGTTGGTAAATCGTATACAAAACTGGTTTTGTCATAGAAGACAGAGGGTAGTTGTAGAAGGATTTTTTTGATTGGAAGTTTGATTAGTAAGCTTGCAGGCAACATAAAAATTGGTGGTGTAGTGGATAGTGAGGAAGGTTGTCAAAGGATGCAGCATGATATAGGTCAGTTATAAAATTGGTGGAGAAATGACTGATGAGGGTTAATCCGGACAAATGTGAGGTGATGCATTCTGGGAGGTCAAATGCAAGAGGAAGATATCCAGTAAATGGCAGGGCCTTTAGGAGCACTAATGTACAGAGGGATCTTGAGATGCAAGTCCATAGATCCCTAAAAGTGGCAACACAAGTGGGTAAGGTGGTAAAGAAGGCATATGGCATGCTTGTCTTCATTGGTCAGGGCATTGAATATAAAAGTGGCAACTCATGTTGCTGCTGTGTAATACTTTAGTAGACCACATTTGAGGTATTGTGTGCAGTTCTGTCATCAAACTTTAGGAAGGATGTGGAGGTTTTCAAGAGGGTGCAAAAGAGGTTTATCAGGATGTTGCCTGTTTGGGAGTGTATTAGCTATAAGGAGAGTTGGACAAACTTGGATTGTACTCACTACAGCGTCAGAGGTGAGATTTGACCTGATAGAAATATATAAAATTAAGAGAGGCACGGATAGGGTGATTAGCTTTTTCAAAGAGTGAAAATGTCAAATACTAGGGCCATAGGTTTAAAGAGGGGAAAAGTTTGAAGAATATGTGGGAGGCACTTCTTTCCACAGAAAATGGTAGGTGCCTGGAACATGCTGTCAGAGGAGGTGGTAGAAGAAGAGGTAATAGCAATATTTAAGAGCCATTTAGATAGACACATGAATATGCAGAAAAGAGAGGGACATGGGCAATATGCAACAGAAGGGATTAATTTAGATTAACATCATAGTCAATGCAGACATGGTGGGCCAAAGGACCTGTGCTGTACTGTTCTACATTCTATCCTAAAGGAAAGTTTGCAAACAGTTTTATAAAAATCATATCCAACACCAAATACAAAATGCTAAACTACTGTCAGTTAGCTGCCATTAAATTGTTCTGCACCACCTCCAAATGGAAACCACTTTGCGTGAAGCAAAATATGCAACATGAATGCCCTGCTAAAGTAAAGTAATCCTAATTCAAAAGTTCCAAATAGTTGGAAGGTATTGAGAGCATATTAATTGCACATTCCAATGAGCAGTTGTTGCTTCTTGTCAGGACTGATCTGTTGACCTGTATGAAAGGCTGTATTGTAGGGATTTGAAGATTTCAGATGATGAATACCCTCAGTGTATAACAGATATTATTGATTGTTCCAGGGCATGATGTGACTTAATTTTGAGCAGTAGGCAGAATTAGGTTTCTTATCCTTTATTTCTACAGCCGCTAATGCAACTAAAGTTGTTGTGCTGCCAGCAATATTTCCCTTAATATGCTATTACTGAGCAAAGATGTAAAGGCTGCTTTTATAGTTTAATAACTTGTGACAGTCACCATGGGGGCTGATGTCAGACTGCAATTACATAAAGAAAAAACAGCTAACTTCAAGAAGAAGTGCTGGTGAATTGAAAATCAGTTATTTTAAACTTGTCAGATCACTGAAAGATCTTCACTTTTTAGTCATTTGATGTTTACCAGTGCTGTTCATGCTCTTCTAATGAGTGCCTTCATAACCCGATTGCAATAGCTGGTTTGGCATATCTGCAGACAAACTGGACACGGCGAGCACCAGATTGTTTAGAGAATTTCTTCCCTTACTGTCCTGAGGCCTGAACAAAGCTTTCATCAGGAATCAGTTAAGTTAAACAGGTAAGGTGCAGATGCCAACTGAGCATCCTGAGGCAACTTGCTGTCAGCACTGAGAGTGTTAGGATAGTGGCAAACCAGCCTGCAGGTAGGACCTCAGAAGGGATAACAGGAGAGAAGAAGGCAAAATGCAGGGGATTGGGAGTGGGGTGCGGATAAAGGTAAACTCCTGCCAACAATTATTACATTTTTGTGAAAACAAGAGGAATGCCCCTGCTCCTACTGCTCCCAGAGGAATGAAACTTTGAGGAGATCTTGCACCACTCAAGACCTGATACTAAAGAGAGAGGCTGGATAGGCTGGGTTTCTTTTTCCCCTGGACTGTTGAAGGCGAGGGTTTGACCTTTTAGAGGTTTATAAAATCATGAGGGACATAGACAGGGTGGATAGTCAAGGATTTTTCCCCAGGGTTGGGAAGTCCAAAACAAGAGGGCACAGGTTTAAGGTGAGAGAGGAAAGATAAAAAGGGACCTGATGAGTAGCTTTTTCATCCGGAGGGTGGTGAGTGTATGAAACGAGCTGCTGGAGAAGGTGGTGGAGGCTGATACAATTCCAACATTTAGAAGGCATCTGAATGGGTAAATGAATAGAAACGGATTAGAGTGATATGGGCCAAATGCTGGCAAACGGGACTAGATCATTTTAGGGTATCTGGTTAGCATGAATGATTTGGGCCAAAGGGTCTGTTTCCATACTTGTAACTCTATGACTCAATGATACAACTAGCAAGCTCTGTCCAAACATTCAATGAGGTTCCACTTACTGATGTTAGGACATCCATTTACATATGCAAAGTGCTTGAGTCTACTTTCAGCTGAGCACACTTGAGACAAAATGGCACTGGTTTCCAGTGTGACAGTAGTTGCACTTCCATGAGATAGTGGCCATAGGAACGTGTAACTCAGAAACTCACAATCTTCAGGCGACACACCCATTTTGTAAACCTGAACACGTTGCAGATTCAGGAGATTAGTGCCTTCCACCTCTCTTTTGGATTCATGACCAGACTGAGGACTATCTACTCATTTCCAACCTACCACATGAAGCATCTGATTCTGCCATCCCAAGTCTCCATTCCCCCTCTCAAGTCCTATGACCCCATTCCACTTTACCCACCATGAGGCCTCCAGTCATACAAAATGCAAAGAAACAAAAGCTTAAACACACATACTGACAGATTCAAGAACAGCTTCTTCTCCACTGTTATTAGACTTCTGAATGAACTTCTCAAATTTTAAATTTAATGTTGGCCTCACTCCTTCTCTGCAGCGATAACATTGTATTCCTGGCTCTGTTACCCTAATTCACTTTGTATTGTGTGATTTTGGGCAGCATGGTGGCTTGGGTGACACGGTGGCTCAGTGGTTAGCACTGCAGTCTCACAGCGCCATGGCCTCAGGTTCAATCCCAGCTTCGGAGGACTGTCTGAGTGGAGTTTGCACATTCTCCCCGTGTCTGTGTGGGTTTCCCCCAGGTGTTCTGGTTTCCTCCCACTGTCCAAAGGTGCACAGGCCAGATGAATTGGCCATGCTAAATTGCCCATAGTGTTAGGTACATTAGTCAGAGGGAAATGGGTTTAGGTGGGTTGCTCTTCAAAGTGTTGGTGTGGACTGGTTGGGCCGAAGGGCCTGTTTTCACACTGTAGGGAATCTAATCTAATCTAATCTGCCTGTGCTACACGCAAAAACAAAATGTCTCCCTATTCCCAGGTACATGTGACAATAATAAATCAAATGAAATTAAGTCAATCACTCCCCCACCCAATCTGAGCCTCTCCTCCTCCCCACATTTGTCACCTTCACCAATTAAACCCTGTCCAATTCATTGCTAGCTCTGCAACATTAGCCTTATTTAACTGCTTCTTCAGCTTTCAGTGATGGCCCAGTTGTCAATGAGTCAACAAAGGATGCCTGAGATTTGGCAGGGGCTATATATAAACACAAGTCTTTTGTTTAAGACATGTTAATAATATGGAAGCAATAGAGGGTAGAAACAAACAATATATTGTGTTGGAAGTGTTCAACATTGCTGAAGATTAACAAGGAAATAATATTACAAACTACTGGGTTTAAAATCAGGGTGTTACCAATGACTGAATTGGAATTGGGGACAAAACTGAGAGTTTTAGAATCCTAGAATTTTCAGAATAAAAAAAGGCCCTTCAGCCAATTGAATCTGAGCTGAAAAAAATCCACTGTAAATCCAGCCTACTCCCACTTTCCAGCACTTGACCCCATGGATGTGAATGTTATGACACTTCAAGTGTTCATCCTTGTACTTTCTAAAGATTGTGAGGTTTCCTGCCTCGACTAGCCTTTCAAATAGTGCCTTACAGACTCCCACCAACCTCTGGGTGAAAAGGATTTCCTCAAAACCCCTCGAAACCTCCTGCCTTTCACTTTAAAATTACGCCCCTCTTGTTATTGACTCTTCAGCTCAGGTGAACAATTATTTTTAATCCACCCTGTCCATTCCTTCATAATCTTATACACCTCTTTCAGGGTCCCTCTCAACCTTGTCTGCTCCAAAACAAAAACCCGAGCTTAGCCAGCCTCTACTCATAGGCAAACAGCTCCATCTCAGACAACATCCTGGTGAATCTCCATAGCACCCCCTTCGTTGCAAACAAATCCTTTTTTATAATACTCCAGCTGCAGTTGAATCAAAGTCCTGTGCACTTCTAATTTAACATCCCTGTTCATGTAATCTATGTAACAAGTTACCTATATGCCTTCTTAACAACCCTACTAACATGTCCTGATGCCTTCAGTAATCTGTGGACAAGCACCGCAAGATGATTCTGTTCCTCTGAACTTCCTTGTGCTCCGTCATTCACTGAGTACTCCCTTGTCTTGTTACTTCTTCCAAAGTGCATCACCTTACATTGATCGGGATTGAATTCTATCTGCCAATGATCTGCCCATCTGCCCAATCCATCTATATCCTCCTGCAACCTAAAACCTCGTCCTCACTGGCCAATCTTTGTGTCATCCGTAAGCTTTTCACCCCCTCACATTTTCTTCTGTATCATGAACAATAAGGGAATCAATACTGATCCCTGTGGACACCAGCCTCCAGGCACACAAACAGCCTTCTATCTTTTCCCTCTGTCTCTTTCACTCAGCCCGATTTTGGGTCCAAATGCCAAACTTTCCTGCATTCCATGTGCTTTTACCTTCTTTATCTCCCATTTGAGACCTTGTCAAAGGCTATTCTGAAAACAATGTAAACTGCATAAACTGCACAAACTGAACTAATCTCATTTAAACAGTTGATCAACTCCTTCAAAATTCAATCAAATTTGTTAGGCATGGCGTCCCTTTGACAAAGCCATACTGACTATTGCTGATCAAACTCTATCCCTCCATATTCATTTTCTTCTTCAGAATACTCATCAGTAGTTGCCCTGCCAATGATGTGAGACTCACTGGTTGGGAACACCTTGGCTTATTTCTACCCCTCTTCCTGAGAGGTTGAAACACATAGCTGCTTTCTAGTCTTCTGGCACCTCCCTTATGGCCAGGGAAGAACTAAATATTTGGGTCAGAACCCCATGTAAATTCCTCCTTCATCTCCCACAACAACCTGGAATACAATTCATCTGGATATGGAGATTTTAAGCTTGGCAAAACCATTAGTGCCTCCTCACTCTCTAAGCCAAACTCTTCAAGAACTTCATTGTACCTACTAGGCGAAAGTGAGGACTGCAGATGCTGGAGATCAGTCAAGATTAGAGTGGTGCAAGAAAAGCACAGCAGGTCAAGCAGCATCCGAGGAGCAGGAAAATCGACATTTCGGGCCGGAGCCCTTCATCAGGAATGAACCCACCTCTATCCACCTATTGAAAAAATCCCCACCTCCATTCAACTATTGAAAAAAATCCCCACCTCCATTCAACTATTGAAACAACACCTCCATCCACCTATTGAAAAGAAATCACCTTTATCTCCATCTCCATCCTCCTCCTGAAAAAAATCACCTTTATCCCCACCTCCATCCACTGATTAAAAAATTCTCACAGAGCGCTTTAGGGAATACCTCTGGGACACCCACACCAATCAACCCCACTGCCCCGTGGTCGAACATTTCAACTCCCCCTCCCTCTCTGCCGAGGACATGAAGGTCCTGGGCCTTAGATTACTTACAGTGTGGAAAAAGGCCCTTCAGCCCAACAAGTCCACACCGACCCGCCGAAGCGTATACCACCCAGACCCATACTCCTACATTTACCCCTTCACCTAACACTATGGGCAATTTAGCATGGCCAATTCACTTAACCTGCACATTTTTGGATTGTGGGAGGAAACCGGAGCACCCGGAGGAAACCCACGCAGACACGGGGAGAATGTGCAAACTCCACACAGAGAATCGCCTGAGGCGGGAGTTGAACCCGGGTCTCTAGCGCTGTGAGGCAGCAGTGCTAACCACTGTGCCACCGTGCCGCCGTGACTGCCCGACGTCTGGAGAAAGAGCACTCATCTTCTGCCTCGTAACACTTCAACTCCAGGGCATCAATGTGGACTTCACCACTTTTCCTCATTTTCCCCCCCATCCCCCTTACCTTGCCCCAGTTCCAACCTTCCAGCCAATCCTACCTGCCAATCTTTCTTCCCACCTATCCACTCCACCCTCCTCTCCAACCTATCACCTTTAACCCTACCTCCATCCATCACTGTACCTAATGCTGTGTGCTGTGCTCCTAATGTATTACCACCCTGCGTCCCTTCCCTATGCTGAACTAGTTTGAATTCCTATCCACAGCATTAGCAAGTCCATGCACAATAATGTTGGTTCTAACAGGAGTCGAGCAGGATGCATTTTTGTGTGTGCCTTCAGGATCCTATTTATCATTGTTTAATTCTCTACAGTATTCTTTTTTAAACTTTCTCATCAGGCAGCATTATCCAGAGGATGACACAGGTTGTGTTATAGACACAGATGAAATCAGCATTTGGTTCGTGATCCAGATGTATGTTGTACATTAAAAGAGCTAATGTGGTTTTTTAAGATTCCTTCCCTCCACTCGAGAAATGAAAATAGCAAATGAAATTACAAACTAGTAGATTCAATCTTAACCAGAAGTAGAATTGCAGAACAGTCTCTTCACAACAGAAGCTGGTGCTGCATTTACTAACCTCTTCAGTCTGTAGCTGGATAAATAACAGCAGAAATAGACTGAAGGGTATTATGGATAAGAGTGCTCTCACATGATCAAATATTACACAAGATACAATAGTTTCTGCATTGTTGTGGCCAGAAAAGGAGAAGACGAGAGTTCTCTTACTGTAGAGCTAACAGGTTGGAAATCAGATATGTGGGTTAGTTAAATATTGCAGAATTTTGTCTGTGAATGGTTAGGGTCAGATTTCCCTCACATGAGTAATTGGTTGCTGTGAAGTAAGTCAATGGTAGGAAAGACCATGCATGTCGATATAAACAGATTGCTAGACAGATCCGCTTGGTACTTTTTGCTTCCACATTGTCTTACGTTTTTACTGTTCACTGTTCATTCCAACCAGCCACCCAATTTACAATCCCAGAGCAAAACTGAGCCAATTCAGAGGATTTTTTAAAAAATGATATGGGCATGGCTAGTCAGGCCAGCATTTATTGCCCAGCGATCAGTTAAGTGCGTCAGGAGTCAAATGTAAACCACACCAGGTAAAGACAGCAGTTTCCTTTCCTAAAGGGCATTATTGAACCAAATAGGATTTTTCCTGACAATCAGCAATTGTTTCATGGTCATCATTAGATTCTTAATTCCAGATATTTATTAAATTCAAACTCCACCAACTGTCATGACAGGATTTAAATCCATGTCCTCAGAACGTTATCTGCATTGCTGGCTTAACAGTTCAATAATAATTCCATTAGGCCATCACTGCCCCAACTTATAGGCAAACCTTGGGATTTATCTCATTACCTACTTTGGAATCATTCTACTACCATACCACAGCATCAAAACAGCAAAAATATTATTTTTACATGGTTGAGAAGAATTAAATCAATGGATAATTTGATTTAAGCAGGTTTAAATTGAAAGATATACAATATTTAGCATACAAACATAAAGCTTCGCTCATGAAGACTTTGGACAATTATGGAGTGATGAACAGTATTGAATTAGTCAAACAGCTAGTTCAAATTTATCTGAAGGCAATTTTAGTATCTGAAGGCAATTTTAGTATCTGAAGGCAATTCATACAAATTCTTAATTTAATCCTGAATGATTTGAAAGTATGTATGCTACTGAAAGCCCTTTATGATCAAATTTTCCAGATGTTCCAATTTATCACTGGGAAATCTTATGCATGGCTTTTCAAAATCAATACATTCACATAATGAAAATCAGTAGTGTTTTTCAATTTTTTACCCCCTAAAGATATAGCAAGTGTTGGAGTCAACATTGCAGGTCACATAGGAACATCATAGAGTCATAGAGTCATAGAGATGTACACCATGGAAACAGACACTTCGGTCCAACCTGTCCATGCTGACCAGATATCCCAACCCAATCTAGTCCCACCTGCCAGCACCCGGCCCATATCCCTCCAAACCCTTCCTATTCATATACCCATCCAAATGCCTCTTAAATGTTGCAATTGTACCAGCCTCCACCACATCCTCTGGCAGCTCATTCCATACACGTACCACCTTCTGCGTGAAAATGTTGCCCCTTAGGTCTCTTTTATATCTTTCCCTTCTCACCCTAAACCCATGCCCTCTAGTTCTGGACACCCCAACCCCAGGGAAAAGAATTTGCCTATTTATCCTATCCATGCCACTCATAATTTTGTAAACGTCTACAAGGTCACCCATCAGCCTCTGACGCTCCAGGGAAAACAGCCCCAGCCTGTTCAGCCTCTCCCTGTAGCTCAGATCCTCCAACCCTGGCAACATCCTTGTATATCTTTACTGAACCCTTTCAAGTTTCACAACATCTTTCTGATAGGAAGGAGACCAGAATTGCACGCAATATTCCAACAGTGGCCTAACCAATGTCCTGTACAGCCACAACGTGACCTCCCAACCCCTGTACTCAATACTCTGACCAATAAAGGAAAGCATACAAAACGCCTTCTTCACTATCCTATCTACCTGCGACTCCACTTTCAAGGAGCTATGAACCTGCACTCCAAGGTCTCTTTGTTCAGCAACACTCCCTAGGACCTTACCATTAAATGTATAAGTCCTGCTAAGATTTGCTTTCCCAAAATGCAGCACCTCGCATTTATATGAATTAATAACTTACTGCTTTTAAAACAACAATAAGCCAACAATGATGCTTTTGTTCTTCATCCATCTCTTTGAAAGTAGAGTCGCAGGTAGATAGGATAGTGAAAAAGTCATTTGGTATGCTTTCCTTTATTGGTCAGAGTAGTGTACAGGAGTCGGGAGGTTGTGTTGAGGCTGTATAGGACATTGGTTAGGCCAATGTTGGAATATTGCGTGCAATTCTGGTCTCCTTCTTATCGGAAGGATGTTGTGGAACTTGAAAAGGTTCAGAAAAGATTTGCAAGAATGTTGCCAAGGTTGGAAGATTTGAGCTATAGAGAGAGGTGGAAGAGGCTGGGGCTGTTTTGCCTGAGCATCGGAGGCTGGGGGGTGACCTTATAGAGGTTTATAACATCATGAGAGACATGGATAGGGTAAATAGACAAAGTCTCTTGCTTGGAGTGGGGGAGTCCAGAACTGGAGGGCATAGTTTTAGGGCGAGAGGGGAAAGATATAAAAGAGACCTAAGGAGTAGAGGGTGCTACATGTGTGGAATGGGCTGCCAGAGGAAGTGGTGGAGGCTGGTACAATTGCAACAATTAAAAGGTATCTGGATGGGTATATGAATAAGAAGGGTTTGGAGGGATATGGGCTGGGTGCTGGCAGATGGGATTAGATTGGGTTGGGATATCTGGCATGGATGAGTTGGACCGAAGTGTCTGTTTCCATGGTGTACATCTCTATGACTCTATGACTCTTCCAACTCGCACGCAACCTCCTTATCCATCATAAAAGATCATTAAATCCTGTTAAACACATCATGATCTGTACTGGATGACTTAAGTTTTTTTGTTAAAACAAGGGAATAAGTGAAAATGTTCCAGTGAAATTTAATGCTTAAATTTGTTAAACGATTGTCCAATCCTAACTGTATCTGTATTTGTGTATCTCACATTACAATGCACCATTCACAAACATACACACAGACTAACCTTTACTATGTTTTTGAATAATTCCAAACAAATCAGCTTCTTACCTGCTTTCAATTTAATTCTTTCCCAAAATCACCTTTATTAATGTTCAATATATTGCCGATGTAACGCAGGCTAGTGTTCCATGATATGCTGTAAATTCTATAGGTATTGATGACTTTAAATATAATTTATCTTGAAATGTGTAGGTCTCTGGCTAGGCTAGCATTTATTGCTCATTCCTAATTACCCATAACAAAATGGCAGTGAGCTGCTTTTTTGCACTAATACGCCCACAAGGCTGTTAAGAAGGGAATTCAGGAGTTTGATCCAGTAACAGTGAAGCAATCCCATTCGAGTTCAATTTTGGGATTGTTTGTGTCTTGAAGGGGAACTTGAAAGTGATTTTTCCATGTGTCTGCTGCACTTGTCCTTCCAGGTGAAAGAGGTCATGCATTGAAGGATTTAATCAAAGTTGGCCAATGGTTTTCTGACAGCACTGGAAGATGTTTGGTCCATTTGAAGGATGCAGAACTCATTAATACGTGGCCACAGGGTATAAAAAGAGTTGTTATCTCTCTTGCCCTGTGGAGGTAGCCCAACAACTACAGTACATGACAGTAAAGATTATATTGGCCAGCTCCAGTTTCAGAAGTTGGTAGGTTTAATGTTAATACTGGACAAGGCAAATTCCACTCTGAAATCTGGCTCTTTAGATTCTAAGTTTCTATTGGACTGGGATGTCAATTACTGAACACACTTGTATGTTAAGTGCTCAGATTGTCTTCAATGGAGTCTGAAGGACCACTCCAGCACAATATGTACATCAGATCCTAAGGTGGCAAATGAAGTGCTCTTTAAGATGTGAGTTTTATAATTGCCAAATGCTTGACTCAGCTGAATACATCAGCCACTCAGTGGTCGATACTTGGGAATATGACATTGGTGGGAATCAGAAGCATGTTAAGACTCACCATTTTCACAGTGCTATTGGCCTGTTTCTGCTCAGTGGACTTTGTGACTATTTCCCTTTGTATCATATAAAGTAAGTCCACTGCAGACTGGTCTGCATAAACCAATACCTCTTCACACTTAGCAAGTCTGCAGAACCCCACGCAGTATGAACTAAATCCACAGTACATCACATTGCATGGAGGAGGTAGAATGTGCCTTATGGTTTATTATGCTCCATTATGAAAATTGTCAGAGTACATCCAACCAGGGGTAACATATCTAATTACCAATGACACTCTAACTGCACTGCCAGTATCAGTTAGTTTAAATCCAAATAGGTATCAAGGCGATCAATGTATGGTATTTCCATGTCTTTGTTCAGTGGAATGTAAGAATCATGTTTAAACTGCTGAAAAGAAAGCAGACACCTCTTCAAACATTTTGCTGTTCCTTACACTTACCACATGAATGGGCTTGTTTCACAGTTTGACATATGTGCGTGAGAGTAGTAACTAAATACGCTTTAACATGACAGTTATAAGAAGTGTGTTTATTGGCATGCAATGTTTAATGGCATTTTCTGTACAAGAATGCTTTATCTTTTGTCATAATCTAAGTCCCATATTATGTAGCATATCAGTATTTATTTCATGGCTCTTTGATGCAAGGTCCACTGTGTCATTGCAATACTTTTCATTTTTCTTCTCAATGTGCTGAATTTCAGTGAGAGTAGGCTTTCCTTACAGCGCAACAAATGCAACTCAGGTTTGATTACAGTCATACGTTTCATAAATAAGAAAAATGACTTTACATAGTACCAGCTGCATCAAAAGTTTTACAGATCTGAACTCTCAACATTTGTTCCCATCATTTTAAGATTGCATTTCAATAACATCTTATCAATTATAAAGAAGTGTTTGTATTTTGTTAAAGCCTTTTGTTTTAAACTTCTAAGGACAATTTGCAAGAATAAGGGAAAGAAGTAACATTTATGAGAAGAGAATGCTGATTGGTTGGCAAGTGGACTCTGATTGATAGAGGTGTTACCAGGAAAATGTAGCAGTTAATGATCATGATCAGGTTTTGTCTAGAATTCAAACCAGGCAGGTTGATACATCTTGGTCAGACCATTACCCTGAGAAATACACCAGCAAATGGCTGTCACCCTTTTCTTAAAGTTTGAACAGACACAGTGTGTGCACAGGTTAATTCTATCTGTAAAGAACAGGGCCTTATGTATTAATACATACAACTGCCAGTTCATGCAAGTGCATCACATCCCAAACCCAAATGACAATCCTAAATCAGCATCAGTGCTATTCTTCACACACTCAGGTTTAGAAAGCAAATCTTGTCCAATGTAGAATCGCATGTGTTGCAGGTTTTGTAAGCACAGACTAATTGGCTATCGTCAGTACCTTGTTTGTTGTGAACATCTGAAGGGAAATGCTGCTTAATTAAACCTGACAGATTTTAAGAAGGACGCCCACATATTTGGCATTACACTGACACATTGCTACTTTGTGTGCTAGGCAGAATTTCTGTTTGGCTTGATGGCAGCATCCTTTTAGTGTGAACACTGCATTTACGGTGCAAGCTTGATTCTCTAATAGAACGCATCAAAGACTTCCTGCAGGATACTAGCTACCCTGACCAGATCTTTTCTCACTACATAGGACACAAACTCATGAATTTCCCTAAACTGGTGACCCTTTGGTCCTGAAATTACATTGGAAGAGTAAGGTATCTCAAATCTTTGAGGCACATGCGAATCCAGATGTTTCACATTACTTCTATGTACAAGTCATTCTGCTACAACGCACTTTTTGTTAGCGTGAATTGACTGTAACACGATTGACGAATTGTGGATGCTGTTTGGATAATGTGAACTTTCCACTGAATGGGTTTAGCGGTTTTCTATTAGCGACCTTGTACAGTGCGATTTTCTAGAGCACGAGGTTGCAGAGAAACACAACTGTTGCGTTATAGCAGAACAACCTGTAGTAGGAACACATCTTGATGTTTACCACTAACAAATTGCTGTTATCATGCCAAAAAGGCAAATGAGAATTTCCATGTGGGTGTGATGCCGGGTTTGTAGGTTGTATGTCCCTAAGACTGGCTGGTCATTTCAAACAGCCTAGTGCCTTTAGCTGTTTGTAACAAGCAAGGTGTTGACCAAAATCAACACACGCACACTTGCAAAACTCCCAACAATGTTCAACATTAGCTGTGGATCTGCAATTGGATAATATTTGCTGGATAATCCTGTGTGTGAAGAATTATATTGACAACCAATTTAGGATTGTCAGCCAAGCTCGCCACGTAAACTACTCGCATGCTGTGGATATTGCATATGTTAATACAGTACATGGGGCATTGTTCTTTACAAACAGAATGAACTTCTGCATTAGTTCATCTCAGCCATTCACTGATTCAATTTTTAGGGCATGACCTGAGCAGTTAGAATCAACCTGCCTGGTTCGAAATCTAAACAAAGCTTGGAAGTTAACAGTGAATGATCAGTAACTACCACAATGCTCTACCATTCAGAGTCTACTTACTAACCTATCACCATTCTTTGCTCATAGAGTTTAACAGGTTTGTTTCCCCTTTTCTGTTATTCGTGCAAACTGTCCTGAGAAGTTCAAGATAGAAAGATTGAACAAAATGTATATTTTTTCAATAATAATCAAATTCTACACTTCATCCCTCTTTGCTATAAGTGTCATAGAGTCATACAACATGCAAACAAATGTTTTGGATTAACTAGTCTAAGCCAATCACCTTCCCAAACTAAACTAGTCCCACCTGTCTGTCCTTGGCCCATATCACTGTAAACCTCTCCTATTCATGTACTTATCCAAATGTCTTTCAAACATTGTAATTGTGTGTGCATTCACCACTTCCTTTGGTGGTTCATTCCACATACTAACCACTCTCTGTGTAAAAAGGATGTCCTCTCATGTCCTTTTTAAATCTTTCATCTCTCACCTTGAAAATATGTCTCCTCGTTTTGAACTCGTCCACCTCAAGGAAAAGACCTGTGTTATTCATCTTATCAAAGCCCCTTATGATTTTGAAAACCTGTATAAGATCACTCATGAACCTCTTACGTTCAGTGAGAAAAGTTCCAGCCTATTTTTATAACTCAAACCCTGCAGTTCTGGCAACATCCTGGTAAATATTTTCTGAACCCCCTCCAGTTTAATAGTAACGTTCCTACAACAGGACGACCAGATCTGCACACAGTACTCCAGAAGAGACTTCACCAACATCCTGTACAACCTCAACATGATGTCCTAACTCGTATACTCAATGGTCTAAACAATGAAGACAAAAATGCTAAACGCCTTCTTAGCCACCCTGTCTACCTGTAACACAAATTTCAAAGAATTATGTATCTGAACACCTAGAAAAACAATAAGAAATGTTACTAGTTGCTATTTGCTCCATATTTTACTTTACTGTCCATGGTCTCTGCTATTTTAACTTGTCTCAGTAGGAGTGAGTGTCAGTGTAGGTAGTTGTGGATGTGGTGCTACAAATGACCAATGCTTTGGTTTACAGAGAGAAAATCCTTATTCTTAATCACTAATCAATAAACCTTGCCAAAGGTCTGCGAATCTTTGTCATGGACAGGATCTAGTTAAGTCCAATGGTCCAGTGATCAAATAATTTTTCTCATTCACAGTCAAAGCTGACAAATAATGAGTGATAACTTGGGTGTGATTCTAGAGGGTAACACCCTCCAGTGAGCTATACCATTGCAAGAAAGTACCAACCAAGTGAAGAGAAAAAGCACGGACAAAAAAGTATATACAGAACAACCTTGGTTACCCGAACATCAATTATCCGAATTTCAGATTATCCGAACAAGATCTCAAGGTCCTGAGAAAACGTTATCCGTTATCCGAACAGTCAGTTATCTGAACAAAATACTCCCCACCCATCTCGTTCAGATAATTGAGGTTGTTCTGTACAGTGGAGGAAGACTGAGGCTGTGTTAAGGAATGAGATACTATGTATTCTTTGTGGAGAAATGAAAGAAGTCAAATGACAGAAAAACTTTTGCAAAGATTCAAATCAAATCTAATTACCTTCACAGTGCATTTCATCTTCTATACAAAATGCAAAAAATGTATAATTTAGACTTACCACAGTATGTGATGTTTGTTTCACTTAAATAATAAAATAAAAACCAAAAAAAGTTTTTGAAAAGAAGCAAAAAAAATTAGCAATCACCAACTGAAGTCGGTAAAGATGTTTGCAGCTAATGGAAGTTTAGGTTCTCACCCTTCATTTGCTGATGGTTTACTTTAATGTCTGAATATAATATGCAATGTGGTCAAATACCTAAGAAAAGAACTTATTTAGTAAAAGAGAAGTCACTAAAAATGTCTCTTTATCTCCATAAGACCATAAGACATAGGAGCGGAAGTAAGGCCATTCCGCCCATCGGGTCCACTCCACCATTCAATCATGGCTGATGGACATTTCAACTTCACTTACCCGCATTCTTCCCGTAGCCCTTAATTCCTTGTGACATCAAGAATTTATCAATCTCTGCCTTGAAGACATTTAGCGTCCCGGCTTCCACTGCACTCTGTGGCAATGAATTCCACAGGCCCACCACTCTCTGGCTGAAGAAATGTCTCCGCATTTCTGTTCTGAATTTACCCCCTCTAATTCTAAGGCTGTGTCCACGGGTCCTAGTCTCCTCGCCTAACAGAAACAATTTCCTAGTGTCCACCCTTTCCAAGCCATGTATTATCTTGTAAGTTTCTAATAGATCTCCCCTTAATCTTCTAAACTCCAATGAATACAATCCCAGGATCCTCAGCCGTTCCTCATATGTTAGACCTACCATTCCAGGGATCATCCGTGTGAATCTCCGCTGGACACGTTCCAGTGCCAATATGTCCTTCCTGAGGTGTGGGGACCAAAACTGGACACAGTACTCCAAATGGGGCCTAACTAGAGCTTTATAAAGTCAACAAGACTGTTTCTGCCCAGTTTTGAACCGGGGACTTTTTGCATGTTAAGCAAATGTGGCAACCACTACACTACAGAAACGTGCTCCTAGTACTATCTCATAGTATTCTTCATTCTAGCAATGTGATCTGTCTGATTAAAAGGACATAATAAGCCGGTTTAGATCAGTCTAAACCTCTCTCACCTTTAGATCATTGCTGATTGCATTAAGCTTTGTTTGTCTATTATCAACTATGACTGCATTTAATAAATCTCATATTATATAATTTTATTTTACGGCGTATTTAAAATATATTTGCCTAGAATATCTCAACCTATTACGGTGACTTGAAAGGAAGGTGAAACAAAAGCCATCCTTATTCAGCCACTTATTTGCCAAATTCCTATCTCAATTCTGATGGAAGATCCGGGGGACCCTGAATCAGTTCTCTTCCACAACATACAAAATCTCATCAAGTATATTCAGAACATATCAGAAGTCCTAAAACACCAGCAGTAATAGACACGACAATAACCTGAAATGCACACTGCTGCTTTCTCACCTGAAAAATGGGCGACTATCAGAGGGAAATTCAGACATAGATTATTGTCTGTTTTCAACGAATGCCTTCACCAATCTAAAAGAGGCATGAGTCTGATTGCAAATGTCATAGAGTGATGATTGGAGGATGTAAAGTGCATGACAATATCAGTGTTTCCAGGTGCTGAGCAGCTACTAAGAAAAAGGAGAAACTTGGAGATACTAAGAAAAAGTAAATTGTTGCATTTCCCTAAAGCCCAAAGCTGGATTCATGCAGTGAGCAGTACGCTTCTACCAAACCAAGTCAATAAGCTGAAGCCGAGCTGGGACACAGCATCTACTATCTGTTTGTAAACAACAACAAAACTTATGTTTCTATAGCTCCTTTAACATAATAAAACGTCCCAAGGTTGTTCACAAGAATTTTAGTTAGATACAACATATAGATGGGAATGTGATGGGATAATAAGTGGGTGACACAAAGATTGGCCAAGTAGTCAATAGTGAGGAAGAACATCTCAGGTTAAAGGATGGTATAAATGGTTTTGTCAGAAGGGTAGATCAGTGAAAATGGAATTTAACCCTGATAAGTGTGAAATGATGCACTTTGTAAGACGTAATAAGACAAGTGTACTTTATGAATATCAGGACACTCAGAAGCGGAGAGGAACAGAGAGATCTGGGGGTGCTTGTCCACAGATCACTGAAAGTGGAATGACAGGTTAGTAGGGTATGCAAAACACTTTCCTTTATCAGTTGAGGCATAGATTATAAAAGCTAGAAGGTTAAGCTGGAGCTATACAAAACTTTGATTTGGCAACAGCTGGAGAACTGCATACAGTGCTGGTCCCCACATTAAAGGGAGGATGTGATTGCACTGGATGGGCTGCATAGGAGATTCACCAGGATGTTCCCAAGGTTGGAGCATTCTGAGCTATGCAAAGAGACTGGATAAGCTTGGGTTGTTTTCTCTAGAGCAGAGAAAGCTGGGGATCTGATACAGGTGTACAAGACAATGAGGAGAAAGTGAGGACTGCAGATGCTAGAGATCAGAGCTGAAAATGTGTTGCTGGAAAAGCGGAGCAGGTCAGGCAGCATCCAAGGAGCAGGAGAATCGACGTTTCAGGCATGAGCCCTTCTTCCTGTCTTCCTGAAGAATGGCTCATGCCCGAAACGTCGATTCTCCTGCTCTTTGGATGCTGCCTGAACTGCTGCGCTTTTCCAGCAACACATTTTCAGTACAAGACTATGAGGGGCATGTACTGGGTGGATAGAAAGCAACTGTTCCACTTAGTAGAAGGGTCATTATGGAGGATATAATGTTAAGGTGAAAGGCAGAAGGTTTAGAGAGGAATTGAGGAAAACTTTGTTCACCTGTAGAGTGGTGGGACTCTGGAATATTCTGCCTAGGAAGGTAGTTGAGGTGGGTTGTTTAAAAAGTACTTGGATGAGCACTTGAAATATCATAGCAATGGGGTCAACTGCTGGAAAGTGGGATTAATGTCAATAGGTCAGTAGAGACTCAATGAGCCAAAGGATCTCTTCTGCATGAATCTACGGTGCTGAAAAAAGAAGATATTAATATCGATGGTCAAAAACATGATCATAAAAGTAGTTTTAATGAGCTTCTTAAATGATAAAAGTACAATAGAGAAGCAGAGAGGTTTAAGGAGAGCTTAAGGCCCAACAGCTGAAGTCATGCCTACAAGTGTCAAAGTAATTAAGATCATAAATACCAAAGAAGCCAGAATTAGATGAGGGCAATTCTTCCTGATGAATATTGCAGGGCTGAAGGGGTTTACAGAGAGAAAAAGGGCTAGGTATTCTTAAAATCAAGGTGTTGCCTGCCAGAAGTTCGATGTGGGTCAGTGAGCACAGGCCTGAAAGGTTCATGGAACCTGGTGCAAATAAAGATATAGGAACAGTTTGTATAATGTCAAGTTTACAGAGCATTCAGTTTGGGAATCTGACCAGGAGTGCATTCGAATACTGATGTAGAGAGGTAAAAATGGCATACATGAGAATTGTAGGTGCACTGAGTTAAGACAGGAGATACAGAGGTGGAAATAGGCAGTCTTTGTCCTCAAAAATGGCACCACGGTGGTGATACAGACAGGTTTAGAATTTTAAGAGAACCAAGCATGAAAATAATTCAAGTTGCCCAGGTGCAATTGTAGATTGGCACATTCTCACAAATTGTCCTCTTTTGAGCCTGACTTGAAGACCTTACCACTGTCTTTTAAACTGAGCTTTGTTTTAATTGGCATTCATTTTTACTTGCTTTGTTAAGTCACGAGCAATGTCATGCATCTTATGGATATGAGACTGGAAATTACTTAGAGTGCCGTTATTTTTGCAACTCTATCAGATGCACTCTCTCCTATTTTTCTTGACTGTTAGTATTTCCATTAAAATAGCAGAAAGGAATTTAACATGAGCATATTAAATGCTGGTATGAATGTTTAGGTTATTGTGTTTTTGGATATGAGAGGTGGTATTAAGTTTCCCTTTCATTTGATTTGTCAGTACCAATGTTTTGTGAGATCGTTGCAGTCAGATATATTTACAGTAATTCTTTACAATAACGTGAAAGATTTTACAAAGTTCAGACAACAGAACATATTCTGCAACCCAGTATGAGAAATTCTCCAACAATTGTAAATGGTAAAAAGATCAAAACCAACCTCCCGGTGGATCCCAGTGGATTGGTAAATGGAATGCTGAGAAGCTAAGGCAGATGCTGAGAGAGTAGGGATTTCATAGTAAGAAAATATGATACCTAGAGGCCTCAAAGGAGGAAAGAACAAAGGACTGAGCAAAAAGGCTGTGCTGCCGAGTGTGCCAAATTCTGAAAGTGGAGGGCAATGGGAGGCAATAAATGGAATATTATAGTCACCGTGAAACACAAAGCATTCCTTTTACCAATCTATTGGGATCCTTTTGGAGGTTTGCTTTTGATTTTCTTACCATTTATAAATGTTGATGAATTTCGCACACTGGGTTGCAGAATAGGATCTGTTGTCTGAACTTAACATTTTTCATTGATTATTGTAAATTTTTCACTGTAGAGGTGTGTAAGTACAGAGGTATCAGAATATTGCTACTTGAAAACCACAAGTAGCAATAATTTATCAAAGCTACAGCTTTAAGAACTGCAATTTAGTGACAGAAAGGGTACACTCCATTTACTGCAGTTTTATTTTTCGGAATTTATTAAAACAAAGCATATGCTCAACTATTGGCAGTCATACAGAGATCATTAATGCTGTAATGCAACTGGTGACAATGAGCCAGGGTTTTTTTTATGTTAAAAAAAGAGTAACTTTAATGCTTACTGCTGCTGCTACCCATCCATCTTCACAGCAGGAGGTTGAAAAAGCTGCAGCTGCATATTCCTTGCCATCTGTAATTCACCCTGTCTCCGAAGGGAGAAAGGAAGGGAACATAAGAAAGGAAGAAAGAAAGATTGTTTTAATTAAAAAAAACCTCACTGTGTTTCTCAGAAACATTTCAAAGTGCTTTAGCTACGAGGAGCAACTTTGCAATGTTATTTATATGCTTACATGCACCTCTTCCCCTTACCAAAAAGCAAGGTTAGAAGGCACTCGAATGATTTGGGACTAAATTCGATAGCCCCCAGAACAGGAACAATAATCTAAATGAGCAATTAGCCCATTCCATTCAATGTGGTTTTGGCAGCTTGCCTAGGTTATCCCGCCTGCTTATTTAAATGATTGCTGTGTTCAGCCATCGCTAACTATACTGTCCATTAGTAGGGGGCCCAAAATCACAACTACTGAGTCAGACTTATGTATTGCTTAAAGCAGCTAACCTGTGTCATTTGAAAGGGAGGGTCTTTGTGGCTGGAGCAGGTACCTGCAGTCATGAATGTGACCTGGGATACACTGAGGAGCATTGGAGACACACTCTCAGAAGGTATGGAAGCAGATAGCTGCAAAGATCTCTGCTTGGAGTGAAACCATGGAGGCCTGCTGAAGTACCCCAAGCAGTCCAGTCACCTCACCTGAACGGTTTTCAGATTAGATTACTTACAGTGTGGAAACAGGCCCTTCGGCCCAACAAGTCCACACCGAACCGCCGAAGCGCAACCCATCCAGACCCATTCCCATACATTTACCCCTTCACCTAACACTACAGGCAATTTAGCGTGGCCAATCCACCTAACCTGAACATTTTTGGACTGTGGGAGGAAACTCACACAGACACGGGGAAAATGTGCAAACTCCACCCAGTCAGTCGCCTGAGGCGGGAATTGAACCCAGGTCTCTGGCGCTTTAAGGCAGCAGTGCTAATCACTGTGCCACCGTGCTGCCCACAAAGTCAATGAATACATCTTCAAACACCATATCCAACCAAATGCACCTCAGTTACAGCTCAAATTACGATGTGGAGGTACCGATGTTGGACTGGGGTAAACAAAGTTAAAAATCACACAACACCAGGTGATAGTCCAACAGGTTTATTCGAAAGAACAAGCTTTCAGAGCGCTGCTCCTTTATCAGGTAGTGAGTGGGGCAGGATCATAGGACACAGAATTTAGAGTACAAGATCAAAATGTTATCCAACTGATGTGATGTATTGAACAAACCTAGATTGCTGTTAAGTCTTTAATCACTTAGAATGGGGATGCAGGTTTCGATTGATTAATATGCAATCGCAGAACTTCTTTGATTTGCATATTAATCAATAGAAACTTGCACCCCCATTCTAAGTGATTAAACACTTAACAGCAATCTAGGTTTGTTCAATACATCGCATCCGCTGTATGCCGCTGGTGTTGTTTAATTTTTAGCTCAAATTACCACAACCCCTATCACTAATCAATCTCGGTGACTCAGGACTCACACTTTTCATTCACATGCTTCATGTAAATTTCACACACTTAGCACTCCTGCAAGCCTCACACACATTACAACATTGCCAGGTATTCAACTATGACAGCTACATCAGACAAACATACTGCATGAGACTTGCTGACACACTTCCCCCTCTTTAACAGGATGGGGTAGTGCATGACTGAAGGCAGAAGAACCTTTCCAGAGGAAAATGGCATATCTGTAAATCTCTTCATTGGACAATCTTTTCTGATTTATAATCTGCAGGTAGTGTCTATATATCCCTCTTACTCTGCTTTCCTTCCTGCACCATTACCTTATTCATGTGCCTTTCTCTTTTCAGACGCACATTGCAATGCAGGAACAGCAAGAAGAAAGTGATAATGAAGAAACAGCACCACCTCGCAATTTCACATTCACAGCTTCTAGCTCAGATATTGACACTGTCAGTGCCTAGAAGAAATTAGAGTTAGGCTTTACATGTGGCAAAATACTGGGCATAAGTGGCCCATCGCCAGGGCAAGGGACAATGATAGCGCAAATGCCAGCTCACTGAAGAGTGAAGTTGCATGAGTTCTGCCACTCAGTAGAATCAGATAAGCACTTAGATGGGGAAGCCTACAGGAAAATATTGCTGGGTTTGCAAAACAAAAAGCTTGATGGATTGGAAAGTTTGCCGGATTTCTTATGATTGACAGAGTCCAGCTCGAGCATATACAAAGCTTTGTACTGAACTTGGATCCAATCCTTTCCAGCGTGGAAGTGGTAGGCAACGTATTAGTGCATTTGTAGATGAAATCCTCATTCAACATTAACCAATATCTCAGCATCCCTTGCAGCATAAGTAACATCCATTCAATGTTGCAAAACCATTGTAGAAGCTCTGACTGCTGCCCATTTAGAATATAGAACATAGAACATAGAACAGTACAGCATAGAACAGGCCATTCAGCCCACGATGCTGTGCCGACCATTAATCCTCATGTATGCACCCTCAAATTTCGGTGACTATATGCATGTCCAGCAGTCTCTTAAATGTCCCTAATGACCTTGCTTCCACAACTGCTGCTGGCAACGCATTCCATGCTCTCACAACTCTCTGTGTAAAGAACCTGCCTCTGACATCCCCTCTATACTTTCCTCCAACCAGCTTAAAACTATGACCCCTCATGTTAGCCATTTCTGCCCTGGGAGATAGTCTCCGGCTATCGATTCTATCTATGCCTCTCATTATCTTGTATACCTCAATTAGGTCCCCTCTCCTCCTCCTTTTCTCCAATGAAAAAGGTCCGAGATCAGCCAACCTCTCTTCATAAGATAAGCCCTCCAGTCCAGGCAGCATCCTGGTAAACCCCCTCTGAACCCGCTCCAAAGCATCCACATCTTTCCTATAATAGGACGACCAGAACTGGACGCAGTTTTCCAAGTGCGGTCTAACCAAAGTTTTATAGAGCTGCAACAAGATCTCACGGCTCTTAAACTCAATCCCCCTGTTAATGAAAGCCAAAACCCATATACTTCCTTAACAACCCTGTCCACTTGGGTGGCCATTTTAAGGGATCTATGTAGATTAGATTAGATTAGATTACTTACAGTGTGGAAACAGGCCCTTCAGCCCAACAAGTCCACACCGACCCGCCGAAGCGCAACCCACCCAGACCCATTCCCCTAAATTACCTCTTCACCTAACACTACGGGCAATTTAGCATAGCCAATTCACCTAACCTGCACATTTTTGGATTGTGGGAGGAAACTGGAGCACCCGGAGGAAACCCACGCAGACACGGGGAGAATGTGCAAACTTCACACAGAGAGTCGCCAGAGGCGGGAAATGAACCCGGGTCTCTGGCGCTGTGAGGCAGCAGTGCTAACCATTGTTCCTCTGTTCCTCCACACTGCCAAGAATCCTATCCTTAATCCTGTACTCAGCTTTCAAGTTCGACCTTCCAAAATGCATCACCTCGCATTTATCCAGGTTGAACTCCATCTGCTACCTCTCAGCCCATCTCTACATCCTGTCAATGTCCCGCTGCAGCCTACAACAGCCCTCTATACTGTCAACGACACCTCCAACCTTTGTGTCGTCTGTAAACTTGCTGACCCATCCTTCAATCCCCTCATCCAACTCATTAATAAATATTACAAACAGTAGAGGCCCAAGGACAGAGTCCTGTGGAACACCACTCATTACTGACTTCCAGGCAGAATATTTTCCTTCTACTACCACTCGCTGTCTTCTGTTGGCCAGCCAATTCTGTATCCAGACAGCTAAGTTCCCCTGTATCCCATTCCTCCTGACCTTCTGAATGAGCCTACCATGGGGACTTGCTGAAGTCCATATACACCACATCCACAGCTCGATCCTCATCAACTTTTCTAGTCACGTCCTCAAAGAACTTGATAAAGTTTGTGAGGCATGACCTGCCCCTCACAAAGCCGTGTTGACTGCATTTAATCAAGCCATGCTCTTCCAGATGGTCATAAATCCTATCCCTCAGAATCCTTTCTAACACCTTGCAGATGACAGACATGAGACTTACTGGTATGTAATTGATGGGGATTTCCCTATTTCCTTTCTTGAAGAGAGGAATTACATTTGCCTCTCTCCAGTCCTCAGGTACGACTCCAGTGGAGAGCGAGGATGCAAAGATCTTTGCAAGTGGCGAAGCAATTGCATTTCTCATTTCCCAAAGCAGCCGAGGACAAATCTGGTCCGGGCCTGGCGACTTGTCAAATCTTAATGTTTGACAAAATTTTCAGCACACCAGCTTCCTCTATCTCTATCCATTCCAACATGCACACCTGCTCTTCAAAGGTTTCATTCACTACAAAGTTTGTTTCTTTCGTAAAGACAGAAGCAAAAAACTCATTTAGGGCTTCCCCTACCTCCTCAGACTCCACACACAAGTTCCCTATGCTATCCCTGATCGGCCCTACTCTTTCTTTGACCATTCTCTTAAACCTCACATAAGTGTAAAATGCCTTTGTGTTCTCCCTAATCTGTTCTGCCAAGACTTTCTCGTGCCCCCTGCTGGCTCTCCTCAGACCATTTTTGAGCTCCTTCCTCACCTGCCTGTAATCCTCTAGAGCTGAGCTTGACCCTAGCTTCCTCCACCTTATGTAAGCTACCTTCTTGCTTTTGGCGAGAAGCTCCACCGCTCTCGTCATCCAAGGTTCCTTTATCTTACCCCCTTCTTGCCTGTTTCAGAGGGACATATTTATTCATCACTCGCAACAACTGTTCCTTAAATAGTCTCCACATATCTATAGTGCCTTTACCATGGAACAAGGGCTTTTGCCCGAAACGTCGATTTTGCTGCTCCTCAGATGCTGCCTGAACTGCTGTGCTCTTCCAGCACCACTAATCCAGAATCTGGTTTCCAGCATCTGCAGTCATTGATTTTACCATGGAACAATTGCTCCCAGTCCATGCTTCCTAACTCATGTCTAAACGCATCATAGTTTCCTCTTCCCCAATAAATATCCACCCATTTTGCCTAATCCCCTCCTTCTCCATACCTATGTAGAATGCAAGGCAGTTGTGTTCACTATCACCAAAATGCTCTCCCACCACAAGATCTGATACCTGCCCCGGCTCGTTTCCGAGCACCAAGTCTAGAATGGCCTCTCAAATTGCAGACATCATAGCTGTGGATTAGTGTGTTAATGATATGTTCCAAATCATTTGCGACATAAAAGTGCTTTTTTGTCATGGTTCTGTTGCCAACTATCTTACATCCTTTGGTTCCTGGACCTTTTCCCAATGGGAACAGTTTCTCCTCCCCTGCTCTGATCTGATCCCTCATGATTTTGAGGGATCTATCAAGTTCCCTGTCTTCTATAAGGAAAACAATAAACCTAGATTCTCCAGTCTGTTGATGTAATTGAGGTCACTTATCCCCAGAGTTATTCTCATTAATTTTTCTTAATGCTTTATTTCCCTCCTAAAAATTAGTCTTTGGAATTGGACACATAATTATGTTGGCAGCAAGCAGCGACTATCAGCATTTCCTGACCCTGCTCCCTCAGATGAGCTCTGTGCATCTTTGAAAGGAGTCCCCGGGAGGCTTAAAGGTTTCTGAAAGCTCTTTTGAATGATATGTTGAACAGAAGCCCCAGCTGCTGATTTAGATGGGTGTTGAAAATTCCATGGCACTATTTTGGAGAAGAATAAGGGGGTTATTCCTAGAGTGCTAGCCAACACCCATCCCTCAATCAGTATCACCAAAGTTGATTATCTAGTCCTTATCATATTTTTGTTTGTGAGAGTTTGCTGTGCACAAATCAGCCACGATATTGCCTACATTTTAAAAGTGATTAATCTTCAGAAATAAGCACTTTCTGATATCTAGTGGTCATGAAAAGCATTATACAAATACAGGGCAATCCCCGTATCTGCAGAACCTTTTTCCGTGGTTTCAGTTACCTGCAATTTACTGCTGCCTGAACATATGAGAACCTTTCAGAACCAGGAACCAGGAGGCTGCCGGGAAGGTACATTTCCCATTTAAATGAATGGGTTCGCACCTATCCATGGTTTGGGTCTTCTGAGGTAGGTCTTGGAACATATCCCCCCATGGGTAGAGAGGGAATACTGTACTCATCTTTCTTTTTAATCTCTGTTTCCTATCACTCAGTAACCTTTCTATCCACACTCCCACTATCTCTTTTATTCCCTGGGCTTCAAACATGCTGGCAAGCCTATTATGTGCTCCTTTCCCAAACACCTTTTACAAGATCCACATTTCCTTCATCAACTCCCTCTCTTACCATTTCTAACAAAATCTCAAAGTAATCACTTCTACAATATACCTTTAATAAATCTAAGCTGGCTTTTTGTAATTAGATCGAGCTTTTCCAAATTTTTTCCTGTATTGATGTTTTGAAAGGTTTTCCCACCGAAGTTAAATTAACAGGCCTGTAGTTACTGGGTTTATCCCTTTGGAGCCACCCCAGTTTATCAGCAGCATTGGTCCATGTCTCCACAGTTGCATCCTTACCTCCCTCTGGAATTTAGTCTAATAATGATCATGATGATAAAGGTTGTTGGGTATTGGAAAAACCCATCTGGTTTACTGATGTTCTTTGGGGAAAGGAACTGCCTTCCTTACCCATAACAATATGGTTGACTCTTAGCTGCCTTTTGGGCAACTAGAAATAGGCCATAAATGTTAGCCTATCCAGTGATGCCCACTGGGTATTTTACCTGTGAATGAATAAACAAAGAAATGTATCAGAATTTGGAGATGCCAGTGTTGGATTGGGGTGGACAATGTTACAAATCACCTGATGAAGAAGCAGTACTTCGAAAGCTAGTGCTTCCAAAAAAACTTGTTAGACTATAACCTGGTGTTCTGTGATTTTTAACTAAATTTATCAGAAAGCAACCTAGTGGATAGAGTCATAAAGTCATAGAGATGTACAACACGGAACCAGACCCTTCGGTCCAATTCATCCATGCCAACCAGATATGCCAACCCAATCTAGTCCCACCTGCCAGCACCCGGCCTATATCCCTTCAAACCCTTCCTATTCATATTCCTATCTAGATGGCTTTTAAATGTTACAATTGTACCAGCCTCCACCACTTCCTCTGGTAGCTTATTCCATACAGTACCACCCACTGCATGAAAATGTTGCCCCTTAGGTCTCTTTTATATAATCCCTCTCACCCTAAACCTATGCCCACTAGTTCTGGACTCCCTTACCTTACCCTTCACTGGGTAGGCCAACATTTATTCTCCTCATGATTTTGTAAACCTCTATAAGGTCACCCCTCAGCCTCCCACACTCCAGGGAAAACAGCCCCAGCCTATTCAGCCTCTCAAATCCTCCAACCCTGGCAACACCCTTGTAAAGGAGGAGAAAGTGAGGACTGCAGATGCTGGAGATTAGAGCTGGAAAATGTATTTCTAGAAAAGCGCAGCAGGTCAGGCAGCATCCAAGGAGCAGGAGAATTGACGTTTTGGGCATAAGCCCTTCTTCAGGAACTGAAGGGTCTGTTTCCGTGTTGTACATCTCTATGACTGACTCTATCCACTAGGTTGCTTTCTGATAAATTTAGTTAAAAATCACAGAACACCCAGGTTATAGTCTAACAAGTTTATTTGGAAGCACTAGCCTTCAATTCCTGAAGAAGGGCTTATGCCTGAAACGTCGATTCTCCTGCTCCTTGGATGCTGCCTGACCTGCTGCGCTTTTCCAGCAACACATTTTTAAACATCCTTGTAAATCTTTTCTGAACCCTTTCAAGTTTCACAACATCTTTCCAATAGGAAGGAGACCAGAATTGCAAGTAATATTCCAACAGTGAGAGGTGCCTGACATCAGACTCCACAAGCCTTAGGAGGAGAGAGTCCTGTTGCTTACACTATTCCACTGGGATGCTGAGACATCCATGTCCTGTCAACCGAGTAAGTACTACTCCCAATTCCATTGCAGTTTTCACATTAACCTCGCTGTCAGTCTCATTAACTGCAGACCATTTCTAACCACTGGTCACTACACCGTCTCTTCCTTGAGTCTTGCAGTGGAGTAGTGCACAGAAACTCACACCACATCATTCCCAGAATTGTCACAAAAATTAAAGAATTTTTAAAATAAGTACACCCAATTCACCCAATTTCCCAATGGCCAGACACTCCTTCTCCACCTGCCCCCAGCCTATTGCTGTCCCACTATTGGAAACAAGATGAAGCAGAGGAGGGTCCACCTGCCTCTGACACGAAGATGCTCAGGATGTCAAGGCTGTCCAGACACAATCATTACCCACCCCCATGTCACCCAACCAACAAACCCTCAGAGCCAATGGGCTCCTATACCACACAGGCTCTCTCATTCCCAGCGGTAGAATCTGGGACAACACTGAGAAAGACAGAGAGAAGAGAGAAAGGCAGGAAGGAAGAAAGCAAGTAAAGAAGGAATGAAGGAAGGAAGGAAAGAAAGCCTTTGAGTGCACTTTGCTGTCACAGGTGACAGGACACTGTGCATAAAGTTTCACATTTGTATGAATTTAATATGTCTTGTACTCTATCTTTTTGTTTGAGTCTCTGTTTAGCCTCAAATGTAATAGCATCAGAATGATACTTAACTTCATGTGTATACAGGATGTACCATGGATCAATGTCTGTGTTGAGACTTTGCTGCATATTGTGGGAGCAAGATGACTAAGCTGCATATAGGGTGATGTGCTCTGCTGGCATCATTGTCCTATTGGATAAACATCCCTATTCTTTCCATGACCTATGACCCTATAAATGTTGGTGTTGGACAAGTTGGTCAGCAATACCTAAGGCAAGGAGATAAAACACAGAAAGTGTCAAATCCTTAGGTTTGCTGGGAATTAAGGAACCTGCATTGCAGGGGGCTGTGTTAGTTATTTATGTTTTTGTCTGCATTATTTCTCTCTAAAGGGCCTCACATCAGTGCTTCTTGCAGCCCTCTTCCTCACAGGTTGTGTCTTCCTCACAGTGCCCTGCCCACTCTGAGGAGAAAATGAGGACTGCAGATGCTGGAGATCAGAGTCGAGAGAGTGGTGCTGGAAAAGTACAACCGGTCAGGCAGCATCTGATGAGCAGGAGAATCGACATTTCGGGCATAGGCCCTTCATCAGGAATGAGACTTATGTGTCGGGGTTGAGAGATAAATAGGAGTGGGGTGGGGTTTGGGAAAAGGTAGCTGAGAAAACGATAGGTGGATGAAGGTGAGGGGGAAGGTGCTAGGTCAGAGGGGGCAGTGATGGACAGTTCCAGAGGACAGTGCCAAGTTGGAGGCTTGGACTGGGATAATGTGGGTGGAGGGAAAATGAGGAAGCTGTTGAAATCCACACTTATCCTGTGTGGTTGCAGGGTGTCAAGACAGAATATGAGGCGTTCCTCCTCCAGGCGTTGAGTGGTAATGGTTTGGTGGTGGAGGAGACCCAGGACCTACATGTCCCTGATGGAGTGGGAGGGGGATTTGAAGTGCTCAGCCATGGGGCAATGGGGTTGGTGGGTGCGGGTGTCCCAAATATGTTCTCTGAAATGATCCGCAAGAAGGCGTCCTATCTCCCCGGTGTAAAGGAGACCACACCATGTGCAATGGATGGAGTGGATGACATTGGTAGAGGTGCAAGTGAATTTCTGATGGATGTGGAAGGATCCCTTGGGGCCTTGGATGGAGGTGAGGGGAGTGGTGTGGGCGCAGGATTTGCACTTCCTGTGATGGCAGGGAAAGGTGCCAGGAGTGGGGTGAGGACTGGTGGGAGGTGACAGACATGGTGGAGGATGTTGCGTTGTATGCAGAGGTTGGTGGGGTGGAAGGTGAGGACCAGGGGCTTTCTGTCCTTGTTGCATTGGGAGGGGTGGGGTTCAAGGGTGATGGTGCGTGAAGTGGAGGAGATGCATCTCCCAGACCATCCACAAACACATCGCCTCTGGAAATCTCCCATCCACAGCCTCCAACCCCATTGTCTGTGAACCCCACACTGCCCGATTCTACCTCCGGATAGGTCTCGGCCTCCTCCACTGCCAAACCGTGACCACCCGACGCCTGGAGGAAGAACGTCTCATATTCCGCTTTGGGACCCTGCAACCACACGGGATAAATGTGGATTCAGCAGCTTCCTCATTTCCCCTCCCCCGACATTATCTCAGTCCCAAGCCTCCAACTCAGCACCGTTCTCCGGACCCATCAGTTACTGACCCCCCTGACCTGTCACCTTCTCCTTTACCTTCATTCACCTATCGCATTCCCAGTGAGCTCACTTTGGACAGTAATTTCTACACTCTGCCTCTAAGTGCTGATGAAACTCAGAAAGTTCAGATTCTCTTCCTTTCAGCACTCACTCTGAATTCATCAGTCTCGCACGTCCCCAGATCCTCACTCAACTGTCTACCACCAGCCTGCTCCTGACGATCTTTCCCCCAGCTCCTTATATACCATAGATGACCATTCACAATCCCCCCTGAGGCCAGAATGCTCCTGACTATGGACAAGCCCCCTTCCCAACCATTTTCCCTTGCAGATACTGTTGTTACCCCTTTCATGTTTGTCACTCTCAGTACCTCGCGACCCCCCACCCCAACCACAGCCTGCACACCCCAATCCCAATCCTGAAGAGCATGTTACTGAGTCTCCTCTCTGCTGCACCACCCCCACCTGCCCATCAATCCTGCCAAACCTCCTTCCGAGTCTCTGTGGCGAATGTTAATGTTTTGGACTTCCACAATCTAAGGGTACAATTCCCAGGGAGAAGTGCCCAGACTCCTGGCTGTCATCTGTATGTCTCTCAAACACAATAGGCTGACTGTCCATTGCACAGCTACTGGACTGAATATGCCCCATTCCCTTAATGGCACAGGCACACAACTCTGACCAAGAAGCTCCCAAATGTACACCTGAATTGGCCAATCCCTGAACTGGTATCAGAGGCTGCCTTTGACTGTGCTGCAGTCACCTGACTGACAGGTCCTTCCAGAGACTTTGATGAGGACTATTCAAAAAGGTGGCACGGTGACTCAGTGGTGAGCACTGCTGCCTCACAGCGCCAGGGACCTGGGTTCAATTCCAGACTCTGGTGTCTGTCTGTGTGGAGTTTGCCCGTTCTCCCCGTGTCTGTTTGAGTTTCCTTTGGGTGCTTCGGTCTCCTCCCACAGTCCAAACATGTGCAGGTTATGTGGATTGGTCTTGCTAAATTATCCATAGTGTCCAGGGATGTGCAGGCGAAGTCAATTAGCCATGGGAAATGCAGGATTTACAGAGATTAGGTGGAAGCTCTTCGGAGGGTTGGTGCAGACTTGTGCCGAATGGCCTCTTTCTGTACTTTCCCTTTCCAGCCCCTCCTCCTCCTCTTTTCCATTCCACTTACTGACCCTTCCTTCCAGCTACCAACCAGATTCATTCCTCCCATCAACCAACCAGACTGAACCCTTTACCTCTGTTCACCTATCACTACCTCTCCCCTCCCCCACAATCCCCCTTTATCTGCACCTGCCACCCCACCCCTACCCCCAGTGCTGAAGAAGAACATTGACTTCTCCTCCTGACGCTGCTTGCCTTGCTGAGTTCTTCCAGCTTCCAGCTTATCTACCTTGGATTCCAGCATCTGCAGTTTTGTTTGTCTCTAACTAAATTCTGTGCTTCTTAAGCATCCTCTGAATGGACCAGAGAGATTACAAGAGGATAGGGAGACATTGGCAAATCTGGATGCCAATATCCATGGGTGAGAGGTGTGTGTGGCTGGTGCCCATGGATCATTACCTGGGACGCTGACTGAAAAATATGGAGACTGTTCACAGCCAGTGCCAGTTACCCATCTGACTTCCACATTGAGTTAGCTTGATGGGTTTGATAAAGTAGGAAGGTGTATGTTTATGAGGTTAATTATGCATTTAACAAGCAATAATCCCCATTAATGGGCAACCCACGAGAAACTCAACTCATAACTGACAGATGCAACGTGTTGCTGCTGATGTTGAGACAGACCTTGCCGGATTTGTGAGTGATACTGTCACAAATCTCACCATTACTCATGTCATTTAGACCCTTACAAGATTCTGACCAGAGAAAGAAAAATTAGCAATGCCAACTCAGTCATCTACAAACTAAAGCAATGAGTGTTTGGCAACAAAAATCTCCACAAGTTGACACATGTCCTGATGAACAGAGCAGCTACAATCACAGCGCTCCTGTGGTGCAATGGGATCCTGACTGTGTAGCAGTGACACATAAGAGTTCAACAAGATATTCCACTAGCAATCCCTTTGCTGCATTTTCTGGATACAATGTGAGGACCATTCAACAAAAATTACTGTCTTTCTTGAAGCAATCTCAACGAGCATTAAGGCAAAATTGACTTCGATGGCCGGTAATCACTTGATTGAATACTGTATCCCTCTCCAAGTCCTGTTCTCTTAGCTTTCCAAATGGCCAACATTCCAGGGGAGGACAAAGAAAATGTTGCAAAGACACTTTGAAACTCCCTTCTTAAAGCTCTGCAGCAATGACAATGACTGAAAGAATGAAAGAATGCTTTGAGTCCAAACACCTTAATGATGAGGCAGAGCATTGGCAGAGAAAGAATCAAAAGGAGCAAATCCTGTACTCTAGATTCCACAACCTTACAGGAGGTTCTGTCTTCACATTCACAAAGATCTGTGTGCCAAAAACTAGTTTAGGGCGCACAAAGACTTAGGGTACAAACCCACGATGCTAGGCAGGTATCATCCTCAAATTGAGGAACAGTCAAATCAACAACCCGTAAATGGATGGTTCCTTAAAACCACAGTCAGAGCTTGTGCCTGCTGCTGGACCAATCAACCGTGTTAGGATTAGCTGGACTGTTAAGATCCAAAATGTACCACTGGGGTCTTGTCAGTATTGCAAGCTGCTTGTTGTCATGAGCAGTTTGTTCCTCAGATATCTGGCAGTATTCAGTGCTATAAAAGCATTGGTAGTATTCTAATTTCTGGCCCACTCTCTTATTGGGATAATCAGTTAAAAATAAGTTTAGAACAATGTCTTCATTATAGATGAATGTACTCTGATGTTATATCTAAGATGTGATAAACTATGCATTTTTTTTTGTATACAGCTATTTGAAATTAAGCATTACAATGCATTGAATTTCCAAAACTGATAAACATGAATATTTCCAAGAGTTTTGTCAGTGCCTCCCTAAATTAAACATCAGGGGAAATCAAGCCTTCTCATAATGAATTCATGTGAAGGAAATGCCTCTTTGCTGTGCTAACACAATGTCATCAAGTATACAGTGAATGTTAGGTATAGGTGGGTTGTGTAATAAGGGAGGTGTTGTGAGAACAGAATATATGCATGAAATGTAGTATTGTATATAATTAAATGTATGATTAAATTGCTGTAAAATCAATCTACAGCTGCTTTATCAGCTATTTTAAGGTAAGGAATGCTCATCCTGAGCAGTTATTAAGCGTGATACTGTATTCCTTTGGTCTCATTGATTTTTTTTTTAAGTTTGTCAGTGTTGAAATTCAATGTTGTGGAACCACATTTGATGATACATCTGAGTCTCAGTATAACAAAGTGTAGAAATCTGATCCTTACAGAATGCCACTTTTCTTTGACTACATTCCAGTGAAGACCATGGAATGCTTTACTGTGTTGAAGTGGAAGTTGTTGTTATTCAATCATAATCCAAAATGAAAATAAAGTGCAGTTATCAGCTTACCAGATCTATTTACCAGACTCTTTGGTATTATTATATATCAATTGAAAGTCTTAGGTAATAGTTTGGTTATTTGCATTTCTAACAGATTTAGTGGTGGAGGGGCACTGCTGGAATAGTGTTGTAGTGGCTGGCGAAGGGAAAACATTACCCAAACAGCAAATAAACCATGATAAATATCAATGACTAGTATCTGCTACCCTTAACACTCAACTCTTCATATGTCATGATATTAATTGTGCATCATGATATCTTTCATGAGCTCTTGTGAGGAGTCAATTTATTTTGTATGTACACAATATTGTTCAGGAAGACAGAAATGTATTAAGAATGTCAAAGGTTATTCAGAGAAGAGAGACTTTATAATAAAGTGTAGGGAGAGGCACTTCTGCACTGTGACAGGGCTGCCAATTTGTCTAGTTGCAATGGACAAGGACAGCAGCACATTCCTGCCATATTCTTTGATGGCCTTTTGCAGTTTACTGTAGAAGTGATCTTCTACAGTTTACTGTAAATGACAGCAATGTGTATCTCGACTCTTGAAGCCTTAATAAATCCTTCCAAACGTAGGGATCGAATTAAGTGGCAAGTATAAAATGTGAAAGGTTAGTGTGGATGTGGGTGGTCACTGTTTTCATTTGTCCCTCAATGGATATTGTCTCCTTTATGCAGACACAACCTAAACGTCTTTGTTCTTCTTGGTACAATTTAAACATTAAACATCAAACAATTATATTGCCTGCTTGATTCCTTGCACCTAGTTATAAGGTACCAATCATCATGAAAAATTGAGTCTGACTGCTAATACAAGAAAATCATCTCATGGTGGAAAAGAGAGAGTAGGTGACTGGGGAGTGAATTTATACACAGAGTATATGCATAAACATAATTGTTGGGATCTTATATCAAAGCAAATCTTTTTCAGCGTATCATTTCCTATTTAGGCTTTTTTCCTTATTTTCCATTTATTAATCTGTCATCAATTTATATTCAAACACAAAAATTGTCTATGGAGGACTGAGAGTTTTTACATTTTAGGACTGTAGGGTGCTGAGGGATTCTAATCAGGGAGCTGCTGTACAATGTATGGGAAATACTCATTTGTATAAAAGAACCAGCCACAATTAGATATATGCAGACTTGGGTTTGAATTGACATAAACTCAATCTCTCAAAAACAAAAGCTGTGTCTGCAAAACAGTAATTGGAATTTTCAAATCACTTTCCAAAATACTTCACTACACAATGAAAGATATCTAAGGGTACAGCTCATTCAAACAGTCTCACTGAAGAATAATTAACAGAAGAGAAACTTAATAGGGAAAACCTAGCAGTATAACAGTAACCCAAGGATGAATGTAATTGTAAGATTATACAATTTTAAAAATAATGTTTTGCTTGGAATACATACCAGTGGACAAAGCAGAATGCTCTCTGATGATTTATGCCAGATGTATGCTAAAACTATTAAATTCTACATAACATGTTCCTTGTGATATTGCATTAATCCTGTGTGTCAGTGAAGCCCCAAATGATTGAATTATTCTGCTGTGATCTGTCTGTCTGCATCCCAGTGTTTGTGAAACTACTGCAACACCCTTCACACCACCTGGTTCACTCTTCATCCTTTGAATCAGCAAAAGACTAGTTCATTTCTGTGCATTCACCTCCAGACCATTGTGGGAGATAAAAGAGCAAAGAAACTGAAAAAAGCTTAAACCAGGAAAGTCTCTTTATTTTACTGATTGTGTCATTCAATCTTTAGCAACTGTGTGAACAGATCTTTTAACGTCTTAACCAAGGGTTTGCTCAATTGACACTGCACTGGATTTGAGCTAAATGAAGATTAGAGTGGAGATTGGATCCATTATTTTCCACCAAAATAAGCAAGAGTGTTAGCAACTAAACCAAGCTGATACAAGAAAGAACAATGCAAGAAAGAAATTGGCTGCAGATTCTCTGTTATTTGTCTAGAGTTTAGAAGGTTAAGAGGTGATCTGATCAAAGTCTTCAAGATATTAACAGAAACAAAACGGTAGATAAAAATAAACTATTTTCCAATGGTTGGCAATTCTAGCACTAGGATAATAACCTGAGAATCCAGACTATTCAGGAGAGATGTTAGGAAGCACTTCCACACACAAGTGATAATGTTTTGCAAGTCTCTACCACAAATAGCAGTGGATGCTGGTTCATTTGTTAATTTTAAATTGAAAATAAATAATTTTTTGTGAAGTAAAGGTGTAAAGGGCCAAAGGCAGATATATGGAGTTAGGCCATAGGTGAGCCATGACCTCAGTGAATCATGGAAAGGCTTGAGGGACTGAAAGGCCTGCTCCTGTTCCTAAATCCCTATCTATTATCACTATCACACAAAAGCTATGCTTTCATTGCAACATCACTAAGTTGCCACCACCTACTACTTATCCATTGCTTTGGTGAGCTCGTTTAATTATTTCAGGACCAAATGGCACCATTTTATAAAGTGTTTTCTTTGAATTCAATCTTTTGACATGAAGGACATGCCCATTTTTCTTGTCTGCATCACTTCCATGGCTTGGATGTCTCTCATTTGTCTAGACAGCCAAAGTCAAATATGTTATTCAATGTGAAACCTGAACAACAATAAGACCATAAGACATAGGAGCAGAAGTAAGGCCATTTGGCCCATCGAGTCCACTCCTCCATTCAATCATGGCTGATGGGCATTTCAACTCCACTTACCCGCATTCTCCCCGTAGCCCTTAATTCCTTGTGACATCAAGAATTTATCAATTTTTGCCTTGAAGACATTTAGCGTCCCAGCCTCCACTGCACTCTGTGGCAATGAATTCCACAGGCCCACCACTCTCTGGCTGAAGAAATGTCTCCGCATTTCTGTTCTGAATTTACCCCCTCTAATTCTAAGGCTGTATCCACGGGTCCTAGTCTCTTCGCCTAACGGAAACAATTTCCTAGCGTCCACCCTCTCTAAGCCATGTATTATCTTATAAATTTCTATTAGATCTCCCTTTAATCTTCTAAACTCCAATGAATACAATCCCAGGATCCTCAGCCGTTCCTCATATGTTAGACCTACCATTCCAGGGATCATCCGTGTGAATCTCCGCTGGACACGCTCCAGTGCCAGTATGTCCTTCCTGAGGTGTGGGGACCAAAACTATACACAGTACTCCAAATGGGGCCTAACCAGAGCTTTATAAAGTCTCAGTAGCACAACAGTGCTTTTATATTCCAACCCTCTTGAGATAATTGACAACATTGCATTCGCTTTCTTAATCACGGACTCAACCTGCATGTTTACCTTTAGAGAATCCTCAACTAGCACTCCCAGATCCCTCTGTACTTTGGCTTTACGAATCTTCTCACCGTTTAGAAAGTAATCCATGCTTCTATTCTTTTTCCCAAAGTGCAAGACTTTGCATTTTCTCACATTGAATTCCATCAACCATTTCCTGGACCACTCCTCCAAACTGTCTAGATCCTTCTGCAGCCTCCCCACTTCCTCAGTACTACCTGCCTGTCCACCTAACTTTGTATCATCGGCAAACTTCGCTAGAATGCCCCCATTCCCTTCGTCCAGATCATTAATATATAATGTGAACAGCTGCCGCCCCAACACTGAACCCTGCGGGACACCACTTGTCACCGGCTGCTATTCCGAAAAAGAATCTTTTATCCCAACTCTCTGCCTTCTGTCAGACAGCCAATCCTCAATCCATACCAGTAGCTCACCTCAAAAACCATGGGCCCTCACCTTGCTCAGCAGTCTTCCGTGTGGCACCTTATCAAAGGCCTTTTGGAAGTCTAGGTAGACCACATCCACTGGGTTTCCCCAGTCTAACCTACTTGTCAC
The DNA here is from genome assembly GCF_037043375.1 of Chiloscyllium plagiosum. NCBI lineage: Eukaryota > Metazoa > Chordata > Chondrichthyes > Orectolobiformes > Hemiscylliidae > Chiloscyllium > Chiloscyllium plagiosum. Next base: position 92,074,597 of record NW_028270139.1, on the reverse strand, counting down.
CTCTTCAAAGAACTCCAACAGGTTTGTCAGGCACGACCTCCCCTTACTAAATCCATGTTGACTTGTTCTAATCCGACCCTGCTCTTCCAAGAATTTAGAAACCTCATCCTTAATGATGGATTCTAGAATTTTACCAACAACCGAGGTTAGGCTAATTGGCCTATAATTTTCCATCTTTTGCCTTGATCCTTTCTTGAACAAGGGGGTTACAACAGCGATCTTTCAATCATCCAGGACTTTCCCTGACTCCAGTGACTTTTGAAAGATCTCAACCAACGCCTCCGCTATTTCCTCAGCCACCTCCCTCAGAATTCTAGGATGCAACCCATCAGGGCCAGGAGATTTATCAATTTTAAGACCTTTTAGCTTTTCTAGCACTTTCTCTTTTGTAATGGCAACCATACTCAACTCAGCCCCCGACTCCCTTTAATTGTTGGGATATTACTCATGTCTTCCACTGTGAAGACTGAGGCAAAGTACTTATTAAGTTCTCCTGCTATTTCCTTATCTCCCATCACAAGGCTTCCAGCGTCAGTTTGAAGTGGCCCAATGTCTACTCTTGCCTGTCGTTTGTTTTTTATGTATTGAAAGAAACTTTTACTATCATTTCTAATATTACTGGCTAGCCTACCTTCATATTTGATCCTCTCCTTCCTTATTTCTCTCTTTGTTATCCTCTGTTTGTTCTTGTAGCCTTCCCAATCTTCTGATTTCCCAGTGCCCTTGGCCACTTTATAGGCTCTCTCTTTTTCTTTCATAGATTTCCTGACTTCCTTTGTCAGCCATGGCTGTCTAATCCCTCCCTGGATAATCTTTCTCTTCTTGGGGATGAACCTCTATACAGTGTCCTCAATTTTACCCACAAACTCTTGCCATTTTTGCTCTACTGTCTTCCCTGCTAGACTCCACTTCCAGTCTATTTTCGTCAGTTCCTCTCTCATGCCCTCATAATTACCTTTATTTAACTGTAACACCATTATATCCGATTTTGCCTTCTCTCTTTCAAATTGCAGACTGAACTCTACCATATTATGATCGCTGCTTCCTAAGTGTTCCCTTACTTTAAGATTTTTTATAAAGTCTGGTTCATTACATAGCACTAGGTCCAGAATAGCCTGCTCCCTTGTGGGCTCCATGTTCCAAAAAGCCATCCTGTAAGCATTCCATGAATTCCCTTTCTTTGGATCCACTGGCAACATTATTAACGCAGTCCACCTGCATATTAAAGTCTCCCATGATCACTGTGACCTTGCCTTTCTGACATGCCTTCTCTATTTCCGGTACATGTTGCGCCCCTGGTCCTGACCACTGTTAGGAGGTCTGAACATAATTCCCACTATGGTTTTTTTTCCTTTGTGGTTCCTCAATTCCATCCACACAGACTCCACATCATCCGACGCTATGTCATTCAGCACCATAGATTTAATTTTGTTCTTAACTAACAAGGCAACCCCGCCCCCTCTGCCCACCTCCCTGTCTTTTCGATAAGTTGAAAACCCTTGGATGTTTAACTGCCAGTCCTGACCCCCTGTAACCACGTCTCTGTGATGCCTATCACATCATAATCATTCACGTTACAATGTAGTTTTATATGACATCTTCTAAATTATAATCTAACAATCACGAACCAAGCAATATAATTTCACTTTTTATTTCTATTTGCCATTATTGATTCAACGATTTGACAGAATATATAGCAAATCCATTATCCCAGATCTGTTTTCACTTCAACTTTTCTTACTTCAACACCACTAATTAAATACACAAGGCAACATTTTTTACATTTCAATGACCAGTATTTTGGCTGTACTGAGATGCTTTTGACAGTGAATTTGCCATTTGATAATTTTATTATCTGTTCTGGAAAATGCCTGGCTTCTTCTGTTGATTAAGGCCTGGGAATTTGTCCTAAGTTTCGAATTTGGCTGGCAGGAAAGGAATGCTCATTATTGGTAAATGAATGAATGATTTTATTGTCATATGTATGTGGTGAAAGAAAACTGTAAAATACAGTGAAAAAGTGAATAATACAATGGTAAAAGTAGTGACATACAGCATTTATGTTTATAACAAGTATGAGGGTTTTAACGTGATGCCAACAGCATGGATTCAATTTCCACACCAGCTGAGATTACCATAAAGGACTCTTCTTCTCAACTTCTTCCCTTCCCTGAGGAATGGTGACCTCCAGATTTAACCACCACCAGTCGCTCTCTCTAAAGACGGAGCAGCTCTATTATATGAAAAGGCAGAGCCTAAAACCTATTTAAAGCCTCAGCCGTAAGAAAACTGTGTTGAAAGATAGGTAGAGAGTGTGGTACTGGAAAAGCACAGCAGGTCAGACAGCATCCAAGGAGCAGGAGAAGCGACGTTTCAGGCATAAGTTCCTGATGAAGGGCATGACCTGCTGTGCTTTTCCAGCACCGCATTCTCAACTCTGACCTCCAGCATCTTCAGTCCTCACCTTCGCCCTGATAAAACATGGCAAGTTTTCAAAATATATATGTTTGAATATGGAGCTGAGTACATCTCCAAATGACCATTCATTAAACTGCACTTCTAATAATTTGTAATCTCGAATAAAATTTGCCAATTTGTCCGTACATTTGATACCTCCAGTGCTTTGAATCACATGCAATAATGATATTACCAATGTCTTATTGTACTGTAATTTGAGATTGCAATTTATGTTCAATTTCCACACATACCTTTGAGTTCATCATAAAGCTCACAAGTGGCATGCCTTTATGGCAGTCAAGCAAGCATTGGAGGATATGAGGCTACCTCCTGTTATATAAAAAAATCCCACTTGAATAGATTGTCAACTAATTTGAAAAAAAAAGTTGTGGATGCTGGAAATCAGAGACAAAATCAGAACAAACAGCTTTTGTTGCTACAAGCAAAATCAGAATCAGAAATTGCTGGAAATACTCAACTGGACTGGCAGCATCTGTAGAGGGAAAGCAGAGTTATCATTTTGCATTCAGTGACCATTCAAAAATTACTGGAAAATCACAGCTTCTTCAGAACTGAAGTGTTACTGAACCCAAAATGTTAATGCTGCTTTCTCTCCACAGATGCTGCTAGACATGTTGAGTTTTTCCAGTGATTTCTGGTTTTGATTTTGCTTGTAACAACGGAAGCTGTTTGTTCTGAGATAGAAATGTAATCTGAAAACCACTGAACTAGGAGCAAGACAACAATGTAGTCAAGGTCATGAACCACCTAAATTTTGAAAATGGAAGAAGGACTCTTCCCCAGCTGTTTTAACTTCAAACTCATTGAAAAGCCAACCTTCAGACACTTCAACTACAAGAAGATTTGCAGTTCACAGCAAATCCTCAGATTTTACCTCCACTGTAGCTAAAAGATCAATCCAACTAAGAAACTCTAGGATTATGATGAAGGAGACTGAAATAATCCCAAAGTGTAATTATATTACGCTCACACTCAGAATCTTGACTTGGAAATGTCTCACAGTTCTTTCAGAGTCACTGGGTCAAAACCCTGGAATTCTCTCTGTAATGGCATTGTAGGTCTATTGACAGTAAATGGACTACAGCAGCTCAAGAAGGCATTTCACCATCAGCGCCTCAAGGGTAATTAGGGATTGGCAATAAATACCGGCCCAGCCAGCAACATCCCATGAATTAATTTCTAAAAATATAATTTTAAAAATCTATTTTTTGTGTCTATGATATTGTATATAAGAGGCATTTGTGCTGTAAATATCTGGGGCAATCATTGGATAATAAATATGCTTATTTATTTTTATATTCACAAAGACTTTCATTGGTTGTACTCAGGAAGCCAGGAGTTATATCAAGTAGGATTGAAATTAGGAAGCACATTTTTATATGTTTCTCATCAGCTTATTTCCTATCTTTATCACTTCTGAAAAGTATAACTTTTTGCTCAGTAGAATTCCATAAAGTCAGGTACTTCCCAGTAACTTGTCCAAATGTCAATTGATGCTACAGAAGTAATTCAGTGATTGCAAACACCTAATAGGTGCTATAATTAAATGAAATTTAGACTAAACATAAATCATTCTCAAACATTTGCTTGCTCAATATGTAACCACTAAAAGTTTGTACTATTACATTATTGGACACCATGCATCGAGACAGTATAGGATATGTGTTTTGAGTAACAAGGGCACAAGCATCAGTGTTTATCAGCATAGAGAATCACAGTCCCTTGTGTCACTGGCATCTGTCATCAACAAGTATCTCTGTATTAGGTGCTGGATCTTGAGTTGAGGGTGTAGCCTCTGTAGCTTACCTGCTTATCTATCCTCTTCAATTTTCTCATGATGTGTAGGATTCCACTGGATTTAACCATGACAGTCATACCCCCAAAGCCAGCTGCAGCCTTTCTTTTCGACCATCCTATGGTGATGGCAGTGTTGCTTCTGGTCCTTCGCTCCCCTTGGGTGGTTAGGGACTGACAGCTCTGATACCCTTGTGCCACTTTAAATTTTATCTTCCACTGAAGGGCTTGCAGGATTCCAGTCTCACTAATCCCTGCATCCTAGGCTTTATTGCCAGGGTCTGATAAGTACCTGTGACTCTTTTGTTGACAATTTCAGGCCCTCAGTCAAAGGAAACATCCTTTCTGCATCCACTCTCGTGAGCCCTTGAAGAATTTTGTCCAGTGAGGTCACCTCTCATTCTTCTCAACTCTAGATAGTACAAGTGTCTTCAATCTCTCTTCTCAGGACAGTCCCTCCATCCCAGGAATTAGTTTAGCGAACCTCTGCTATACTCTCTCTACGGTAATTATATTCTTTCTTAGGTAAAGGGACCAAAGCTGTAAAAGTACTCCACGTTTATTACACCAGTATTTTATACAATTGAGGTGAGACATCTTTACTCCCATATCTAAATACTCTTGCATGTTAGCTCTCACTGACTTACATCCAAGGACATCCAGATCCCTTTGGACATTCACACTTCTCAATGTCTGACCATTGAAGAAATAACCCACATTTCTATTCCTTGCACCAAGTAGATAACCTCACAGTTATCCACATCAGGTCAACTTGATCTCAGCTGGCCAGCAGGAAACATGCTGCAATGTGTTTACACTAAGCCAGAGACAAGAAAATTTAGCTGAAGATTCTACTTCTTGTTTCTTTCTAGAATTTCCCTGTTGGAGAGAGTGCAGATAAATAACTTTCACTGTTAGATTGGATGATTCTTGGCTTTATGCTCTCCACAGTTAAATGACTCAGACCAGACTTTCCAACACCTCTTACTCTCCCACTCCATTAATTATTTGCAAATGGACCTGGGATAAGCAGAAACAAAGAAAAAAAAAAGCTTGCAGATTGCTGTATGACCACTAAGAGTCTTTCTCCTCACTCCCAGTTACAAGAATATATTGGCCGTCATGATGCAAATTAGAATAATGCATCAATGCATTTCCCACCATTTACGTCATTACAAGGTGTGTCTGAATGTTATACTTATGCAGCTAATGTTATTAGCTGCTTAGAAATGTTTCGTGTTCAATTTATATCTTTTAGTGGATTAGTACTTAAAAGTTTGAGTTTACATTTGACAAATAGTTGTATATTGCATTGCAAAACCGGATCACAATTGCATTGTTTATTGTGGGTGTTCTCAAAGATTTAATAGGGATGTTCCCTGACTAGTTACATTTCTTGTTAAAGCAAGTCACTTTTAAAATCAATAGTTTGCGTCAACTGAAAAAGAAATCTGATCACATTACTTTGTTACATTTTAGTGCATTTCCTGTATTACCTTTAACTTTACATCAAATATACCTCATTGATTTGAAAGCACCTTGGGACATTCTAACAAGATGCTTACATAAATGCAAGATTTTTGGGGGGATACCTTACAATAATGGTGCAATTTGGCACTGCCTGAACCTTAGTCATACTAAAAATGATGCTTGGTATGCACAATTCACTGAAGATTGGAAATTCAATCTCTTGCCAATAGAGAAGTATAAGTAAAAGAGGTTTGTATAAGTCAAGTGGTAGCTCTCTCACGTGTCTAAAGGTTCTGGATTCAAGCAGACTTGAACCCACAAACTCAGGCTGTCCTCCAGCACCTTGTGGAGGGGCTTTGACATTAACCAGAAACACTCATTTCAGGGGTAAAAGGATTTCAGATCACTTGTGAAGAGCAGATTATTGTTCTTGGTATTCTGGACAAAATTTATTCATCAAGTAACATCATATGGAGATCATCTGGTCAATAGAGTAATGAGAACTTGCTGAGCCCAAATTCTCTGCTGCACGTTACAAAAGCAAACTCTTTTCCAAATGCAGTATTAAATAATTTTAGGTTTAACAAAACTGGTTTCTTAGCTGTTGGTATTATAGTCATCCAAATACTACAAGATTTAATATGGAATCAAAAATGTGTAACAGAGTGGCCTTATAGGAGTAAGGAAGTTTAAAGTTATATCTATTGGAGTCTAGATTTGTTTGAAAGAAATATTCAACCTTCACACAACCCTGCTTAGCTGTCACTTTCTCTTGCCCAAACCTCAGATTCATCATCCCCTGGGTCAATTGCTCAAACTTAACCAAATGCTCAAGAGCCTCATTTCTGCTGCACCATAGCAAGATTTAAACTGTGCATTTTCAAGCCATCCCACTCCATATCCACTTAATTATCTCTGCTCTCAAAACTAAAACACTTTGTACAATTTCCACTTCCTGGCACCAAACAAACTCTCACTTGTCAATATCTAGATGCCTAGAAAACAAAATTCCATCTATTTTCTAGCCATCAGAAAATACTTGCCAAAAGCTTTCTTGAACTCGTCTAGTGTAACCCACTTTGATCTCATATCAAAGTAGATCTAAAGGCACCTTGGGATTCTTGCTATATCTGTGCGTATTTCAAATGCAACTGGCCACAAAAGAGCTTAAATGGCCATGTTACAGTACATTACTGGAGGATAGAAAGATAGTGATTTTTGTTCAGTGTTGACCATTAATACATTCAAGTGAAATTAAAAATTAATCTTATTCTAACAGGTGGAAAACTGGGAACTACCTACAAACATTTAAATCAATTAGAAATTCCTGCCAACTGTAGTTTTATACAATGGTTTGCTATGCTGGTGAAATATAAAAAAAACCATTGGAAGACTAGTGTCAACATGGAAATTCCAGAACTACACTTGGAGGACTTATTTCTTTGGAAGAGATATAATCAAAACCAAACTTAATGACTCCAGTCTCTACACAAATTGAAATAATTCCCTTTTCTTAAAAGGCAACTCTCTCATTGGGCTGCTTTGGCAATGTAATTTCCTGCAATTAGATAAAATACACTAGTTACAATGCTAACAGCTCCTTCACAGTTGAATTTAGTCATTGTTATCAATGCTGGAGCTTGTGTTTGCACAATTGATCAAATGTGCACTCAGGCTGTGTGTTTCACTAAGGAAGTCAGTTGAGTTTTTAGAATGGCTGATACCTCTACATGTTGGCAGGCAGCATCATATAAAACAGCTATAGCCAAGTTACTTTCACATGACAGTTGACCCCAAAAAGGCATTGAGGGGGGGATAACGGGTGCAGAGGTGGAAAAAGCTGAATAATGTATCAGAACCTCAGGTGGATGGCTTCCAATTAGATTATGGATAGCTTCACTGAAGTTCATGATGACTTGAACACTTTAGAGAACTGTTCAAGATTGGTACCAATGGGAATTGGTGCCTCAAAACATTACAACAGATCAGCAAGAAAAAAAAGGGACTCAAAACTATGGTTTTTCAAAAATCTATTAATTATATTGATTTTGTTAAGATAACTCATCAGCACAACACCATCCATAAATATCCTGTCCTGTTCATTGTGAAATTTGTCATGCAGTAGGTTTGGGCTATTCTCTGGTTAACAAAGATAAACTGACCAGTAAAAACACAGCAATGTTAGATTGAAGGTGTCATGGTCACAGTACAATTGCATTGTCAGGAAAAATCACCACTTAATGTTGCATATTTTAGTAACTTTGAAACAGAAGTCATCAGTTAAAAGCAGCACAGCTCTTGTTCAATTGCTTGGTCCATCTTAATATTTGAGGACTACAGTTACTGGACCAGCCAGCTAAATGGAGAGCTGTGACAAAGTGAAATTGAATTTCAAATATTCAAATCAGGCTTAAAGTCAAGGTGCAATTCAGATGTGCAGTTATTTTGCAGGCAGCAAATATTTCCCATTTGTGTACTATGCAGAGACAGGACCATACTTAATTGAAGTTAGACTCAGCACCAAAATTTGCCAATACAAGTTCATACAATGAATTCAAGAATCTTTATTAATATTTAAACATGTGACTTGCTCAGCATTTCAGTATCATTGAGCAGGATGTTCAATAAATAATAAATACTCAGTGCATAATAAATTAAGGGATGAAAATGTCCAGCCACAAAACGTGGTGCAAGTGTGTTTGAATTTTTTGTTCTCTGTTCAAAGAACTGAAGTCAGTTTAAATCAACAGCATTAGCTGCATTTAAAAAAATTTGTCCTTTCAACTTGCAAAGTCCAGGTACTCTTAATACTTTCAACTTTCACCTGCTGCACACTTTCCTCTTGCTCTTGGGAACCACAACACATCCTGCCATTTTTTTGCAGCAAAAGAATCATTTCTCTTTGCAATGAAAAATACAGACGCTCCTCAGGCAGCTGCCATATTTCAAGTACTTGTCCCTTTTAAGGTCAGTCCAATAAAGCAGGATTGTAAAAATGCATCTGTCTGGTACCGGCCCAGCACACCAAACGAAATACAAGTTCCTCGTACCGCCTGACAGATGGTTACCTTGGGTCAGTTCCAAACTGAACAAAGCCAAGGCAAAAGCTTTGCATTCCAATTTTTAATTAAATCTTTGTTGCACCATATTCAATGCATATTCCATTCTGGTACGAAGTTCATGTGAACACCCAGACATCAGTAATGTGGAGAGCTTGAATGTAGAAGAAACTCTATCTTCATTGATATAAGTAAGAAGGTACTCCTCATTGTAGTTGCAAATAATGATTTTAGTATGATCATGATAAAAATTCACCTGAGAAAAAGTACAGAAAGATTTAAAAATCTTTTCAAGTCATGAGTAACTTTGTTTCAATTAAATGTTCTACAATCAAATTTCTCTAGCTGCTAACTGATTTAATTTATTCCCAGCAAGTGTCATTTTTCCTTTATCTTGGGTAAATTTAATGTGGGTAAACTCTAGTTACTAGCTCATAATCAGTACAAGTTATCAATGACCCATCTTAACCACAGGTTTAATTCATACATCTGGTGAGCAGATTGTCACACCACATGATTGCAACCATTTGCTAATACAGTATGCCAGCAGATTGAAACAAGTAGATTTGTCATTCAATCTCCTTTCTGGGGAGGATGTCTCACCTTTCAGGTACTCTGGTCAACAAGGCATTAATTAAATTAGACTTGCGTCTGACTTGCCAGGCTATAGCTTAAACATGCTAGTACATGCCACCCAAAAACATAATTCTCACCTGGAATGTGCCATCACTAAAAAGCATCATTAGAGCACGATCAGATTTTAACCATTGAAGAAGACAGAGTTTGGGCTTCTGGGCATCTGTTGAACTAGGCAAATCACCACCCTGCAAAAGATAAGATCAGAGTTGTTCATGATATCTGCTTTATAAAGTTTCAGTAAAAAACTACTGTTAACTACACTAATCATTAAACATCAAGCAGAGGATGGTAGCATAAGTTTTTTTATATTAAGTACAGAGGAGCAGGGATAGATATTTCTTACATGGTGACATTAGAAACTTAATGTTGCAAAGAACTTTAAAGGATTAGGAGCAAGATTCTTAAACAATGCACAAGTCAAGGAAACATTAGGGATTCTTACCTCCATTAGATTTTCTTCCATGTAGTGTGCAAAGTACTTCAGAATTGTCACTTGACTAATTAGTTTTTCAGGCACATCAAGTGCTGAAAAGATGGAACATTGGCCCAACTCTGCGTAGTACTGGATAGTTCTAAGAACAGGAAAGATATGTTGCAGGTTAGTACCTTCATACTGGTCAATTTGATTGAAAAGATAAGCAAATCAGTTATTAGGCTACGTACTTTTTGTCTGCCAGTAGGCTCATGTGAGTTCCATTGTTGAAGAGGACTCCAACTGTGTGATCTGACAGCTGATACCCAAACCCATACTTATTAGAATAATCCACCCATTTGGTGACCCACTGGAAGGAGAAACTTAGTTGCTGTTTTGGCAGACAGTTACCTGGAAAAGAAGCAAAATAACACTTACTTAAAATGTTAAAGCTGGTAAATAGTAAATTCTGACCCTCAACTCCAGTACATTTCAAAGAATGGTTGCAGTTCTTACCTTCTGGCATATTTTCTAGGCAGCCCTTTAGTACTCTTGCAACTGTGTCAGCAACAGTTCCCATGGTACTATCTTCCAGAGCTGGAAACGAACAAGGAATCATTAATCTGTGCAGCAAATAGTCAACCAAAATGTTTAGACATTCAAAAGTAGTGGTGAAGTTTACACTAAATGTATTTCCTTCACAAATGAAAAGCTTAATGGACTAGATTGCTCATCCATCTTTGCATTTTAATAATGTGATTAATCAAGTTACTTACATTCACTGCTACTGCTGCAGCTTCCCAATGTTCCTCTCACTATCATCCTAATCGAGTCTCTGATCTTTTGTTCACTGTCCTTTGCTGGTGAGGGGGTCTCTGGTTTGACATAGACAACTGGTGATTTGTTTGACAACCTTGACTCCTGTTTAAAAACAAAATCACATCAATTTTACAAGAGTGGCGGATGCATGCACTGATCAATCCTCACTGAAGTTTCAATATATAACTAAAAACAATTCATCTCAATTAAGGTAGCTGAGATCAACCTACCTCATCTGATCGATTTTTGTTGCTCAACTGGTTATTTAGTGACATTTTCTTCAAATCATTCTTCAACTTGTATATTTCATCATCATCTTTACCTAGTTTGTCTGAAAAAGAAATACAAATTGTTTAGTGCAAAGCACTTGTTCAAGTACAAACATTTCTATATACTGCACAGGCATTTTCTAAAATGAAAGGAGGTGACAAGAATTTTAATTCTGCCTTCAGCCATTGTTTCAGTAATGAAAACATGTAAAGCAGCATAATTTTACACTTACTGTGACTATCCAAAAACTTGGCCTTGTCCTTCTTCCCACCAAATAGTGCTGCAGCTGCCTTTTTGAAGAAGCTCTTGGCAGGACTGGACAAATGAAAATCTGGTGCATAGTGACAGCAGGTTTGGGACAGTCTCTCAGGTATAAATCCCTGTAATATGGAGCCAAAGTTTACATTTAGGTGTATGCACAATTATAAATAGACTGAGAAAAGTAAAAGGGATAAAAGTAAACAGTGAATTCTTGCAATTCAACAAACCTGAGTGAAGAAGTCATAATGCATGATGTCGTCTAAACTTGGTCGATCCTCTGGATTCCTTGCAAGCATGCTGGCTATCAATTGTTTGGCAGGTAACGACAGTGAAGATGGCATTGTATATCTTGCTTCCCTTATACATTTGTAAGTTTCTTTTAGGTTGGTGGTCTCAAAAGGTGGGCGCCCCAACAGCATTGTAAACCTTTAATGAACAATTTTTTAAAAAAATCAGTTCCTTCATAGCAGCAGTGAGCTAATTTGGTAAATGATTAGGTTGGGATGAATTTTAATCTTCAGTATTCCTAGAGCAAACCTCATGAATAAAATTAGCCACATACAGTGCCTATATTTGATAGTGAGGCAACTCATTGGTTACTAAAAAGATTACAATTTATCCCAATTGTGCTTTAAACATCCAAGCAAACTAAAATGGAACACAAATACTTACATTACACAACCTAATGCCCAGATATCAGATTCACAGCCATGCCCTTGTTTGTTGAGAACTTCAGGAGACAAGTAGTTTGGTGTGCCACAGATAGTTCTGCAAGGATAGTGTAGAGGTTAGCACTGAACAATTCCATAATATTCACCACAATCAAAACTCCATAGATATCTGGACTTCTTACCTGCTCCTTTGCTCCACTGGTTCCAGTTTTGCTGCTAATCCAAAATCTCCTATTTTCAGTTCCATGGATTCATTGATAAAGAAGTTTCCTGCAATCAACAAGCAACTAATTTAAAATAGCATTAACCACTATTTTCCATTTGATTATTTTCTTTGGAAGAGATTGGAGGCATTGATGCCTTTAAACCATAATTTCCACATGCAGATGGGGAGATAAGTTATAAAGCAACATAGCAGTACCTAATTTGAGGTCTCTGTGTAGGATTTCTTGTTCATGTAGGCACTTCAGCCCTGATACTATCTGCCGGAGGTAGTACCGCACTTCAGGTTCCGTCAAAACCTTCCTAGCTTTCAGTATGTGAGCCATTGACTAGAAATACAAACAAACAATGAACAGTTATACACCTTTATAAAAAGAGATATAGGCAAATGTTGCACTTCAAGTTTAATTATCAGGGAGAAAGGATCAATACTTACTCTTCTGCTGCAGTGTTCCAACAGGATATAAATGTTTTCATTATCTTCAAAGTGATGGTAAAAACGTACAATGTGTTTATGGTGAAGAGTTTGGTGCAGCTCAATTTCTCGATCAATCTGTTAAGAAAGTGTTTTAGAAGTTCAGCCTCTAGATTTTCCACCAATCTGACCAAAGTGGCAACATTGCCAACTACAATTCAAGTAGATAGATAAGGTAACTCACCTTCTCCCTCTGATGGGGCTTGGCCACTCTGGAGTGCGGGATGATCTTTGCAGCATAAACACGGTTAGTAGTCAGGTCAGTCATTTCGTAGCATTTCGCAAAACCTCCCTAAGCAAGAAAAGAATTCACGAGTTTTGTTTTAAATGTAAATACTTAAGAGAACATTTAAGTTTTTTTTGCTGTACTGCCACCTAAACAGATGACAATTTCGTAGCAAAGAAAAGCTAGTTACTGTATTAAACACGCAGTGCTTATTGATAATGGCTTATACCGAAAAGTCTTAAACTGAACACTGCGGACTGGAGCAACAATGCACAACCAAAAATTCTACAGAGATGATCGACTTGAAGTTTTGTCAGGACTCGTTCAATGATTGAACTACATTTACAAATATTGTAAGGCGTTGAGTACGCCTGTCTTTCCTCTCTCTCTCTAAAAGCAGTTTCTATTTACCTTTCCTAACACTTTTCCTCTGCAGTAGCATTTGCCAGTAGCGGGGTCGGTTATAATCCGGGACATCTCGGTGTTGGAGTATGTTAACTCTCCCTGCCTTTTGCTACCACGGTGTTCGGCGGACTTGCCAAGAGGCTGTTCGCACATTTTAGAGTTTTGTTGGTAAGTGATAGTCCTCAGTAATTCCATTCCTTACTTGGAGCAGCGCTCTCCAGACTGAATGAGCCAGACCGCCGGGCGCGCTCTCCTTTATACCCTCCCCTTCAATGCGTCACAATGACATTCACTGCAGACTCTCGTTACCGCCTTACCACACCGAACCGTCATTTTTATTGGTTAAAGGCTATGCCAATCATTCCACCCCGAAATCTGATTGGACAAAACCAGCGCTGGCTGGACAGATTATCAACCTCGAGAGCTATCAATGACCTTAATGACAAGTACAGTATTCTATCCAAACAGAGTCATCATTGGATGATGTTTGTACTATATTGAAATACTTACTTATATTATTCTGTTCATTTCTCTGTCTGTACGCTCAACAAAATTTGTATTTGCAAAAATGCAGATGGGCGGAGGGCTTGCATTTTTGTACGGAATATCGACTGTTTAAAATATATGTCCAGTCCATCTCATTGCAACTTTATCAATCATCTCACAGTCGTTATTGTTTCCATTTGTCTCCATACCTCGGTTTTATCTCCGAACACGTCGTTAACTGCTGTTTCTAGAGCTACCTAATATAAATTCATGTCAGACTGTTACAGTTTATCAGTTCTTTATCTGTTGAACATAACTCCTTTCCAGCTGCACACATCAAACTGTCATTGTGCGTTTCCGTAACTGTTTATTTTGTAACGACACATTAAGTAGCCAGACACGCACGCACGCGATGATAAGCAGCTTGTGGCTTTACAAGGGGAAAAGATGGGGACCAGATAAATAACTGCTTTGCATTTATTAAAGGTCGGATACGTTTTTGGTTTTCTTACTAGTGGATCAATTCAAAGCGAGACAAATCAGAGATTTTACTATAAATCCATTAATTGTGAGCTTCATCTTTGCCTTATGCAAGCTAAGATGACTTTCTGGGATTTATTGGAATTGTCTCCAGCAATACAGTGTCAAATGAGGCACTGAATAACAGAAAATCTTTCATTTAAAAACGTGTCAATTTTCATTTTGATCAATGTGTACGGCAAAATTTATACGGTAATGTTTACATCCTGAGTTCTATATTTTACTTAACACAAAAACTTAAAATTCATGATTTCAGTCTTCTAGGATTTGTAATAACTGAATGGGTTTGATTTTTGGTAAAATTGATGTATGTTGATTAGACAGAAACGTATCACACAGAAATCTGGAAACTAACCGTCGCTTATTTGTGGTTTATTTGTACAGAGCGCCACCAATTGCTCTCACATATAAAATACAGCATCACTTACATTGAGACTGCTGTATTGGCATGTTTAATAAGGACCAACAGTGTTTAGCTCCACCTGCCGGACAAATGTCAATCTAAAATTTGCAATAAAATTTGCAAAATGCTGGGAACAGTTGGGGTTTGGCAACAGCTGTAGAAAGGCATACGAGTTAACTTTTCAAATGCACTGTGAAATTTATAACGCCTTCACAAAAACTAATGCCAACATATAAGAAGTCTCTTAATTGAGAAATAGAAGCCTTAGATTTTCTCTTGATTTCAATCTATTATGGGGCATGTAGATTATATGGAGTAAAATGATGCCTCTGAACGTCCCCACTCATCATTACCAGTTTGTTATTTTGGGATATCGGAATATTGGGTGGCCTTGTTGACAATGGCAGCTCTGAGAAGATCTTGGGGATGGAAGAAGTGGGAAATGAGAGAGTAACAGTGGCTTACAATATTTTTGTGGAGACTCAAAGAGTAGTTGAGTGTTGACGGCCTAGTGGTGTGATCACTGGTCTCCTAATCCAGAGACCCAGGGAATGATCTGGGGGCCCAGGTTTGAATTCTGTCATGATAGATGGTGGAATTTGAATTCAGTAAAAATTTGAAATTGAGAGACTAATTAAGACCATGAAATCATTGTCAATTGTTGGGAAAACCCATCTGGTTCACTAATGCCCTTTAGGGAAGGAAACTGCTATCCTTACCCAGTCTGGCCTACATGTGACTCCAGACCCACAGCAATGTGGTTGACACTTAACTGCCCTGTGGGCAATTAGGGATGGGCAATAAATGCTAGTCTAGCCAGTGACATCCACTTCCTGTGAATGAATTTAAAATAAAAGTTGTGGGTCCACAGAATAAGATGGTAGAAAGTGGAAAGTAGTCACTGGACAATAATTCAGAGACCTGGGTTTATGCTCTGGAGACTTGGGTTTGAATGCCCTCACAGCAGAAGACAAGTAATACACCCAGAATTAAAAGCTAGTCTAACAGTGACCATCATTGCTGATTGTTGTAAAACCACATCAGGTTCAATAATGTCCTTCAGGGAAGGAGAATCTTACATTCTCATATCCTGGCTTACATGTAACTTCAAATGTTATATTGACTCTTAAATACTCCCCAAAATGGCCAAGCAAAGCACTCAGTTGCATTTAAGTGTTACAAAGTCTGATAAAAGGCAGGAATCCAGATGGATCATTTGGCATCAAACAAGGCATTGGAAATGTCAATGGTACACACAGTCCACTCGACCTTTCAAAGTTCTCTTCATCACATCTGGACCTTTGTTAAAATTGAGAGAGCTGTCCCATAGAATAGAACATAGAACATAGAAGAATACAGAGCAGTACAGGCCCTTTGGCCCTCGATGTTGCGCCGATCCAAGCCCACCTAACCTATACTAACCCACTATCCTCCATATACCTATCCAATGCCCGCTTAAATGCCCATAAAGAGGGAGAGTCCACCACTGCTACTGGCAGGGCATTCCATGAACTTACGACTCGCTGAGTGAAGAACCTACCCCTAACTTCAGTCCTATATCTACCCCCCCTTAATTTAAAGCTATGCCCCCTTGTAATACCCGACTCCATACGCGGGAAAAGGTTCACACTGTCAACCCTATCTAACCCCCTAATCATCTTGTACACCTCAATCAAGTCACCCCTAAACCTTCTTTTCTCTAATGAAAACAGCCCCAAGTGTCTCAATCTTTCCTCATACGATCTTCCTTCCATACCAGGCAACATCCTGGTAAACCTCCTCTGCACCCGTTCGAGTGCCTCCACATCCTTCCTATAGTATGGCGACCAAAACTGCACACAATATTCCAGATGCGGCCGCACCAGAGTCTTATACAACTGCATCATGACCTCAGGACTCCGGAACTCAATTCCTCTACCAATAAAAGCCAGTACGCCATATGCCTTCCTCACTGCACTATTTACCTGGGTGGCAACTTTCAGAGATCTGTGTACATGGGCACCAAGATCCCTCTGCTCATCCACACTACCAAGTATCCGACCATTAGCCCAGTACCCCATCTTTTTGTTATTCTTCCCAAAGTGAATCACCTCACACTTAGCTACATTGAATTCCATTTGCCACCTTTCTGCCCAGCTCTGCAGCTTCTCTATATCCTGCTGTAACCTGCCACATCCTTCCTCACTGTCAACAACTCCTCCGACTTTCGTATCATCCGCAAACTTGCTCACCCAACCTTCTAACCCATCTTCCAGGTCATTTATAAAAATGACAAACAGCAATGGTCCCAAAACAGATCCTTGCGGAACACCGCTAGTGACGGCACTCCATGAAGAAACTTTGCCATCAACTACTACCCTCTGTCTTCTTCCATCCAGCCAATTCCTAATCCAAACCTCCAACTCACCCTCAATGCCATATCTCCGTATTTTCTGCAGTAGCCTACCATGGGGAACCTTATCAAACGCCTTACTAAAATCCATATATACCACATCTACCGCTTTCCCCTCATCAACCTCCTTCGTCACCTTTTCAAAGAATTCAATAAGGTTTGTGAGGCACGACCTGCCCTTCACAAAACCATGCTGATTATCCTTGATCACATTATTCCTATCCAGATGTGCATAAATCCTATCCCTTACAATTCTCTCTAAGACTTTGCCCACAACAGAAGTGAGACTCACCGGCCTATAGTTACTAGGGTTATCCCTACTCCCCTTTTGAACAAGGGATCCACATTTGCTATCCTCCAGTCTTCTGGCACTACTCCAGTAGACAAAGAGGACATAAAAATCAAGGCCAATGGCTCTGCAATCTCCTCCCTTGCTTCCCAGAGAATCCTAGGATAAATGCCATCAGGCCCAGGGGACTTATCTATTTTCACCTTTTCCAGGATTTCCAACACCTCTTCTCTACATACCTCAAAGCCATCCATTCTACTTATTTGTGACTCAGTATTCACATCGACGACAATGCCCTGTTCCTGAGTAAATACTGAAGAAAAGTATTCATTCAGTGTCTCCCCAATCTCTTCCGCCTCCACACGCAACTTCCCACTACTATCCTTGACTGGACCTATTCCTACCCTAGTCATTCTTTTATTCCTATACTCAAGCAACAGCCTAAAATAGTCATACTCACACACAATATGCTGAATTCACCGCCACCATCACAATATGAAACGAAGAATTGCAGGTGCAGGAGAACTGAAACAAGAACAGAACATGCTGGAGAAACTCAGCAGGTCCAGTGGCAGCTTTAGAGGGAAAACAGAATTGATGTTTTTAGTTTGGTGACACTTAGTCATTACTGAAAGCAGCTGTGAAATGGTGGGATCATCATCACTATCCAGGTCATGTTTATTCTACTAGTAGAACAGACCAGCCAGAGATGACAGCACAGTGGTATGCAGTCAGGAGGCATTTACCCTGGGAGTCCGCACCATTGACTGTAGACCCTGGAGTCTGGCATCAGGTACAATATGAGTAAGGAAGCCTCCTGCTGATTACCACATACTTACCTCTCCTACTTCACCCCGCATCCCCACCCATGCCAATTGATGAATCTGAATCAGCACCCATCCATGTTGAAAGCCTTTTGGAGGATGCACTGAGGTAAGGGCTGATCATGGTCTCTGGGTTGGCAATTTCAATGTCCATCTCCAAGAACCAGGTCTTAAAGGGCATAGCTGCTAGACAGGACCTGCAGTAGATAGTGAGGGGATCATCAAGAAGAAAAACAAACTTGACTTCATTCACACCAATGTAAGAGTAAAAGATGTGTCTGTGCTTGACAGTAATGGCAAAGTGACCACAGCTCAGTCCTTGTGGAGAAGCACTGTGGAAAATTGCACAGGTATATTCTGTGTAGAAAAGCAGGAAAAATCCAACCTTAACACCTGAGCAACCTATTCTCATTCCTCAGCAAGGTGATGAAAAGTGTTATTAAAAGGTACTTACTCCATATTAACCTGCCCGTTTATAGTTATTTTTGCTTCTGCCAGGCCCAACTAGCTCCTGACCTCATTCGTGTTATGATCCCAATTGGCGTTCCTGTTGGATACGTCAGTACCTAAAATGAAACCCGGCTTGAGAGAGCAGCTTATAAAAAAGAAATTAGCTCAGTGGTCATTGACTGAAACATAAACACATAAGGCTACATATTTCATTTGACAATGAAATGTAGTTTATGACACAAAAGGAAAACTCAAAACAAACTGAGATAGAAGACAGTTTGAAAGATCTTAAATCACACAGAAAAACATCTTATTTATTCCCCAACAGTGTTTCAAACAGTTTTAAACAGGAAAATGTTCCCCTCTACCTCAATTCTTTAAGTTCAACTCAACTGATTCTTCTGAGTTATTTCCTGTGAACTGTGAAGACCTCGTACATAAACACTTACGAAATAGAGAGGTTAGGCTTCCTCAGTTTTCAATAGCCTGCAGATTGCTAACAAACGTGCATCATATGGATGTTATACAAACTTACATTCCACTAAAATAACATTCCCTGAACTGTTCAACATTCTTTCCTGTGACAGAAAATATATTTTGCTTCTGACCCCAAAAAGTGTCCATTACCATTGCCAACATATTCAATTACTATCCCTGAATCCCCCATCATCAACAACCTGAGGATTTCCCATTGACCAGAAATGGAACATCTAAATACAAGTAAAATATGAATACAAATATATACATAAACTTGACATTTAAATAAAGTAGCTCCAGGAGCAACTCAGAGGTTAGGAATACTGCAGTAAACAACTCACCTTCTTATTCCCAAAACATGTACACAATGCAGAAGTCAGGAATGCGATGGAATACTCCCCACTTGCCTGGATGAGCACACCTCCAATAATTCTCTCACCAACTGGACGTGTGACCCACCTACTCAAAATGACTAACTAATTTATATATTTCAATAAAATCACTCTCATGAATCAAACTAATTAACCTGAGTGTCACTAGTTCTAAAGCAAATATATTCTTCCATACGTGATGAAGGCTATATGCTGTATTCCAGATGTTATCTCACTAAAGCTCCCTATAATAGCAGTAAAGATTCAGTGGGAAGAGGAAAGAAGGTCTGCTGAGGGAATATGATGAGCTAGGAGCAAAATTATAAAACAGAACCACAAAGGTAATAATCTCTGAATTACTACTTGATCCCTCAAGCAAATTGGCACAGGCTCAACAAGATTAAAGAGGTAAGCAGATGTCTTAAAGATTGGCATTGGAGAAAACGGGTTCAAATTCATGGCACATTGATACCAGTACTGGGGAAGGAGGGAGCTATTCCGATGGGATGGAATCATACTGAGACCAGAGTCTTGGCACAGACTGAAACTGGTAGTTGTGATGCCGGTGGGGCAGGGTGGGGAGGGGGGGGGGGGGGCACTGTTGGAGGGGAGGCCTTGCTGCTAAGTAATGAAATTAAATCAGTAGGAACAAGTGATATAGAGACAGAAGGTGTAGAATCTGTATGGGTACAGTTGAGGAATCGCAAAGAAAAAATTATACTTTTGGGCATTGTGTACATGCCTCCTAGCAGTAGTCGGGATGTGGACAAGTAAAGGAATTCAAAGAGTGTCAACAAAACAGTTTCATTTGGAGCAGCTTGTGGTAAAGCCCATTAGGGAACAACAATTCTGGGTTTGGTGATGCATAATGAAGTAAACTTGATTAGGGAGCTTAATATGATCAAACCCAGACGACAGTGACCATAATATGATAGAATTCATCCTGCAATTTGAGAGGGAGAAGATTGTAATGGTATTACAATTGAGTAAAGTTAACTACAAAGACATGGGGGAGGAGTTGATTGGAAGGGGAGCCTAGCAGGGAAGATGGTGGCGTAGCAACAGCAGGAACTTTTGGGGGTAATTCGAGAGGCACAGCAGAAATTCATCCCAAGGAAGAGGAAACATACTAAGGATGAGGCAACCATGGCTGACAAGCAAAGTCGGGATCAGCATAAAAGCAAAAGCGAAGGAAAAAAATTATATAGTATGATGAAAGTTAGTGGGAAGACAGATGATTGGGAAGGTTTAAAAAACCAGCAGAGGCTAACTAAGAAAGCAATAAAGAGGGAGAAGATGAAATATGAGTGTAAGCTAGCTAGTAATACAAAAATATTGTAAGAGGTTTTTTTATATATGTAACAAGTAAGAGGGAGGCAAGAGTGGACATTAAGCAGTTGGAAAATGAGGCTGGATAAGTATTAATGGAGAATAAAGAAATGGCAGAGAAACTAAATCAGTTTTCACAGAAGAAGATACTAGCAGCATACCAGAATTTCAAGAGAATCTGGGGTTGACGTGAGTGTAAAGGCACTAAGGGAAAAGCTGAATGGTTTTGAAGGTGGATAAATCACCCAGGCTAGATGGGTTTTTTTCCCAGGGGCAGTAGAGGCATTGATGGTGACCCTTCAGGAATCACTAGAGTCAGGGAGGGTCCCAGAGAATTGGAAAAAGGCTAAAGTAGCTCAGTTCCAAGGAAGGGTCACCAGATCTGAAACATTAACTTTGATTTCTCTTCACAGATGCTGCCAGACCTGCTGAGCTTTTCTAGAAACTTCTGTTTCTGCAGTTCTTTCAGTTTTTACTAGCTAATGTAACACCCCTGTTTAAGAAGGGACAAAGGCAGAAGACAGAAAACCATAGGGCAGTTAGTCTGACCTTGGTCATTGGTAAGATTTTAGTGTCCATTAATAAAGATACGGAGTACATGGTAAGGCATGATAAAATATGGCTTCATCAGCACAGCTTCATTAAGGGGAGTTATGCCTGACAAATCTGTTAGAATCTTTTGAGGAGGTAACAAGCAAGTTAGACAAAGGGGAGACAGTGGATGTGATCTATTTGGATTTCCAGAAAGCCTTTGATAAGGTATTGCACAGATTCCTGATGAAGGGCTTATGCTCAAAACGTTAACTCGCCTGCTCCTCAGATGCTGCCTGACCTGCTGTGCTTTTCCAGCATCACACTCTCGACTCTGATCTCCAGCATCTGCAGTCCTCACTTTCTCCAAGGTACTGCAGAGGAAGCTTCTAAATAAGATAAGGGGCCCGTGATGTTCGGGGCAAGTTACTGGCATGGATTGAGGATTGCCAGACTGGCAGAAGGCAGAGAGTGGGGATAAAGGGGTCTTTTTCATGACTACAGTTGGTGACTAATGGAGTTCCACAGGTGTCAGTGTTGGGACCACAAATATCCATGTTATTAATTTAACAAGCTGGGCAAACCAACTGAGGGCATTATTGCTAAGTTTGCAGGTGACACAAAGATAGGTTGAGGGACAGGTAGTGTTGAGAAAGGGGGAGACTGCAGAAGGACTTGGACAAACTAAGAGAGTGGGCAAAGAAGTGGCAGATGGAATACAATATGGGAAAGTGTGAGGTTATATACTTTGGTAGGAAGAATAGAAAAAATGGGGAAGGCTTCAGAAATCTTAAGCACAAAGGACTTGGGAGTCTTAGTTCAGGATTTTCTTCAGTTGGCAGTTAGGAAGACAAATGCAATGCTAGCAATCAATTTTGACAGGACTAGAATACAAGAGCAGAGACGTACTGCTGAAACTGTATAAGGCTCTGGTCAAACCCCTTTGACATTTTGATCAGTTTTGGCCCCCTGTATCTAGGAAGGATGTGCTGGCCTTGGAGAAGGTTCAGGTGAGGTTCACAAGAATATTCCTGGGAAAAATAGACTTGTCATTTGAGGAGCAGTCTGGGTCTGCACTCAATGGAGTTTTGAAGGATGAGCGAGGATCTCATTGAAACATGCAGAGTATTGAGAGACCTGGAGAGAGTGAAAGTGGAGACGATGTTTCCACTTGTAGGAGAGACCCAAGGGCACAGCATCAGAGTGAACAGAGAACCCTTTACAAATAAGATGAGCAGAAATTTCTTCAGCTGTGGGAGGTGAATCTGTGGAAATCATTGCAACAGAAATCTGTGGAGGTCAAGTCATTGAGTGTATTTGAGACAGTGATAGATAGGTTCTTGATTAGTAAGGGGATCAAAGGTTACAGAGAGAATGTAGGAGAATGAGCTTGAGAAACATATCCGCCATGATTGGTGGAGTAAACTCAGTGGGATGAATGGCCTATTTCTCTTCCTATATCTTATGGTCTTCTTGTCTTATGTAGCAGTTTCAGGGCAATCCCCAGTTTTAAAAGGAAAGACAGAAAGAAAATGACCTTTTGTGAAAAACTGGTCAACATGACATCTGTGCCTGAATCAGGATTTCCCATCAGGCCTGCCAGAATAAGGACACATCTGTTTCTGGAGACAAAGATCCTCAGAGGTATGAGACAACTCAACCAACAAAACAGCACCTGCCAGATATTGTATCAAGGGACAGGCACAGAAACAGTAATGAACCCAAAACTGTTAACAATGGGGTCTATCTAGTTAATGGGATAACGATTTACTGTAATCTGAAAACAGTTTGGGAGGCTCCATGAAGTCATCAAAACTTCAGTTAAGTAAATTTGGGACGGTTTAGATCAGAATGGTGCTGGAAAAGCACAGCACGTTAGGCAGCATCCGAGGAGCAGGCCTCTCGGACGCTGTCTGACCTGCTGTGCTTTTCCAGCACCACTCTGATCTAAACTCTGGTTTCCAGCATCTGCAGTCCTCACTTTTGCTGACTAAATTTGGGAAAACATCGACCCTGTCTACAACCTCGGACTTCAGAAGTCCGCAACAACATCCGAGGCAGAGAGGGAGCTCCACCGGACAAGCAACAAGTCCCTCTGAGACTGTAAGAACCCTTTTCAGGCCTGAGACACTCCTACTCTGGAGTAGTTGGTTAGGCATAGAGGAGGTTGTATAATTCTTAAAGCATAAGCACCCTGTAAATTGTGTAAGGTTAAAGATTTACGTTTTGTTTGCTCCAGTTTTCTTATTACTTATATCGGTATAGAGTATAAGTTTCATCGAAGTATTGTACGGATTGGGCAAGTTGAATATTTTGTCTGTAATAAAGTTCACTGGTAATTTTGAACTCATATTTGAGTCTGTCTGTGTTTCTTCTGGGTACACCAATTCTGGCTGAGTTCACAGCAGATCCCAGACTAGAATTCCAGTGTCAAGGACCAAAGGGTGATCCGGGTGATTCGCACCGCCCACTCAAGGGGGAATTTGCTGGCCCGGATAACCAGTTTGATCTCTCTTTTTTTCTCTCTTGGAAGTACTGCCCACGTGGGTAGGTACCAGGTAGCTGTTGTCCCACCAACAAGAGAGGGCATTGCCCAGGCATTGATGGCGGCCGTGATTACTGTGTGGAGATAAGTTCCGACTTGCTGGTCAGGCTATAAACAGTGAGCGCGGTTCAGTGCTCTGTCTCCAGCCGAGTTGCCCTAGTGCGGCATTCCAGGTCTTTGAAGTTTCACAGCCTGCTGGAGAGAGACCACCACAGTAATTGGTGAACCCCAGACACTGACCTGAGTGCGGAGTAAAGGCAAGCAGCCCCTCCACACTTATGAGACAGGTTGGTTTGACTGGACCTGTATTCACTAGAGTTTAGAAGCATGACAGCGTCTCAGATTGCAATGTGCAATATTCTAACTGGGGAGCCTTACAGACTAGATGCAGAGAGGATATTTTCCCTGACTAGGAGTCTAGAGACAGGAGTTATAGTCTCAGGTTATAGGGCAGGCCATTTAGCACTGAGATAAACATTTCTTCACGTGAGAGGTGGTTAACCCAAGGAATTAACTTCCACAGAAAGCTGTGGTTGGCTGAGTATATTTAAAAAAGAGATTGATACATTTTTAGATATTGAAGGCATCACAGGCTATGGAGAGTAAGTGGGATTATAGCATTGAAATAGAGGATAAGCCATAGCCAAATTGAATGATGGAATAGGCTCAAAGGATCAAATAGCCTATTTCTGTTCTCAGTTTCTATGTTTCATCAAAAGGAGTTCAGTTTTAAGAGCAGACAAGGGAAAACAGATTTACCTCAGTAAATAGGTTTAGTTTGTGAAATTGCCAGACCAAAGGTGTTTGGTTAGAAATTGCAATTAATAAAAAGATGAGAAAGTTCAAGCTTTCAGCTTTGTGAGTTTCATGTAAGAAGACTCCACAGTTCATTGGACAGAAACTGGGCAGAATGTGTACAGTCAATAGAGTCTTAGAGTTATAGAGCATGGAAACAGGCCCTTTGCCTAACTCATCCATTCTGACTAGGTTTCCTAAACTAAACTGGACTAGGACCAAGACAGTAAGCACAGCCGAGACCATCACGGAAACAAACTTTCCATGCATGCACACCATTTATATGGCTCACTGCCACAGAAAGGCTGTTAACATCATCAAAGACCCATCGCACCTTGGTAATGCTCTCCTTCAACCTCTTTAGTCATGCACCAGCAAGTTCAAGAACAGCTTCTTCCTGGCCATAATTAGACTGATCAATGGATTCTCTAACCCCAAATAATGCTAATTTTGCTAACATTGATCTCGCCTACCACACACCCTATACAATGTAACCTGTATGCCTCTGTCTAAGTTGTTTTACAACCGCTGATCTGTATATCTTTGCTTACTATGATCTGCCTATACTGCTCGAAAACAAAACTGTTCACTGTACTTCGGTACACATGACAATAAACCGTGACAATAAGTCGTAATCAACTAGTCCCATCCACCTGTGTTTGGCCCATATCCCTCTCAACCTCCCTATCCATATACCTGACCAAATGTCTTTTTAATATTGTAATTGTACCTGCCTCTACTATTTCCCCTGGCAGCACGTTCCATGTACACACCACCCTCTGTGTAAAAATGTTGCCCCTCAGGTCTTTTTAAAATATTTCCCCTCTCATGTTACACCTATATCTTTTAGTTTTGGACTTCCCTACCCTGGGAAAAAGACCTTGGTTATTCACTTCATCCATGATGTGGAGATGCCAGTGTTGGACTGGGGTGGACAAAGTTAAAAATCACACAACACCGGGTTAAGTCCAACAGGTTTATTTGGAACCGCTGCTTCCTGGTAACTAGACTGATAACAAAACATCCTATAACAAAAAACTCCCAGTCTCAGTTTCACCTTTGTAAATCTTTTTTGCACCCTTTCCAGTTTAATAACATCTTTCCCATAGCAGGACGACCAGATTTGTACACAGTACTCCAAACGTGGCCTTATCAATCCCTTGTACAGCCGAAGAAGGAAATCAGGAGGGCAAAAAAGGGGCACCAGATAGCCTTGGCTGAGGAGATTAGGGTGTATCAAAAGAGGTTCTTTCAATAGGAAGATTTAAACAATCCTTGGATAAACACATGGATGATTTTGGGATAGTGTAGGGGAACAAGCTGAGAATAGTTCACAGGTCAACGCAACATCGAAGGCCGAAGGGCCTGTTCTGCGCTGTATTGTTCTATGTTCTAATATATTAAAGGAAAAAGAATAACGAAAGAGAGAATAGGATCCCACAAGGACCAAACTGGACATCTATATGTAGAACCACAGGAGATGGGCGAGGTCTTCGATTAATATTTCTCCCTATGGAGAAAGACGTGAAGACTTGGGAAGTTAATGGTCATACCTTGGGCTGGTCCATATCACAGTAGAGGAGGTGTTGGACATATTAGAATATATGAAGGTGGTTAAATCACCTTGTCCTGACCAGATATATCCAAGAACACTGCAAGAGGCTAGAGAAGAAATTGTGGACACCCTGGCTGATATTTTTTCATCATCGTTAGCCATGGATGAGGTCCCGGAAGGTTGGAGAGTAACGAATGTTGTGCCCTTACTCAAGAAAGGCTGCAAAGAAAAACCTGGGAACTGTAGACCAGTAAGCTTAACATCTTTGAAAGGTAAGTTACTTGAGAAGATTCTGAGGGATAAGGTATCACGCATTTAGAAAGACAAGGTTTGATCAGGAGTAGTCAGCATGGCTTTGTGCATGGGAGATCATGCCTCACAAATTTGTTTTTGATGAAGTGACCAGGAAGGTTGACAAGGGTAGGGCAGTAGACACAGTCTATATGGATTTGAATAAGGCATTTGATAAGGTTCCACATGGTAGGCTGCTCTGGAAGGTTAGATGAAATGGAATCTGGGAGAGCTGGCAAATTGGATACACAATTGGCTTGATGGTAAGAAGCAGAGGGTAAAAGTGGAAGGATGCTTGTTGGACTGGAGGCCTGTGACTAGCGGAGCGCCTCAGGGGTCGGTGCTGGGCACATTACTGTTTGTTATCGATATCAATGATTTAGATAAGAATGTACAAGGCATGATTACTAAGTTTGCAGATGACACTAAAATAGGCGATATTATTGACAGTGAGGAAGGTTATCAGAAATTGCAGCAGGACCTTGATCAGCTGGGGAAGTGGGCCGAGAAATGGCAAATGGAGTTTACTATAGATAAGTGTGAGGTCTTGCAATTTTGAAAGTCAAATCAAGGTAGAAGTTTCATGGTGAATGGTAGGGCCTTAAGGACTATAGTGGAACAAAGGGATCTTGGAGTCCCAGTGCATGGTTCTCTGAAAGTTGAGTCGCAGGTAGACAGGGCAGTGAAGAAGGCTTTTGGCATACTGGTCTTCATCGGTCAGGGCATTGAAAATAGAGGTTGGGAAGTTATATGGCAATTGGATGTTGGTGAGGCCGCACTTGGAGTATTGAGTTCAGATTTGGTAAACTTGCTATAGGAAGGATGTGATAAACTGTAAAGAGTGCAGAAGGAATTTACAAGGATGTTGCAATGGTCTGTGTTAGAGGGAGAGGTTTGACAAGCTAGGACTATTTTCTTTGCAGCATAGAAGGCTGAGGGGGATCTTATAGCAGTGCATAAAATCGTGAGAGGCATGGATAGGGTGAATGCACTGTCTTTTCCCAGGGTTGGGAATCGAGGGCTAGAGGGCATCAGTTTAAGGTAAGGGGGAAAGAATAAAAGGGAACCTGAAGGGCAACATTTTTTTTACACAGAGGGTGGTATGCATATGGAATGAGCTGCTGGTGGAAGTGTTTGAGGCAGGTACATTAACAACAGTTAAAAAGCATTTGGACAATTACATGGATGGGAAAGAATTAGAAGGATATAGGCCAAGTGCAGAAAAATGGGTTGAGTGTGGATGGACATTTTGGTCTGCATGAACCAGTTTGGGCTAAAGGGCCTGTCTCCATGCTGTAGGACTCTATGACTCTATAGCAAACTGAGAAACTAGAAAACACATCAGCATGTAAAGACTGCTAACAACATGGGGCGCTTTCCAACATAACACAGTTGGCACTGGCTCAAATAATACTTCAAAAATAGATCAATAGATTTTTGCTAAGTCCATTAAAGAATATGAAGCTCAGATATGGGGATGATATTAGGCTCAAGATTGTTCATAATTTTACTGATTGATAGGAAAGGCATCCGAAAATGTGAATGATGAGTTAGAGTAGGCCATCTGATTGTTTGAACCTTCTCCGTTCCATTGGATCACTGCAGATTTTATTATGGCCTCAACTCCACACCAGCCTGACCCACGCTACGCTTTGACTTTCTTGTTAAACAAGAATCTGTGACTCTACCTTAAAAGCATTCAAACCCTCTGACAGAAAATATTCTTCTTCATTGCAATCTTAAAAAGAAACTCCTTATTTACAAAATGTGTCTCCTAGGTCTAGTCTCTCCCTTGAATTGAAGTGAATTTGCATTAGCTTTAGTGTCACATGTACTCAAATGAAACACCACTTCGAGCACCATCTTAGGTACAAGGTACCTAGTACAACTTCTTCAGTACAAGTTCATGAGAGGAAACATCCTCTTAGCATCCATCCTATCTAGTTCTCTCAAAGACTTACATGTTTCCAGAAGATTACCGTGTGTTCTTTGAAACTCCAACAGATTATCTAACTTTCTCCTTACATAAGGAGCTCTTTCATCCTTGGAACCAGTCAAGTGAACCTTCTTTGAACTTTTTCAAGTGTTATTCTGTCCTTATTTAAATAAGGGGTCAAACATGCCCCAACAATACTCTATTGATGTGCTCCCAGCAATGCCCTGTATAACTGAAGCAAAACATTGAATCACAGAATTGTTATGGTGTTGAAGGAGGCCATTTAGACCATCATGCCTATACCAATTTTATTACCTAGTGCTAATTTCCTGTGTTTCCCCATATCCCTGCAAACTATTTCTATCCAAATAAGCATCCAATAACCTCTTGAATGCCTCAATTGAACCTGCCTCCACCACATGTCCTGGAATCTGAACTACTCTCTGCATAAGAACTTTTTTCTCACATCTCCCTTACTTCATTTGCATGTCACTTTGAACTCTGAGCCAGCTTCGTTTTTTTTAATCTTTTACAGGTGGATGAGCTTTTCCTTTTCAATAAACATAGCCTGTTCATGCAAACCAGCAGAAAATCTCCGTTCAGCTTTCTTTTCTCCAAGAACAGCAGGGCCAACTTCCTGAATCTATCCTGGTCACTGTAGTTTATCATTCTTGAAATCATTCTTGTAAATCACTTCTCCACTCTCTCAAATGCATTCACATATTTCCCATAATGTGGCACTCACAACTGCAAACAAAACTCCAGCTGAAGTCGATTAAGTGTTTGGTACAAGTTCAACTTCACCTCCTTGTTCTTCTACTCAATGTTTCATAGAATTAATACTTTATTAACTGTTATCCCTACCTATAATATCACCTCAATTAGACTAGATGAGATTGAGGTTCACAAGGAGGCGGTGTTAGCAATTCTGGAGAGTGTGAAAATAGATAAGCCCCGGGCTGGATGGGATTTATCCTAGGAGACTCTGGGAAGCTAGGGAGGAGATTGCAGAATCTTTGGCTTTGATCTTTATGTCGTCATTGTCTCTAGAAATACTACCAGAAGACTGGAGGATAGCAAATGTTGTCCCCTTGTTCAAGAAGGGGAGTAGAGACAACCCTGGTAATTATAGACCAGTGATCTTTATTTTGGTTGTGGGTAAAGTGTTGGAAAGGATTATAATAGATAGGATTTATAATCATCTAGAAAGGAATAATTTGATTAGGGATAGTCAACACGGTATAATGAAGGGTAGGTCGTGCCTCACAAACCTTAAGCCCAGCGTTAAAGTCATTAGCACCATCTTAGGTACAAGGTACCTAGGTATAAAATCTTCAGAATAAACTAGAAAAGTAAAGAAATAAAAAGTTCAACATTCTACCAACTCAAAGTTCTTTTGGAGTTCCACACTGTCCTCTTCACAATTTACAATTCTTTCAAGCTTATCGCTGTGTTTATCCTCCTTTCCACTTGCAATAAACAGCAACTTTTCATTCCCCTTTCTAGTCACCTGCTGTACATGAATACTAGCTTTCTATGATCCATTCATCTGGACAGCCAAATCCTTCTGTACCACAAAGTTCTGCAATGTCTTCCCATCTAATTAATATGCTGCATTTCTATTCTTCCTGTCAAATAGACAAGTTCACAATTTCCAAAATTATTCTCCATCTGGCAACCATTTACCTACTCACCTAACTTTCCTATATCATTTTGTTCTCTTCACAACTTGCTATCCCTCTTTTAGAATTAGAATTAGGTTTATTGTCACATGAGTGCAGTGAAACGTTTACAAAGTTACAGCTTACAGCACCACCTTAGTTACAAAGGTACCTGGTTACAGGATTGTAGCAAGAAATTAGAAAAATAAAAAAATAAAAAGTTCAACATTACAGTCCTTTCTGCCATCTTAGGTACAAGGTACCTAGATACAAAATCTTCAGAATAAATTCGGAAAGTAAAGAAATAAACAGTTCAACATTCGAGTTCTTCAAGCAGACTACGTCAGGCCTCACCTCCAGACTGTACCGGGCCTTGCCTCTGGTCCATGCTGAACTCAGCATTGTACTGCACAAAGGATGCAGCACTGCCCCGGGCACCAGCTTCATCACAGCTGCCAACCCATCGACTTCCTGAGTTCATGTCTGCAATTCGGGCACAACCCTCCAATGGCCCTCTGACACCCCTCCAACTTTCCCATGATGTCAAAAGATGAAAGAAAAGAGAAAGAATAAGATGGAAAAGAAGAGAGAGAAAGAGAGAGAGAGAAAAGGACACGGCCAGCCTGAAGCACACAGGCTCAGGAGTCCTAATACTCCTTACCATGTCGGTTCTGCCATCTTGTTTCAAAATAAATCCTCTGTGTCACCAGGAAATATAGCAACCAAGCATTTGGCCCCTTCACCCAAATCATTGATCTAGATTGTAAATAGTTGAGACCCCAGCACTGGTCTCTCTGGCACTCACTTGTTACAATCTTCCAACCGAAAAATGATCTATTTCCTGTTATTAATCCTTTATCTGAGCTAAAATGTTATCCTCTACAGCATGACATCTTATTTTTTGGAAGGCAGAGTTCATATGATCTCTTCATTTGATTAATCAAATTCATTTTTGCAGCAGTTTCCATGGCCATTTACTGCCACTAGCTCACATACATCATATTTTTCTCGTGAGCAATTTCCAATTTTACTAATCAACCTGTTTAGGGATGTTATTACATACCTCTGGAGCAGTGGGGGGGACTTGAACCAAATCTCTTGGTCCAGATAGGGATACTACCACTGAACCACAACAGCCCTTTGAACAATTTCCTATTGTGTGATTTTTATTCACAATAGCTCGCTTGCTAATTGTATTACTTAGTTCCAGAATCCTCCCAGGTGACTTCATTTTCTCTACAAGAATCTGTTAGTTTGATCCTTATTTCTGTGCAGAGCAGAACATTATCTGAATTAGAAAACCAAAGAATCTTTCCTCAGACAGTTGTTCCCCACTCCTCATACAGATCCATCATTAAAGTTGTTCACCTTTTCAGCTGCTCTATTCACAAAATAACATTGGGTCTTTTAAATAGCTGCAGCATTTTAAATACTGTCACAGAACTCAGTTTCGTTTCTTGACAGCACAATAATCAATCCTTGAGGGGTTTTACCAAAAGTACAGAATGCAGCATAATTAATTAGGCAGTTCTAATTAAATGGATTAGCGATCATTTATTCATTGGAAATTTATGAAATGTTACAGGGATATTATGGATCAAGAGTGATAGATATTGGATCTCATAATGATGGGTGATGAACATCAAAACTGAAGAAAATGAAGAAACAATTACAAATATTATGGCATAAATACTTCCTTTGAGAGAAATACCCTTAATACTGACAGTTTTAGATAATGAAATAACCTTTCCTCGTTCCTGTTTTTAGCATCCTATACTTTGAGGGACTTGTTGTCAGTCTGTTTGTACTGTACTTTACACTGTATCTTCCATCCAGATAAACAGAAGATATATATTAAAAAAAATTATCATATGACTGTACAATGGACAATATATGTTCTCAAAGCATCCCAAAATCTTATAGCATTTGAATTATTTCAATTCAGTCACATGGGGGCACTGTGCACAAATTACAATGAATCTAATTATTCTTTGAAATAGACAGAAATAGTGGGCAGAATCTTGTAGGAGCCTGAACAACGTGGGCTTTCGTGTGTTTGAGTTAGAATTATGTGACAAGCCTTTCTTAATGCAAGGATCGATTCACTGAAGCTTTTATGCATTTGCCAAGCAGTGAGGCAAGTTTCTCACTAGGCAGCGGCGAGCTGCCAGTTGAGGGGGATTATAGCTAAGTTTAATGGCTCATTAAACTACAACTTGTCTCATTAATATGCAGCTTCCTGTTTGACCAAATGCACCGAGCAAGCTCGAAGCTAACAATTCTCAATGTGGAAACCAGCGTGGATACCTGGCGAATTACATCCACTACTCATTGTAAAGGAACTTATATTGGAAGCTGCCATCTCAGGGCACTGGCCCCACGCATGCCATACCAACAGGCACTGATATCCATAAGAAATAGGAGTAGGCCCTTCGAGCCAGCTCCACCATTCAAGTTGATCATGGCTGATCCGATGTTCCTCACATCCACTCTCCTGCCCTTTCCCCATAACCCTTGATCACCTTCTTGTTCAAGAATCCATCTATCTCAGCCTTAAGTATACATAAAGAATCTGACCCTGCAGCTTTCTGTGATGCCGAGTTCCAAAGACTCACAACCTCTGAGAGAAGAAATTCCTCCTCATCTCAGTTTTAAATTGGTGCCCCTTTATTCTGAGACTATGCCCTCTGGTCCTAGACTCTCACATGGGGGCAAACATCCTCTCAGCATTTACCCTGTCAAGCCCTTTAAGAAATGCATACTTTTCATCTTTAAGAAATGAGATCACCTCTCAATCTTCTAACCTCTAAGTCCCAACGTGTTGAGCTTTTGCTTTACATAGCAAAACTCCATTGCAAGATAGCAGCAAGGTGGGCAGTGTTCAGGCTCCTGAGCCTGTCCATTTTGGATCGGTCACCTCCTTCCTTCTTCCTTACCTTATTTGTCTTCTTACTTTCACTTGTTCTTCCTTTCTTCAGCTTCTTCCTGTCAGACAAGACAACATCCCATGGGAGGGCGGATGGAGTGGGATTCTTGGTGAGATGGCAGGTGGCAGTGGCCTGGCCAGGCAGCACTCTCCTGACTGCAGTGGGCCCAGAGCAGGTGCTCCTGGCATTGGCAAGGAGGTATTGGCAGCTTAGTATGCCCGGGACATGGACTCCTGGCATCATCAAGGCAACAGCAGAGTCAAGGACTCCTGGTTATGGTCATGGCTAGCTGAGGAACGGGGACTCCTGGTTATGGTCACAGCAGGCCCAGGGCCAGGACTCCTGGTTATGGTGACGGCTGGCCCATAGCCAGGGACTCCTGGCTATAGTCATGGCAGGTTCAGGACGGGGGCTCATGGTTATGGTCATGGCAGGCTTGTAGCCGGGGACTGCTGGCTATGGTCAGGGCAGGCTCATAGAACATAGAACAATACAGTGCAGAACAGGCCCTTCAGCCCTCGATGTTGCATTGACCTGTGAACTAATCTAAGCTCATCAGCCTAGACTATCCCATCATCATCAATATGCTTATCCAAGGACTGTTTAAATGTCCCTAATGTGACTGAGTTGCCTATATTGGCAGGCAAGACATTCCACGCCCTCACCACTCTCTGAGTAAAGAACCTGCCTCTGACATCTGTTTTAAATCAATCACCCCTCAATGCCCACTCATACGAGCAGATGTCATCATCCTAGGAAAAAGACTCTGAAAGTCCATTCTATTTAATCCTCCAATCATCTTGTATGTCTCTATTGAATCCCCTAGGTAAAAACAATGACTGCAGATGCTGGAAACCAGATTTTGGATTAGTGGTGCTGGAAGGGCACAGCAGTTCAGGCAGCATCTGAGGAGCAGCAAAATCGACATTTCGGGCAAAAGCCCTTCATCAGGAATATCCTGATGAAGGGCTTTTGCCTGAAACGTTGATTTTACTGCTCCCCAGATGCTGCCTGAACTGCTGTGCTCTTCCAGCACCACTAATCCAAAATCTATTAAATCCCTTCTTAGTCATCTTCTCTCAAATGAGAACAGATCCAAGTCCCTCAGCCTTTCCTCATAAGATCTTCGCTCCAAACCAGGCAACATCCTGGTAAAGAGCTGAAAAATGTGTTGCTGGAAAAGCGCAGCAGGTCAGGCAGCATCCAAGGAGCAGGAGAATCGATGTTTCTGGCATAAGCCCTTCTTCAGGAATGAGGAAGGTGTGCTAAGCGGGCTAAGATAAAAGATAGGGAGGAGGAACTTGGGGGAGGGGCGTTGGAAATGCAATAGGTGGAAGGAGGTTAAGGTGAGGGTGATAGGCTGGAGAGGGGGTGGGGGAGGAGAGGTCGGGAAGAAGATTGCAGGTCAAGAAGGTGGTGCTGAATCCAAGGGTTGGGACTGAGATAAGGTGGGGGTAGGGGAAAAGAGGAAGCTGGAGAAATCTGCATTCATCCCTTGTGGTTGGAGGGTTCCTAGGCGGAAGATGAGACGCTCTTCCTCCAGGCGTCGTGTTGCCATGGTCTGGCGATGGAGGAGGCCAAGGACCTGCATGTCCTTGGTGGAGTGGGAGGGGGAGTTAAAGTGTTCAGCCACAGGGCGCCGATACAGTCATCAATGTAGCAGAGGAAAAGGTGGGGTTGGTGCCAGTGTAGCTGCGGAAATCTCTGCATACTTTCCAGTGCTTCCACATCCTTCCTGTAATGGGGTGACCAGAATTGTGCACAATATTCCAAGTGCGGCTGCAATAACGTTTTGTACAGTTGTAGCATGACAACCGGAACTCAATCCCTCTACCAATAAAACCTAACACACCGTATGTCTTCTTAACAGCGCTATCAACCTGGGTGGCAACTTTCAGGGATCTATGCACATGGACACCAAGATCCCTCCGCATATCCACACTACCAAGAATCTTTCCTTTGACCCAGTGCTCTGCCTTCCGGGTTATTCTTTCCAAAGTGAATCACCTCACATTTATCTGCATTGAATTCCATTTGCCACTTTTCAGCCTAATTTTACACATTATCTAAGTCTCCCTGCAACCTGCAACATTATTCCACACTGTCCACCGACTTTAGTGTCATCTGCAAACTTACTAACCCATTCACCTATGCCTGCGTCCAAAAATGACAAACAGCAACAATCTCAACACCACTCCTAACTGGACTCCAGGCTGAATATTTTCCAACAAGCACCACTTGTTGCCTTCTCACTGAAAGCCAGTTTCTAATCCAAACTGCTAAATCACCTTCAATCCCATGCCTCCGCATTTTCTCCAAAAGCCTATCATGTGGAACCTTATCAAAGGCTTTATTGAAGTCCATGTATACCATGTCAACTGCCCTACCCTTATCCACATTCTTGGTCACCTTCTCAAAAATCTCAATGAGGTTTGTGTGACACGACCTGCCCTTGATGAATCCATGTTGACTATTTCCAATCAAATTGATGCTTGCTAGATGATTATAAATCCCTTATAATCCTTTCCAAAACTTTTCCTACAACAGACATAAGACTCACTGGTCTATTATTACCTGGGTCATCTCTACTGCCCTTCATGAACAATGGTACAACATTTGCAATCCTCCAGTCTTAGAGTCATAGAGATGTACAGCATGGAAACAGACCCTTTGGTCCAACCCGTCCATGCCGACCAGATATCCAAACCCAATCTAGTCCCACCACGCAGCACCCGGCCCATATCCCTCCAAACCCTTCCCATTCATATACCTATCCAAATGCCTCTTAAATGTTACAATTGTACCTGCCTCCACCACTTCCTCTGGCAGTTCATTCCATACATGTACCATCCTCTGTGTGAAAAAGCTGTCCCTTAGGTCTCTTTTATATGTTTCCCCTCTCACCCTAAACCTATGCCCTCTAGTTCTGGACTCCCCGACCCCAGGGAAAGGACTATATCTATTTATCCTATCCATGTCCCTCATAATTTTATAAACCTCTATAAGGTCTCCCCTCAGCCTCCAACACTCCATGGAAAACAGCCCCAGCCTGTTCAGCCTCTCCTTATAGTTCAAATCGTCCAACCCTGGCAACATCCTTGTAAATCTTTTCTGAACCCTCTAGTACTAAACCTGTCAACAATGATGATTCAAAGATCAAGGCCAAAAGCTGGGCCATCTCCTCCCGAGCATCCCAGAGAATTCTTGGAAAAATCCCATCAAGCTCAGGGGACTTATCTACTTTTACACCTTCTCAAATTGATAACATCTCCTCCTTACTAA
This sequence comes from Chiloscyllium plagiosum, assembly GCF_037043375.1. Classification (NCBI taxonomy): domain Eukaryota; kingdom Metazoa; phylum Chordata; class Chondrichthyes; order Orectolobiformes; family Hemiscylliidae; genus Chiloscyllium; species Chiloscyllium plagiosum. The sequence goes on along the minus strand of NW_028270139.1, from coordinate 92,038,312 downwards.
CCTCAGTCCTTTCAAGTCTAATTGCCCATATTTCATTCTTCTCTTCTGCAATATTCTACTTTTCCTGAGTGAAAACAGATGAGAAATATTCGTTTAGTACCTCTCCGATCTCCACAGGGTCCAAACTTCCCATTTCTGCCTTTGACAGGCCCTATTCCTACCCAAGTCATTTTTTATTCCTCACACGCCTATAGAAAGGGTTCTCCTTTATTCTACCTGCGAAAGACTGTTCATATCCCCTCCTTGCTCTTCTTAACTCTCTCTTTAAATGTTTCCTAGATAATCTGTAACTCTCCGCTGCCTCATCTGAAACATCTCATCTCAATGTCACAATGTTACGCTGAACAAGAGATACAATTTCTTTCGTAAACCACAGTTCCCTTACCTTATCACTTCCTCCCTGCCTGACAGGGACATACCTATCAAAGACACGCAATACCTGTTCCTAAAACCAGCTCCACATTTCGATTGCCGACATCCCCAGTATTTTGCTGCCCCATTCTATGTCTACTAAGTCTTGCCTAATCACATCATAATTGCCCTTCCCTCATCTATAACTCTTGCCCTGTGGCATGTACCTATCCCTTTCCATCACTAAACTAAACGTAATCGAACTCAGGACCAGGGACACCTGGTTATGATCACGACAGGCTTGGAGCCGGAGACTCTTGGTTATGGTCATGGCTGGCTCAGGGCTGGGGACTCCTGGTTATGGTCACAGCAGGCCAGGGCTGGGGACTCCTGGTTATGGTCATGGCTAACCCAGGGCTGGGGGTTCCTGGTTATGCGACGAGTGTGGGCTCATTATGTGACCTGTTGTTGGCAAGGTGGGCCGAGCGGTGAAGATATGGCATCAGAAGAGTGACAGCTCCTACATTGGCATGTCTGGCACAGGGGCAGAGGGTTAGCGGCACAGGTGTCATTAGTCAGTCAACTCAGAATTCATGGCGGAAGTAATGGAATGAAGATGGACATTCTTTCAGTTATATATTTTTATTTTTAAACTATTCAAAATGGTGCCGGATTGTGGCAACAGTTGAAGCTTTTCACTGTGCTTTACTGTATTATTCACTAGTACCAGAATCATCCTAGTGAGCCTTCTCTGAATTGTTGCCAATGACATAAATATATTTCTTAAATGAAGGGTCTACGTCTGCTCACACCACTTTGCAGTCTCACCAGCACCTTGTCGAGTTGCAGTAAGATTTCCCTTCTCTGTTACTCCAACCCCCTTGAAATAAGGGCCAGCATTCCAGGTGCTTCCTGATTATCTACTGTACCTGTGTACTAGCTTTCTCTGTTTCATGTACAATTCCCCCCAGTGTCTTTGAGTTGCAGTTTTTCTACAAGTATGCTCTTTTCCCCCCTTCCAAAATGAATAATTTTGTATTTTCCCACTTTACATTCCATTTACCAACTTTTTTGCTCCTTTTTTAAACTAACAATATTTCTCTATAAACTGTTTGCATTTACCTCACAACTTGTCTTTCCACCAATCCTTGTGTTACCTGCAAATTCGGATATAGTACATTCACTTCCTTCCTCCAAGTCATTAGCATATATTGTAAATAGTTGGAGTCTCAATGCTGATCCCTGTGGAACCTCACTGGTTACAGGTAAACAACCTGAAAAAGAACCCCTTGTCCCCACTCACTATATCCTGCCCATGAATCAATGCTCTATCCATGCCAATATACCACCTCCAACACCATGGTCTCTTATTATATGACATAGCCTTTTGTGAGGTAGCTTGTCAAATGCCTCTGAACAAATACTACACATCTACCGGTTCCCTCTATGCATTCCAGCTGAGATATGTGCCAGCTTTTAAGCATCCTCATGATATATTTCTGACCCATTCTGACCAATCTGCTTCATTCTGGATGGCATTGGCAGCTGTCACTTGTAATGATGCAGCAAGGACAATGTGTGTTCAGGCACACACACCCAGCTCATAGACTGGACCTAGCTTTATCTCAGGGCTGTTCGCTGGCTGTCATTGCACTCATTCACTATCAGCATTGCTGCATGCCCACGATCCTCCTGCTTTGACTCACCTTTTTGTGTTTTGTCCACTCAGCCAAGCTCACATTACTTCTGTTTTGACTTGCTGTTTTGAACAGACTAAGAGGAAGAAAGCATATTGTGGTTGGCAGCAGGCCTCAGTCAAGTTAAGGGAGGTAGACTTGGTCAGAATGTAAGGGCAGCCTATGACAGCAATCCAGGGCTTGGTTATGGCCAGTCAGCAGTTTGGAATGGTAAGAGTCAGGATGTGCTCTAGATAGAGGGTGGGGAGCTGAATGTCAGGAATCCAGCTTGATTCTTTCTGTTGTCAGATGTCTTCAACTGACTTGGTCTGCTGTTCCTTCATTGTCACTGGGTCAAAATTCTGGCACACCATCCTCAACAGCATTGTGGGAGTCCTACAGCAAGTACATTGTAGCAGTTCAAGAAAGCAACTGAATGCAACCTTCTCAAGGGAAACTAGGAATGGGCAATTAATGCAGGCTGAGTAGGAGATGCCCACATCTACTGAATGAATGAAAAAAAATGGTTTGACAAGGCTGTTTGTTTCCTTTGGGCGTTCTATGAGACACTCAACAGCTTCCAACTGTTTTAATAGGATGTGTGAATTTTGTTTATATGGTGGATAGCAGGTAAGGGTGTGATAAAGTGAGAGAGCTGAATGCAAGGTGGTGTTTAAAGTAGTTATCAAGTTTACAATATATAAGTAGATGAGCCAACAGTTGTACCAAGCTGATATTTGTAAGAACAGTATCTTTTACATTGCTCACTCTGGCCTCTCTTTCTATCTTGGAGCTAGTCAGAAGTCACATGACACAAGGATATAGTCCAATATGTTTATCTGAAATCACAAGCTTTCAGAGCATAACCTTTTCGCCAAGTAGTCAAAGGGCTACGCTCCAAAAGCTTGTGATTTTAAATAAACCTGTTGAATCATAACCTGGTGTCATGTAACTTCTAATTTTGTCTACCCAAATCCAACACATCATGTCTCGGAGCTGAAAGACCTGTCCACAGATCTCTCAGGATGTGAATGCCACGAAGGTCTCATGTCTTGGCAGTGTCAAACAAAAAGGCAGGATAGTTGATAATGAAATTATACTCTTTTCTCAATTCCCACAACATGAAAATCTGGCCCTCCAAGCGAAAAGCAAGACAGTAATGCTATACATTTATAGACATGAGCATCACTGGCAAGGCTTCTGGTGGAGTATGGTGTCCAATTCTGCACCCCACACTTTAGGAAGTGAAATCAAAACCTTGGAAATGAGGTGGAGCAGATTTGCTAGAATGATACCAGGAGTGAAGGACTTATGAAAAAAAAATAAAGAACTTGGGATTGTTCACTACAGAGCAGAGAAAATCAAATGGAGTTTGATGGAACCCTTAGACAGAATGTGTTTCTACTAAAAGGGGAATTGATAATTTGATGACAAAGATTCATGTAATTGACAAAAATAAACAGGATCAGTTGGGAGATTTTTCTAATGCAGCAAGTTGTTATGATCTGCATGCATTTCCTAAAAGGATGGTAGAAGTGGATTGGCAGCAAATGTTGGATAAATCTGAAACATTGACCAAGGGATAGCGTCATTATCCAAAAGCCAGCACAAGGCACAAAGCAGATGAGCCATTATCTTCTCTATTGGATGGTTCAAATCAGACAAACAGAAATATGCTTGCCATTGAAGTAACTTAAGCAGCACAGAAGAAATTAAGCTAATGAAGTGGGAACGAATACTGAAGACAAATTAAAGTGCAATGGAGATAGAATCAACATAGAAGCCACATGATCTGATTTCAAGCAGAACAAACAGATAGCAGCTGACTTGTATAACTAAATGAGGAACTACTGACAAAGCAAATAAAAAACATTCCATTTAAGGGTAAATTGAAAGGAACTAGAAATACTTTGAATAGATTCAAAGTGTTGAGTCTTTTGCCTATAAGATGGTTTGCAGGCACCATAACTGTCACACTAAAATTATTCAGCTCCAAAACAGTTCAGCAAAGTTGATCAAACAGTCGACAAGTTGGTGTCTGTACACGTGAATTTTATTTTAATTTTTTGGAGAACACAAAATGTTCTCCAGATATCTGAAAGGTAATAAACAGAGCAACACTGGGGGTAGGAGTTAAATTAAATAACCCCCTCAAAATAGGAGCAGGATTGCAATGTGAATTGAACTCTCACTGACTGAGAACGAGATACTGCTCCCCGAGCTTGTGCTGAGGCTCACTGGCATACTGCAGAAGGCCTGCCACAGAAATGTTGGCGTGGGAACACGGTGGTGGGTTGAAGTGGCAGGCAACTGGATGTTCGAGGTCAGTTTTGCAGACAGGACATAGGTGTTCTGTCTGCATTTCATTCCCCCCATTGTGAGCAGTGAATACAGTAGACCAGACTGAGTGAAGTGCAGGTAAATTGCGGCTTCACGTAGAAGTTGTATCTGGGGCTTTGGATGGTGAGGAGGTAAATGGGCAAAGTATACCTTCACAATTGCATGGGAAGGTGCTGTAGGGGTTGGGGAAATGTTGGGAGTGAAGGAAGAGTGGACCAGTGAGTGACCGGAGTGAGTGGTCCCTGCAGAGGTTTGACAAGGGAGGGCAGGGGTGGGGAATATGTATCTGGTGGTGGCATCCCACTGGAGATGGCAGAAATGGAGGCTAATGATCCTCTGGATATGGATGCTGGGGGGATGGTAGGTAAGGACAAAGGGGACCCTATTGCTGTTGTGGGAGGGTGGGGGGGGGGGGGGGTTGGTGGGGGGTGGTGGTGGCAAGGGCAGAAGTGCAGGTGATGGGTCAGACCTGGCTGAGAGGCTTGTCAACAATGATGCTGTGGAATCCTTGGATAAATTAGAAGGAGATGTTGGGAGTCAATGAGGAGTATACCAAAGTTTTTTTTCCAGCTACTAACATTTCTGATGAAGTATCACTGGATTCAAAACATTACCTCCAGTTTTATTCCCACTGATGCTGCCAGATCTACCGTGTTTGTCCAGCAATTTCTGTTTTTGTTTCAGATTCACAGCATCTGTAGCTTCCTGTTTTATTTGTGTTTAACTCACTGCTATACCTTTTCTTGGTATTCCCACCATGAAGAGGTTCTGCTCATCTCTCCAAGGATTTCTGTTCTAACTTTTCTTCTTGATCACTATTGTTACTTTTGTGTTTTGAATCCCCTCAGGATCAGAGGTATCTCTGTGATGTGCAATATTCCTTACAGAGTTGTTCTTGCTGCATCCTGGGATCCACACTCAGTGCCATGGGCTGTATTATGCACACTCTCAACTTCTTTCTCTATCAGCACTGCCTCACACTGGCTCACAGCTGCCTTGCACTTTCAATTCTACTTCATTCTCCAGCTTGTTCAATGTTGTAACATGAAAATGTACCTCTTCCTTTAGGAATGCAAGCTGGAATGACTCAGAGATATCCACACCCCTCTGGAACATTGCTGCACCCCCCTTCCCTCTGACTCTATCCTTTCTCCTGACCCCACCACCTATGAGGTATTCACCATCCATTCTGACCTTCCACTCTCTGATACTGAATCTTCTTGTATTCAGCAAAAGTCTTAGTTTTATTGCTCTGCACTCCCACCTCAATGGACTTTGGGCATAGCATGACAGTGAACTTTTCTTCCATCACCTTCCCCTCTGTGCCCAGTTGTTTGGACAAGTTTTGCTTCTGAATTTGGTGTTTATTTTTTAATATTGACAATGCAGAAACTCTTCCTTCGTCCTGCCTACATCAGTGGTACCTTCATGGACTGTGATACTTGGATCCTCCCTCTCTCCATAGCAAGCTCCCCTCCAGCCCTGATTGGATGTCTCAAACCCTGGCACCATGCAGGCATCATTGCCATCAGGCAGACTATGGTGCCAATACTTCTAACTGTAGGGTCTCAAATTAACACTGCATTCCCTCTTACTACCCCTCTTGAATGGTTTCTCGGCACCATGGTGCCATGGTCAATTAGTTAATCCACCCTGCAACCTTCCGAATCTTACCCAAACAAGCTGAAAGAACTCCAAAGCTGCCAGACAAATCCAAAGGCTGAGACTGCTGAACCTCTGCTGCCTGAATCCCTTTTCCTGCCTCACTGACACCATCCTGCCCTGACACTGACTAAATCAAAAATTCTTACCTTAAGAGGTGTGACTGCCTCCTTGTACAAAGAGTTCAGGGGCCCATCCCCCTCCCTGATAAATCACATTGTGTGCAGTTCAGACTCCAGTAATGAACTTTGATGTGAAGATACTCAGATTTCAGCACATACCTCAGATGTGTTTGGATCACACAAGCATCCAGCAGCTCCAACATGCTGCACCTGTAACACCACACTTGACTTGCCATTCTTTAAAGTGTTTGATGTAATTATTTAATTATGATATTGAATTATATAGTTAATCTTGTTTATTATGTATTTGATTAACCTTAATACCTGCTGCTGATGGTTTGCTTTGGTTTTAATGGGGTTTGCATGAAATTAATCAATTGAAAAACATGAATGATTTACTGGTGATGGTTAATAGAATGAAAATAAATACAACATGCTGAAAAATATCATTCAATAAGAGCACTTTTGGATATAAAGAAAACAGAAGCAAAACAGCTGTTATACAATTTTGAACTTCAGCAATAGAATAAAACTTCATCACTTAGTATGAGTGCCTAACACCACATAAAGTCCTGATGACGGGCTTATGCCCGAAACGTCGACTCCCCTGCTCCTCAGTTGCTGCCTGACCTGCTGTGCGTTTCCAGCACCACACCTTTTGACCACATAAAGTCCGCCAGCAAAGATTGAAGGGAAGGAGCATTGTGAATGCTGGCGGTTTGATTGATTTGGATATTGGGTTGAAAAAAAATGTGACCATGGCTGATCATAGGAGAGAGTCTGCACCAATATTTATGAACGCTGCACTGAATGTCTTAGTGGAAGATTTGGAAATCTTACTCTCGGCATGCCAACCAACCTTCAGACATACACTTCATGGGCAGTATCGAGAGATCGAGATGGAGATAAATGTCGAGTGTCTAGAGCCAAGAACCTGATGTTTAATGATCTCAAACAAAATGTCAGTGAGTGCATTTTCAAATGTCATGTTCCACAAACTTCACTACTAGCCTCATCACTTTTCAAATTATGACAAATGTATTACTTGCCCAAAACAATCTCCATCAATCAGGAATATTGGTTTTATCTCAACTTCACTTACTTAGTTCTGTAGCAAGGCTTTGGTTTGCATTTTAAGCCTGCACCCATTGCCAACTATTTAAAAATCACAGCTTAATTTTCCAAACATAAGAACACCACCACCTTATGGTTCCCCTCCCAGATATTCATCATCCTGATTTGGAAGTGTGACAATACCGTCCCTTTCACAAGGGTATTTTGTCCTTGACTTTTTTTCAAAAGGGGTCGTAAAGTCAGAGGTGCCGATATGTTTAGAAATGGCTACTTTAAACAATGGCCGTGGTGTGGCCAGTTCTCCCAGTTCAGTTTTTTTTTCTAGTTTGGTTTGTTTCAGCAGGCAGTCAGAAACTGTTCATAGCAGAGAAGCTGTTCCTGTGAATTAAAGTTCCATGCTTCAACAGATGTTTCTTGCCTGACTCTTCTCTCTGCAATCTCTCCTGCCTGTAAGAACCTGAGTTTGAATTTACCATATGCCAAGGGATGTGTTTATAGGATGTTGTGGATATTGGCATTGCTCTTTCATTAAGTTGTGATTTCAAGTTGGTTGGGTTTCCATAAAGTTAAAGTTTTCTACATCCTGTTTTCTTTTGTTTGTGTTTCAACCGTAGAATATAAATAAATGTTGTTTTGCTTAAAGCCGAGTGGTTTGACCAGCTGCATCACTCCTGGAATATCCACTTCACATCTGCCTTTAAAATAAGGAAAAGTTAGGGTCTGCACTACCTTCCTAAGGCGTTTTTGGGGGAGGTGGGGTGGGGGGGGGTCGGTGCTCTGGCCTGATCTATAACAGATGTATCATTTCCTTAATTGCTGGTGAATAAATACCTTGAACTCCCTCCATAAAATGCGGTGAGCATATATACACCTCGCAAATTACAGTGGTTCAAGAAGAGAGCTCAACATTACCTTCTCAAGTGCAATTAATGATGGCTTAAAAATGCTGGCCTAGTGACCAATGGACACATGCCAGGAACAAACAAATAAATGACCAGGAGCAGGAGGAGGCCATTCAGCAGAGGAGTTAAATGAGGACATGGTGTGGCAAGGGAAAAGAAAATTGGTAGATGTATACACCCAAATACGTAGTGCATTAGGAAACTTCCCAAAAAGCCTACATTCAATGTCAAGAAGCATGAAAGAGTCACAGGCATCAATTTATATAGAGTGCTGGATTTCATGCAAGGTCTGAAGCCTATGGTTTCCAGTGTATAAAATGAGCAGCTCCATCCGCTCACTGGTGGGATCTATTATGATGCAGCATTTGAAGGGTAATGCCTCCATTGCATCATAAACTGCATCAAAACTGCAACTAACCAACGTCTGAGCACTAAAGTGAAACCCCAGACTACCCTTTCAGCTTGTTGCCATAAAAGCTCAAACTGCTGCCTTCAGGCCTCTGGATACCAGCTTTCAGCATGATGGAACATTCCACCCCTCTGTCCAAGTGGATTACTAGATTAACTGAAGTGCTATCCCATTGAAGTGGCACGGCTCCATGGAGCTATACCCTCTCAGATGTTGTCACTCTCAGGGTTACCTGCTGTCACTCTGCCCTGTTGCTTGTCAGAGCCAGCTCATATGGTTGCAGACCAAGCTAAAATGCTGTCACCCATGACTATGTGCAGAACTGCTTGGGATCATCTTCCAAAGCCTTCTGTAGTCCCCTCCACTGAAGGTTAGCAACTTTCTAGCAGCCATTCCGTAGGACTGGAGAGGAACCTATCAGGAACATTAGGCATTGATATGTGGAGAGGTACTGAGGAATCGGTTGACTGTTGCATACAGTGGAAGATGAATTATATATTTGGTTAAGAATGTGTATTTGGCTTTGGTTTTTATCTTGCATTGTGAGAATGTGAACATTAACCCAAATATTCCAATGGTCAGATACTTACTTGAGCAGTGCAGGCTGGGATTGTGCATCAAGGCCATCTGAATTCGTCTATGGGAATTGTCTGGGAAATTGAAGATCCTGATGGATCTCAGATCCTCTTACATCTGAGACCGTCCAAAAAAACCCCCTTAACAACAGAAAACTAGGATGATTCTGTTTCCATTAAGTTGATAGTTATCCAGGAAATGTTACGCAACTAGAAATTATTAAGCTGGGCAATTATTAAGCTGGCCTCCCGACTTGCCACACCTCCCCACGAACTATACCTCCCTGACCTCTTACACTCCCTAAACCATCCGCCTACAGACACTTGACAATGACGCCCCATTAAATTACCTCCAAACCCAACACAGAGGTCACTACCCAGAGGTCCTGCATTCCCTCAACCTCCCACCACCACCCCGCCCGGAACTCCTTGGACCCTATAACAACTCTCTGTTTCCTTCCAACCTCCCTCTCCCACTCTCCTGCTGCTGGTCTGAATCCTTGGGAGCTGACCTCTGCCACCCCCCTCCAGGACTTGACACCGTTCCTATAGCCAAACCCAACATCTCTCCCACCATCACCATCACCCCTACACATCCACTCCTCGCCAGTTGCACAATCCTATCCATCATTTACCTGCCATTCCAACAATCTGGCACCCTGCCCATCTGGCACCTGGGTACCTTCTCCTTCTGGCAGCCCACTCATTGTCCAACTTCTCACTGACAGGTAGTGCCAAGGGCTGTTCCCTCATGATGCCAAGATTGAGTAGCATGCCATATATCATGAGATCTACTCATAAGTACTCCAAGCCATTCCAGTACAGTCCAAGTGGAGGATACCAATGGTCTGTTTTGAAAAATCACTAATAGCAGAAAATATCCCATTGCGTGCATCAAAGATGGGTGAGTCCAGCCTAAAAGTGAAAACGTTTGAAACATTTGCATCTATCTTCAGTCAAATGTGTTGAGTGGATGATCTATCTCAGCCTCCTCCAGTGATTCCTAGCATCACAGATACCAGTCTTCATCCAATTCGATTCCCTCCACATGATATCAAGAAACCGCACTGGATAATGTAGAGTCTGTGGGCCCTATCAACATTCTGGCTACAGTACAGAAGACCACATGCACGTTCCCCCTCCTAGCTGCTCACCATCCTAACTTAGAAACATATCGCTGTTCCTTCACTGTTGCTGGGTCAAAATCCTGGAATTCCCTCCCTAAGCGCATTGTGCATCTACCGACAGCTGACAGATTGCAGCTCACCACTACCTTCTTAAGGGGAAGTAGGGACAAGCAATAAATGCTAGCCAGCCAGCAATGCCCATGATCCCACTAATGAAAGAAAAATAATCAAATATTTTTGAAAGTTTTATTTCTCATCTGCATTGCTTTTTACTTTATGTTTCATGTTTCAAAAGTAAGATTTTTTAATTAACTCTTCTGTTGAAATCATTAAATAGCGAGAAGAAGTTGAAAGATGAAGGCTGCCAGATGGTAGCCAGATGAGGAAATGTAGATATCATCAGATTATTGAATTCCTTTTGTGGTTGAAAATTCAGTTGAGACATCAGTGTTTTCCGGTAGTTCCCCACTGCTAGAATGAGTTCATGTTTAAACATTCTGAAGCTGTCAGAGGTAGTAGAAGTAAATTTAGAATGGTTTTCTCTGACACTCCAACTCATCTAATGGTAAGTGGTTTGTTCAGTTAGACTTTGCTGTGGCTGTAGAACTATAGTGATCAAGTTCTGTACAAATAGCGAGAAAAATTACTTGTAAATTGACGGAAACAAAAAGACCCCAAAGAATTATATATTCTGCCAGACTTGTCCTTTATAATTTTGGAAACTATCCTTGTCATATCAATCTTGAAATTTTCAGAGATTATGAATCAAGCTAATATAAAACATTTGGGATTAAAATCATTGTTTTTTCTTGGTGATGGCATTTTTACCTCTATAATTCATTGGTGTGTTGAAAGCAGGGTCATTTTGTTTTCTCAACAATGAGCAGCTTATGGTTGACTGAGCTTGCTGTGGATATAAGAGTCCATTTGCAGAATGCTGCAGCTAGCACCGGACTTGGTTCAGCAGTAGTATATACCAAAATAAAATTGTGCTCCTGGATGTTCGAGCACATAATTTAATTGTGAACTCGTTGAATTGAACAAGCATTTCCCTATGCCTTTTCTCATTGCATCCCTTTTTAAAAAATTTTCCAAGTGTATATTCACCTTTGCTCTTCTCACTCTGGCCTTGTATGTATTCTTCCTCTTTCTACTCTGTCTTTCGTTTCCAATGGACTGAACCATCCTTTCTAAGGGTTTGCTCCATCACCCCACATTCAAGACATGCCAGAGATGTTTCTCTTCAGCATCTCCTTTTCTTACCACATCAAACATTCCCCAGTATGCCTCCGTCATTACATCTGGTCATAAATTGATCATTGGCTTCAACTCCACTTCCCCAGGCACTCCCCATTTCCCTTAATTCCCTGACAGACCATACAGTTGTCTATCTCAGCATTAAATATATGAAGTGATGACATATTCATAACTCCTCTGGGGTACAGAATTCCAAAGATTCACCCTCAAGTGAGAGAAGAAATTTCTCCTTAGTTCAGTCCTAAATGACTGAGCCTTTACACTGAAATTGTTGTCATGTGTTCTGTACCCCCCTATCAGAGGAAATAACCTTGCATTATCCACCCTGACAAGCTCCTTTATAGGTTGGAGTTTTATTCAGCTGATAGGTGACTTGTTCACTGATTGAAGAAATTATAGAAGACACCGTGGGACTAATGGAGAGCCATGATGGACAGTGCCTTCCCTGCAGTTGGGTTCCCTGTTACTGAAAATGCTCCTCTCTCAGAACTGTTCGCCATCAGAGGTCGACAAGCTGTCAGTGTCAGAAGGAAGCATTCAATTGCACTCATCAGTCACCCAGGATCATTGAGGGAGTGAAGACCAAAAGTGAGTGAAGGCAGGAGGGATGTTGAGGGGTAGGAGTTGGCCTGACACCAGGGTAGAGGCAAGGACAGCTTTCAGTAGCCACTCTCATGGCCAATGTCCAGTCTCTTGTTGGAAAAGACAGTTGTCGTTCATTTAATCCTGGAGCCATCATTAAATTGCAGTGGTGTTTTAAAAAATGTATTCATGGAACATGGACACTCCTGGCCAGACCAGTATTTATTGTCCACCCCTAATTTGCCCAAAGGTCAGTTGACCATATTGCTATGCAAAGACAATATATTTTCTTCCCTAGAGGGCATTAGTGAACTAGACGTGTTTTTACAACAATTGACAATTGTTTCATGGTCATCATTAGACTATTATTTTCAGTTTTTATTTTTTACTGAGTTAAAATTCCACCACCTACCATGGTGTGATTTGAATCTGTGTCCCCAGAATACTACCTGGATTCCTGGATTAATAGGTATAATGATAATACCACTGGGCCAACGCCTTCTACTGACCCACTGTCAAGTAAACCATTAATGAACCTAACAGAAATTGCCTCACCAATATCTTGGAATTCTATTCTGGATTAGTGGTGCTGGAAGAGCACAGCAGTTCAGGCAGAATCCAAGGAGCTTCGAAATCAATGTTTCGGGCCCGAAATGTCGATTTCGAAGCTCCTTGGATGTTGCCTGAACTGCTGTGCTCTTCCAGCACCACCAATCCAGAATCTGGTTTCCAGCATCTGCAGTCATTGTTTTTACCTCTTGGAATTCTATGTCAACCTTTTTCACCCGCTAGCTTAATTGAGTAGGGACATTGAACATAGAACATAGAACATAGAACATAGAAGAATACAGCGCAGTACAGGCCCTTCGGCCCTCGATGTTGCGCCGATCCAAGCCCACCTAACCTACACTAGCCCACTATCCTCCATATGCCTATCCAATGCCCATTTAAATGCCCATAATGAGGGAGAGTCCACCACTGCTACTGGCAGGGCATTTCATGAACTCACGACTCGCTGAGTAAAGAACCTACCCCTAACATCTGTCCTATACCTAACCCCCCCCTTAATTTAAAGCTATGCCCCCTTGTAATAGCTGACTCCAAACGTGGAAAAAGATTCTCACTGGCGACCCTATCTAAACCCCTAATCATCTTATACACCTCTACCAAGTCACCCCTAAACCTTCTTTTCTCCAATGAAAACAACCCCAAGTGCCTCAGCCTTTCCTCATACGATCTTTCTACCATACCAGGCAACATCCTGGTAAACCTCCTCTGCACCCGTTCCAGTGCCTCCACATCCTTCCTATAGTATGGCGACCAAAACTGCACACAATACTCCAGATGCGGCCGCACCAGAGTCTTATACAACTGCAACATGACCTCAGTACTCCGGATCTCAATTCCTCTACCAATAAAAGCCAGTACGCCATATGCCTTCTTCACCGCACTATTTACCTGGGTGGCAACTTTCAAAGGTTTGTGTACATGGACACCAAGATCCCTCTGCTCATCCACACTACCAAGTATCCGACTGTTAGCCCAGTACCCCATCTTTTTATTACTCTTACCAAAGTGAATCACCTCACACTTAGCTACATTGAACTCCATTTGCCACCTTTCTGCCCAGTTCTGCAGCTTATCTATATCCCGCTGTAACCTGCCACATCCTTCCTCACTGTCTACAACTCCTCCGACTTTCGTATCATCCGCAAACTTGCTCACCCAACCTTCTAACCCCTCCTCCAGGTCATTTATAAAAATGACAAACAGCAATGGTCCCAAAACAGATCCTTGCGGAACACCGCTAGTGACGGCACTCCAAGATGAACCTTTGCCATCAACTACTACCCTCTGTCTTCTTCCAGCCAGCCAACTCCTAATCCAAACCTCCAACTCACCCTCAATGCCATACCTCCGTATTTTTTGCAGTAGTCTACCATGGGGAACCTTATCAAACACCTTACTAAAATCCATATACACCACATCTACTGCTTTCCCCTCGTCCACCTCCTTAGTCACCTTCTCAAAGAATTCAATAAGGTTTGTGAGGCACGACCTGCCCTTCACAAAACCATGCTGACTATCCTTGATCACATTATTCCTATCCAGATGTTCATAAATCCTATCCCTTACAATTCTCTCTAAGATTTTGCCCACAACAGAAGTGAGACTCACTGGCCTATAGTTACTAGGGTTATCCCTACTCCCCTTCTTGAACAAGGGAACCACATTTGCTAGCCTCCAATCTTCTGGCACTACTCCTGTAGACAACGAGGACATAAAAATCAAGGCCAATGGCTCTGCAATCTCCTCCCTTGCTTCCCAGAGAATCCTAGGATAAATGCCATCAGGCCCAGGGGACTTATCTATTTTCACCCTTTCCAGAATTTCCAACACCTCTTCTCTACATACCTCAAAGCCATCCATTCTACTTAATTGTGACTCAGTACTCACATTGACAACAATGTCCTGTTCCTGATTGAATACTGACGAAAAGTATTCATTCAGTGTCTCCCCAATCTCTTCAGCCTCCACACGCAACTTCCCACTACTATCCTTGACTGGACCTATTCCTACCCTAGTCATTCTTTTATTCCTGACATACCTATAGAAAGCTTTAGGGTTTTCCCTAATCCTACCAACTAAGGACCTTTCATGTCCCCTCCTTGCTGCTCTTAGCTCTCTCTTCAGGTCCTTCCTGGCTACCTTATAACTCTTAATTGCCCCAATTGAACCTTCACGCCTCATCTTTACATAGGCCGCTCTCTTCCATTTAACAAGGGATTCCAATTCCTTATTAAACCACGGCTCCCTCACACGACCCTTTCCTCCCTGCCTGACGGGTACATACTTATCAAGGACACTCAATAGTTGCTCCTTGAACAAGCTCCACATATCAATTACACCCTTGCCTTGAAGCTTACTTTTCCAGGCCACACATCCTAAGTCATGCCTCACAGCATCATAATTTCCCTGCCCCCATCTATAACTCTTGCCCTGTAGTGCACACTTATCCCTCTCCATCACTAGAGTAAAAGTCACTGAATTGTGGTCACTGTCCCCAAAGTGCTCACCTACCTCTAATTCTAACACCTGGCCTGGTTCATTACCCAGAATCAAATCCAGTATGGCCTCACCTCTTGTTGGCCTATCTACATATTGTGTCAGGAAACCCTCCTGCACACATTGGACAAACACTGACCCATCTAACGAACTTGAGCTATAGCTTTCCCAATCAATATCAGGAAAGTTAAAGTCCCCCAGAACAACCACCCTATTACTTTCACTCTTCTCTTGAATCATCCTCGCAATCCTTTCTTCTACGTTTCTAGGACTATTAGAAGGCCTGTAAAAAACTCCTAACAGGGTGAGCTCACCTTTCCTATTCCTAACCTCAGCCCAAACTACCTCAGATGGCGAGTCTTCATCCATCGTCCTTTCCACAGCTGTAATACTATCTTTGACAAGCAATGCCACACCTCCCCCTCTTTTACCCCTACCTCTGTCCCTACTAAAACATTTAAACCCTGGAACCTGCAACAGCCAATCCTGTCCCTGTTCTACCCATGTCTCCGTAATAGCCACAACATCGAAGTCCCAGGTACCAACCCACGCTGCAAGTTCACCTACCTTATTTCGTATACTTCTTGCATTGAAGTATACACACTTAAAACCACTTTCCTGTTTACAGGCACCCTCCTTTGAAATTGATGCCATGTTCCTAACCTCCCTACACTCCAGGTCCTGTACCCTAAAGCTACAGTAGAGATCTATTGAAGTAGAGATCTCTCCCACAGTAAGGTCAGCCTGTGCACCATGTTTCCCACTAGAATAGTCTGTATTAAATTCAGTCCATCATCTTGAACATTGCATTGAGATCCTCTAGGAGAAAGTGAGATCCTCTCCTAAACCCCAGAGACTGGTGACCCAACTTATTCACCTTCTCACCAAAGGAGAACTCTCTGATCCTAGAGAGCAATCCAGTGATCCTTCATTGTACTTTATCCATAATTTACAAGAATCGCATTTCTTTAAAAATAATCAACGTTTCTATTCTTGCAACTAAAGTGAGTAACCTCAGACTTCCTTACATTATACTCAATTGTGTCAACTTGTCACCTAATCACTTAAACCTGTCTATATTTCTTTGCAACCTCTATGTGTACTCTTCATAGTTGGCATTCCCATTTAGCCTTGTATCAAGAGCAAATCTGGATACAACGGTCTCTTTCTCTTCATCTACGTTTTTATGTAGCTAATGCCCGAGCACTGATCACTATGGCATTTCATTATTTACTGCCTGCCAACTTGAAAATGCATCATTTCTATCCACTCATTTATTTTCTATAAACCAATCCCCAAGGCATTCTAATATATTACCCTCCCAACTCCTTGAGTTGTGGATTAACATTTTATGTGGCAACTTATCAAATGTTTTTTAGCCATCCAGTATACTACAACTACTGTAGATTCCCCGATAGCTATCTTATGATTTACATCCTCAAAAATTCAGTAAATGTGACAAATAGGAGCTTCCTTTCAGGGACTTGTTCTGATCATGCTATGTTTTTCTAAGTGCCTTGTTAAGATTTCCTTGCTAGTAGATTTCAAGGCTTTTCCAGTGATTGATGTCAAACCAGTTGGATAGTACTTCCCTATTTTCTTTCTCCCTCCTCTCTTGAAGAGCAATGTTACATTTGTTAACTTTCAATCCCCTGGAATTGTTTCAGAGTACAGTGAATTTTGGAAAATCATTGCCATATTCATTATGTTTGGAACTATCTCTTTTGGAAACATATGATGGAGGGCCTCTGATCCTGGGGATTTGTGGGATTTGTTAGTTCCTGGAGTTGTTTCAGTATATTTTCTCTTTAACTTTAATTACCTTAATTTTCTTTCTCTGGTTACCCTTGTTTGCAAGTTACCCTTTTTTTCTGAAGACAGAAACAACATATTTGTGCAATGTTCAACTTGCTCAAAGTCAATGAGCAAAAATTATACCGAATCCCAATGCAAAATAAATACTTAACTGAAACAAGGTTATTGTTTCTGAGAAATTTTAATAAACACATAATAAATTTCCAACTGGAGTGGGATTCTAATTATAAATAGTGGTTTCAATGATGAAAAAATTAATGAAACATAATGGTTATCATAGATAGAGAAAACTTTGCAACATTTTCTCTTAATGATGATATGAGTTGGGTATAGATCTGGTGAGGTCTGGGTAGCAATGATGATCTAGTTTGCTGACCAGTTACCTGCCTTCTCTTTCCTGATTTACAAGCTACCCAAGTTTACAATCGATTATTTAGGAATGAGAATTGAAATTTTGCTAAATTGTGAGAACACCCTTAGCATAAGTTTCACTTCTGAACTGAGGTTTTACTTGGAAATTTAAGTACACAAAAAGATCTTTAAAGGAAAGAACCTATGTTTTTACTTATGTTTCTATAAAGCCTTGATTCATTCTCACACTCTCGTCATTATTTTCAAATCCCTCCATGCCCTCATGTTTTTATTTCCTCCTCTGGCCTTACACCTCTCTGAGATGTCTTACAGTTCTGGCCTTCTGCACATTTTTTAAATTTGCTTGATCACAGTTGGTGACTGTCTAAGTTCAAATCTCTGGACTGTTTCCCTAAGTTTCTCCATCGCTCTCCTCAATGAAGAGACTTGCTAAAATATCCTCCATCCTAACATTTCCTTAATCATTCCTAAATGAAGACGTATTCTACCTTGCACTCATCAGGACAATTCACAAGAATACCAATCTAAGAGGCAACCAAAAGTATACTGTATGAGAGAAGAACACAGATTGGTTGGAAAATGGATTCTGGTTGGTAGAGATGGTGCCATGGAGAATGCCCCATTTAATAATAGTTGACACTTAATTGCCATCTTTGTTCAATAGGATCTGTTCCAGCTCACTGACACCTTCCAAGGGTGATTAGGGATGGGCAATAAATATTGGCCCCACCAGCAAATGCAAATATTCCTAAATGAATTTTTAAACATCAGCACAGGGTCTCAAGATAATACACTAAGAAATGAATCAGCACAGTCACCTATTTTGTCACGCAGTGTGTTTACATTTGTGTTTAGTCTGTAAAGAACAAGACTCTATGTTTTAATATTAATAGCTTCAGTTATATGCTACACTGCAAGCCCAAATAACAAATTGGTTGTCAATATAAGTCTTAGCACACTCAGGATAACAAAAGTTAACCAATTGCACAATCACATCCAATGTTGGACACTGCATTGTAACTTCTGCGAGTAAAGGCCGATAGTGTATACTTAATACCTTGGCTTTTTCAAACAGCCAATGGAATATGCTGATTGATATGATCAACCAGTCTTTGAGACATGCAGCTTACATTCTTGGTATCTGATCAAAGGTTTGAGCAAAGGGTTTTAAAAAATTCTCTTGGAGGATGTGGATGTCACTGGCTGGCCAGTACTTATTTCTCATACCTAGTTGCCATTGAGAAGGTGGTGATTAGCTGACTTCTTGAAAAGCTACCGTCTACTTGCTGTAGCAGCCCCACAATGCAGTTGGGAGTTCCAGTGGAAGCGAAGGAATGGCGATATATTTCCAAGTCAGGATGGTAAGTGGCTTGGGGGGGAACATGCAGGTGATGGTGTTCCCATGGACCTGCTTTCTTTGTTCTTCTAGATGGAAGTGGTTGTTAGTTTGGAAGGTGTTGTCTGAGGATCTTCATAGAATTTCTGCAGTGCATCTTGTAGATAGTACACATTGCTGTTACTGAGCGTCAGTGGTGGAGGGAGTGGATGCTTGTGGATGTGGTGCCGAGCAAGTGGGCTGTTTTGCTCTGGATTGTGTCAAACATCTTAAGTGTTTTTGGAGCTGCACTCGTCCACTTAGCTGTGAAGGTAGCTGTTTAATGCTGCTGCTCTTCAGTAGGAACTGAGGTGGTTATACTATCAAGCAAAAAAATGTCTGTCTATCATATTAGTTAGTAACATGATGCATGAATTTCATTGCTGGTGTGATGCCAGATATGTAGTTCTGTCTTACCAATTGAATGTTTGTTTAATTTCATAATATCAAATCTTGTTTGATAATTTTCATGTGAAATGCCTTGATAAGTTTTAGTTGTTTAAAAGTACGATATAAGTGTGAGCTATTGTTGGTGTTGTTGCAATGGAAAAGGTGAGTTTTCTTTGTTTTGCCAGTGGCAGTGGCACAGTCCAATGTGTACTGTAGGAAGTGGTGTGTGATCAAGATCTGCCATTACAAGAAGTTATAAATGGTATTTGTGAGGAGAAAATTGTGGCACAGCAAATACCTGCAAAAAAATCTTAATTTTATACAATTTGGCTTTGACAGCAGGGCTTCTCCAGTTCCTTGACTGTAACTTCGATGCAAGATTTCCAGAAATCTCAGAAGAAATACAGGGGTAAAGGGCTTATTTCTGATGCTTACAAAATCTTCTGTTAAACTTACAGCAGGAGATTACCAGAAACTTATGAAATTCATTGTATTCCCACAATACTAAGATCATTTGGCTATATCTTTTGGACGAAAGAACTGAACATAAAGAATGAAGATGAGAGTGCTTATACTTGACATCAAGATGGCACAAAGGAGCCCTAGGGATAGAAATCAAGAAGAAAACTTTCCATTGGTTGAAGTCAGACTGAGTATAAATGTCTGTGGTTGTTAAACGTCAATTATCTCTGCTCCACGACATCTCTACAGGAATTCCTCAGAGTAGTGTTGTAGGTCCAACTCTCTCCAACTGTGTCATTAATAACCTTCTCTCCTATCAAAAAAATGGGAATGTGTACTGATGGTTGCATAATATTCAGTTCCATTTACAGCTCTCCAGATAATGAAGCAGTCAATGTCCATATGCAGCAAGACCTGGACAACATTCAGGCTTGACTGGATATGTAACAAATAACAGTCACATCACATACAAGATGCAATGCAGCAATTTTCCAAAGCTCTTTTGACAGCGCCTTCCAAACCCATGGCCTCTACCATCAAGCCAAAAATATGTCTATCACATAAGTTAGTAATATAATTTATGAAGTATAAAGACAACAGACATGTTGAGTAGAATAGGTAGATTAATTAGTAAAGTTAGATCACATGGGATTCAGGGTGAGCTTGCTAATCGGATACAAAACTGGTTTGATGGTGGGAGACAGAGAATGATGTTGGAGGGTTGGTTTTCAGAGAGGAGGCCTGTGATCAGCAGTGTTCCACAAGGAATGGTACTGGGTCTAGTTTGTTTGTCGTTTTTATAAAAGATGTGGATGAGTATTTAAGCAGCGTAGTTAGCAAGTTTGTGGATGACAACAAAATTGGTGATATAGTGCAAAAGGTTATCTAAGATTACAAAGAGATTTTGATCAATTGGATCAATAGGCTTAGGAATGGCAAATGGAGTTTAATTTGGATAAATGCAAGATATTACATTTTGCTAAAATAAACAAAGGCAGAACTTATGCAATTAATGGAAGGGCCCTAGGTAATAGAACAGAAAGACCTAGGGGTTCAGGTACATACGTCTTTGAAGTTTGTGTCACAGGTAGACAGGGTGGTAAACAAGGCATTTAGCATGCGTGACTTCATTGCTTAATTCTTTAAGTATAGGAGTTAGAATGTCATGTTGAGATTGTACATGATGTTGATGAGATCTCTTCTGGAGTACTGTGTGCAGTTCCGGTCATGCTGTAATAGCAGTATATTATTAAAATTGAGACTGTTTGGAAAGGTTTATCAGGATGTTGCCAGGGATGGAGTGTTTGAGTTATAAAACTAGGTTGGATATGCCGAGACACTTTTCACCAGAGCGTAGGGTTTTGAAGGATGACCTGATAGAAGCTATGAAAATCATGAGAGGTTTTGGTAAGGTGAATACAAAAGGTTTTTTTCCTAAGGTTATCCAGGGTTACTGAGATTAATTGCTGCACTCTGACAACTTCCTCAGAACAACTGAGCTCATATCAGGAAAGGAGGTTGGGATTTCTCTGTCAGTATTAGTCAGCATTTCAGGCTGGAAGGTTATAACTGAGCCAGTGGATGGTTGGGTGCAGAGAGTGGGTGATGTGAAGAAGGAAGCACAAGAACCTGGGTTTCAGAGACATCTCCACGATTAGACAAAACAAATAATCTCTGGAGTGATGGAAGCAAACCAGGTTACATTGGAGGTTCAGTGTGTCTGCTGAACTAATTGGTTTTCAGACACTCGCATTTCCAGTTTGAGTGACTAAATTTGCTGGTTTATTCAAGCATACCATGCAAGCTTCTAATTCCCAAAGCAAGCTGGAACAGCACACAGCGATGCTACTGTTGCAATATTCAAATTGGGCAATTTAAGGGCCATGGGAAGCCAGCCGACCTGTCCCGCCCGTACTGGCTCTTTGAAAAAAAAAGTGTCTTACTCTTTCGGTAAAGCTCTCGAAGTTTTTTATTCTTTTCTAATAATTATTGTTTGGTTATCCATAATCTTACCCAGCGATAAGTAAGCTGCAACTTTCTTCATGTTGGAGGAGCATACAAGATTGAGAGGTGATCTTATAGGAGTTTATAGAATGGTGAGGGGCATTGGCACAGTTAATGGTAGATTTCATTTCCCTGGGGTGGGGGATTTCAAGTCGAGGGGGCACATTTTTAAGGTGAGGGGCAAATTCTTTACATAGTGGCTTGTTCACGTGTGGAATCAACTTCCTGAGGAAATGATAGATGTGAGTACAATAACAATGTTTAAAAGATATTTCAATAAGTACATCAATAGGAAAGGTTTGGAGGTATATGGGCCAAGAGCAGGCAGGTGGGACCAGTTTAGTTTGCAAACATAATTGGCATGCACTAGCTGGACGGAAGGGTCTGTTTCCATAATATATGACTGCATGACTCTCAGACAAATTTGAAGGAAGGGCACTGTTTAACTGGGCAGGTGGATGACATGTGGAAATCCACTAACTTCTCACTTCTGCCACAAATTGAGGCTCTTAAGTGTGAAACTTTTAAAAGTCATTTCCTGCCACTATTGATTGAATTCTAACTGGGAGATTTACTAAGAGGGAAGCCCAAAGCAAGAAACGTTACTGTCTCACTGATGGGGTATTCCCCCTTCTTGCCAGGTACTCAGTGTTTGATGAAGAACTAGGCACTCAGAAGGGCTTATGCCTACTGAGAAGCAAATTCAACCATGAAACAAGTATAATGGGGAAAAGGCAGGAGGTCAGTTTGAGGATTATCAGACCACCCATAATCACATTAAACAACAAAATCAAACTCAATGGGCTGAATGGCTATTTCTGCGCTTATGTCTTTTATGGTCTTATCTGGAGGGACAATGGCAGCAGAAATATGGGAACACCACGACCCACAGGCCCCCTCCAAGCCATTCACTATCCTGACTTGGTAATATATCACCATTCGCTCGGTGTTTTTTGGGCTAAAACTGGGTACCATTCTGGTCGCCTCACTATATAAAGGACGTGATTGCTCTAGAGGGAATACAGAGGAGATTCACCAGGATGTTGCCTGGGATGGAGCAGTTTAGCTATGAAGAGAAGCTGGATAATCTCCAGTTGTCTTTCCTAGAGCAGAGAAGGCTGTGAGATTAGTAGGATTATGAGGAGCATTGACAAAGTGGATAGGAAGCCCCTATTCCTCTTAGTTGAACGGTCAAAGCAAGAAGGAATAATTTTAAGGTGAAAAGCTAGAGGATTAGAGGGGATTTGAGGAAACATATTTTCACGCAAGGGTATTGGGAATCTAGAATGCACTGTCTGGGAGGGTAGTTGAAGTGGGAAGCCACATAACGTTTAGAAAGTACTTGGATGAGAACTTGAAATGTCATAACAATCGCAGCTATGAGCAGAGTGCTGGAGAGTGGAATTAGTGAAGAATTACAGTATACTTTCATCAGTCTAGACTCAATGAGCACAAGGTCCTCTTTTGTACTCTTAAGCTTCTAAATAATGATTCTAAACTACCCCCCCCCAATCCAGTGGCACTGTGGATTGACTTACAGCAAACAAATTGTGACTGTTCAGGAAGGCAGCTCACCTCCATCTTTGCAAAGGCACTAGGGAAGGACAATAAATATTGGCCCAGCCAGTACCATCCAATGAATGAATTTAAAACTAAAACAATATGTACTGCCAAACCCATGGCCCTTTTCTCTGACACCTGTCCTGTGACCTCCATCTTGCCCCCACTCACCTAGGTCTCGGTCCTTCACTGATTCCTGGTCACTATATGATGCACTATTGCCAGCCAGTCGTTACTGCCAGAGGTGCAGCCTGCAATGGACAACTGTCAGTTTCTGATTAGCTGATAAGGATTGGGATTTTAGCCCCTTCATTCCAGGGAAGGCCCACTACTGCCCACTTAAGGCATTAGGCCTTCCTCAAGTAAAAAGCTTTCTCGTTGCCCCCACCCCCCCAACCAGCCTATGAGCCAGCCCCTTGTTGCCTGAATGAATTTTCACCCCTTGGAATACCACCAGCTGCAGCTTCTCCCTACGGCACCCAGCATCCTGCCTAGGCATCAGTTGGCTATGTCTTCATTGCCACTTGGTTAAAAACGTGGCAATCTCAGACAAAGATGTGCTTTCATCTATATCAGATAGAATGCAGCAGTTCAAGAAAGAGATTTAGCAGAACCATCATGGGGTCTTAGGGATGAAAAATAGAATCAGGCCTTGCCATCCTATGAAAAGAAAACATTTAAGAAGTAACTGCCTGGATTTGGCTAAATTGGTCATCATCTCAAATGTTTTGAAGGTTAAAAGTTTATAGGACCTTTAAAAGGCATAAGGGATCTTTAAGCTATGTAAACAGAGCTAAGGAATGCAAAAGAAAAGATGTAATGGGGTTTGGATTTCACAGAACGGGTCAGACCACTCATTCCAGCCCTCCTGCAAGAAAGTCATTCCTGGACAGACTGACTTTGAAAAAGCCTGCCTGGCAGTGATGACCAGCTGAAGTGGACTGATTAGCCCAACAGTTAGACTTTGTCCTTCAGCAGACAGGATTCCTCACTCTTGGAAGTTGTTAGCTAATCTGATTTGCTGCCAGTTCTAGCAGTCCCTGGTTTGATATTCATTCACAGGATAAGAGTGTTGCTGGCTAGGCCACATGCCCATTCCTAATTGCCCAGAGGTCAGTTAAGGATCCCCCACATTGCTGTGGATTTGGAGTCATATGCAGGCTAGACCAGGTAAACTTGGCAGTTTCCTTCCCGGGAGGATACTAATGAACCAGATGGGGTTTTCCTGGCAATCAACAATTGGATTCACTCTTAGTTTCAGATTTTTATTAAATTCAAATTCCACCATCGACCATCACAGAATATAACAGAGGCCCCCAGGGTAGTGGGCACTGATTCACATCAGTGAACCTGGCGTCTCTGGATTAACAGTCCAGCGAGTAACAGTACAACCAGTAGCAGCACTGCTGGGACTGCACCGAGTTCCCAGGAAGAAGATCACGGTGACAAGAGGCGGATGGGGGTGTGAGTACAAAAAAACTTAGGGAGAAGGAAAATGGGTATTGGAGTTGGGATTTGGAGGGAGCAATCAGGGTTGTTTCTGGTTATTTTATAGACAAATAATTAAAGAATAACATGTATATAGAAGGTGGATTGCCGTCTGAGCCATCTTCTTGCTGACTCATTTAGCCATCATAAGACCGGAACTATGGAAACACAAACAAAGAAATTGTATTGCATTAAGGCAAATTCCAGCCCCGGTCTAGTGAACAGTCACACAACTGAGAATAGCTCAAATAATTTCTGCAAATCCACCTTTAGTGTGGAAAAACACTTCAGAGTAACAACAGTACTGGTTGTAATAAAACAAAACCTGTGGCAATCTAAGTGAGTGACTGAAGATAAGCCCAAAGGTATCTTTTGGGCAGCTTTTTGGAGAGATAATTATGTTATTTTTGAAGATGACCAATCCTGGTACCTTGTGGGATTTGTCATCTCTATCTCAATGTGGTACTGAAGAAAAGAATTGTTTGAGGTAGCTCACTACCACAAATCCCTTTTTGTTTTCATTTGTTTTAGGGCCTTTATGGTGATTAGTGATAAAGGGTAGTCTACAGTAACGTATCTCAGAAGGCGCACTGATTTTAGAAAACAGCAAGGTTTAAGTATGATAGCTATAAGTAACACTTTGTTTGGCCATGGCCACTGTAAGATTCCTCCCATTGTCTCCACCCACAGACTGTGGCTGACATCAGCAGAATGGGTGGAGACAATATTACAGGAACCTAAAACACTTCAGAAACCATTGCCGTATGCAATACAAGACAGAACAAGGGAAAATATTTCACAGTGCAAGGCTGAGGTAACTGAAGACTCCGTCACCAGTGATGGAGAGGAGGAAAGACCATCAGTCGTACCCAGAATAGCATGAAGTCTGAAATTGCACTTGGCAAGGTCAAAGGTAGGAAGAAGTGGAGTTATGAGAGTTTTGTAGATTAAATCATTTTGAAATGAATACTCTTGGATGAGGTTTGATATATAAGCAGGACTTAGCTGTAAACAAAATGGATTGTGACAAATTATACTGTTCTGACACATTTTTATAACAAGAGTAAAGACTTAACCTAAAAATGTGGCACTGCTGTGACGAAAAACGTCCCTTTATCCATCTCATACAAAATATGGACTTCTATTGTCACGTGCGTACAATTCTAATGAATAATTTTGTACATTCAGTCTTATGAAATGTAAGATAGTGATAGTTACAGATGGAAGAGCAAAATGCTATCCATCCCAGAAATCTCAAATAAAAGCAAAGTATATTGGCATGATTTAGCAAGGGTGGAAGCATCTTGGTGAAGAGTGAAACAGTTAACTTTAACATCCAGCAAGATGTTTCTCAAGCCAGCAGTTCCAGCATTTTCAGATTTTAATTACAAAAGGAGTTGTCGTAGACTCATAGAGTCATACAGCACGGTCCAATCATTCCATACTGAACATAATCCCAAACTAAGCTAGTTTCATCTGCCTGTTCCTGGCCCATATCTCTCCAAACCTTTCCTATTCATGTACTTACTCAAATATCTTTTAAACATTGTATCTGTACCCACATCCATCACTTCCTCAGGAAGTTCATTCCACACACGAATGAGCCTCTGTGTAAAAAATGTACCTTTCATGTCTTTCTTAAATCTCTCTCCTCTCACCTTAAAAATGTGCCCCCGTGTCCTGAAATCCCCCATCCTGGAGAAATGACACCTACCATTAAGCCTGTCTATGCCTCTCATGATTTTATAAACTTGCATAAGGTCACCTCTCAACCTCCTGTGTGAAATCCCCTATGTTCCTCCTATGTGAAAAGAAGTCCCAGCTTATTCAGCCTTTCTTTGTAATTCAAACCTTTCATATCTACCAACATTCTGCCAAATTTCCTCTGAACCCTCTCCAGCTTAATAATATCCTTCTTATAAATGGGCGACTAGAACTGCACACAGTATTCCAGAAGAGGCCTCACCAACGTCCTGTGCAACCACAACATGAATTCTCAATATTCAAAAGGCTGAGCAATGAAGGCAAGCATGCTAAATGCCTTTTTAACCACTCTGACTACATATGACACAAACTTCAAAGAATTATGTACCTGAATCCCTAGGTTTTCCTGTTCTACCACACTTTCCAATGCCCTACGATTAATTGTATAAGATCCTATTTGCTGTACCAACATGTCCTCTGTGTTGAACTCCAGACTCTTGCTCACAGCATGATCACGTATCTATAGGGTGTGGACTTCGGCCTTGGATTGCAGCTAACAGTTACCATCACTGAATCTGTCGGTCCTGTCATATAATATAGAAACAGGTACAGCTCTGCACCTCACCTTCTTACGGTTTTGATGATAATTCCCTGTAATTATCGCTGGGTAGGATTATGGATAACCAAACAATAATTATTAGAAAAGAATAAAAAAACTTCGAGAGCTTTACCGAAAGAGTAAGATACTGATTTTTTTTCAAAGAGCCAGTACGGGCGGGACAGGTCGGCTGGCTTCCCATGGCCCTTAAATTGCCCAATTTGAATATTGCAACAGTAGCATCGCTGTGTGCTGTTCCAGTTTGCTTTGGGAATTAGAAGCTTGCATGGTATGCTTGAATAAACCAGCAAATTTAGTCACTCAAACTGGAAATGCGAGTGTCTGAAAACCAATTAGTTCAGCAGACACACTGAACCTCCAATGTAACCTGGTTTGCTTCCATCACTCCAGAGATTATTTGTTTTGTCTAATCGTGGAGATGTCTCTGAAACCCAGGTTCTTGCGCTTCCTTCTTCACATCACCCACTCTCTGCACCCAACCATCCACTGGCTCAGTTATAACCTTCCAGCCTGAAATGCTGCCTAATACAGAGAAACCCCAACCTTCTTTCCTGATCTGAGCACAGTTGTTCTGAGGAAGTTGTCAGAGTGCAGCAATTAATCTCAGTAACCCTGGATCAGAGAGTAGGGAAATCAATCAAAAGCTTATCTTTCACAATCTTACAACTCCAGTTGAATGTCATGTGGGAAAGGCCATCGAGTGAGGATTGTGTTGACTTTGGTTGTAAAATCTGTAAATGTCCTGCTCATACTCATTCTCTCAGAATGATATGAGGCTGCAGTTTGTGTGACTGGCATTTGTGGAACTCATACCCCACTTAAGTTCTGTGTTTTTAGGAAAGGAAACGCAAGACAATAAGTAAAAGCAAAGTCTGTTTTGCATGATGACTAACTGCGGAAGTGTCTGGTCTAATTCTTTGAAAAGGATTGTGCAAGATCAAACTTAGATCAATATCAGCAGAATAACTTCAACTGGTCAGCACTCCAAAGAATTTTAATGTTACAATATCAATGACTTTTTACTATTGATGCATCATTTAAAACAGATTTAATAAACCTGCAAGACTGCTGAGAGGTAAAATGCAAAACCTCCAAATCAATGTGTAAATAAAGCATATACTTGCTTCAAGAGGATGCTTCTTGAATTGGTCTTGAAAATTGCTAATTGAAATGTACATGGAGTAGGCCATTTAGCCCAACCTACCTGCTTGCCTGATACATCATATCATATTTGATTCAAATTTGATTCCTAAATATTCTAGAAAAGGAAAGTTGCAGATTTCCACTACCTTTTGTGTGAAAATGTGCTTTCTGATTTCAGTCCTGAATGGCATTTTATTTTGTCACCCTCATCTGTATTTTTAACCAGAAAGAATTGTTTCTATACACCGACTATGTCAATCCCTTTATCATTTTAAACACATTATTAGATCACCCATCAACCTTCAAACTTAAATGGAATAAAAGCCAACATATATAACCTGCCCTCATAATTGAACCCTTTGAGATTTGCTATCACTCTGTTGAATCCATGTCATACCAATTCCAAGACCAATCGAATGCTTCATGATGTGCACTACCTGGGACTGAACCTAGTACTCCAGCTCTAATGTAATCAAAATTCAGGACAACTATTTTCTAACTTCAACCCCTATGTATTCCTTGAGAAAAAAAGGCGACATTCCAAGAGCCTTTCTCAACAACTGTTAATCAAATCTACCACATTGTAAGTGAACAGCAACAGCATTTGTTGTGTGTAATTATTTGCTGAATATGACAATAGAGGATAATCCAGTCTGGAGCTCTACTCACCCAGATTCCTTTCCATGTGATCTAATGTCACAATGACATCACTCGCTTTGCACATGTTCAGAGTAAAGTATAATTCTGCTAAATCTAAATTTTTACTGCAGTTTCTTTCACTATGCTTTTCTTTACCTTTCACATTTAATTATAAACATCTAACTCTTTTTTACTGCACTTGACCAACAAGACTCTTGCATCTGGAACTAATCGATACAGCATCCTTGGTTCTCTTCAAGGACTTGTCGAATCTATATACTGTCTTGTCATTTTCTTGGAGGGCTACTACAGTGCTGGAGTGGAATGGCAGCATCTGACAATGGCTCAGCTTTTGGCTGTCGCACTCACAAATGACCTGAATGTAGCTGCAATGAAGACTATTCAAGGATAAACAGGAGAAGTCTCCAAGGGCCAAAGGACCATGTCCTCTTTCAAAAGAAAGGCAGTAAATTGAAGTTTTCACTCTCGTTTTTGTCTACTTTGCTCTCTCAGGGATGTTTTTAATAGACAAAAAGGAAAATGAATGGGGCTTTGTGGACTGTGCTAGGGATGTGGAAATTAAGACTTCTCTACTGTTTTTAGGATAGGAATTTCTCTTTCTGTCAATAATGGTATCAATTTAACACTTGCTGGGATGCAAGGCTGCTGAGGTGCAGCTAATGACATAACTTTTATTTTCATGGAGTGGAGCTAGGTCCAGTTTTAATGCCTGGCCCTAAGTGCCCTTGAACTGAACAGCTTGCTTGGCCATTTCAGGTGGCAGTTAGGAGTCAATCCCATTGTTGTGAATCTGCAGTCACATGTCCTGAGATGAGGATGGCAGAGTTCTTTCTCCAAGAGGCATAAGTGAACCAGATTGTTTTTCATTTAAGGTTTCATGGTCCTTATTACTGAGAACAGGTTTGAATTCCAGATGTTATTATTTCAATTCTATCAGTTGTCATGGTGGGATTTGAACTATCTCCCCAGAACTTTAGCCTGCATCTGTGAATTACTAGAGTCATGAGATTCTTACAATGCCACCACCTATTAGATAGTTTGCTCATGGGACAGGTGTTAGAATCAGTCTTTACAGAAATTAAAGCTGAAAATCTCAATGAAAGCACAAAAAAACATCATGGCTTTGCAAAGAGCTTTAACTAACATACTGTGGATAAAGGGGGCCCGTAGATGCACTCACTACATTTGGACTTCCGGAAAGTATTTGACAAGATGCTATATCGTAGAATCCCTACAGTGGAAACAGGTCATTTGGCCCAACAGGTCCACACTGACCCTCCGAAGTGTATCCCACCCAGACCCATTCTCCTACATTTCTCCTGACTAATACACCTAACCTACACATCCCTGAACACTATGGACAATTTAGCATGATCAATTCACCTAACCTGCACATCTTTGGCTTGTGGGAGGAAACCAGAGCACCCAGAGGAAACCCACGCAGATACAGAGAGAGAATGTGCAAACTCCACACAGACAGTCGTTAGAGGCTGGTATTAAATGCAGGTCCCTGGTAGTGTGAGCCACGTGCCACCCTCTTATTGAACAAAGTAAAAGCTAATATATAGGGGTAAGATATCAACATGGATAGAAGATAAATTAGCTGACAGAGAACAGAAAGCATGTGTAATTGAGAGTTATTTCTGAGTGGTAGAATGTGATGAATGGAGTCTCAGCTTTTTACAATTTAAATCAATAGCATGGTCGCTACATTTTCAGATTGCACAAAGGTAGATCGGAAAGTATGGTCTGAAGAAAACATAACAAGGATGGAATAAAAACGAAAATTGCTGGAAAATCTCAGCAGGTCTGGCAGTACCTGTGAAGAGAAATCAGGATTAATGATTTGCGTCAAGTGACCCTTCCTCAGATCTGCTTAGCTTTTCAAGTAATTTCTGTTTTTGTTTCTGATTTACAGCATCTGCAGTGCTTTTGGTTTTTATAACAAGGAAGGAGACTAATATAGATAGGTTAAGTGAGTGGGCAAAAAGCTGGCAGTTTGGGACAATATGACGTTGTTCTCCGACAGGAAAATTAAAAGTGCATAATATTATTTAAACAGTGAATAACTGAATTAGATGCGCTCCTGTGAAAGCTTAGTATGTAGCTACGTAACTAAATTAAGAAGACTGATGAATGAGTATCCTTTATTATGAGAGGAATTGAACAAGAAATTAGGGATGGTACATTTCAGTTATATAGAGCATTAGTGAGACCATATCTCAAATACTGTGTGTAGATTTGGTCCCCATATTTAAGGATGAATGTAATTGCTTTGGCAATGTTTCCGAGGAGGTTTACTAGATTGATAATAAACAGGTTGTCTTGTATGGGAATTTTATATGGACAGACTGGACTTGTTTCCATTGGAGTCTAGAAGAGTGTGGGGTGATTTAATTGAAGCGTATAAGATCCTGAATGGTCTTGAGAAGCCACATGCCGAAAGGATGTTTCCTCTTGTAGGTGAATCCAGAACATGGGAACACTGTTTAAAAATTAGAGGCCACCCTTTGAGGAAAGAGATGAGGAGATTTTTTTTTCTCTCTGTCATAAGCTTGTGTGACTTTGGAACTGTCTATTTCAGAAGGCAGTGAATGCAGGGCCATTTAACATTTTTGAGACAGAGATACATAGGTTCTAATTAGGCAGGGAAACAAGGACTATTGCAGTTAGATGGGAATGTGGAATTCAAAACATAAACAGAACAGCCTAGACCTTATTGAATGTTAGAGCAAGTTTTCTAATGTGTATGTATGCCCCATCTCTTAGAACCCATGAGAAAGTATGTCTGCACCATGCTAAACAACAGAATAAACTGCTGGAGTAGAACCAATAGCATACAATTGTAAATAATCCCTTTAACATGAATTTATCTAAAGATCTGTCCAGAACAGGTGATCAGCTTGATCCAACTTAACTTTGAACTATTGACCAAATTACTTCTTCACTGATCAAGATAATTTTGCTGTGAGGCAGTGGGTAATTTTTTCAACAGGAAATTCCAATGTCGTGCCCTGATCTGGAGATCTATTTGAAAGATCAATCCCATTCTGCAGTTGATCTTGGTTATTAACAAGGGAATTTACATCTTTGTTCTATGCTGTCTCTATGTCTCTCACTTTCTAGATTTTATTTTTGAAAGACTCTGTTATTGCTTATTAGCTGTAACAGAAAGTTTTCTTCAGCTCATTATTTATCATGGTCTTGAGGTTTCAGAATATTTCTGCAACAGAGACTTTTTATCCCAGCAAAATAACATCATAAGATATGGAGCAGAATTAGGCTATTCAGCCCATCAGGTCTGCTCTGACATTCGATCATGGCTGATATGTTTCTCAACCATATTCTCCTGCTTTCTCCCTAGAACCTTAGATCCTCTTACTAATCAGAATCTATCTATTGCTGTCTTAAAAACACTCAATGACTTGGTTTCCATAGCCTTCTGCAGCAATGAGTTCCACAGATTCACCATCCTCTGAGACCAGGAGTACGACATTTAGCCCATCCAGTCTGCCCTGCCACTCAATTAAATCATGGCTGATCTAAAAATCCTCAATTCCACTTTCCTATCTTTTCTTCACAACCCTTGATTCCCTTACTGATTAAATATCTGTCTATCTCAGCCTTGAATATATTTAATGACCTAGCCTCAACAGCCTCTTGCAGTAAAGAATTCTGCAGCTTCACTAACCTCTAAGGAGAAATTCATTCTTTTCTCTGTCTTAAATGTGTGACTCCTTGTTCTGAGAATATATCCTCTGGTCCTAGACTCTACTATAAGGGGAAACAACATTTGTGCACCTATTATGTCAAGACCTCTAAGAATCCTCCTTGTTTCAAGAAGGTCACCTCTCGAATTCCAATAAGTGTAGGCTCAAACTATACAACCTCTCTTCATGAGACAGTCCCTCCATACCTGCGATCAGCCTCACGAACCTTCTCTGCACTGCTTCCAAAACTTGTATATCTTTCCTTCAATAAGGGACTCAAAATTGTTTACAATACTCTAGATGTGGTCTGACTAGCATGTCGTATAGTTTTAGAAAAACTTCCATACGTTCATACTCTTTTCCCTTTATAAAAAGACCACCTTTCCATTTGCCTGCTTGCTGAACTTGGATGTGTCGGCTTTTATTCCTACTTTCTCTGGTCCATCAGGTTTATTCTGGATATCAGTAACCCAAGGCACATTGAACAACAGAATGTACCCAATATTCTTTATTAAAGCAATGATCACTGCAAAATATGCAGCAACAATAGTACCCATAAATAAACATTCTTATATGGATTTGTCCAAAGGTCTGTCCAGAACAGGTGATCAGCCTGATCCAGCTATTGATCAAATTACTTCTTCACTGATCTAGATAGTTTTGCTGTGAGGCAGTGGTGTTTTTATTTTAATATACTCTTTCCATACAAAGAAACTATTTATTTTACACTTTGAAAAAACCCAGTCTCCAACAAATGATCAGTTTGACCACTGCCAAACATCACAAGTGTGTTACGTTTTCCACATTGGTTTGACCAATTAGCTCACAAAGATTTGCTTGTGTCTCATTAGAAAGAAGCTTATCTGATGCCTTTAATGGAAACAGCTTCACCTTTGTTGGCATTTGCTGTTAATCATGTTTATATTATCCACTCAACCATATGCTATTTGCACAACATAATTCCACAAATGTGGAGAGGCGGGGGAGAACAATGGCCTGGTGATATTATCACAGGACTGTTAATCCAGAGTCCCAGATAATGTTCTGGGGACCTGGGTTCAAATCTCACCACAGCAGATGATGGAATTTTGAGTTCAATAAATACCTGGATAAAAGAGTCTAATGATGACCATGAAATCATTGCTGATTGTCAGGAAAACTCATCTGGTTCACTAATGTCCTTTAGAGAAGGAAACTGCCATCCTTGCCTGGTCTACATGTGACTCCAGACCCACAGAAATATGGTTGACTCTTAATTGCAATTAGGAATGGACAATAAATGCTGTCTAGCCAGTAATGCTCTATTTCGTGAATGAGGGCTCTTGAGGCCCTTTATTCCATGATTTCTGTAGATTTCTTGATTTAAATAATATTCAGTTCCTTGAGTTACATTGTAAATTAGCATGGATAGAGGATTGGATAACTAATGAAACACAGAGTTGGGGTACAGGGAGCATTTTATGCAATCTTTAACTAATGAAGTGCCACTTCATTAGTTAAAGATTGCATAGAAATGTTCCCTGTACCCCAACTCTGTCTTTCATTAGTTATCCAATCCTCTATCCATGCTAATCTATACTTGGGCACTTATCTTACTAAGTGGCCGAATGCAAGTTCCTCTCCAAGCCACTCGCCACCCTGACTTGCAAACATATCATTCCTTCAGTGGGACCTAAGAATATGTGAGTCTACCCACACCAATGGACTGCAGCAATACAACAATGTAACTCACCACCACCTTCTTAAACACAGCTGGAGATAACCAATTATTGCTGGCCCATGAATGTACAAAGCACAAATTGTTGTAAAAACCCATTTACTTCACAAATGTTATTAGCGAAGCAAACCTGCCATCTTTACCTGGACTAATTTATATTTGACCAGACCCATAGCAATGTGGTGACTTTTAACTGTCCTCCAGAATCACAGATGGACAAGAAATGCTGGTGCCCAGATCCCATAAAATACAATATCTTTTCTGGATGTGAATTTGCTCACTGAGCTGGAGGGTTTGGTTTCAGATGTTTCCTCACCATACTAGTCATCCTCCAGTGAAGGTTGTTCACTGATGATGTTACCTAGTATGGTGACAAAATATCTGAAACCAAACCTTCCAGCTCAGCGAGCAAACCTGCATTCAGAACCTCAACCTGAACTACAAATCTTTTCAAAATTTGCAAATATCTCTTTCATGTTTGACTCTCCTCGGAACAATGTAGTGATGACATTAGCTTTTCAAGTGTGCAAGAAGATATTTGTAAGAGTCATAAAATATCTCTGAAACCGCAAGATGTCTGTACTCTTGCTTACCGCTCAGCATTTTTGGCCACTATGGTGTCTGTTTATATATCTTCTGAGTTATCACACAAACCTGATTAATCAAGTTCAATGAACATAGATCACATGCAGATTAAATAGATTTCACTTTAGATCCCCCTGAGAAGCTGATAGGGAGCAGCTACAGTCCATGCATTGAGCTCTGAAATGATACCGCTAAATTAGGAAGACAGGATTTTGACCTTGCAATGGAAGAAAGGCAATATATGGTATGTAAATCAGATGTGAGCTGAGGGTTGACCACATTATTACTGCAGCTTCACCCAGGCAAATGAAGACTATTCCTTCAAATGTGAACAGAGATCCAGTGAATTGATCTTCTCTCCCTTTTTCCACTAAAATCACCAACATGCAAAGGTGAAACAGTGCAGACCAAATGGAAGGAGTATCAGATATCGGGAGAATATATACTTAGTGATTGGGCAAGTGCACAAAGATGCTGACCTAAAGTTTATTAAAGTTCAGGCCCTGGTTTTCACCTGCACAAGACTGGAATTCTGCAAATTCCAAACCTAATGCTGTTTGCTAACCAAAGTCTAAGGGAATACAGCCAACTCCAGTTTGCAGGAGTGATGGAGGAAAGAGCCCAGCAGCCTACTGTTTCTGTCTTTTCTGGTTACACATGCATTTGAATAAACAAAAGACAACTCACCTTTACGTTGGGAGTTTCTGTACATGCTTCATCCATTTTATACTGAATATCAAATAGTGCTCAATTGTGGGCAACAAGCTGTTAAACTATACAGTTTGTGTCAACTTCAGTTAGCATGACGGATACCTTTAATTTCACAAATGATGCAGTCCTAATAAAGATAAAGTAATAATTATAGGCATGCCTAATAGAGCTACACTTTAATGTGACCCGGTGGCTCAGTGGTTAGTACTGCTGCCTCACAATGTGAGAGACCTGGGTTTGATTCCACACACACACACAATCAAAAGGAGTGCCAGTTAGGTGGATTGGCCAAGAGGAATAGAGTGGGATGTTCTTTGAAGGATTGGTATGGACTTGATGGACTGAATGGCCTGTTTCTACATTGTAGGGATTCTATGATTCTTTTTGAGACTCTGGTTTCACCTAACAAGAATATCACAATGGCTTCTCTACTTAAGGGATCATTAATGGTAGATGGAGCTGATATTTAGTGAAGGATCCCATTGGCTTCAGTCAAATATGCTTTTTGCCAGCTCCACTGAACATAGAACATAACACAAAACAACTGCTGATGCTGGAAATCCAGAACAAAAGCAGAAGTTGCTGGACAAACTCAGCAAGTCTGGTACATCTACAGAGAGAAAGCTATTAGCCAGGAGGTCCAGGTTTAAATTCCATCTGCTTGTAGTAGTGTCACATAATGTCCAAAAAGCATGATTAAAAATAACAGACATCAATATGCAAAATCAGTCGGCTTTTTCTGCTGATTTTTATTGTCTGCCTAGTTAAAGCCAAGCAGGAAGGATTAAGATTGCATTTATATGTGTCACTTATTCTGGTGTTCAAACTCTGAGCTTCAATTTTTGAACTGTGACATACCAGCATATTGTTTGGCTTATGCACCTGCTTATTATCAGAGTAAGTTTAGCGTAGCCATGTGACATAGAACAAATCAAAAAGCTGTATTACCCTCCTGTTCCATTGAACAATTAAACTTGTGATTGGCAGATGTCTGCAGGAGTTAATTATATGACAATTGATAAAAATTACAAAAATGTTGAAGTATCCAATCTGATCTTTACGTCACAATCTTTTTCTTTTCTATTTCAGATATTTATCTCAAGAAATCTGAGATAATACTTGTGATCTTTATTTTCCTCAAGGATTGTACTATGTCGACTTCTACACCAATTACACAGTCTCTTAACAATGGTAATGCAGTTAATGTTCCAGCGATTGTCATCCCTGTGCTGTTGATTCCTGCAATTATTGGACTTATAGTCTGGGGCTATATACATCTTAGATCCAAAGGTTTTTATATCCCAAATGTACTGATGAGATCCAGGAGGAGTGACAGTGGACTGGATGAGAGACAACTCGATAATCAGCAAGAGCACATCTACAATGCTAAGATAACTAATCATTCTGCTGAGCGAGTTTCCAGCTCTAACACCTCTCAAAATTATGAAGTCAATCATGCACTATATCACTCTCAACCTAATTATGAAAATGTTATGATTGATCCCAATAATCAGCCTGAAAATTCAAAATTCACATCAGCTGCAGACCATCAGCAAATTCAGATTTCTCAGACTGTGGAGTATAATGAGGCTATTTATGAAAACAGCCCATCAATAGATATTTCACCCGTGTATTGTAATTACACAGGCCCACCAAATGATGAAAATGATGACACTTACATCATTCCAAGCGAGTAGTCACCTGCATGATGAGGACGCCAGACTATTATCAAACTGGAAAGGAAGATCGTTTTTGTGATTTGAGACAGTGAACATTGGATGGGCAATGTCTCAATTTTATTTATTGAACAGAATATATATTTGAGACACAGTATGAAGAATAAATATCTCAGTGTGATGCAGAAAACTATAGAACAATGAAAAATCCTTTTTGATACTTCAAAGAAATGCGTGCTGGCAATTTGAGCTCAGAACATGACATACAATAGAGAAGAACTTT
This sequence comes from Chiloscyllium plagiosum, assembly GCF_037043375.1. Lineage (NCBI taxonomy): Eukaryota > Metazoa > Chordata > Chondrichthyes > Orectolobiformes > Hemiscylliidae > Chiloscyllium > Chiloscyllium plagiosum. The sequence continues at coordinate 92,000,895 of NW_028270139.1, read as the reverse complement.
GAAAAACATTGCATTTTGTATGTCAGATATTTCATCATCCTTCCAAACTGAAATGTCGATAAAACTGGTTTGCAGAGAGTCAAATGTTTTCTCCTCAAAGATTGGCCATCTTAGGTCATACTTAGACAATTCCAGTCAAGAGTCCACAAAGCAATTAAGGTGAAAGAGATCAACAAGAAATCATCCAGGCTTCAGCTAGTCACTCATCTGATCAATTTTTCTGCGGCATTTTCATCCATTAAGGAGAATTTGCATTTATCATAGCGGCTCAGGTTTAACCGCTATAATAATGATGAAGCTGTCAACATTAGTTATCACCACTCTGTGAAACTGATAGGTACAGAGTTAAAAGTGGCAGTCCAGAAACTGATTCCCTACTCCTCCATAAGGTGCGCAGTTGAAGTCTTCATCAACAGAAATCAATTAGAAATCACTAAATTTTCCACCTTAACTTGCTCTTCTCACTGTTTAAACCACTTGATAAAGTGACACATTTTTGAATGAGCTGTAGCTGGGTTCTAAATTATATAATATGTCAAAATTACCATGAATGACTCCTCTGGTTCAGAAAGGCTAATTGAATATTTGTGAAATGTCGAATTTCTCCATTCCATATTAAAAATTCAAAGTTTGTTAAGTATTATTTCAAGTTTGTTGATGCTATTTCAGCTTCTATATTAATTGTGTATATCACACCTTTTTGTTTTAATTTCTGTAAAATTATAGAAAGTGTATGATAAAACATGGCGTTATTTCCTTGTTTGCTGTCTAAGAGAATTCTTCAATGTGATTAATTATTTAGTCAGCTTCATGACATCAGAGTTGCTGGAAGCTGGAGACCACCAATAGCTGGCACCAGCAATGATTTTACTATCAAGAAAGGACAAACTGATCCACTTGATTCACTAGATCAATGAGGGCAGGTTTCTTCACAGTCACATTGGGCACTACAACTTTGTAGCTCACTGCAAAGTCTGAATCATTAATCATTTTTTACTAACTATAAAGTAACTAGATTGCAGCTTTCTTTCTTGGCTTTCTTATAGCAATGTATCACCATTAGTACTAGCTCTGACCTGGACTTTTAGGCCCTGCAGGTGCCAGGATCAAAGGAGGGCTGGCACCAAATGTAACAATTCCAATTTACCTGCTGGTTCATGCATTGCATCCCACTCTCAAGCCTTTTTCCTCAAAGTTACTATGAAGTGTTGACATGGCTATCACCCATGCATGGTGGGTAGATGATTAAGATCATTAAGGCTTCCTAAGAACAATTAAAGGAAGCCACTGGGATTTTTCAGCCTCTAGTCTACCTGCTGGCAAATCTAGGGTCAGAACTCCAGGTAGGCCCAGACATTGTTCTCACTAATTCATATACAGTAATAACCACAGGTTGGCCTGTGACAGAGCCATGCCCTCCACTCCCGTCCATCTTGCTTTTTTCCTCTTCCTCCACAGAAGTGTCTAAGCTGCAAAAGCTATTTTTATATTTACATTGTGGTATTTTGGAGAGAGGGGAGCTCAATGAATTTCACATCTCCCTTCTTGAGATAAACACAGCCTGATTCAAATTGCATTTAAATTCACAAAGAGAATTCAGGGGACCTTTGGGAGTCATGTTTAAAAAGCTCGCCTGTGTCTATTCCTAAAATAGTCATTGTAGTTTACCACAAAATCTATATTAATATAATTACACATTCATGTCAAAGTTGTTCCTGCTTTTAAAGAGGGAACATTTCCAGATAAATGTGATTCATTTACTGTTCCCCCAGAGTTGTATAAAGATGTGCTCTGCTATCCATTACAGACTCATTTGATATTAATTCTTTGGAGCTTTTATGTGTTCATTTCCTAATTCCAAATTGGCGCTCCAGGAAATGCAAAGGCAAAGGAGAATGGGGGAAAAAAAGACAGTGACTACTTGCACTATCAATGTATGTCTTTCTTAGAATGTATGAACATTATTATTGACAGGGGGATGAAAGCATGACTGTTAAAATCAGCCCTCTATTCAGAGGTGCAAAGTACTCATTATCCATATTTTAAATTTTGACTGTTGTTTCTTACCATCATAATGTTACCTAATTTAGCTGAAATAGAGTGAATGCTTTTCAGATGTTGCTATATACATGGTTTCAGAAGAATCAATAGTTGCAATCATTATTACTGTGAATATAAGTTTTCCAGATTTTTTGAAACTGCAGTTCAGACCTAAAAAAGCTACAACTGTGCACTATGCTAATAACTATAGATTACCGTTTGCTTAATGGCATCCTGTTAGGTGGTTCTTTGATTTTTGAATGTACAAAATAAAAATTGTGTCTTTTACCAATTTTGTCCAAATGTCCCTTGGTTTTGACTTTAATTTTTTTAATCTTGATTTACGCAATACAATAGTTGTTAAACAAATATCTAAAAAAAAGATTTTAAATTAATATTATAAACTCATATTAATCAGTTTTGTAGTTCAAAACAGAAAATGCCTTTGACATATGGCACCTGCAAGAATGGAAAAGGTTAGATTTTAATTTGTTAAATTGCCAGTTTTTTGGCAGTCTCGATTTGTGAAACATTACTGCAGATTAATAGGTTGGGGTTGAATTTACGTAAATGTGCCACATTGCATTTTGGTAACACAAATAAGGTCAGGACTTATGCAATTAATGATTAGGTCCTGGGTAGGGTTATAAAACAAATAGTCCTCGGGGTTCATGTACATAATTCATTGAAATTTGCTTCACAGGTAAACAGGGTGCTTAAGAAGGCATTTAGCACCTTACCTTCATTACTCAAACTTTTCACTATAGGATTTGGGACGTCATACTGAGGTTGTACAAGATATTGGTGAGGCCTGTTCTGGAATACTGTGTGCAGTTCTAGTTGCCCAGTTATCAAAATCCTGTTATTAAATTGGAGAGGGTTCAGAAAATAATTACCAGGATGTTGCTGGGAATAGAGGGTTTAAGATATAAAAATAGACTGGAAAGACTGGGATTTTTTTCATTGGAGGGTAGAAGGTTGAGGGTGACCTTATTGAGGTTTATAAAATCAAAAGGGGCATAGATAAGGTGAATGGAGTGGTGGAGTTCAAAAGTAGGGGGCACATTTTTAAGGTGAGAGGAGAAAGATTTAAAAAGGAGATGATTGGCAACATTTTTACACAGAGACTGGTTCAAGTGTGGAATGAAATGCCAGAGAAAGTGGTGGATGCATGTACAGTTACAACATTTAAAAATTTGTTGGGATAAGTTCATGAATAGGAAAGGTTTGGAGGGATGCACAGGCAGGTGGGACTAGTTATGCTTGAGAGCATGGTTGGTGTGGACTGGTTGGATCAATGGGTCTGTTTCCATGCTGTGTGATGCTATACATGATCTGAAGGATACTGCTGCAATTCCTCAACAGGATCTAAGGGCACATTTAGTTTATTGTTGTAGAGGAACAATCACCGGTGAATCTCAACAAGAAGAGACTCTTATCTTAACAAAACACAATTTATTGCTTAATAGCAATGAGTTACACCTTTCAGTACCTAGTTAGACAGTGAGAGGAATTTTATTCTCATGTGAACAGTGAGGGCAAAGATGGGAATGTTGGAAAAGTATGATGAGGATGAAAAAAATCAAAATCTGGACATAATGAAAAATGCTGGCAATTTTTCTTTTGAAGTCTTAAACAGCATATTCAGAATCTCACTACTTAAAAGCAACCACCTTACTTCCACGCATTTGCATCTCATTAACAGTCCAGCATGTTTAATTTATAAACCATTGCCAACTTTCCTTCCTTCTCTAAAAAAAACTGGAGATAGCAAATTCCTAACATGAAAGTCCCAGGATGTACTTGGGCATTGCTGCTCACAGATTGCTTGGCATGGCCACCAGCTAAAGTATGTACAGCGCAACAACTTCATAAGCTCCCATCCTCCCTGACACACATCATGCAAGTTGGCATTGGCAAGTCACCAACCTCACCATATCATCTTGTCTGCTTTCAGGCCAACTCTAACAGTACTTCAGTCATTTACCACTTGAGGTTGGAGCTAAGCAAGCCTGCCAAAATACTCAGCTATCAATTTGATTTCACATTCTGCTGGTACAGCTTTCATATACATCAACATACAGCATCTTGACTCACTCTCAACAATGTAAACTCTAAATAGCAGGTGCCATTAGCACCTGGAGCCTGCCAAGAATAGTTGACTGACTCCAACTATGTAAAAGGAACTATGGTTGGAATGAATGCCATTTCCTAGAACAACTCTGGAGTTGAAGCTCTCCTGCTGATCGGCAGGACCTCTGTTAGCGACATCAAATAATGCCCAGTGTCGCAGCCTGCTCATCCTGTCTGATCCACAGGCACAAATGCCACACACTGAGAAGTCGTCATCTTAATTTATCAGTTTGGACTAAGAATGCAGAGGCAGTGTTGACTGCCTTAGGAAGAATGTTGAAAATGTGGCAGCGCCTCTCCTGCAAGTGCAATGCTTCTTCCTGTTTTGCTTTTGCAATCTGACAGCCCACTGTTCAGCTCGTCACCAATGAAACCAAGTGGTTCAGATGGACAATCCAAGAATCAAGCAAGAACCTCACACTGATTAAACTTAACATCTACTTCTTCTTGCCTATTGAACTATTTCGCAATGCAGACTATGTTATCATCAGTTCTCTTTCTCCATGCCTTGTTTCTCCTTTTGATACTACTTAAGTCACTGCCTCATTTAAAAATCTACCTTAACTCCTTCAGTCCTCCCAAACTACCATTCGATTTCCAATATTCTTTTCTTTCCAAGCTCATCGAAAGCAAAATTTCCATCTATTTCTCCCATTACCAACTGCTTGAATTCCTTTATTCTGGTCTGTTTCTTTGAATAGCATCAGGTCAGGTTTCTTTTTGAAAATTACCAATAATAATCTCTAACTGATAGCAACACATTGGTCCACTTCAAATTGCCTCAATCTTTGATGCAATTGATAAATCCAACCTTCATTCCCCTATTCTTTTTCACTACCATGCAGCTGTGGAGTCGTACAGTGATACAGCACAGAAACAGATCCTTCAGTCCAACGCATCCACACTGACCAAACATTCTAATCTGACCTAGTCCCATTTGCCAGCACTTGGCCCATATCCATCTAAATGCTTCCTATTCATATACCCATCCAGATGCCTTTTAAATATTATAATTGTACCAAACTCTACCACTTCCTCTGTCATTCCACACCCTTTGTGTGAAAAAGTTACCCCTCAGGTAAATCTTTATAAATCTTTCCCTTCTCACCTTAAACCTATGCCCTCTAGTTTTAGCCTCGCTTACCCTGGGAAAAAGACCTTGGCTATTAAGCCTATCCATGTCCTTCATGATTTTATAAAAATCTATAAGGTCACCCCCCTGCCTCTGACGCTCCAGGGGAAGAAAAGTCCCAGTCTATTCACCTCTCCCCAAAATTCAAACCTTCCAACCTTGGCAACATCTTTGTAAATTTTTTTTGTGCCCTTTCAAGTTTAACAACAGCCTCCCATTGAAGGGCACCAGGAATTGTACGCAGTATTCTAGAAATGGCCTCACCAATATCTGGATGGGTATATGAATAGGGAGGGTTCAGAGGGATATGGGCCGAATGTTGACAAATTAGTTTAAATTAGGTTGGGATGTTTGGTCAGCATGGTCAAGTCGGAACGCAGGGTCTGCTTCTGTGCTGTAAAGACACAACATGACATCACAACTCTTATACTCAATGTTCTGACCAATAAAAATGATGATATCTTTTCAGTGCCTTCACCTCATCGATTTATATGGGCACCTTTGATGGTTCCTAAACTTTTTGCTTTGTCATCTGCTGTCCCTGATACCAATACTATTTACTTGTGAGAGGCAAGTCCCAGAGGTGACTGATGCAGAGGGGTGTGGTGGTGGGGTGAGTCCCGGACCAGAGGCTGGAATGGGGAGGCGTATCCCAGACAGGAGGCCGGTGCAGAGAAGTGAGTGCTAGTCTGGAGGCCATCGCAGGGAGGTGAGTCCGAGACCGGAGGCCGGCACGGGGGTGGGTGGCAAGTCCCAGACTGCATGGGGAGGTGAGTCCCGGACTGGAGCCCTGAGCCGGGTGGTGAGTCCCGGACTGGAAGACATCGCAGGGAGGTGAGTCCCAGGCTTGAGACCCGCTTGGGGAGGTGCAAGAGTAAGCAATGTATGACCTTGCACTAATTCATGCAGGATAATGAAATTCTTCCAGACTAATAATGGCAAGGTGTATTTCCAGCCTTCATTCATGATCGACACACAAACTGAAACCTCAATTTCTTTCTGGGAAAACTAAGCAGCTCTGAACAAGGTCACTGGACTCAAAATGTTAACTGCTTTCTCTCCACAATCCACCAGACCTGCTGCTTTTTCCCAGCAATTCCTAGTTTTTGCTTCTGATTTCCAGCATCTGTAGTTGTTTGCTGTTTTTATTTCTTGTTAGACTCAAAGCTATTACCTCCCTCTTTCAATATAATTCCCAGCAGAACTGAAAATCTATCCCATTACATTTCCAAGGATGCCTGTCCCACTCTCTTACTGCCGTCCCCTCCCACCTTTGAGAAATTTTGTTACTTTTGTCTTCTTCTACTCAATTCCACTCCTCTCATATCGACATGGTTACCTGTCTTTCCTTGGCCTCATGTGTCCTAGCACACTAATTCAGAAGCTTCAGTCTCACTTCGAAATCCTTGACTCTCTCCCAACACTTCCCAGCTCTCACTCACTGCTTTCCTGATTCTGCTGCAATGTATGCACTCCACCTTTCAGTCATAACTCTCCCCCAGATCGAAGTTACCCTCAAAGCCCACCTTTTCTACCAAATCCAGACATCTTCCTTAGTTCTTCCATTAATTCCTACTTCGGGTCCAAATTTCCTTTTTGTGAAGTTTTATTAAGCCACACGTTCTTGGGTTAAAGCACAAGTTTTAACTCTGCTGGCCATTCATTCCTTATCTAATAGACATTCAGCCATTGTAAGATGGGCCACATGGGTTATGGGGAGAGGGGGCAGCAGAATGTTGGGCAGAGCTTGTGGAGGGCAATTCTCTGCTGTTCATTTGATGGTCAATTGCCTCGTACTATTTTCAAACAGGCCTGTAAAATGGAAAGCAGCCCATTATCAATTTCTGGTAGGGGCTTCTCAGATATGTCAATTGGACGGTGGGGGGGGGGGGTGTGTGGTGTAAAATTATGTCCCAATACATGTGTGAATCATAATGTAACACATGTATTGGGCCAAGCAGTGGAATGTGGTGAAAGGGTTAAAATTGTGTTCCAATACATGTGTGAATCTAACCGAAAATTGAAGGTGTCGCTTAGTCCCGTGTGAATCTTATTACACACCTTCCCGTGTGAATCTTCTTATCTGTATGTGACCAGAATGGAATGTGTTTTTCAGCCTTGCTCTGCTGTTCACATGAATGTTTAGATCTCGAAAAGAGTATATCAGCTGGAAAAGTCTCCAGTTCGGTAGAGTCTGCTCCGGGGTTGCGTTTAACCGCCGAGCGTGGGTTGTTGGCAACCGCTCTACGAGAACTGACGGCTCCCAGTTCCGGTAACACGTAGAGTGAGTATAAACCAGACCCGTTGTAAGTACGAGACCTGGTTGTGGCGACGCTGCGGGGAATAAAACACTTATATTCTAGCAGACTCGCCTCTTGGCTGTTTGTTCTGTGTCAGACTACTTTCCTGCGAGCCTGGTCCTTGACCTTGAGAATTTTTTAAAACAGGGGGGGAAGGGGGGGAGGTCTTACACCATTTGAACTTTCAGGATCAACTATCAGCTTGCAACCTATTTATTATTGAGAGGCTGTAGCAGGGTGCCTGTGTGGTGCTTTTAGTTCATTGGTGTAATTTGATTGAGAACTCACACCATAAACAGAGTTTGCCCTCCCAGCAGTCACCCAATAGGTAGATAGCACAGCTGCTTGCCCAGTTCCATGTCTATTTTGGGTATAAGTTGCAAGTTTTTAATTGTGTTACATTTATGGTGGTGGCAACAGACTCAGAAGCAAGGTGGAAGGAAGGTAATAAGTAAATGTGTATACAGTTTGTGAGACAGTCAAAAATGGGAATGATGGCAGAGAGGAGAAATTGTCATCTCTGGAAGCACACAGTACAGATTATGTTGACCTGAAAGCAAAAGATTAACTCATCTACTTGCCTTGGTTACAAAGTCAGAAAATAAATCCAGATTACTCTAGAAATATATTGTTTTATTGTGAACAGATAAATTAAAGTTTTGTACACATGTACCAGCCAGAGATATTACTATCTTTGTTCTTATCAGATGTTAATGATCCCACTTTGAATTCCAGAGTTTTCTAGTACCTCTTCATCTCTTTTCCTTTTTTTTTTCACTTTTAATCAACAATTTTAAAAAGGTTAACTTCAGTCCCGTTCCCGGATAGACTGAATTTGCTGTTGACAAACGTAGTCTACTTGAGATGTGTGGAGACCAAAAATTATCTGATACTGAAAATGTTACCAGCTGCATTACAATGCAGTAATTCCACAGAGTTTCACATCATTTCACAGGGTCCATTTTGAATACAACAAAACATTTTGCAGCATTTACAGTTTCTCTCAATTGATGCATGATTATAAACTACAAAAAGGAATGTGGAGAAAATTGCGAACAGATTACCATTTTAACATGAATTATCTAAATGCAAATTTGAGTGCCATTTTGGAATCTATAATGGATACTTTTGTGGTTTTGAGATCACACGACTCCTGTGTAATATTAATGGTGCAAAATTTCAATTTGTCCAAGCATTCTCAGGTTTGCAAATGACATAGCAAACTATATGTGACTTGTTTTCTGAGCATTGTAAAAAATTGAATAAAGTTTATCTGTCCCTTGTTTGGTACTCGGTTAAAATTCTGAGTTCCCTTTATAACAGCACTGCAGATGTGACCGCAGGGCAAGGACTACAGCAGTTCAGGAAGGCAGCTAATGCCATCTTCTCAAAGGCACTTTGGAATGGCAATAAGTGCCTATCACCTAGCCAGTGAATGAATAAATAAATAAAACAACTTCTTAACACTAGCAACAGGACACATGGTGGCTTAGTGGTTAGCACTGCTGCCTCAGAGCACCAGTTTCACTCTTGGTCAACCATCTGTGTGGAGTTTGCACATTCTCCCTTTGTCTGTGTGTGTTTCCTCCCACATTCCAAAGATATGCAGGTTAGGTGGATTGGCCATGCTAAATTATCCATAATGTTCAGGGATGTGTAGCTTAGGTACATTAGCCATGAGAAGGGTAAGGTGGGGGATTGGTCTGAATGGGATGCTCTTCGGAGGGTTGGTGTGGACTTGTTGGGCCGAATGGCCTGTTTCCACACTGTAGGGATTCTACGGAAATAGAAATATCATCAACAGTAGTGCTGACTGATTTTAGCCATATGGATCATAACATGGCAATCAATAATCTCCTTCACTCACTTGTGAATTTGTCGTGAGATTTATTTCTCAACAGTCGACAATAAATGTTCAATTTGCTTTAGGTGCTTACGTCAGGATAATGATACACACTGGGACCCCGCAATTAGAAGGCGTCATGTTTTAAATCATCATAAACTGTATTTGTATTGATATTGCCATGAATATTTATTCCTATAAATATGTGGAATACCTGACTCTCTTTGAGTGTCATAATCGAAAGCAAGTATCTCACGTACAAGGGACAATCACTTTGTTGAGTAAGTGGGCAAAAGTGAACCCCATGAGAATAAATCCCAAAAAATTGTGTTTCAAGTGGAAATCCCCAATCCCACTCTGATCAATTTAGACAACACTCAGACAAAACAAGCATCATTAAGCTGTTAGAGACCTAGAAATCTCCAGAAATTTGGTGCAGCTTTTTTGTGGGATCATTCCAAAATTATCGCAATCACTACATAGCACACCCTCCCTGATGTCCATTTTGTCTGATGTGAGCTGGATTCTCCCATTTGCTGTAGTTGGAGGTGCTTACTATTGTTGGGGTAATGCAGGATCCGGATGTCATTCCATAATTAAAAGGCAATTTCACACCAAGTTCAACTCTAGTAGGACAGAGCTGGTCACATAGTTGAAGCCATGAGGAAATTGTCCCAGTTTATGGACGAGGTCCAAGACATCATAGTAGATGGGGTGGTGCAGAGGCAGAATGTCCTCTTCCCCTGTACTGGTAGAGGAAGCTATGATGCTAGAAAGCCATGACCTTACTAGTGTTGCTACATGGTTCAATGGACTCTTTACAGTCTGGAGTAGCACCCTGCAACACTGAAACAAGGTCAATTACCTTTTCTAAACTGCAAGGGTCAGTGCCACTGTCTGTTCTCTGCTACCTCACACTCTCTTTATCTCTGCTACTGCATCCAGTTGGACCATGACTGGTGCTCGACCACTCTCAGTGTCACATATAACAATGTCTCTCACTCGCTGTCATCCCCCCATTCCACCCCCTACCCACCTTAGATACCCTGCATGCCCTCTGCACTGCTTGCTCACTCACTTGGGAGATCTCACCAATTTTCCTCCACCTTGGGGGTGGCATGGTGGCTCAGTGGCTAGCACCACTGCCTCACAGCGCCAATGATCCAGGTTCGATTTCAGCCTCGGGTTACTGTCTGTGTGGAGTTTGCACATTCTCCCTGTGTCTGCGTGGGTTTCCTCTGGGTTCTCACATTTCCTCCCACAGTCTAAAGATGTACAGGCCAGGTGAATTGGCCATGCTAAATTGACCATAATGTTAGGTGCATTAATCAGAGGGAAATGGGTTGGGTGGGTTACTCTTCAGAGGGTTGGTGTGGTCTGGTTGGGCCAAAGGGCCTGTTTCCACACTGTAGGGAATCTAATCAAAAAACCTGCGCCAGCAATAACAGCTGTGCTATCCACCTTTATCTCATTCAATTCATTTTGTTCCCTCATCATAGCCCAAAATAGGGTTGAAAATGCCAAGGTGGGGAGTGGGGTGCCTAAAGTATGGCTTCCCACCCTCAAGGAGGGGATCTTGGGCCAGCCCTGTGGCAATGCTGAAAGTGTTGTGTTCCAGTGAACAAGTAGCAGGAATTATCCATTGTTGCGCAACTTTCTCACTACACCCATGTATTATTGTTGTCGAAATCTCTACCCTCTGGTCAGAATGCAGTCTCTCACACACATAAATGGGATGTCCATGGTCTTCATGGTGAAAAGGGCAGCACCAAAACCTTCTCCTTTAATCCTGAGGAAGACAAGATAGATATCTCAGAGGAAGCATTGGAATGGCTGCTCTCTGCAACCCCTACTCAGCATCAATTCTTTAAATACTAGTCCCTTATGTACCATCAAGCCTTTTAATGCATATTTCCAATCTGCCATAGGAAAATCCCTCATCATGCCTCCATAACTGTTCTTATTTAGATTTAAGATGCTAGTTTCAAATTGAGCTATATCTTTCTTCAAATTTAAGGGAAATTTCTATCATATAATAGCCACTATCCCTTATTAATTAGTCTTTTCTTATTGGATAACTGGATTTGGAATAATTTGTGCTTTGGTTGGTTCCTTAGCATATTGCTAAAGAAATCTTATCTCGATAAAGGAATTCTCGAGGTATTCTTCTTCATCAGCATATGTGCGCATTAGATTTACCTAGTCCAAGTGTAGATTAAAATCACAATTGCATTCCCTTAGTTATACATACATCTAATTTTGATTTATACTGTGCCACATCAATACTGTTGTTTGGTGGTCCAGAAACAACTCTTAACTAAGTTTGCTGCCCCTTCCAGTTTCTTAGTTCCACCCAGATTCTCCATTCCTTCCTTCCAATCAGAGTTTAATACACTGATGCCACCCCTTATCATCAACACAACCAACCTCTGAGCTAGTAAATTAAAAGAAAATTGCAAGTGTTTTTTTTAGATGTATGCAATGTAAGAGAGAGGCAAGACTGGACATTGGACTGCTAGAAAGTGAAGCTAGAGAAGTAGTATTGGGGAACAAAAAAAATGGCAGAGGAACTGAATACGTACTTTGCAGCAGTTTCCACAATGAAAGACATCTGTAGCCTACAAGAAGTTTAAACGATTCAGGAGCAGAGGTGTGTGTAGTGGTCATCACTAAGGAGAAAGTGCTAGAGAGGCTGAAATGTCTGAAGGTGGATAAATCACTTGGATTAGATGAACCATACCCCAGAGTTCTGAAGGAGATAGCTGAGGAGATTGTAGAGGCATTGATAGTGATCTTCAAGAATCACTGCAGACAGGGAGGGTCCCCAGGACTGAAAAATGGCTAATGTAACACTCTTGTTTAAGAAGGGAGGGAGGCAGAAGCCAGGAAAGTATCGGTTAGTTTGCCTGACTTTGATCATTGGTATGATTTTAGTGTCCATTATTAGGGATGAGATTGCAGAGACCTTAGAACTGCATGGTAAAATAGGGCAGAGTCAGAATGGCTTTGTCAAGGGAGGTCATGCCTCACAAATGTGATAAAATTCTTTTAGAAGGTAATGAGCAAGTTAGACAAAGAAGAGCCTGTGGGTGTGATCTATTTTGATTTCCAAATGGCCTTTAACTAAGAGCAGCAAAGGAAGCTGCTAAATAAAATAAGAAGCCATGGTGTTAGAGACAAGGTACTGGCATGATAGATGATTGTCTGACTGACAGAAGGCAGAGAATGGAAAAAAAATGGGTCATTTTCAAGATAGCAGCCAGTGACTAGTGAAGTTCTGCAGGTGTCAGTGCTGGCACCACAATATTAACAATATGGGCAAAGATGCTGAGACCATTGTTGCTAATTTTGCAGATAACACAAAGATAGGTTTTGGGACAGTTGGTGTTGAGGAAGTGGGAAGGCTACCGAATGCTTGGACATTTTAGGACATTGGGCAAAGAAGTGGTATTTCAAATACAATGGGAAAGTGTGAGATTACATACTTTGATAGGAAGAATAGAGGCATAGACTATTTTCTAAATGGGAAAAGGCTTCAGAAATCTGAAGTACAAAGGGACTTGGGTGTTTGGGATTTTCTCAAAGTTAACAGAGAGGTTCAGTTGTCCATTAGGAAGGTAAGAGGGCTGGAATATAAAAGCGGAGATGTACTACCTAGGATGGATAAGGGTCCAGTAAGTCCGCATTTGGAATATTGCAAGCAGCCTTCGGCCCAGAATCTAAAGAAAAATGTGTTGTCCAGAGGAGGTTTACAAGAATGAACACAGAGACAAAGAGCTTGTTATATGAGGAGCAGTTGAGGATTCTGTGTCTGTACTCAATGGAGTTCAGAAGAATTAGCAAGGGTCTCATTGAAACTTACAGAAAATGAGAGGCCTGATTAAGGTAGATGTAAAAAGAGACATTTCCACTCGTAGGAGAGACTAGGACCTGAGTGCAGGCTCAGAATGAATGGAGAACACTTTTAAACTGAGATGGGAAATAATTTCTTCAGCCAGAGGATGGCTAATCTGTGGAACTCATTGCCAAAGAGGGCTTTGAGGCCAAGTCATCATGTAGTTAAGGCAGAGATAAGTAGGTTCTTGAGTGGTAAGAGGATCCAGGGGAGAAGGTAGGAAATTAGGGTTGAGAAACATATCAGCCAAAATTGAATGGCAGAGCAAACTCAAAGGGTTGAATGGTCAAATTCTGCTCCTATGTCTTATGATCTTATGATCTTTGGCTGTCCCTCCTGAACATCAATATTCCTTAATGTTCAGAGCTTTACCTGGGTCACTCTGCAACCACTTCCTGTAATATAAATTAAATCATAATCGATCACTTCTACCTGCACCAAAAATTCATCCTTCATATTGTGAATGCTACATACATTCGAATAGAGTATTTTTAACACATGTAAAGAACTTAGCATTTTGTTGTTCTGTATTTTTGACGGTGGCCTGAAATAGGAAAGGAGTGCTGTCAAAGCCAAGGATTTCTGAAGATTTGCTATTTCTTTTAGAGAATGTTACTTGATGGCTGTTGGGAGCTCTCTTTACATAACTGTTGGTTCAAGCAGTGGGGAAAGATTGTTTACAGGTGACATACAACCGGGGCTGTGCACAAATGGGGATTTGGCTAGTAACAAGTAGCTGATTGGTCTGTGACATTGTGACCGGTTAATTGTGACTATGGCTTCCTACCTGTCGGCAGCTATTTGGTAAGCTTCTAGGTAGTTGAACAGCTTCGGGATGTTACTGTTTGGGTCAGATGCCATCAGGCCTCAGGAAGGGAAGGAGCTATTTTCACTCTGCAGTTAAAAAGCATCGCAAAGAAACCAGTTTATTACCACTACTCACTGTATCCATGACTTTTAATTGATATGCCAGAGACCTTTATATAAGTGAAACAGTTACGCTTAGCCTTCTACAAACAACTGAAGGTGCAGAACGAAAGAAAATCTAGAAGCATTCTTCTGATAAGTGATCACTGCAGCAAAGCCTGTGGACAGTGATCACTGAACCGTCTTCCCAGTTTTTCCCTCTTCCCATAACACACATTGTCTGTCTGTTTCTACAGGGGGAGTTTTTTTTTTAAAGTGGTGAAAGGTTTAACTAGTAGAAATACATGTTGATGGTTTATAATTGTTTATATGTAGTTAGAATCTATTTGTTTGAAATGACTAATAATTCCCATTAAGTACAGAAGCTTGGTCCATGCTTTCTGTCAATGTGGGTCCGAACTACAGGCAAAATGGGGAATTCTGAGTACTTTCTAAAATCTGTAACTTTTGTGACAACTCCAGGTGTAGTGAGGCTTGATTTCTAGTGCACTCCCCAATGAGGCATAACGTACCGATCTGACATTTATTGGATATATTTCTGCTGTTTTTTTTTACTTTTGTTTGCAGCTTTTCTACTTCCCATAACCAGCTTTGTTATTATCCCAGAGGAAAGACTATACTGGAGCTCGATTTTGAAGTATATAAGACAAGTTGGATCCATATGTTTTATTTGCCAGTTTTACATGGTTTTTCTTCAGTTAAGTTCCTGATAAATTAACTTAAACCCTCCAATAGCATTAGTAAATTTCTCCATGAGGAAATTCGTTACAATTCTGCTAAGCTGTAACCTGTCCTCCTGGTACATGTCCAGTTGCCCAGGACCAGTCCTGATCCTCCAGAAATCTAAACTCTGCACTATTTTTCCAACTACTTGTTCATTTACCCAAACTTCCTCTTTCTATACTCCTTAGCATATTGTACTGGGAGCAATCCTGAGATTACTGCATTAGAGGTCCTGCTTTTCAGCCTCTTGCCTAGTTTTCTCAATTCTACTTTCAGGACTTCATCTCTCTTCCTGCCTATGTCATTGGTAACAATGAGGACCATGACCTCTCGATCTTCACCCTTCCCAAAAGAATGTCCTGCAGTCACTCTGTGGAAACGGGGAACTGCACACCATTTTCAAGATGTTATTTGGCCACAGAAACACCTTATCTATCAAATTACCTAAAATACTGTCCTCCCACTCCTCTCCTTTCTGCCTGGGCAACTAAGCCACTTGCAGTGCTATGAGCTTGATTCATACAACATTCATCTAATGAACCATTGCCTTTCCCAGTATCTAAAGTGCAAAACCAGTTACCAAGTGAGATGGACTCAGGAACACTAGAACTATCTGCATGGTCTTTCCGGGTCATCCATTCCCTCTCCATCTGCCTGTTCCTAAAATGCAATGTGATCACTTTGTTAAATATGGTATCCACATAATTGACAGCTTTGCAGATGCACCATAGCAACTCCAGCCACTGTTCGATTTCCAAAAGCTGGAGCTCAGATTTCCCAGTTAGATCATCCATACAGTGATGCTGCCTCTCAGGTTTGGTAAGAAAATTTTTCTTGCTAATCTGATGGTATTGTCTTAGTTATTTCTCATGGCACTTTTTTTTAACTTAAAACTCCAATCGTATTATAAGACCATAAGACATAGGCGCAGAAATTAGGCAATTTGGCCCATTGAATCTACTCCACCATCCAATCCTGGTTGATAAGTGTCTCAACCACACTTTCCTGTTTTCTCCACATATCTTTGATCCCTTTGGTAATCAAGAACTTCTCAATCTCAATCTCTATTTTAATTATAATCAATGATCTGGCCTTCTGTGGCAGTGAATTCCATAGATTCACCACTCTCTGGCTGAAGAAGTTTCTCCTTATCTACAGATAAATGATCTTCCCTTTATCCTTGGGTTCCTTGTCTCTCCTGCCAATGGAAACATCTTCCCAATGGCCATTGTTCAATATTCTGTAAGTTTCAATCAGGTCCCCCCTTATCCTTCTAAACTTCATCGCGTATAGTCCCAGAGTCCATATATAATAATGAAAGATCCAGCAGAAAGCATGAGAACTCATACAAGTTTCTCAGAAGAACCTGCAATGCTCATTGCCTGCAGGGTAGTAGAACATATCAATTTACGTGCCTGACCTGCAATGTCAACAAGTCACACTGAAAAAGTAGTGCATAACATGTTGCCACCCTATACTCAATCATAGTAAAGAGATATCTTGTAAGCATTTAATAATTGAGTTGCCTTGAGATAAAGCAGCATATGAGCTGAATATAGACTAACCAAATGGGCTTTGGCACCTCCACCTCCATTCAAATCTTCAGATTCAAAATAAGTGACCATAGGACATCATGATGAACTGAAACTGTTGCGTTCACGCTTTGTAGTTACATTTAGCACGGTCAGGCTTCACCACTATTTGGGAACAGATGCTCATCAGTTGATAGGTGCTAAACCTGTGTTAGACCACAGCAATGAGAATTAATGGTTCATCATGGCTATTGCTCATGCTTCAGTGTTTAGTACTCAGAGAACTGGGGTTAAGATTTCCACAAAGTTTATCTGGACTTCATAGTTTCAGTGCAAGGCAATTCACAAACCTCAGGCTGCTAGACCTGTAGTTGCATCACTTCCTGAGCTGAATGTTCCCATGATGGTTGGAACCACATTACAAGGGCCTAGCCTTGACCACCTTGTAGTTGTTTCTGTAATAGCTATAAGATCAGACATATTTATTTATAACTATATCATTAATCTATATTATAATGAATGCTACATGCATTCAGATGCAGAACCTTTAAACTGAATCTTTCTCAATCCTTGGAATCTCTGGTCATATTTTCTGAAACATTGTAAAGTTTTTATATCTATCCTTCCTTGACACAGGAGAAAATGAGGACTGCAGATGCAGGAGATTAGAGCTGACAATGTGTTGCTGGAAAAGCGCAGCAGGTCAGGCAGCACCCAAGGAGCAGGAGAATCGATGTTTCGGGCATAAGCCCTTCTTCAGGAAGCCCTTCTTCCTTGACACACTCTGGTTCTCATTACCTAAAACAACTACCTGCTCTATTACCTTGCTGTTTCCCTCAGAATCAACTGAAGGCCTGACCAACAGTATTTCTTCCAATTGCCCTAGGACAGTGCCAGTACCCTATGGATTGAAACCCATTTCTATCATACTTGTCTTCAAAACTTGCATTCATTTCTCTAATCTTAATTACCCTGCACTCAGGTCATAACCAGCGATGATTATATTTGAGGTTCTTTTTAACTTAGCCTTCAACTGTTTGAATCCCAATTTTTTTCAAATTCCATCTCTGTCTTTGGTCCTTCCTGTGGACAATTACAACTGATCCTCTCCCTTTACTACAAGTTCATCTCTAACCGAAGCAGGTATCGCTGGCATTATGCAGCCATCACAGCCTTTGGTCTCTCTCAGCTGCAGAGAGATTGTTTAGAACCACAAAATCATACATTTCTTCAGTACAGAAGGCCATTTGACTTATTGTCTCTGTACCAGCTACTTGGCTAGTCCCACTCTCCAGCCCTATCTCTGTAGCCCTCTTTCATCACTTTCAAATATATATCCAGCTCTCTTTTGAAATGTCCTCCACCTTGAATTCACTTCCACCACTTTCCTAGACAACACATTCCAAATCCTAAGAACGTTTGGAGTAAAGAAGTTTCTCCTCAGCTCACTCCTAGCTTGCTTGCCTACAATCTTGAAGTTGTGATCTCTAATTGCTGACATACTAACTAGTGGAAATATAATATCCTCCTTTACCCTGTCAAAAATTTTCAGAGTTTTGAACATTTCAATATGGTCACCTCTTAATCCTCTCTGCTCCAAGGGCAATAAACCCAATCTCTCTAATCTTTCTTTGAATCTAAAATCCTTCACTCCTGTTATCATTCTAATAATCTCCTGTAAAGCCTCTCCAGGGTTTTAACATTTGTTCTTCAATAAGGTGCCCAGAACAGAACACAATACACCAAATGTGATCTGACCAATTACCTGTAGAGGTGTAGCATCATTTCCTTGTTTTTATACATTATGCCTCAATTTATAAACCCACGGATCCTATAATCCTTCTCAACAGCTGTTTCAACTTGTTTGGCCACCTTCAGAGAATCATGTATGTGAACCCTGAGGACCCTCTGCTCCTGTGCTCCCCTCAATCTTGTACCATGGAGCCTGTATCGTCTCTCTGTGTTTCTTCTATCAAAATGCATTACCTCACGTATCTCTGCATTGAATTTCATCTGCTAGGTGTCTGCCCACTTGGCCAACTTGTCAATGTCGCTCTGAAGTCACTCAGCATCATTCTCACAATTCACTATTCTCCCTAGCCTATTACTTTCTGCACATTTGGAGATTTTACCCTCAATACCCATCTCCAAATTGTTTATATAAATCAGAAAAAGCAAGGGTCCTAACACCAATCCCAGAACACCATTTGCAACTCGTCTCCAGTCTGAGAAATGCTGATCTATATCTACCCTCTGTTTCCTATCTTTTAGCTAACTTGTAATCCTTGCTGCCAAGAACCCATCAATCTCAAACATTTATTCTATCATCCATAGTTACACCATCCTGCCCTGACCACAGATCAAATTAGATAACTTTATTCTAAAGGATGTAACTGCCCTCTGAAAATGTTCAGGTAACACTTCCCTTTGCCCTCTGCAAAAACTGACTGCAGGTGTGGTTTCCCTGGATCTAACTGGTGTCAGTTGGCTTTCAAACAGTTCAGCCATAAAACATCCATCCAGTCATCCTTACTCTGGGTTAATTAACTTATTTTAGCATATCTATTGCTACTAAAGCTTGATTACCAATATATCATCCAAATTTTCAAAGATCAATGAGACAAATATTCAAAAGCAAATAACTTTATTGGCCCACAAAGTGCCTAACTTAATTTCAGGTCTTGCTGGGCTCACTCTCTTTTGGTTCCCCTCTGTGCAGGTGCGTCTACTCTCTCCTGTGCCTCTTCTCAAACTTATCGGCTCGACTTCAAGATTTCTGGAACATAATTGGAAGTTGCAAACATTGAATGTACAGAACTTTCGTCAGACCTCATCTGGAATGCTGTGTTCAGTTCCTCATATAAATACCTTAAGAAGGAAGTACTGGTTTTGGGGACAGAGTGGTTTAGATTTGCCAGAGCTTAAAAGCATAAAGTATTATGCCAGGCCCCAGAAAGCTGGGTTTGTTTGCCACTCAGTTTACAATGTTGATATTAATTTAACTGGCATATTTAAATCAAGAAAAAGCATTCAAGAAGTAGATACAGATAAGCTCCTTGAGAAATACAGAATTAATTCATGAAGGCGAGTGGAAGTGTGGAATGCTTTTTGCAAAAGGCTGTGGAAGTTGATTCAGTAAAACTTTCAAAACTGACTTCAACATTTTTATTCGCTAAGACATAAGGATCAAAGATAGGCAAATGGACAACAGGTCAACATGAACCTAACTGCATGGTTTGGGTGGCTGAATTACCTACACCTGACTCTTTATGTCAAATGCATGGTCCCTGGGCATAATCTTGCCCACAAAATGAAGCCTGAGCTGACTTTTACTGTTCACGAATGAAAATTGAATTTGAAAAGGAAGTTTTGATTTACTGTGTTTCCAGCTTAGAAATGAAAATGTGGTTATTTTAAAATGTGTACAACTTAACAGTTATCTGATGCAACACATTGAAGCGTTTTAGGTAATACTGTTCAGCCGAAGCCCAAATTCTATAAATTGTATTTATGGATTCTTCACTTCACTTTCAGCTGCTGTTTATGGTTTTTGGTGGTTGGGATTCACATACTTGCTGATTACTGATTTTCATACCACAAGGACAGGCATTCTGAGTGATCACATAGGTGAAAAGGAAAACTCAAATGGAACTCTCTTGTCACAGAATTGCATAGAGCCCAGAAAGTCTGCATACGTTTTGAGACAGTTGGATTGCATCGCAACTTTACCTTACTTCACCTTCAGTATTCGCAATGCAATGAAATCAAAAGCCACCTGTAATGCTACAGACATATAATGTTGTCATTATAGCGGTATGCTTAGAACCCAGCCTACATGTAAATCTGAGACTTTATAACAGTGTAAATACTTAGAGGTATTAATAATCTTTAAGATATTTGTACCAACAAGAACCAATTCTTCATGGTATATGTTACATGGTGTAATATAAAGAGAAATACTCAGACCACTTCACCTTTGCAGTGATGTTTGAACCAAGAAACCCACGTCTGCTTCTGTTTTCATTGTTTTCCTACGAGCAGCACAACAGTTAACAGCCAAGCTTCAAGTCAAAGCTGTTAATCGAAAGCTCCAGCATAAATTAACAGAAATTCAGAATAAGTGACTGAGTGCAAAAGCTGATTACTTGAGATATCTAGTGAAGAAGCATGACCCAATGTTTGCAATGCGCTGAAGGTATTATATTGGCCTACACACAGCAATATATCCTCCTTTGCCAACAACTGATAGAAGTGAACTAATCATTGAGAAGGCAGCTGTAATGGAAAGGTAGCATAAGTACATTGCGCTCTCATATCTCAGCAGCTACTATTCATCAAATTGAGTAGTTACCTGAGAAAGAAAGATTGTATCTTACCCTTTTCATGAAAAAATAATAAATTCAATCAAAGCTAAAAGTCACCTTAATTCCAGTAACACTTCACAAACAATATCCTGACAGTTACTACTGACCAGAAACTGCTCAGCGCCAGCCATATAAAATACCGGGGCTACATTAATTCCTCACAGTATGGGAATTCTGCAATTACTTATCTCCTAAATGTCCACTATCATTAAGGCATAAGGCAGGAATGTGTTGGAATATTCTCCAATTGCTTGGAAGGGTGCAGCTCCAACAACACTCGGAAGATTGACACCATCCAGGAAAAAGCAGCCTGCTTCATTGGCATTCCATTCACCACCTTTAATATTCCCCTGCTCTGTCAGAACAGCACAGAGACAGCAGTATGTACCATTTACTAAACTTCATCTTCTATCACAAGTTGATAGTGTCTACCATCTGTAGCAGCAACACACAAAGGCTCCTTAAATAATATCTTCTGAACTTATAACGTCCACCACCTAGACAGGGGCAGTAGATACACACCTGTTCAAGAAGGCAGCTTCCACCACCAGTTTCTTAAATGCACTTAGAGATGGGAAAGAAATACTGGTCAAGCCAGTGACATGGAAAGCCCATGAAAAAAATTAAATTAATAAATGAATTAGGGTAGCGCGGTGGCTCAGTGGTTAGCACTGCTGCCTCACAGGTTCAATTCCAGCCTCGGGCGACTGTCTGTGTGGAATTTGCAGATTCTCCCCATGTCTGTGTGGGTTTCCTCTGGGTGCTCCAGTTTCCTCCCACAGTCCAAACTGTGCAGGTCAGGTGAATTGGCCATGCTAAATTGCCCATAGTGTTTGGTGCATTAGTCAGAGGGAAATGGGTCTGGGTGGGTTACTTTTCGGAGGGTCGGTGTAGCTGAAGGGCCTGTTTCCACACTGTAGGTAATCTAATCTAATTAAACAAGACAAATGCTCTGTTGGAGACGATAATCCAGTAAAAATTTTAAACTGCTTGTTAACTAAGTTACAGCCACCTTCAAGTGTATCTGAGATTAGGAAAAGTTTCCACAGTGCCCGACGGATGTAAACATAATTTGCTTCAAAAAATGAAAAAGATCCAAAAATGTATATAGCAACTACTGTGGAATATTAAACCATCTCGGTAAAAACGAGGACTGCAGATGCTGGAAACCCGCGTCTAGATTAGAGTGGTGCTGGAAAAGCACAGCAGGTCAGGCAGCATCCAAGGAGCAGGAAAATCGACGTTTTGGGCAAAAGCCCTTCATCAGGAATAGGAATATTAAATATAGGAATATTAAACCATCTGCTAGTCAGTCTTGCAGACAATATCCTCATGAAATCTTAATCTGGTTTTAGGATTAAATGTGAGCCAGCCATCATAGTGTTTCCAACAAGAAAAGTACATGAAAATTCCAGAAAGCAAATATCCATATCGAGTCATAGAGTCATAGAGATGTACAGCACGGAAACAGACCCTTCAGTCCAACTTGTCCATGCTGACCAGAAATCCCAACTAAATTTTGTCCCATCTGCCAGCACCTGGCCCATATCCCTCCAAACCCTTCCTATTCATATACCCATCCAGATGCCTTTTAAATGTTGCAATTGTACTTGCCTCCACCACTTCCTCTGGCAGCTCATTCCATACACGTACCACCCTCTGCGCGAAAACGTTGACCTTTAGGTCTCTTTTATATCTTTCCCCTCTCACCCTAAACCTATGCCCTCTAGTTCTGGACTCCCCCATCCCAGGAAAAAGACCTTGTCTATTTACCCTATCCATGCCCCTCATAATATAAACCTCTATAAGGTCACCCCTCAGCCTCCAATGCTCCAGGGAAATCAGCCCCAGCCTATTCAACCTCTCCCTATAGCTCAAATTCTCCAACCCTGGCAACATCCTTGTAAATCTTTTCTGAACCCCTTCAATTTCACAACATCCTTCTAATAGGAAGGAGACCAGAATTGCATGCAATATTCCAACAGTGGCCTAACCAATGTCCTGCACAGATGCAATACAACTTTCCAACTCCTGTACTCAATACTCTGATCAGTAAAGAAAAGCATACTAAATGCCTACCTGCGACTTTACTTTCAGGGAGCTATGAACCTGCACTCCAAGGTCTCTTTGTTCAGCAACACTCCTCAGGACCTTACCATTACGTGTATAAGTCCTGCTAAGATTTGCTTTCCCAGAGTGCAGCACTTCGCATTTATCTAAATGAATGTATTTAAACTCCATCTGCCACACCTCAGCCCATTGTCCCATCTGGTCAAGATCCTGTTGTAATCTGAGGTAACCTTCTTGGCTGTCCACTACACCTCCAATTTTGGTGTCACCTGCGAATTACTAACTGTACCTCTTATGCTCACATCCATATCATTTATATAAGTGATGAAATGTAATGGACCCAGCACTGATCCTTGTGGCACTCCACTGGTCACAGGCCTCCAGTCTGAAAAACAACCCTCTACTACCACCCTCTATCTTCTACCTTTGAGCCAGTTCTGTATCCAAATAGCTAGTTCTCCCTGTATTCCATGAGATATAAACTTGCTAAACAGTCTCCCATGGGGAACCCTGTCGAACGCCTTACTGAAGTCCATATAAATCACGTTTACTGCTCTGCCCTCATCAATCCTCTTTGGTACGTCTTCAAAAGACTCAGCCAAGTTTGTGAGACATGATTTCCCACGCACAGAGCCATGTTGACAATCCCTAATCAGTCCTCACTTTTCCAAATACATGTACACCCTGTCTCTCAGGATTCCCTCCAATAACTTGCCCACCACCGACATCAGGCTCACTGGTCTATAGTTCCCTGGCTTGTCCTTACCACCTTCCTTAAACAGTGGCACCACATTAGCCAACCTCCAGTCTTCCGGCACCTCACCTGTGAGTATCAATGATCCAAATATCTCAGTAAGAGGCCCAGCAATCACTTCCCTGAGTATCAATGATCCAAATATCTCAGTAAGAGGCCCAGCAATCACTTCCCTAGCTTCCCACAGAGATCTAGGGTACACCTCATCAGGTCCTGGGGATTAATCCACTTTTATGCTTTTCAAGACATCCAGTGCTTCCTCCTCTGTAATATGGACATTTTCCATGATGTCACCATCTATTTCCCTACATTCTATACCTTCCATGTTCCTTTTCCACAGTAAATGCTGATGCAAAATACTAATTTAGTATCTTGCCCACCTCCTGCGGCTCCACCCAAAGGCCATCTTGCTGATCTTTGAAGGGCCCTATTCTCTCCCTAGTTACCCTTTTATCCTTAATGTATATGTAAAAACCCTTTGGATTCTCCTTAACTCTATTTGCCAAAGCTATCTCATGTCCTCTTTTTGCCCTCCTGATTTCTCTCTTAAGTATACTCCTACTGCCTTTATACTCTTCTAAGGATTCTCTTGATCTATCCTGTCAATATCTGACATATGCTTCCTTCCATGTTTGTTGTCCTTCAACCTAATTAAAACCATTGATTGTTTGAGTCAAGAGTGTCATGCTGGAAAAGCATAGCAGGTCAGGCAGCATCTGAGGAGCAGGCGAATCGACGTTTCATGCATAAACCCTTCATCAAGAATGGCAGTCCTCACTTTCTCCATTGATGATTTGAGTCAACCAGGTTTATAGCACTTGCTCTCCATGTTCCTCAGATATCTCAACATGTTCCTCAGAGTCTTGCACCTACTGCAGGACAGTATGGCTTGATATGTTTGTGTCAGTGGTAAGATGCTCTTGCAGTCAGCAATGGCATAAGCAATTACTCAATACCATTCCCAAACTCTCTCAACTCTGCGTAGATACAGCGCCAAAAGGGTTCACTAGTGATAAGTCCTTCAGCATCATCAATAGTTTCCACTCAGAGAATACCTTCAATCTCACCAGACTACCAAATGCCACCAATGTCACAGAGGCAGTAATGAGAAAGCTGTTCCATACAGATGACTTTTTCCAATGAAAAAGACATCCAGATTTTGGCAAACGAATTCTTATGCACTGGTTAAAAGATAAATCTCCAAATTAATCTCTCCAAGACAGAGGTTACATTGCATTCAGCATTGGGCAGATGCTATGAGTCACCAGTCATAACTATTGATGGCACCAGTCTTAAGATTATGGAAAATTTCTCAAACTTTGACTGAATACTCTATAAGGCACATTTATTGATGATGATATTACTGCATATATCTAGAAATTCGCAAGGTCAACTCCACTGTCATCATCCTTACCACTCTTTTGTATGGTGCAAAATCTTGTGTCAGGTCTAGGTGGTATATAGGTGGCAATAGTACTGAAGATTTGTGCTCCAGAACTTACTGCAGCCCTAGCCCAAGCTATTCCAGTATTGTTACAGCACTGGCTTCTACCCAACAATGTGAAAAATTGGTTTGTTCTGTACACAAAAAGCAAAACAAATCCAACCTAGCCATTTGTCATCCCATTCGTCTAGTCTCAATCATCAGTAAAGTGAGGGAAGGTGTCATCAACAGTGCTATCGAGCAGCACCTGCTCAGCAATAACCTGCTCAGTGACACCCAGTTTGGGTTCCACCAGGGCCACTCAGCTCCTGACAGCCTTGGTTCAAATATGGACAGATGAGCTGAATTCCAGAGGTGAGGTAAAAGTGATTACCCTTGACATCAAGGCCACATTCAACTGCGTGTGGCTTCAAGGAGCCCGAACAAAACTGGAAATAATTGGTATCAGGGGGCAAACTCTCCACTGGCTGGACTCATACCTGGCACATTGGAAGATGGTTGCAACTGTTGGAAGTCAGTGATCTCAGCTTCAGAACTTCATTACTGGAGTTCCTCAGCATACTATCTGAGGCCCAAACATCTTGAACTGCTTCATCAATGATCTTCCCTCCATCTTATGGTTTGAAGTGGGGATGTTCATTGATTATTGCACAATGTTCAGCACTATTCATGACTCTTCAGATACTGAAGCAGTCCATGTTCAAGTGCAACAAAACCTGGGCAATATCCAGCTTTGGCTGACAATTGACAAGTAAATGTTGCGCCACAGAAATGCCAGGCTACGATCATCTCCAATAACAAACAATCTAACTACTGCCCATTGACATTTGATAGTGTTAACATCATTGGACCTCCCACTATAAACATCCTAGGGTTTACTATTGACCAGAAACTCAACAGGACTTGCTCTATAAATACAATGGTTACAAGAGCCACTTTAAAAGTGAGATAGCTAGAGTTCAAGAGGGTGATGGGCAAGGTTGGCAGGAATGGGAATGACAAGAGATATTAAGACTTTGACCGGAAAAAAAGGGGCGTGACTCAGGTACAGGCAGTTGGGATCAAGGGAATCTCTGGATGGGGGATGCAGGAATTTACTGAAGAAGGAAATCATGAGGGTGAAAGGAAGGCACGAGATAGCCTTGGCTGAGAAGATTAGGGTGAATCTAAAGAGGTTCTTTGTGTATAGTAAAGGAAAAAGAATAACTAGAGAGAGAATAGGACCCCCTCAAGGACCAAAGTAGGCCTGCAGGAGATGGACGAGGTCCTCAATGAATATTTCTCCTCTGTGTTTACTGTGGAGAAAGACATGAAGACCTGGGAGCTTGGGAAAGGTAGTGATGATACCTTGGGGACAATCCATATCACAAGTAGAGGAGGTACTGGATGTATTAAAGTGTATGAAGGTGGATAAATCACCTGGTCCTAACCAGATATATGCAAATACACTGCAAGAGGCTTAAGAAGAAATTGCGGGGACCCTGGCTGATATTTTTGCATCATCGCTAGCCACGGGTGATTTCCCGGAAGACTGGAGGGTGGCGAATGTTGTACCTTTATTCAAGAAGGGCTGCAAAGAAAAAACCTGGGAATTATAGATCAGTAAGCTTAACATCAGCGATAGATAAGTTACTTGAGAAGATTCTGAGGGATAAGCTAGATATGCATTTGGAAAGAAAGGGTTTGATTAGGAGTAGTCAGCATGTTTTTGTGTGTGGGATATCATGCCTCACAAATTTGTTACAGTTCTTTGATGAAGTGACCAGAAAGGTTCATAAGGGCAGTGCAGTAGATGTAGTATGTATGGATTTCAGTAAGGCCTTTTATAAGGTTCCACATGGTAGGCTGCTCTGGAAGGTTAGCTTGCATAGAATCCAGGGAGAGCTCGTAAATTGGATATATAATTAGCTTGATGGTAGGAAACAGAGGGTAATAGTGGAAGGATGCTTGTTGGACTGGAGGCCTATGTCTAGTGGAGTGCCTCAGGGGTCGGTGCTGGGCCATTTCCGGTTTGTTGTCTATATCAATGATTTAGATAAGAATGTACAAGGCATGATTAGTAAGTTTGCAGATGACACTAAAGTAGGCAGTATCATAGACAGTGATCAACGTTCAAGGTTTGTGTAAACATTTATAGCTCAGGTGCCAGTTAGAGTTGTTGGGGATATGTTCTAAAACAAACAGCCCTCCCACAAATTCGACCCAAACTTTGAATCAGATACATGGATGACACTTTTGTAATAATTAACAGAACAGAGATTGAGAGCACAGACCAGATTATCAACACCATGCTCACAGGGATCAAATTTACAAGAGACAAGGAAATTAACAATATCTCCCATTCCTAGATGTGATTGTAGAAAAACACAGAAACAGGAAATGCACAACCAAGGAACAGAAAAGCCGAACACACTGACCCAATCCTGATTTATAATATCAATCCCCAAACACACAAGAAGCTGCATTAGGACCCTGCTCAAAAGGGCTACAACACAGTCCTGATCTGCGAAGGGAAGATGAAGAACACCTCTAAAGCATCTTCACCAAGAACTGATATCCCAACAACGTCACCCAGAGATGCCTGGTGGACAAACAACGCGATGAGGACATGCTATGACCCAACACACTAACCACTCGACCTTATATTAAAAAAAACCTTGGAACTGAGAGTCAGATTTCTCTGACCACTCGGAATTAAGACAGCCCATAAACCAACAGCCAAGCTTAGACAATAACTCGCCAGAACAAAAGACCCAATACCCATCATGTGCAGGACAAACATGGTGTACAAGCTTCTAAATGCACAAAACACTGTATAGGACAAACAGGCAAACAACTAGCGATCTGCATTTATGAACATCAACTAGCCACTAAACGCCACAACCAGCTGTCCCTAATAGCCATACACACAGATGACAAGGATCACACTTTCAATTGGGACAACACAACAATAGTAGGACAAACCAAACCGAGGACAGCCAGAGAATTTCTAAAAGCATGGCACTCACCCTCGAATCCATCAATAAACACATTGACCTAGACCCAATATACGGACCACTGCTACAAACAACTGGGACCGGCAACCAGAAGCAACAGATATGAAACCAAATAAATTTCAACCAACCCAGCACAGCAACGCTTCACAGGATACTACGGTGTCACTGCGTCAATATCCTGGAACGCCCTCTGTAAGGACATTGTGGGTCTACCCACAGTACATAGACTACAGCTCACCATCACCTTCTCATGATCAACTAAGACAGGCAATGAATGCTGGCCTAGTGAGCAGATGCCACATATCATGAAGGAACTAAAAAACAAAGCCGTGAATTCTTCCAACAAAATGTGCACTGAGACATCAATGGAGGACAAAATCACAGCTAATGAGGTCCTTCATGGTATTTAGCTCAACAGCAAGGAGACCAGAAAAATCAACACAGATCAGATGGCCATATTTCCCTCAGGCATAATTCTATAGTTATCTTCAAGCAGCTCTTTTATGGGAACTGGACCTGGAAAGATAGTATCAAGGCAATCAATATAAAGGATACATGAACACCCTAAAAAGAGTCTGCCAAGCTTCTTGATTACACCTGCGTAGGGAAAGCCCTGCAACCAACCTGCCCATATGGCGGTAAGTGCTAAAGGTTGGTTCATCTTGCTTCAAGCACGAACTATACCAGACGTGCAACATTCAGTGTGCCGAGAGCACGGCCAAAGGTTGGTAGAGCCACAGACATTATCCAAGCAGTGATAACATGTATTGTCATTTCTGTGGATGTTCATGCCCATCTCACATCACACTCTTCAGTCGTGAGGAATTTACTTACAGTTTGGACCTACTTCAATAATAAGGAGTCTAACACCAGGCACTTTACAGCTTTCCAGACTCACTATTGAGTTCAACCATTTCAGGTCACCAGTTCCCAATGTTTGGTTTGGTTTTGAATGGCAGCTGTTGACAATGGTTCTGTATTTTACCATTCACATCTTTCTGATGCATCCTTTGTTTATTTCCTTGCTTCAGTACCAAATCTCTTTGAACAGGATCATCTTTTCTTAAATGGTGAAAGATTGGCAAGTGTTGATGACCAAAGAGACTTGGGTGTTCTTCTTCATAAAGCATGGAAATCTGACTTGCAGGTGATGAATGTTTAAGAAGGCAAATAATATGTAAGCGTTTAATCACAAAACAATTTGGGACAGGAGTAGAGATGTTTTGTTCCATTGGTTGTATTGCAACTTGAGTCATCATTACCTTGCCTAGGAAAGGATATACGTGCTACAGAGAGAGTGGAGTAGAATTTTATCAGATTAATTCCTGGGAGGGCAGGACTTTCCAATGAGGAACAATTGAAAACACTTGATCTGTATTCTCTGGAGTTTAGAAGACTATCCATAGAATCCCTACAGTGTGGAAAGAAGCCACTCAGACCAACAAGTCCACACCGACTCTCTGAAGATTAACCCACATAGACCCATTCTCCCTACTCTACATTTACCCCTGACTAATGCATCTGACCTACACATGCCCGAACACCATGAGCAATTTAGCATGTTCAATTCACCTAACCTGCACATCTTCAGACTGTGGGAAGAAACCAGAGAATCCAGAAGACAGGGAGAATGTGCAGACACACAGACAGCCGCCTGAGATTGGGATCAAACCTGGGTCTCTGGTGCTGTGAGGCAGCAGTGCTAACCACTGTGCCACCATGCCACTAAAAAGTACTCTCATGAAACTTAGAAAATTCTAAAAGCTCTTGACAGGGTAGATGCACAAAGGTTGTTTCTACTGACTGTGGAATCAAAAACAGGAGACAGTCTCAGAAATAAGGAATAAGTCATTTAGGGTTGAGAAGAGAAAGAACTTCACACAGAAAGTTGTGAATCTTTGGAATTCTTTACCCCAGAGGGCAAAAAGAAACTCAGTCATTGAAAACCTTCAAGCCAAATATTGTTAGATTTTTCAATATAAATGACATCGAGGGATAAAGGAATAGTAGGAAAATGATACTGACAAGGGTGGTCAGCAATGACCTAATCGGATGGTGCAGCAGGCTAGAGCCAGAATTGCATATTCCTGCTCCTATGTTCTTATTTGATATCTTCTGTGTCCAACCTCATCAAGAAATTTTTCTTTGCTCTTTATTTCTCATCGCACTTCTACCTTCATTTGTATTTCATTAAATGTGTTCCAAATTTTTTTACTGCTGACAAGAAGCTACCGACCTGAAATGTTAACTCTGTTTCTCCCAGTGGTTGTCGCTAGGTCCTGCTGAGCATTTCCAGTATCTTCTGGTTGATATCTGCTTCTATTTATTCTTGTATAACTTTCCTTTTAGCTTTATGTTGATCTTACCTCTTGAATTTTCTGTGATTACTTGATTTGGTAAGTAGATACGCTGCCCCTTAGGGTATACATGAGTTCTTTATCATTTTTAAATACAGTTTGGAACATCTTCTACCGACTGGGTGGATAGAGTGAAACTGACAAGGTCAGAGCACAAGAAGATACGAGTGTTAACTTGGGAAATCGGTGCGAGTTGGCGTTCAGTACAGGGAGGAAGGAATTGTTGCTTTTATACAGCATCAGGTGACCAAATCGCTGATAGGATTTTCAAGAAGAATCATATTGAACTCAAAACTTTAGCTCTAGGCTGAATGTTCGTTTGTTTGACTAAGTCCGAGTTGCGCCAAGTTTATTGGTGGATTTCTTGTCACGAAGTCTACCAAATTCTCTTGTTGTATCTTACCAAAATTGGTCCAATAACCTACCCCCATGGCATCTCTCTTCTCCTATTTCCACCCGATCTTAGTGTGTACTACTCCTGAAACAACTTGCCACCAAATGAATATTCGCTGAACAGCCAGCAGCCGAGGGACCTGTGCCACCTTTGAAAGCTCGTGGTGCACCCAGACAAGTGTGTGAGTCAGAGTTGCTCCACATGGTCGCTGACATTTCCTCTGGACATAGCAGACAAGGGAAGATGATTCTGGATTAGTGGTGCTGGAAGAGCACAGCAATTCAGGCAGCATCCGACGAGCATCAAAATCAACGTTTCGGGCAAAAGCCCTTCATCAGGAATAAAGGCAGAGAGCCTGAAGCGTGGATAGATAAGCTAGAGGAGGGTGGGGGTGGGGAGAAAGTAGCATAGAGTACAATAGGTGAGTGGGGGAGGAGATGAAGGTGATAGGTCAGGGAGGAGAGGGTGGAGTGGATAGGTGGAAAAGGAGCTAGGCAGGTCGGACAAGTCCGGACAGGTCAAGGGGACAGTGCGGGCTGGAAGTTTGAAACTAGGATGAGGTGGGGGAAGGGGAAATGAGGAAGCTGTTGAAGTCCACATTGATGCCCTGGGGTTGAAGTGTTCCGAGGCGGAAGATGAGGCGTTCTTCCTCCAGGCGTCTGGTGGTGAGGGAGCGGCGGTGAAGGAGGCCTAGGACCTCCATGTCCTTGGCAGAGTGGGAGGGGGAGTTGAAATGTTGGGCCACGGGGCGCTTTGGTTGATTGGTGCGGGTGTCTCGGAGATGTTCCCTAAAGCGCTCTGCTAGGAGGCGCCCAGTCTCCCCAATGTAGAGGAGACCGCATCGGGAGCAACGGACACAATAAATTAGAGACCGCAATTTCCCTTCCCACGTGGTTAAAGATGCCCTCCAACGCTTCTCGTCCACATCCCGCACCTCCGCCCTCAGACCCCATCCCTCCAACCGTAACAAGGACAGAACGCCCCTGGTGCTCACCTTCCACCCTACCAACCTTCGCATAAACCAAATCATCCGCCACCTCCAAAAAGACCCCATCACCAGGGATATATTTCCCTCCCCACCCCTTTCCGCCTTCCGCAAAGACCGTTCCCTCCGTGACTACCTGGTCAGGTCCACGTCCCCTACGACCCACCCTCGCATCTTGGCACTTTCCCCTGCCACCGCAGGAACTGTAAAATCTGTGCCCACACCTCGTCTCTCACCTCTATCCAAGGCCCTAAAGGAGCCTTCCACATCCATCAAAGTTTTACCTGCACATCCACTAATATCATTTATTGTATCTGTTGCTCCCGATGCGGTCTCCTCTACATTGGGGAGACTGGGCGCCTCCTAGCAGAGCGCTTTAGGGAACATCTCCGAGACACCCGCACCAATCCACCAAACTGCCCCGTGGCCCAACATTTCAACTCCCCCTCCCACTCTGCCGAGGACATGGAGGTCCTGGGCCTCCTTCACCGCCGCTCCCTCACCACCAGACGCCTGAAGGAAGAACGCCTCATCTTCCGCCTCGGAACACTTCAACCCCAGGGCATCAATGTGGACTTCAACAGCTTCCTCATTTCCCCTTCCCCCACCTCATCCTAGTTTCAAACTTCCAGCCCGCACTGTCCCCTTGACCTGTCCGGACTTGTCCGACCTGCCTAGCTCCTTTTCCACCTATCCACTCCACCCTCTCCTCCCTGACCTATCACCTTCATCTCCTCCCCCACTCACCTATTGTACTCTATGCTACTTTCTCCCCACCCCCACCCTCCTCTAGCTTATCTCTCCACGCTTCAGGCTCTCTGCCTTTATTCCTGATGAAGGGCTTTTGCCCGAAACGTCGATTTTGCTGCTCGTCGGATGCTGCCTGAATTGCTGTGCTCTTCCAGCACCACTGATCCAGAATCTGGTTTCCAGCATCTGCAGTCATTGTTTTTACAAAGGGAAGATGATGTCCCATTATATCAGCAGAGCTCTGGAGGTCCTGCTGAATGGTGCTGTGCATTGGAAGGACCTCTTCTTCCACGAAGATCTTCAGTGGAGGCCACAGCATGAGACCATACCAGCCTGGTCCAAGTTGGCACCTAGGTTGAAGCATTATCCGCCATCTGGAGAATTGCACAGCACTACAGGAAAAAGTTCAATGTCATTCTCCACTGCACCAGTATAAGTTTCACTATCTTCCCTCTGATACCTCACTCTCCTCTCACGAAGAGTCTTGCTTTACCACTCTCACCAGTATAGAACATCCCTCTCTCACACTCACACGCATCAATCCCAAAAATCACTAACTCAGCATGCCCTCTGCATTGTATACTCACTCACTCAGGTCACCTCCCTATCTGTAACAATTATACAGGCTGGGCCACCCACTTTCACCTTATTAATATCACTTCTTTCTCATTCCCGGAGGTGTAAATAGGCTGCAATGGGGCGAGAAAGACAAGACAAGGTGTGTGCTGCCTGTCATTTAGATTCTCACACCAAATACGAGGCTGTCGGGAGTGTAGTGCTGGTAAAGCACAGCAGGTCAAGCAGCATCCAAGGAGGAGGAGAATCAACGTCTCGGTCATAAGACCTTCATTCCTGATGAAGGGCTTGTATCTGAAACATCGATTCTCCTGCTCCTCAGATGCTTCCTGACCTGCTGTGCTTTTCCAGCACTACACTCTCGACTCTGATCTCCAGCATCTGCAGTCCTCACTTTCTCCTAAAGAGAAGGCTGTCCTGATTCTGACCACCCTGATCAGGCCCTGGATGTTATCCGAGTCTGCCCATTGCATCTGGGAGCTTGTGAGCAGAGGCTGTTCTCCTTCACTTGACTGAGGTATGCTGATAATCATGACAAACTTCTTGGCTGGTGTTTGTTTCAGATTTATAGCAGTTTGTCTTTAACATTGGTGACTTTTAAGCCTTCATCCTTCTATGGGAGCTGTAATTTTCACTATTACTTTGGACATGTAAGTATTACATATTTGTAGGCCCAGATATTCCAATAGCCAGAGAATTATTGGAACAGCCCAGACTGGAGTTGGGAGTCCAGACAATGAGGATTCCCAGACACAGTAGACTTTGTGCAAACTGCCCAAGAAGCTTGATGTTATTGCTACCTCTATTAATATCTGGGCCATAACTTATTTAGTGAAACTACTGACTAAAACTACAGCTAACAGTGGCATGATATTTCTACACTTGAAGTGAATTAGTTAAAGAAAAAACACACACAGTACAGTTGGCAGGGCAGATGATGTGTTGCAGCTGTGGGTTCTGATGGCCATCGAGTCTGATCTAAGGTGATCATGCTCGCAGTACGTTTCTTTAGCTTGAAAAACTTTGAATCTAACTTGATGAGCTAGAGTTCAAGTTTCAGACAGTGCAATACATCAGGGAGGGGGAAAGTTACATGAACACTTTGTTCCATGAAGCAGACACACACTCTATGGTGAGGTGGAAATGAGGACTGCAGCTGCTGGAGCTTAGAGTCAAGATTAGAGTGGTGCTGGAAAAGCACAGCATGTCAGGAAGCATCCAAGGAGCAGGAAAAATCGACATTTCGGGCAAAAGACCTTCATCAGGAATGAGGCTGGGAGCCTTGGAGGTGGAGAGGTAAATGGGAGGGGGTGGGGTTGGGGTATGGAGTTGGTGAGAAGGTGGCTGAGGTAGCTCTCCCAGCCTCTGTGCTGCCTAACTTCTGATTTGGACCATAGTCAGGAATGTGTGACTGTGAGTTAAGGCAGGTACGTTGATCCAGAAGGTAGAAATGGAGATACATTATTCCCTTGCAATTGTACATCACCTCAAGGTTCATGCATCTTTTATAGACTAAAGCAGCAACTGAAAGGAGGATGAGCAAACTGACCATAGCACTGTGGGGTATGGATGTATCCAAGTGTAGGGAGTGAAAAGGAATGTAGCCGTAGTAAGGGATATTTTAGTTAAAGACGAACACAATGATTCTTTGTTAAATTAATGCTTTAATTGTTAAATTAAATTATTGTTTTATATCTGCCTGCAAGAGTAGCAAAGGACTTGGTTTAATGACTCTCCCAAGACATAACACCTCTGAATGTGCAGCATTTTATCAGCATTGAAGTGTCAGGCTAGATTATATACTCAACTGTCCGAAATGAGGTGAAAAACCCACAAGCTGCTGAATGAGAGGCGAGCATGCTATCACTGAACCTCAAGTTGAGACTTGCTGCAGATAGCTAATAAACTAGTTTCAAGCTAATACTATCAGATGTGTTCTAGAATATAGAGAATACTTGGCTATTCTTTGCAATTAATTAAAAGCAAGGGATAAAATAAATCATACCACTGCTACCAATATTCTCGTGTTCAATTTCAACCCAAGGATTGACATATCTGATTGCGAGCTGGTGATGCTTCCTTGTGCAGATATCAGCTGAGGACAACTGAGTGTGGTTGACATTAGTGCAGACATAAAAGGCAGCCTCAGCCTTTGACACAGCCTTTGTCATTGCTGGCATGGTGAAAAATTGGTGAGGAGAGTGAAAAGAAAATAATGGTGTGGATCCCCCATTTTAAATCGATATAAATGAATGGGTTTTGAATGACAGAATCACAGAAGTGTTACGGTGCAGCAGAACGCCATAATGTCAGTGTAGGCTCTTTGAGTAAGCATCATGACCTAATGCCATTTTCTTGCCTTTGACCATCACTTTGTATATTATGTCCAGTTAAATATTCATCTAAGATGCTCTAGAAGGCGTCAACTTAACCTACCTCCACCACAGATAGTGCATTGCCAACTGGACTGAAATATCAGAATGGAACCACTCGCTTTATGAAAAGATTTCTTCTCACATCGTATTTGCTTCTTTTACAATTTGTTTTAAATCTGCATCCTCTTGTTCTCAATCCTTTTATGAATGGGAACAGTTTGTCCCTGTTATCATATACAATCCATCAGATAGCTTGTCCCTGTTGTCATATACAGTCCATCAAATGGGTACCTGTGAGACAAGTGTGACTTTTTTTTACTTATTCACTCGTGGGACATAGGCATAACTGGCTGGCCAGTATTTATTGGCCATCTATAACTGTCCTTGGGAAGTAGGATAGGAGAAAGTGCTGGAGATCAGAGTCGAAAAGTGTGACACTGGAAAAGCACAGCAGGTCAGGCAGCATCTGAGGAGCAGGAGAGTCGATGTTCCAAGCATAAGCTCTTCATCAGGAATGTGACAAATAGCTTATGCTCAAAACATTTACTCTCCTACTCCTCGGATGTCCTTGAGAAGATGTTGGCGAGCTGCCTTCTTCAACTGCTGCAGTCCACATGCTGTGGGGTTAACCCACAAAGCCTTGAGGGAGGCAATTCCAGATTTTTGTCCAGTGACAGTAAAGGAATGATGATATATTTTCAAGTCAGGATGGTGAGTGCCTTAGAGAGGAACTTGCAATATCTGTTGCCCTTGTCCTTCGAGATAGAAGTGCTCATGGATTTGGAAGTGGCTATGTAAGGATCTTTGGTGAATTTCTGCAGTGCAACTTGTGGATAGTATACACTGCTGCTACCAAGCATTGGGCGTAAAGGGAGTGGGATGCTTGTGGATGCATTGCTAATCAAGTGGGCTGCTTTGTCCTGGGTGGTGTCAAGCTTCTTGAGTGTTTTTGGAGCTGTGCTCATTCAGGCAAGTGGGGAGTACTCCATCATACTCCTCTAGGTGGTGGACAAGCTTTGGGAAGTCAGGGAGTGAGTTATTCACTGTAGTATTCCTAGCCTTTAACCTGCTCACATAGCCACAGTGCTTATACCGTCAATCCCATTGAGTGTCTGGTCAATAGTGACCCACAAATGTTGACAGACAGGAATTCAATGATGGTAACTGAATGTCAAGGGGCTGTGGTTAAATTGTCTTTTATTGGAGATTTATGTGGCACAACTGTTACTTACCACTTGTCAGCCCAAGCCTGGATATTGTCCAGATCTTGTTGCATTTGAACATTGACTGCTTCAGTATCTGAGGAGTTCCAGATGACATTGAATGTTGTGCAATCATTGGTGAACATTCTGACCTTATGATGGAGAGTAGTTCATTGATAAGCAGCTGAAGATAGTTGGGTCTAGGACACTGCCCTGAGGAACTGCCCTTAAGGTGACTGACATCCAACAACCATAACCAACTTCCTATGTGCCAGGTATGACTCCAACTGGTAGGTCTCTTTCATATCTTTCTCCTCTCACCCTAAACCTATGCCCTCGAGTTCTAGACTGCCCAACCCCAGGGAAAAGACTTTGTCTGTTTACCCTAATCATGCCCCTCATAATTTTGTAAACCTCTATAAGGTCATCCCTCAGCCTCCAGGAAAAACAGCCCCAGCCTGTTCAGCCTCACCCTATAGCTCAAATCTTCCAACCCTGGCAACATCCTTGTAAATCTTCTCTGAACCCTTTCAAGTTTCACAACATCTTTCTGATAGGAAGGAGACCAGAATTGTACGCAATATTCCAATAGTGGCCTAACCAATGTCCTGTACAGCCACAACATGACCTCCCAACTCCTGTACTCAATACTCTGACCAATAAAGGAAAGCATACCAAACGCATCAGATGTAAAAATATTTGCAGCACCTTTCCTCCACTTAACACCACACATCAGCACTAAGGATTCATTTACCATAGGTAACATTGATTAGATTAGACTAGATTTAGATTTATTGTCACTACATAAAAATACAGTGATAAGTGTTTCTTCATGTACAAAATGCAGTGTCACCATGCTCCAGCACAACCTTGAAACACTGCAGTAGAGTTCATCTTTCCCTTGTCTTTGTTACCTTGCACTTTATGACCCACCCCCCACCACCCCACTACTCCTTTATTCACTGCTTGACATTGACCAGGGTCTCTGGCTGAAGATGAGTGTAAATGTTTCAATCTTCTGTTTTGAACTGATGAGAATCTTTGTGTAGTGTCCTCTTCCAGTTAGCTGCCCACCACAATTCATGGCTGGATGAACAGGAATGTTAAGCTTGGAGCGGTGGGTAGTGAGATTGCAGAGCTCTATCACATGTAGCAGTCACTGCTGAGCATTTATACAGTACTGGGTTGTAGCTTCGCCTCATCTTTACCTATGCCTGACGCAGTTTTGTCTTCACAAAGACTCTGCATTGGCTACTGCTGCCTGTATTATCCCAGACTGATGGCTAGCAGCAAACAGATTTGGAAGGGGTAAAATCAAGTATATTTTCCCTCTTGAAAACTGAAAGAATTGCGGATGCAGTAAATCAGAAACAAAAACAGAAATTGTTGGAAATGTACACCGGGTCTGTTAGCATCTGTGGAGAGTAATCAGAGTTAACGTTTCAGGTCAAGTTACCCTTCCTCAGTACCCCAGTTCTGAGGAAGGGTCACTTGATCCAAAATGTTAACTCTGACTTCTGTCCAGAGGTGCTGCCAGTTCTGCTGAGCTTTTCCAGCAATTTATGATGATTTTTTCCCCTCTTGTTGGTCCTCTTCCTACCTCCTGCAAACCCTGTTTGGAAGGTATGGCTTTCAAGACTCGGCCAGCTTGTGCTACCAGGCCACAATTTGTAATGGGCAATGAAATCCCACTGCTTGGTAGCAGCAGCGTATACTATCCACAAGTTGCACTGCAGAAATTCACCAAAGATCCTTACATAGCCACTTCTTTGCCCTTGTTTATTCCAAGTGGTGTTCAATGTTCATCAAGTAAGGATTTAAACAAGTGTTGCTGAAGGGATTTTGCCTGAATTGTGTTTACAATCAAAACAGAAACTTCCTTATGTGAGAAAAGGCCATGAATTTATTCACCAATGCTTATTTGTCAATGTTACTCTGGGAATTGACAAAACAGAGGAAATCTGGTTACAAGGCCCACATTTGCACCCAGTATGGTTGATACACCATTAGTTGTAATGGACTTTACTGATTGGAATGTTTTTCTCAAGCATGTCCCATTTGAATTGATTATAGATATCCTCACCATGTTCTCTCTCTTTAAGGAACAAGAAGATTAGACGATCCTTTTTAATTGTTACATGCTTAAAAACCATGCGCACAAAACCAAGCTGGGCAATGTCGGTCATGTCAATGGATTCATCAAACTGTAGTGAAAAACATTCACCGGCCTTCAGGTCCTGTTGTACTTCCTGCAAGACATCTTTGGATAAAGAATGCACTCAACCTGCTGCTGTTGGAACATCTAGTGACATGCTCTAAATTGCTGTCATTATTTCTTCGTTGTTCTCAAAATCTTTGATTGAAGAGTCAGCAGTCACAGTCATTGCATCTGTAATTACTTTTTTATTTTATATGTGGGTGTTGTTTTATGGGCTGTCCCTAGGTGCCCGTGAGAAGGTGGTGGTGAGCTGCTTTCTAGAACTATTACTGTCCATGTGTAGTCGATAGACCTTTAATGCCGTTATGTAGCAGTTTTTGGAATTTTGATCCAGCAACAGTGAACGAATGGTGATATATTTCCAATCAGAATGGTGAGTAACTTAGAGGGAAACTTGCAGGTGATGGTGTTCACAGGTATCTGCTGCCCTTGTGCTTCTATATGGAGGTGGCCGTGGGTTGGGAAAATGTTGTCTCCGAATCTTTGGTGAATTTCTTCAGTGCATCTTGTAGGTAGTACCCACTATTGCTGGTGAGCATCAGAACTGGAGGGAGTGGATGCTTGTAGTGCCAATCAAGCAGGCTGCTTTGACCTAGATAGTGTCAAGCCTCTTAAGTGTTGTTGGGGCTGCTCTCACCCAGGCAAGTGAGGAGTATTCCATCACACTCCTGACTTGTGCCTTGTAGATAGTGGACAGGATTTGGGGCAACCAGAGGTGAGTTACCCACTGCAGTATTCTTACCTTTGACCTGCTCTTGTAGCCATTGTGTTCATGTGGAGTGTCCAGTTGAGTTTCTGATCAATATGTCACCTTTCATCACTTTTCTGAAGATTGAGAGTAGACTGATGGCCAGGTTGGATTTGTCCTGCTTTTTGTGTACAGGACCTACCTGGTAAAGTTTCTACATTTTGGGCAGATGGCAGTGCTAGGACAGTGTGACTACGGGAGTGGCAAATTCTGGAGCACAGTTCTTCACTATTCTTGCTGGAATGTTATCAGGGCTCTTGCCTTTGCTGTATCCAGCGCCTCCATCCATTTATAGATATCATGTGGTGTCAATTAGATTAGATTACTTACAGTTTGGAAACAGGCCCTTCAGCCCAACATGTCCACACCGACCCTCCGAAGAGCAACCCACCCAGACCCATTTACCCCTTCACCTCACACTACGGGCAATTTAGCATGGCCAATTCACCTAACTTGCACATTTTTGGACTGTGGGAGGAAACCGGAGCACCCGGAGGAAACCCATGCAGACACGGGGAGAATGTGCAAACTCCACACAGACAGTTGCCTGAGGCAGGAATTGAACCCGGGTCTCTGGCGCTGTGAGGCAGCAGTGCTAACCACTGTGCCACCATGTCGCCCAATTGGCTAGAGACAGATATCTGTGATGCTGGAGACCTCTGGAAGAGGCTGAAATGGATCATCTACCTGGCACTTCTGGCTGAAGATTACTGTCAGTGTTTCAGCCTTATCATTACATAATTTGTACAGTCACCTCATTCAGTGAGTTATTTGATCATCCACTACCATTCACAACTGGATATAGCAGTACAGAGCTTAGATCTGCTTCATTAGATATGGGATTGCTTAGGTCTCTCTATCACTTGCTGCTAATGATGTCGAGCATGCAAGTAGTCCTGATTGGTAGCTGCACCAGATTGGCACCTAATTTTTCGGTATACCTGGTGCAGCTCTTGGCATACCCTCCTGCACTCTCCATTGAACCAGGGTTGATTCCCTGGCTTAATAGTAATGGTTGAGTGGGGAATATGCCGGGCAATGAGTTTACAGATTGTGCTGGAGTATAATTCTGCTGCTGTTGATGGCTCACGGCATCTCATGGATGCCTAGTCTTGATTGGCTAGATCTGTTCAAAGTGTGTACCATTTTGAACAGTGATAATACCACACAACACGATGGAGGTTTTTTTTAGTCTGTGATTTTTTTTCTCATATTTTCTCCAGACTTGGGAATTGTTGCAGCATTTCATTTTTTTAATTGGGTGGGCCACAGACCTTATTTCAAATTGAATGCACTCACAGCACTGATCATGTGTACTAAGTCTCTGTACATTCTCTGCAGTTCACAGTTCAGCTCATTCAGCTTTGACATTTTGTCTACAAGGAGCTCAAAGTCGAGTCATCACAATTGTCTGATAGCTCACTGCACACTTTGGGCTCCTTGATTAAAGAAAAGTGACAATTGCAGGGATCAGACCAAAAAATATTTGCATATGTACATATGCAAATATGTACATAACCACCTTACATAATGGCACAATGGCTCATTGGTTAGTATTGCTGCCTCACAGTGCCAGGGACCCCAAATTTAATTCCAGCCTTAGGCGACTGTATAGAGTTTGCATATTCTCCCCGTGTCTGCGTGTGTTTCCTCTGGGTGCTAAGGTTTCCTCCCACAGTCCAAAGATGTGCAGGTTAGGTGGGGTGGCCATGCTAAATTGCCCAAACTGCTCAACAATGTGTAGGTTAGGTGGATTAGTTAGGGGAATGGGTTTCGGTGGGTTACTCTTCGGAGGGTTAGTGTAGACTTGTTGGGCCGAAGGACCTGTTTCCACACTGTAAGGATTCTATTCTGTCAGCGCAGAGGATTCGTTCTTCATAAGCAGCATTCAGTTAATCAAGTAAGGATTTAAACAAGTGTTGCTGAAGGGATTTCCCTTTTATTGAGTTTACAATCAAAACAACAACATTCCTTATGTGAGAAAAGGCCATAAATTTATTCACCAATGCTTATTTGTGAATGTTACCCTGGGAATTGACAAAAGAGCGGAAATCTGGATCATTCCTGCAAAACATTACAAAGCTCTAATTTGCACCCAGTATGGTTGGTATACCATTAGTTGTAATGGACTTTCATTGATTGGAGTGTTTTTCTGAAGCATGTCCCATTTGAATTTGTTATAGGTATCCTCACCATATCTTTTCTCTTTAAGGAACAAGAAGGTCAGCTGATCCTCTTTATTTGTTACATGCTTAAAAACCATGCGCACAAGACAATTAGCTGGACTGTGTCAGTCATGGCAATGGATTCATCAAACTGTACTGAGATACATTCATAGGCCTTCAGGTCCTGTTGTACTTCCTGCACGACATCTTTGGATAAAGAATGCACTCAACCTGCTGCTGTTGAAACATCTAGAGACATGCTCTGAATTGCCAGCATTATTTCTTCATTGTTCTCATAATCTTTGATTGAATAGTCAGCAGTCACAGTCATTGCATCTGTAATTACTTGTTATTTTATAATCACATGTAAGATGTGGCTGTTGCTTTTGTGCTCATTCCTAGGCAAGCATGCTTAACGCCTTCTTAATTACTTGAAAGTTGAGCTAGACAAAATGGTTATGTACTTAAATCTCAAGGTCTCTCTGTTCGACAACACTACCCAGGGCCCTACCATTAACTGTATAGATCCTGCTTGAAGGCTGAGATAACCAGGGCCTGGGACAGGTATTCGTCAGGCTCAGTAACTGATGCCTGGGATTCTAGCAGTTTATTGCACATCACTGGAGGTGGGACAGAGTTTTGTGGTCAGTCTGGGAACCAGAGGCATTGCCAGGAACCCAGAAGACTGTTATATCTGACCTAACAGCATCCGAGGAGCAAGAAAATCAACGTTTCAGGCAAAAGCTCTTCATCAGGAATTTCAGGCTTTTGCCCAAAAAGTCGATTTTCTTGCTCCTCGGAAGCTGCCTGACCTG
Organism: Chiloscyllium plagiosum; assembly: GCF_037043375.1. Taxonomy (NCBI): domain Eukaryota; kingdom Metazoa; phylum Chordata; class Chondrichthyes; order Orectolobiformes; family Hemiscylliidae; genus Chiloscyllium; species Chiloscyllium plagiosum. The sequence goes on along the minus strand of NW_028270139.1, from coordinate 91,958,157 downwards.
CTGTGCTTTTCCAAAACTATTCTAGTCTAGACTCTGGTTTCCAGCATCTGCAGTCCTCACTGTTGCCCTGTTATATCTGACCTACCTGAAGATAGCATGGGCCTGCAAAAGTTGAGAATTCTGAACCTCTGCTGAAAGCTCAGAATTTGTCATGCATTCTTTGATTAACTGAGATGAGCTTCTCCCTTATATATGCTCAAAAGAAATATTGCTTGCTTGAGAAAGTGGTCATTTTATACCAAAAACCCTTCTAACATTAATCCTTGAAGTAAATACCATGGCCTCATAAACTGTCTTGAGAGAAGTATGACCACGCAGGCAGTTAATTTGTCAAACACAACATCAGCTCAAAATGTTGCAAGAGACACTTCCACTGAAAACTAAATATATCAGTCAAGGTTACTTTAGGTGGGCAGTTAAAATGGAGTCTACTATGGCTAATGCAAATGTGAAATTTAAGCCTAGTCATGGTTCTTCTATGAAAAGTTATTGCTTGTATTTGCCTTTTCCAGAGAAGTACCGATGAACATAAATGCACGCATTTTGTTGTTCTTTAAACTGTGCTGCAACTGTGGTTTCTTTCTGACCTTTATTTCAGCAAGATCCTTTTTCTTCATTATTTGCAGTTTCACACTTAACACGACTCAGATCAAATGGTGGACCACCTTATCAGTTCTTAACATCGGTCATTCACTACTCAACTGTCACCAAGTCCAAATAACCACAACATGTAGGTCTTTGGTCACTTCCCACTATTTAAACAACTTTTATTTGTGAGGCCATTCAGTTTTCAACCCAACTCACTTAATTAATGAAAACAAATCGGTATTAAGTAGTTCTTAAAATAATGTTCTCGAAACTGCACTGAATTTTTCCTCAAATATTCATTATGATCTGGAATTCCTCAATGCAATTTAAAATTGAGCCATTATGTACTGTACTGCACTATTTACTTCTTTGCTTCCTTTTTTTAAAAAATTGCAAACACAGCATGAGTGGCAGAAAGACTGATTACTAATTGTAGTGAACAGGGCTCAAGAGAATTGAAAAATAAATGCTGCACTCCGGTTTATTTTACCAATCCTTCTACCCTTCAAGCCAATGCAGGTCTTGGAGACAGGAGAGAAGAGGTCTCTACCAGTTTAAATTAACACTGGAGGTTCAGTAGCAGAACAACAAAGCTCTGGAATCTCCACCAAAAATACTTGAGATCCATCATGAGAACATAGATGGCTGATTATCACAAACAACCAAATTCTCCAGCATGCTGTGTTTTTTATTCATTATTCATTTATGAGATGTGAGCATTGCTGCCTTGGCAGCACTTATTGCCCATCCCTAATTGCCCAAAGGGCAATTAAGAGTCAACCACATTGCTGTGGGCCTGGAGTCACCTGTAGGCCAGACCAGGTAAGGATGGCAGTTTCCTTCCCTAAAGGACATTAGTGAACCAGATGGATTTTTCCGGCAGTTGACAATGGTCATTATTAGACTCTTAATTTCAGAATTTTAAAAAATTAAATGTAAATTGAATATGAATATCCTTTATTCTCGCTTGTACTCCAGGACAGGAGTAAATGAAACGTTTTTACAATGGCTACCTTTTAATGGCACTATCTTAGATAAAGTACCTAGGTACAAATCTTGCAGAGTAAAAAAGTGTTGTTATACAAAAGATGATTAAAAGGGAAGTAGTAGTATTATTTAGTAACTGAGAATGAGTAAGAGATGAGCTGGTTATAACATTTTTTAAAGAATGTACATTGCAGTCTAGTAAAGAGTGCCAAACAGCAGCAGCTCAGCACGTGGCCCCAGCCCATGTCTAACAACTGTCCCACATTGCTCTAGCCTCCAGACCACTCCTCAGCAGCAACAAGGTAAGTCACGCTCTACCAGGATTCACTTCACCTTGTACTCCTCCAAGACTCGGGATGCCCCATGTGCTGCCTTCTACTGTGGCAAAATTTGAACCAAGGTTGCCAGAACACTTTCTGGATGTGTTGATTAACAGATCAGTGATAATATCACTAGACCATCATCTCCCCATAGGAGGGAGTTGCAGTTTCCAAATGCAATGGCGACCATATGCCAGAAGATTCAACTTATGTAGGTAGACCATGTCTCTCACATGGATAGCAACAGACTTTCTTTGGTGAAATGTCTTATGGCAAATAGCAAAGTGGTCGGTATAAATGATACACAGAGCCTTAAAAAGGACTTTACAAATGTATGGATCACAGACCACCTAGCTTGGGAAAACACCAGCTGGAAGATGATTGTGGCCATTGGAGGCCATTCATCTCAGTCCAAGGATATCACCCAGGGTGTTCATCAGGATTGAGATTTTTAATCAACCTATTCAGAGATGTTATTACATCATCAATGGCCTTCTTTCTATCACAATGTCAGAAATGGTGATGTTCCCTGAGGATTTTACAGTGTTTAGTAACATTAGCAATTCCTCAGATACTGAAGTGGTCCATGTCAATATGCAGAAAGGCCTGGATGACATTCAGGCTTAGTCTGATAATTGACAAATAACATTCTTGCCAGAAAAGTGTCAGGCAAATATAATCTCCAACAAGATAGAATTTTAACATCTCCCCTTGAAAATCAATGGCATTATCCACTATGAATAGGCTTACCATTAACAAGAAACTAAACTGGACCAGCCATAAAAATATTGCGGCAACAAGAGCAGGTCAGAGGCTAAGTGTTCTTCAGCAAATAAGACACCTTTTACTGCATCAGAGCCTGTCCACTATCTACAATACACAAGCCAGGAGTGCGATGGAACACTCTTTCAGATGAATGCAGCTCTGCTTTAATATGCTGGCAGAGCAAGACATTCAAAAATCTAATAGATTGTTACTGTCAATTGTGACAGAAAGTGAATACAGAAGTGGAGGAGTTATACGGGGCATTGGTGAAACACATCTGGAGTATTGTGTACAATATTGGCCAAAATGCATTCAACCCACTACTGTGGAAGCATCTAGTGACATGCTCTGAATGCACAAGAAGAAAATGTGGAAAAAGTTTACTAGACTAATACCTGAAATGAAGGACTGTCTTACGAGGAACGTTAGACAGGGTAGACTTGTAGCTGCTGGACATTAGAAGAGTGAAAGTGACTTGAGTGACATGTATAGGATCCTTATGCATCTTGATAAATTAGATCTGGAAAGGAAGTTTCCTGTTATGGGAGAATTTAGTCTGAGGGGTCACCATTTAAAAATAAATGTGTATTTTTGGACAGAGTTGAGGAGAATTGCTTTCTCACAGAGTTACATGTGCCTTTGGAACTGTCTTCTTCAAAGGGTGGTGGAAGTAGAGGGTTTGAATACCTTTACAGCAGAGGTAGACAGATAAGCCAGGTGGAAATGTGGAGTAGTCAGATTAGCCACGATCTTATTGAATAGCAGACCAGGCTTGAGGAGCCAAGGGTCCTACTCCTGCTTCTAATGTATATGCTCTTAACATGTCCAACACTAATCAAGAAATTCAATACAATTTAGGACATAGCAGCTCCCTTAATTATCACCTCATATTCTGAAAGAAACAATTTACACAATTTATGTATTCAATTCCTTTTCAAAGCCTACAATCAAACCTATACCCACATCCCTAATTATTCCAACTAATTGCATAAAAATGTTTTTCCTCATGTTGCTTCTAGTTCTTTTGCCAATCTCTCTCAATCTATGCTTTTTGGTTCCGCCATTATAAACAATTTCTCTTTACCCCATTATCAGCAACTTTCATCATTTTTAACATCTTAATAAATTTCTTATCTTTCTCTGTCCAAGGAGCACAGCCTCAGCATATGCACATAATTATAGTCCCATAACAAACAAAAAAAAAAAAAGAATTGTGGATATTAGAAACCTGAAGCAGAAACAGAAATTGCTGGAGAAACTCATCAGATCCAGCCGGACCTATGGACAGAAAGCAAAATTAACAGTTTGGGTCCAGTGATCCTTCTTCAGAACTGTAGCTCGGAAAACGTTAGCTTTTATATTGAAGAAGGAATTGGGGGCAAGGAGAGAGGAGTAAACGATAGTTGGAGATGGAGCCCAGAAGCAGAGAAAACAACAGTTAGGCAGAGAAAGAAATGGGTAACAGTCAGGCCGGGAAAATCAATAGTTGCTAATGGGGACAGTTAGTAGCTGACAATGTGCTGTTTGTGGTAGTAGCTCATGTGATAACAATGCCTGATGGTTGGGCTGGAGGGAGGGCATCGAAGAAGGTGCTCAGGTCCTATAATTATTGACCTTAATTTTGAGTCCCACAGTTCCCAATCAGAAAATGTGATGCTCTTCTTCCAGTTTACACTGAGGTCCCAGACACACCTTCCAGGTGAAGCAGTGATTTATTTGCACTTCATTCAAGCCAGTCCACTGTATTTGTTGCTCACAGTGTGGTCTCCTCTACAATGGGGAGATGGAACACAGACTGGGTGAACGTCTTGCACAACATTTACATTTTGCCTATAAAAATAATCCTGAGCTTCTGGTTGCCTGCCATTTTAACACACTACTGTGTTCCCTGGCCAACATCTCTTTGGGCCCGAGCACCTCCTCCTACCTCCTTGCCCCAACTTCTACTCACCAGGCTTTGTCAATATATGGGCTGCTATCACACACAACCCATTGTCAGCCACGAATAATCTCCATTGCAGCAATTCATTCTCCAAGGCTCCAGTTCATTCTTTTATCTATCCAATTACTGATCCCTCTCTCTGGACTCCATCTCCACCCATTGTTTACAACTCCCCCCTGTCCCCTGCCCCACTCCATTTTTTTCTGAGCGACAATCAGTTCACTGGACCTGAAACTCTGCTTTCTCTCCACAAATGCTGCCATACCTGCTGAGTTTCTCCAGCAATATGTGTTTTGGTAAGTGCAATCCATCAGCTCTGCAACCTCTTCAGAACCATCATCAAAACCTGACATTCTCTCTGAAATGTGGTCCCCAGAATTGGACACATGAGTAGAATTTAATACCCTGTCTTTCTGTCGCCACCCCCTCCCCCCAACCTCGCTTCCACACCACCCCCCACCCAACCAAGAGAGGGTTGGGAGATGGTGGGGCCACATAAAATGAGGATAGAATTATGGGTTTGGGTGCTGATTGACTTTTCAACTCTCCTCCAAATAATTCCCAATCAGCTTCCTTGCATGTTGTGACCTACTTCATTTTGCTGTTCTGTGGTTAGTTGCAATACCAGCCATGGCCATTTCCAACTACTCTCCAGACTTCCAAAACTTCCATCGGCAGGGTTGCTTCAGGCTTTTTGACTAGTGGACACAATCATTGCCAGAGAATATAGCCCATAATCCAACTGGGACCAATTGTGTTTAATAAACATGGAGCATTACTTTCTGCCCTGTCTTTTAATTTACACAGCCCAGGAGTCATGGGCTGGAATGTATCCCACTTAAACTGCCAGGGGCAGAAATGAGAAAGGAGGGGCTATGCAGATCACAGTGAAGAGGAGATCACAAGAATAGGAAAGACATTGCTATGGGAATGGGTTATTCGCAGAAGGGGTGCATAAAGCCCAGGGCAGTGAAGGGCAGTGGTTTGATTGTTAGATCTCAAGGAAGATGTTTGGAAATGGTTTGATGCTAAGCTGAGAGTTAATCCTGCCATTGGCAGTCCCAGTTAGACATAGTCAGAAGTCACACAACACCAGGTACTAGTCCAATGAAAGGGCTATGCTCCAAAAACTTGTGTGATTTCCCAATAAACTTGTTGGACTAGTGTACCTAGTGTCATTTGACTTCTGACTTTGTCCACCCTGGTCCAATACTGGCACCTTGACAACAGGTGGACATCATTAAACTGGTCAATTCCCAATCCCAGATCAATTCCAGTGAGTAAGGGCGCCAGACCAGCCAAGTGAGAGTCTAACATGGTTTGCGGGAGGAGAGGACCAGGTAAGCAGTGCACAGTCAGATACAATCAGAGTCTGCCGAGCAGAAGACTTGGATTGAAGGCCAAATAGGGATGTTCAGAGGCTTCATGCTAAAGGTCAGAGGTAGATTGGATGGTTATGAGAGGTGTCAGAACAGAGAAGAGTTAAGGTAGTCATGGTAACACTAACAGATATGGCCAACAGTCCTCAATTGTCTTCGAGGCAGCTATTGCACCTTCATTCCCAGCACATGAGGCCAGCATAGAGACAGGTTGTGGTGTGGTTTAGATTGTTAAAAATCTGAATAAAAGTATAGGTAAATGTAAAAGGAACAGAGAAAAGGCAATTGGATATTCATGAAGACAGTCACCTTTAACTTCTAGAGAAAATCAACAGGTATTATGAAACTGATAACTAGTCATCTTTGTTGCACTTACATCCTTTTATAACTGTAAAATATGACACAATTCTACTTCATTGTGAAAGACTAGATAAGAAATTAATTTTACAGTGAAACAGAAGTGAACAATAAAGGAACATTACACTCCACTGTTAAAAGCAGCCTCTTGACAATTTGATGTAAGTTGTGGGTGAATTCTATACTCAAGGCAAGGGATATTGGTGTCAATATTAAATATGCCCATGGATCAGATCGATAAGTGGTAACCTAGATGATGAATTTATGGAGAGCACCTGGGATAACTTCTCATACAGGATGCTCTAGAGTCAACCAGAAAACAGTGGAGAGTGTGGTGCCTGAAAAGCACAGCAGCTCAGGCAGCATCCGAGGAACAGGAGAATCAACGTTCCTTCATCAGGAATCAACCAGAAAGCAGATTATTCGAGATCTCGCAATGTGCAATGAAGCAGTTTTATTAAATAAATGGCCTCATAGTAAAGGGACACCAATATAACGGTGATCATAATATGATTAAATTTTCCATTCGGTTTCAGAGAGTGAATAGTAAATCTAAGGTTGTGTTTTTTTTTAAAATAGTGAAGTAAGGCAAGTTATGAGAGTATGAAGACAGGCCTAGTGAATGCCAACTGTGAAATTAGGTAAAGGGACAGGTGAGTGGAGATGCAATGGCAGACATTTAAGGAAATGTTCAACAAATATATATTCCAGAGAGAAAGAACGATGCATCATCGTTCATGAAGGAAATTAAAAATGGCTTAAAACCTGAAAGGTATGCAATTCATTGAAATTTGTGGTAAGTCAGAAAATTGAACAGAATTTTAAAAAGCAACAAAGAATGATTTAAAAATTTGAGGAAGGAATTAGAATACTGGAGGAAAGAAACATTGTAAGAGTTATTTTAAAAATAAAACTTCAGCAAAATAAATCAGTCTGATTACAAATTCAATTGTGTCACAGTCAGAAAATGTAAACCGATGTTTGATACCAGACAACTAAGAATTTCGATGTCCATTGTTCGTGATTTACTTGTGCCATACTCTCTATCTCATGTATCAATCACTGGCTTCTTATAAGAGACATTGTATTGTTACAACCTCAATCATTCACTGAGGTTGGAACTGAAAAATTCCTATAATACATCCATGAAGTGTGTAAGTCAATTCAAACTCAAGAAATGTTTGCATGGGTGCTAGTGTGAGGTAGAAGGGAAATCTTAATGTAGAGCATAATATGCTGCCTTAACCATTTTACCACTGAAGTAAAGTTAATAAACTGCTTTATTCCACACAGACTGTGTACATCTTGGTTGCTTTGTTACCATGTAGCACAGCTGTTCATGAACCATGCATTTAAACAAATTGGATATGTACTCCAACGAAAATTAGAAGGTACATTGTTTTGGGGTCTGAGGATATCAGGGGTCCAAGAGGAGGTCTCCACTGAGGAACAGGGAATTTACAGTGCTGAGGACAAGAGATATTGTTGGCTATTCTTTACGCATTGCTTAACAATGGGAAAGTCTAGGAGCACAGTGTGGCAAACAACATGATTTATCATGGAATGGACAGGCATGGATTTATAATCTCAATACTCTAGAACATAAGCCTTCAGGAAAACATCACTAAAAGAGTTACATTGTAAATAAATGTTATATTTTCTCATTGAACCAGAAATGGGGAGGCCAAATTATTAAAGATGTGCACTTTCCAGGAACTCTACAAAATGCCAATGAAATAAATATTTATTCATATTTATTCCAAACAAGCTCGTTGTAAACTGCAGATGCACAGCCCTACTACAGCCTGGAAAGTACTGCACAAGCCACTCTCAAATTGTCCCTTTTGAGAAGCTGTGTGGGCGTGGACCTACAGAAAACATTGACAGTTGGGACTTCTGTTCCAACCCCCAGCAAATGGAGATGGATGAGTAGGTAGGGAGGAGAGGGATACAATGCTTAGGAATTGGGCGATACATTTAGGCAGTGGATTTGGATCGGCACAGGCTTGGAGGGCCGAAGGGCCTGTTCCTGGGCAGTAAATTTTCTTTGTTCTTTGTTCTTTGAGATAGAAATTAAAAAGGACACATTCATTTTACACGAAATTCATGATTATCAACTGCATGCTGCATTTTTAAGCTAAGATTAGAAGTTGTGAATTATGTCTATCGTATAGAGCAGCAGTCACAATATGTTAATGTGTTTCATTTACTCATTTTCTTTTAATTCTGTCATTTACTTTTCCTGTGTTTCTTAAGCTCTCGCTGTAGAATGAGCTGAAGCCAAGGAATTGTTACTTTCTCACCATTCAGAGAGCTGCTAAAGTGCATGTTAATAGAGTTTTCAAGCCGTTGTGATGCTGTGATAGCTCGATAGACCAGCCTTCACATTGTTCATTTGCATCCTCTCATTTTCTGGTTGAAGCAACTAGATTGCAGATAATTAAGCTTCTGTCAAGTTGTTCTGCTGAAATGCAAGTTCACTAAACAGCAAACTAAAGAGCAACATATTTAGTCAGCTAATGGGCATAGGGAAATAATTCAATCCAGACAGGTAGAACAATAGAACCCTTATTGTTTTCAACAACAAAGAGTTTTACAATCTCACTAGAGGTTGATATGGGCTCCCAACAAAACATTACACAAAACTTTAGGATCAGTTAGGAGACTTCTGTGATCCTAATGGATAGCTAACATTTCAAATGGAGAACCTCAGTCTGATACAGCAAAATCGTCTTTTGATATTTATATGAAAGGACAGGTTTGCAATATTTTTGGTGTCTTTAATGTAGGAAGTTGTTCCAAAATATTGCATAGAAGTTTAAACTGACAAAAAACAGCTGCAAGTTCTACAATTCTTAATTACAATGTTTCAAATAATGTGTCTTTAATGGTTGCGACAAACTGCACAAAAAGATACTTTGAGCAGAAGCAGAAGTTACACATAGATGGCAAGCACCACAACCTTAAAGTATAATTTCATTTCTCTAAACAGCAATGTTTAAGCGAAAAGCAAAATAAAGATATGTACCATCATTTGCAGTTAACACTATAAATCATCTCCACACTATCCCCAGTCAAGTGGCAGTGGTTAAATTGACAGTGCAAATTGTCAAAGAGATCATAAAGGATAGCATCTTATTGTGCAGTTTGCTTGATTTGAGCAAGATGCCTTCTTATCAACTCAGACAATATTGAGCTGTTACTTCCTGTTGAACGTAGAAGATTTCAAACTTTGTGATAGAATCCTTGACTTTCTTCACAGGGAGTGCTGTGCTCGACATCATGGGAGCAGTGTTAATCTGTTTTCCTTGTTGGTATTCTAATCCAGATGCTACCTCTGCAAACAATGTAACAGTCTGAAGGAAATAGAAGCAGCTTGAGGGACATTCTTTAAAGTAGTTTGTGGTTGAGCTCCATTGTCCCAAACAGGTAGGTAGTTAAATGCTCACAAGCAAAGACAATAGCGAGGTCCTATCTCTTGATCTGAGCCGAGTGTCACTTAAACTGGTATTAATGTCCTGAATGTAAATGCAACTGTTTGTCCTTGCATTAGGATTGCTCCAAGTCTTGTCTCACTGATCATACTGGAAGGCTTATCTTGATGCTGTGATATCTCTGCACAGGAATTGCCATCTCTAATTTTTTTTATATATTCGAGTGAAAGCTGCTCCTTCTTCTGTGCCCAAGCTGCTGCATGCTCTTATCAGTGAGCTTGCAGAGAGCTGAATACTACCATAGAACATAGAACATTACAGCACAGTACAGTCTCTTCGGCCCTTGATGTTGCGTCGACATGTTAAACCAATCTGAAGCCTATCTAACCTACACTATTCCATTATCATCCATATGTTTATCCAATGACCATTATATGTCCTGAAAGTTGGCGAGTCCACTACTATTGCTAGCAGTGCGTTCACGCCCCTACTACTCTCTGAGTAAAGAACCTACCTCTGACATCTGTCCTATATCTATCACCCCTCAATTTAAAGCTATGTCCCTTCATGCTAGCCATCACCATCCAAGAAAAAAGGCTCTCACTGTCAACCCTAGCTAATTCTCTGATCATCTTGTATGTCTCTATTAAGTCACCTCTCAATCTTCTTCTCTCTAACGGAAACAGCCTCAGGTCCCTCAGCCTTTCCTTGTAAGACCTGCCCTCCATACCAGGCAACATCCTGGTAAATCTCCTCTGTACCCTTTCCAATGCTTTCACATCCTACTCGTAATACAGCGACCAGAACAGTATGCAATACTCCCAGTACAACCCTACCAGAGTTGTGTATAGGTGCAACGTGACCACATAGCTCTGAAACTCAATCCCTACCAATAAAACCTAACATACGATATGCCTTTTTAACAACCCTATCAACTTGAATGGCAATTTTCAGGGATCTAAGCACATTGTTGCTGAGACCTCTCTGCTCATCCACATTACCAAGAATCTTACTATTAGCTTAGTACTTTGTATTCCTGTTACTCCTTCCAAAGTGAATCACCTCACACTTTTCCACATTAGACTTCATTTGCTACCTCTGAGCCCAGTTCTGCAGCTTATCTATGTCCTTCTGTAACCTGCAAAGTCCTTCTGCACTGTTTACACCTCTGCAAATTTACTGACCCATCCTTCTATGCACTCATTCAAGTCATTTATAAAAATGACAAATAGCAGTGGACCCAAAACAGATCCTTGCAGTATCCCACTCATAATTGAACTCCAGAATGAATATTTCCTATCACCTACCAACCCCTGTCTTCTTTCAGCTAGCCAATTTCTGATCCAAACCACTGAATCACCCTCAAACCCATGCTTCTGCATTTTCTGCAATAGCCTACCATGGGGAACCTTATCAAATGCTTTACTGAAATCCATATACACCACATCAATCACTTTACTCTCATCCACCTGTTTGGTCACCTTCTCAAAGAACTCAATAAGGTTTGTGATGCATGACCTACCTTTCACAAAAGTGTGTTGACTATTCCTAATCAAATTATTCCTTTCTTGATGATTATAAATCTTGTCTTTTATAATCCTTTTCAACATTTTACCCACAACTGAAGTAAGGCTTACTTGTCTATAATTACCAGGATTGTCTTTATTCCCCTTCTTGAACAAGGGAACAACATTTGCTATCTTCCAGTCTTCTGGCACTATTCCTGTAGACAATGATGACCATTACCATGAGACCATAAAACCATAAGATACAGGGGCAGAAGTCTTCACAGCCTTCTGCAGCAATTAGTTCCACACGTTTGCTACCAACTGGCTGAATAAATTTCTCCTCATTTCAGTTTGAAAGGGTCATCCCTTCACTCTGAGGCAGTGCCCTCGAGTCCTAGTCTCTCCTACTAACGGAAACATCTTCTCCACATTCACTCCCAGTATTCTGTGAGTTTCAAATAGATCCCTCTCATCCTAAACTCCATGAAGTACAGACTCAGAGTCCTCAGCTCCTCCCCATATGACAAGTCCTTCATTCCTGGGATCATTTTTGTAAACTTCGCCTGGACACCCTCCAAGCCTAGCATATCCTTCCTTCGATATGGGACACAGAATTAGACAGGAGCTTTCAGACGTTGATTGGAGTAGTCTGTTGGCAGGCAAAGGGCCTTCTGGCACGTGGACAGCCTTTAAAAGTGAGATAGCTGGAGTTCAAGATCTATATGTTCCTGTTGGGGTGAAATGCAAGATTGACAGGAATAGGGAACCCTGGATGACAAGAGATATTGAGGCTTTGACCAGAAAAAAAGGAGATATGGCTCAGGAACAGGCAGCTATGATCAAAGGAATCCCTGGAGGTATCGAGGGAATACAGGATTTTACTGAAGAAGACAATCAGGAGGGTGAAAAGGGGGCTTGAGATAGCCTTGGCTGAGAAGATTAGGGTGAATCAAAAGAGGTTCTTTCAGTACATTAAAGGAAAAAGAATAACTGGAGACAGAATAGGGCCCTTCAATGACCAAGTGGACATGTATGTGTAGAACCGCAGGGATGGGCGAGGTCTTCAATAAATATTTTCCTCTGTGTTTACTGTGGAGAAAGACATGAAGATTTCAGAACTTGGGGAATTTAGTCATATCTTGGGGACAGTCCATATCACAGTCATTGAGGAGTTGGATGTATTAGAATGTATGAACGTGGATAAATCTCATGGCCCTGACCAGATATATCCAAGAACACTGCAAGAGGCTTGAGAAGAAATTGCGGGGGCCCTGACTGATATTTTTGCAACATTGTTAGCCACGGGTGAGGTCTGGAAGATTAGAGAGGAGTGAATGTTGTACCCTTATTCAAGAAGGGCTACAATGAAAAGATCTAACATCTGTGATCGGTAAATTACTTGAGAAGGTTCTGAGGGATAAGATATGCATGCAATTGGAAAGACAGGGTTTGATTAGGAATAGTCAGCATGGCTTTATGTCTCGGAGATCATGCTTCAAAAATTTGTTAGAGTTCTTTGATGAAATTACCAGGAAGGTTGATGAGGGCAGTGTGGTAGATGTAGTCTATATGGATTTCAGTAAGGCCTTTGATAAGGTTCAACATGGTAGGCTGCTCTGGAAGATTAGATTGCATGGAATCTAGGGTGAGCTGGCAAATTGGATACACAATTGGCTTGATGGTAGGAAGCAGAGGGCAATCATGGAAGGATGCTTGTCGGACGATAGGCCCGTGACTAGTGGTGTGCCTCAGGGGTTGGTGCTGGGCTCATTACCGTTTGTTATCAGAAATTGCAGCAGGACCTTGATCAGCTGGAGAAGCAGGCTGAGAAATGGCAAATAGAGTTTAATATAGATAAGTGTGATGTCTTGCATTTTGGAAAGTCAAATCAAGTTAGGAGTTTCATGTTGAATGATAGGGCTTCAAGGAGTGTAGTGGAACAGAGTGACCTTGGAATTCAAGTGTGTGGTTCTCTGAAAGTGGAGTCACAAATAGACAGGTCAATGAAGAAGACATTTGGCACACTGGCCTTCATCATTGAGTATAGGACATTGAGAATAGAAGTAGGGAAGTTATACAGGATGTTGGTGAGGCTGCACTTAGAATCAGAGAATCATAGAATCTCTACAGTGTAGAAACAGGCCCTTGGCCCAACAAGTCCACATCGACCCTCCAAAGAGTAACCCAGCTAGACCCATTTCCCGATATTTAACCCCTGACTAATGCACCCAACCTACACATCCCTGAACACTATGGACAATTTAGCTTGGCCAATTCACCTAACCTGCACATCTTTGGATTGTGGGAGGAAACCAGAGCACCCAGCGGAAGCCCATGCAGACACAGGGAGAATGTGCAAACTCCACACAGATAGTCGCCCGTGGCTGGAATTGAACCTGGGTCCCTGGCACCACGAGGCAGCAGTGCTTGGAGTATTGTGTTCAGTTTTGGTCAACTTGCTATAGGAAAGATTTTATTGAACTGGAAAGAGTTCATTAGAAAATTACAAGAACATTGCCAGGGCTTAAGGGTCTGAGTTATAGGGAGAGGTTGAACAAAGTTGGACTTTTTGCTTTAGAGCATAGATAGGATGAATGCATTCAGTCTTTTTCCCAGGGTTGGGGAGTCAAGGACGAGAGGACATTAGTTTAAAGTTAGAGGGGAAAGAATAAAAGAGATCCTGAGGGGTAACGTTTTTTACACAAAGGGTGGTACATATATGGAATGACCTGCCAATGGAAATGTTTGAGGCTGATACATTAACAACACTTAAAAGGCATTTAGACAAATACATGGGTAGGACAGGTTTAGAAGGATATGGGCTAAGTGCAGGGAAATGGGGCTAGCATGGATAGACATTTTGATCGACATAGACCAGTTTGGGCCAAAGGGCCTGTTCCGTTCTGTAGGACTATATGACTCGATGATTTTATGACAGAGCTGCTCACAATATTCCAAATGCGGTCTGACCAGAGCTTTACACACACACAGCTGTTTATCTCTGTTCTTCTTTTCTACCCCTCTTGAAATTAATGCTAACATTGCTCTTTCCTTCCTAACTGCAAAGTGAACTTGCATGTTAACCTTAAGAGAACCATGAACTAAGTCTTTCCAATTCAATTTGTGCTTCAGATTTCCCCATTTAGGAAATAGAGCCTAACCCTCTATTCTTCCTAGCAAAGGCTCAGTGGTGTCTAATAGTGCCTGGGACCAGGGTTTGATTCCACCCTTGGCTGACTGTGTGGAATTTGTACATTCTCCCTGTGTCTGTGTGGTTTCCACTGCATGTTCCAGTTTCCTCCCACAATCTAAAGATGTGGAGGTGAGGTGGATTGGTCATGTTAAATTGCTCATTGTGTCCAAGGATGTGCAGGTTAGGTGGATAAGTCATGGGAAATTTACAGTTTACAGGGATAGGGTAGGGGGGGTGAGTCTGAGTGGGATGCTGTTTGAAGGGTCGGTGTGGACTCAGTGGGCCGAATAGCCTACTTCCACACTGATTCTACCAAAGTACATATCCTCACACTTTCCCATGTTGTATTCCATCTTCCATTCTTTCCACTCTCCTAGCTTGTCCACATCCTTCTGCAGCGTCCCCATTTTCTCAACAATACCTGTCTCTCCACTTATCTTTATGTCACCTATTCAGCACCAACTCCCTCAGTTGCTTTGTCCTAATTGTTGATGTATAACATGAATAGTTGTTGTCCCAACACTGACTACTGCGTAACTTCACTCATCACCAGCTGCCATTCTGAAAAAGACACCATTATCCCTACTGTCTGCCTCCTGCCAGTCAGCCAATCCTCTATCCATACCAGTACCTTGCCCCTAACACCTTGGACTCTGATCTTATTGAGCAGTTTCTTATGCTGAACTTTGTCAAAGGCCTTCTGGAAATCCAAATAGGTCATGTCCACTAGATCTCCTTTGTCTGACTCTGGTGATTTATGGAGTCATAGAGTCAGACAGCAGGGAAACAGACCCTTCAGTCCAACTGATCCATGCTGGGCATGTTTTCCAAACTAAACTAGTCCCATTTATCTTTGTTTGACCCATATCCTCTAAACCTTTCATAATCATGCACCTGTCCAATGTCTTAAATATTGTAACTATACATGCATCTACTACTTCCTCTTCCAGCTCATTTCACAAACAAATCTCGCTCTGTGTGAAAACATTGTTCCTCAGGTCTTTTTTGAATGTTTTCATCTTACCTTGAAATTATGCCTTCTAGTTTTGAACCTTAGGGAAAAGACCTTTGCTATTCACCTTATCAATGCCCCTTATGATTTTATAAACCTTTAAACCTCCTATGCACCAGGGAATAAAACTCCCAGCCTATCCATCCTCTCATTATAACTCAACCCCCCCCCCCCCCCCCCCCCCCCTGCATCCCAGTAACATCCATGCAAATCTTTCTATACCCTCACCAATTTAATAATATCCTTCCTATAGTAGGGTTACCAGAATTGTGTTCCAAATGTGGTCTGACCAATATCCTGTACAGCCACAAGCTTCCTCAGCACCTTCTCAGCACCACAAGAGTCATAGAAATGTACAGCATGGAAACAGACCCTTCAGTCTAACCCGTCCATGCTGACCAGATATCCGAACACAATCTAGTCCCACTTGCCAGCACCCAGCCCATATCCCTCCAAACCCTTCCTATTCATGTATCCATCCAAGTGCCTTTTAAATGTTGCAACTGTACCAGCCTCCACCACTTCCTCTGGTAGCTCATTCCATACATGTAGCACCCTCTGCGTGAAAAGGCTATCTCTTAGGTCTCTTTTATATCTTTCCCCTCTCACCCTAAACCTATGCCCTCTAGTTCTGGACTCCCCCACCCCTGGGAAAAGATTTTGTCTGTTTATTCTATCCAGCACCAATCCTTGTGACACTCCACTGGTCACAGGCCTCCAGTCTGAAAAACAACCCTCCACCACCACCCTCTGTCTTCTACCTTTGAGCCAGTTCTGTATCCAAATGGCTAGTTCTCCTGTACTCTGTGAGATCTAACCTTGCTAACCAGTCTCCCATGGGGAACCATGTCAAACGCCTTACTGAAGTCCATATAGATCACATCTACTGCTCTGTCCTCATCAATCCTCTTTTTTATTTCTTCAAAAAACTCAATCAAGTTTGTGAGCCATGTTGACTATCCCTAATTAGTCCTTGCCTTTCCAAATACATGTACATCCTGTCCCTCAGGATTCCCTCCAACAACTTGCCCACCGCTGATGTCAGGCCCACTGCCCTATAGTTCTCTGACTTGTCCTTACCACCGTTCTTAAACAATGGCACCATGTTAATCAATCTCCAGTTTTCCGGCACCTCACCTGTGACTATCGACAATACACTAAGCTCTGTCCTCTGTCTCTCTTGAAGTCTAATATACTACTGGTGTCACCCACCATTAAGATTGATGTTTCACAACCATATGAGTAATTGAGGACCCAACAGAGATCCTTGAGACACACCACTAGTCACATCCTGCCAAGTACTTAGCCATTATTCCAACTTTCTATTTCCTGCCATGCAATCAATTTCTTACCCATGTTAATCGTTTGCCCTCATATCTTTGGGTTTACCTTCTCTAACAGTCTTTCATGTGGGATTTTATCCCAAGCCTTCTGAAAGTCAATATTAACATTCATTGACTTGCCTCTGTCCACCACCTTTGTCACCTCATCAAAAAAACTCTATGAGGTTTGACAGGCATGACCTACCCTTCATAACTCCATGCTATTTCTCTCTGATTAAATAAAGGTCTGTGACCAGCAGTGTGCTGCAAGTATCGGGGCAGAGTCCACTGCTTTTTTGTCATTTGTATAAATGATGTGGATGTGAATGCAGGAGAAATTGTAAGTTTGCAGATGACACCAAAATTGGTGTGGTGGACAGTGAAGAAGATAATCTCAGAGTACAACAGGACCTTGATTAGATGGGCCAAAAGGATGAGGAGTGGCAGATGGAGTTCAATTTAGGTGAATGCAATAAATGTTGCATTTTGTTAAGGCAAACTAGGGAGGACTCATATAGTTCATGGTAGGGCCCTGGGGAGTGTTGCCAAACAAAGAGACCTAGAGGTGCAGGTGCATAATTCCTTGGTAGTAGAGTCACAGGTAGACAGGTGGTAAAGAAGGTGTATGGCATATTTGCCTTTATTGGTCAGTATATTGAGTATAGGCATTGAAATGCTATGTTCCAGCTGTACAGGACATTGGTGTGGCCTCCTTTGGAATACTGCATTTCAATCCTGGTCTCCCTGCTACGGGAAAGATGTTGTTAAACTTGAAAGGGTTCAGAAAAGATTCACAAGGCTTTTGCCAGGGTTGGAAGGTTTAAGTTATAGGGAGAGGCTGAATAGACTGAGACTGTTTTCCCTGGAGCATCGGAGGTTGAGAAGTAACCTTATCGAGATTCATAACACCACGAGGAGCATGGATAGGGTAAATAGACAAGGATAGGGAAGTCCAAAACTAGAGGGCATAGGCCAAAGGTGAGAGAGAAAAGATTTAAAAGGTGCCTAAGGGGCAACCTTTTCACGGAGAGGGTGGTGCATGTATGGAAGAGCTGCCAGAGCAAGTGGTGGAGGCTGGTACAATTGCAACATTTAAAAGGCATCTGAATGGGTAAATGAATAGAAAGGATTTAGAGGGATATGTGCCAAATGCTGGCAAATGGGACTAGGTAATTTTAGGATATCTGGCCAGTGTGGCTGAGTTGGACCAAAGGGTCCGTTTCCATGCCATATAATTGCCTGACTCTTTGACTATAAATATTTCTTTCATTTCTCCACTATGTTTTTCTCGCTTGGCATGGAATACCTTTTAGTATAATGCAATGCCTAATGTGTTCTTCTACAAATGTGCTTTAGCTGATGACTGACAATCCCAATGCTTATATACATGTTGATCATTTCGTCCTTTCTCAGCAGACTTGCTCTTGGTGCAAGATCACTTGTGTCTGAGACAATCCTGTCTCTGAAAGGGCATCATCTTTCTGGATCCAGCCAGAAGTATCAATGGTGTCACATACTGATCAATAACCTCCTTTGTCCCTTTTGAACAAATAACATCCTCAAAGCATGACAAAACTCTCCTATTTATTTTGTCTGCTCCTCAGCGAGATCTATTTCTCTAAATAGGGTCACTAAACTAATTTTTTTTCCAGATTATGTCGCTATTTCTTAATTTGCCATTGAGACCAGAAAAACTTCAATTCTGCCTATAAGTCCTTTCATTTCCACAGTTGCAAGGATTGGAAAATGCATAGGCATTTTGAGTCACCCAGTTACCTATACTCAAAATTGCAGAACTTATTTTTTATTTCTCTCTTGCTGTCTTTTTCAGTAACTGGCTCTCTTATAGCTCTGAATATCCACACATTTTCAGCTGGACTATTCCTAACACCATGGTTCAAGTGATGTATCTTTAGTGACCATAGTGACTGCACACAAAGACATTCACTGCAGATGTTGAGGTCACATGACTACAACAAGTCAGCTAGTACATCAAGCGCAATTGCATTTCTGCAAACATATAAGACATTTAATCAGAGACAGTTTCATTCCAAAAGTGGATACAGAGGACCAAAAAATATTTTACTGCCAGTGCCAAAATAAATGTTGATTATTTTGTTAACGACCCTATCTATTCCACCTTTTGAAATTATGAAAAGCTGAGGCTCTGCTTATGAGAGATAAATGGCATTATTGTAAGAAACACCACAATGTAATCTGAAAACTTAATCCTCTAAACTTTAGCAAATAGGTCTGTTCAACTATTGTTTTGTTTCACTAGTTTAGTGATCCCTACTTGATACTTGTTGGTTTTAATTGACGTGTTGTCAGTTGTCATCTGTTTTCATCATTTCACCATCATCCCCAGGAATGCCCATCTCTCCTTCCCTGATTCACTGCTAGGTAATGTCCACCCTGGAAATCCCAATGTTTCCCTCCTCCAGGGTAAGCATGATCCCTCCATCATCGATTTCAGCAGAGTGAGAAGAGGAGCCAGAGAAAGCCCCAGAGGGTCAGGGATTTGCACACTGTCTCAGAGTACAGTCTTCCTTGGCACCAAATGTAGCAGAGGCTGTCATGCCAGAGTATGTGGCACCTCGGCAATACCAGGCAATGCCTGACACAGAGCTGACCACCATCTGCCGAAACCTAACATCTTGAATGCTGACAATGTCATCTTTTTTTTACCATTTCTGTATTTTCTTCTTAATGCACAAACTCGGCTTGCTGATATTATCCTGATACATCTCGTCCTATCAATGTCAGCCACATGTGTCATAGCTGCTGGTTTAAAAGGAAGGACTTGCAGTGCGATGACACATAACCAGGCTATCAAGTGTGAGGTTACTTTCAATGTGAAATTACTGATGCTTTGTGGCCACATACTTTTTTTTTCTTCATTTATTTCATATTTCATTTACTTACAATAAATTAACACACATAAACAACTGCTTAAGATTGATGTTAAAATGTTTTCAGGGATGGTTTTAGAGGAAAGAGTATTCCCCAGAATAATGCAAGGACTCCTTCCTCTTTTTTCAAATGACATAATGGCATGTTTTAATGATGTATTGGCATCATTCAAAGAAACAGCAATATTGGCACACTGCATACTTTAGGTAGCTAGCAACTAGCTCAGAGACACAAGTGTGAATTATAACACCTTCATGAAATGTGGCAATAACTTCACCTTTTTTTTCTTTGTCCACCAGTATTAGGGCTGGTTTTAGTATTCAAATATTTAATTCAGATATTTTTCTGTCTGAAAGACTGCCTGAAGCATTACAGATGTTTAAATCCAAGTGTGAAAACAGTGTTGCAAGATTTCCGGTTCACAATATGTTATAAATTTAATGACGAAGCTATTACTTCTTCACACTGAATATGCAGAAAATGAAAGAAATGCCAAACAAACTGAATTCTATTCTCTTTTTAATCAAATAATTTGTTATAAATCAAGCTATGGTACATATTTTCCCAAAGATTCATAAAACAATTCAGCCTGTCTAGTTTCTGCTTCTATCAAACTTATAGTTTACACAACTTGGCCTCTTATGATGCACACCACAGTCAAACAGGAACAGTGTACAAAATGGCTAGAAATGTGGACATTATTTGTAAATTTTCCTCAGAGGTAATACTTGACAGCAATCTGCATCTAGAGAGTTCCTGAAATGCTAAAGAACAAAAGGAAAATGAATGTGCAGGGAGATCTACTAAAGACTTGTCAATTTGTCTTCAAAGTAGATCAGAAGAGAAAAATGGGTTATAAATCCTTCCTCTCAAGACAACATTCACAACAATGTATCAAAGTACTTCTGACAAACAAGTAGCTTCTAAAATGCAATGACTTGTCCTACCTGCCTATTTTCCTTTCCAACTATCCACTCCACCCTCCTCTCTGACCTATCACCTTCATCCCCACCCCCATTCACCCACTGTACTCTTTGCTCCCTTCCCCCACCCTCCTCTCTGACCTCCATCCCCACCCCCAATCACCTATTGTACTCTATGCTACTTTCTCCCCCCCCCCCCACCTCATTTATCTCTCCACTCTGCATGCACCCTGCCTCTATTCCTGATGAAGGGCTTTTGCCCGAAACGTTGATTTTCCTGCTCCTCGGATGCTGTCTGACCTACTGTGCTTTTCCAGCACCACTCTAATCTAGACTCTGGTTTCCAGCATCTGCAGTCCTTGTTTTTACCTGGTTGTAGGCAATCCACCAACTAATTGCAAAAAGTAAGGGCTGACAAATAATGAGACAAATTGTCAAATTTTCTTCTTTTGTTTTGATGTTGGTTGAGGGATAAATGCTAGCCAGGATTCCTCGAGAATTCCTCGATCTTCCTTAATATCCAGAATGAGGTCTTTTATACTGAGCTGAAATAGCATTATGACCTATTATCACATGTTATTTGTCAGATAGCACCTGCGGCAATATGAACTTTTCTCTGCACATCTTGTTAAAATATAAGGGATGAGTTATTATTATCTTGGATCAACATTTGTTTGGAAAGCATCCAACCATGAAACTCAACAACACTAGTGATTTTCACAGTGGAGGCACCAATGGTGTAATCTTTAGCCCAGTGGGAGTGCACAGGAATTGCTTACAATACTAATATAGAATCTGCTGAACTTTGCTGACTAGTTCTTTGTCGCTACTCGGACTCCTGCTTCCTCCTTATATTGTTCCTCCTCTGTAGCGAAGCATACTTAATGGCTTGCAAAAACAGAAACCAATGCTGACTTTTTAAGGCTGTATTTTATAGCACTCTCGACTCAGTCATAGAAACATAAAAAGCTAGCCAGATGGAAACCACAAAACTATTGTCAATTGTTGTAGAGAGTATCTATCTAATTCACTAATGTCGTTTAGGAAAGGAAGCTGCCATCCTTGCCTGGTCAGGCCTAGCCAACCTAATTATATTTTACAGATATTGCTCCATAACCCTGAAGAATATGACATATCAGCTGAATATTCAAGGCCTTTTTATTAATGGCTGAAAAAGGTCACATTTTGTCAAATCTCTTCACTTTGTACTTAGAAAAAAAAAATCAGATTACCAATACAAAGGGAAAACAACATTTAAACTATATGAGAGGAGACTGTTGATTGGTTATCAAGAGGTAGTGGTGATGACATGGACAAGGCACCAGTGACAGTGGTGGTGCTTGACAATTAAATGGAGAAAGTGAGGACTGGAGATCAGAGCTGAAAATGTGTTGCTGGAAAAGCGCAGCAGGTCAGGCAGCATCCAAGGAGCAGGAGAATCGATGTTTTGGGCATGAACCCTTCTTCAGGAATGAGGAAAGTGTGCCCAGCAGGCTAAGATAAAAGGTAGGGAGGAGGGACTTGGGGGAGGGGCGTTGGAAATGTGATAGGTGGAAGGAGGTCAAGGTGAGGACCAAACGGACCCCACCACCAAGGATATATTTCCCTCCCCTCCCCTATCAGCATTCCAATCAAGACCACTCCCTCCGGGACTCCCTCATCAGATCCACACTCCCCACCAACCCAACCTCCACTCCCGGTACTTTCCCCTGCAACCGCTGGAGGTGCAAGACTTGCGCCCACACCTCCCCCCTCACCTTCCTCCAAGGCCCCAAAGGAAACTTCCATATCCGCCACAGATTCACTTGCACCTCCACACACATCATCTATTGCATCCTCTGCACCCGATGTGGCCTCCTCTATATTGGGGAGACAGGCCGCCTACTTGCGGAACATTTCAGAGAACACCTCTGGGACACCCGGACCAACCAACCCAACCACCCTGTGGCTCAACACTTCAACTTCCCCTCCCACTCCACCAGGATATGCAGGTCTTTGGACTCCTCCATCGCCAGACCACAACAACACGACGGTTGGAGGAAGAGCACCTCATCTTCCGCCTAGGAACCCTCTAACCACAAGGGATGAACTCGGATTTCACCAGTTTCCTCATTTCCCCTCCCCCCCACCTTGTCTCAGTCAAATCCATCGAATTCAGCACGGCCTTCCTAACCTGCAATCTTCTTCCCGACCTCTCCGCCCCCACCCCAGTCTGACCTATCACCCTCACGCTGACCTCTTTCCACCTATCACATTTCCGACGCCCCTCCCCCAAGTCCCTCCTCCCTACCTTTTATCTTAGCCTGCTGGACAAACTTTCCTCATTCCTGAAGAAGGGCTTATGCCCGAAACGTCGATTCTCCTGTTCCCTGGATGCTGCCTGACCTGCTGCGCTTTTCCAGCAACACGTTTTCAGCTCTGATCTCCAGCATCTGCAGACCTCACTTTCTCCTTAAGTCTATCAGCAACTTGCCAACAGTGACTGGGACCAGTGTGGATGTGTAATGGCATAATTCTGAGTTGGAAGTCTGACTGCACGTTAATGGTACAAGAAATCTTTCAATTCAAAATACAACAGCAACAACTACTTTACTGGATGGAAAATTCTTTGAGATGTCATGAAAAAATGGTATCAAAATACAAGTCATCCTTTCTGGTCTGAGCCTCCACATATAAAATGATCTCAATTACTTATAACCCTCATTGATTTTTCATTGTTTTTTATTTTTATCATTTCATCAATCTTATTTTGGAGTTGTGAACTATGAATTGTCAGCTAGAAATTATTTGTGGACCTTAGGGCAGCTTGCTGTAAAAGGCAAAGAATTGATCAAACAAGTTTTGTTCAGTTGGAAAGATAGGCCTGGAGGCTAATTGATTATTTGGGGTTACTACTGACACAGTGACCCCAGGAAGAGCATTGTGTTTAAACAGGTAGTAAAAGTTGGCTTTAAAGCAGTGCATGGGAATTGGTTCCAACAAGTCTGGAATAGACCCTATTTTCAAGCAGATGGCACATGTTGAATGGTAATTGAGGCCTTGGGAAGAGCCAACCAATCTATAAGGGGTAATAAAGAATTGAAGTTGGTTTTTTGAACTCTGTTTTATGAGAAAATGAGCTGACAAGACACTGTGAAGATTTGAAGGCTAATTTGCTATACCAGGCTCCAGGAACCTAAAGAGTGGAGAGCTGAGTAAGAACTATTGCTACCTATACCCGAGTGAATTGAAAAGCTGACGCTGATTGATGATTTCACAAAAAAAAACAAGGAATCCACATTTATGCCTGTGAAATATAGCATCATAAAAGGCATTTAAGCAACCTGGCCAGTTTTGTTATTTTCTTTTATTTATCCCTTAACAGCATTTGTTTGTCTACCAGTCTTTTGTGTGAGTGAGGGTTTGAAAATAAATATTACTGGATTAAGGCATAGATACTAATTAGCTTATCTTGTTGTTTAATTTGTCTTCTGCCAAAGTTATTGTGCATTTACTGAATAGTTAAGACTTTCTTTGAGATATAAAATCAGTGTCTGGAATTAAATATTTATAAAGACTGTGACTGGGACTTCGAAGTCCAGTTAGGAGCCATGCAAGTAAGTTCTGGAAGTCTTTGATGACTTCATTTTATTCTATTGTGAATATGGAGGACATGAATAAACTATCATCAAGCTGGCAGATGACATGAAAATAGGTGGGAAGGCAAGTGGTGAAAATGATACAAATAGTCTACAGAAGGATATGGACAGGCTAAATGAATGGGCAAAAACTTTGAAGATGGAATAAAATGTGAGCAAGTGTGAGGTTATGTACTTTGGCAGGAAGAGTAGAGGAGCTAAATATTGTATAAATTGAGAAAAATGCAGAAAGCTACTGACGAAAACTCCACCAGTAGAGGCTGGTATCCCGTCACTAAGTCACCCTTTATTTTCAAGTACTTGACTCTGGCATATCCTTGTCAGACTCAGTACCCAAAGTACTCAAATCTGGGACACTCCTGTTTATCCCTGTCAGACAGGGTTCCCAGGTTAACAGCCCCAATCAGGTCACTCACATTCTGTAAGGTCCAGCTGGCTGACTCATTATAATCACTAGAGCTAAAAATAGCAGGAATTTTGGAATCCCCTCATCCATGAATCACAAAAATATGGTATCCAAGTTCTATGGATAATAGGAAAGGTAAGTGGAATGTTGGTCTTTATTTCAAAGGAAGTGGAGAATAAAAATTGGGTGGTTTTGCTAAAAGTTACAAATCAGACCACAGCTGGAATACTGTGAACAGTTTTGTCCTATTAACTTAAGGAATGATATACTGGCATTGTAGGCCATCCAGGGAAGGTTCAATAGGTTGATACCAGGACTTGGCCTGTCCTCTTTGGAATATAGAAGTATGAGAGATATTCTTATTGAAACATGCAAGATTATAAGGGGACTTGGCAGGGTAAATGTGAAAGTTTGTTTTCCCTGCTATTTTTAGCTCTAGTGATTATAATGAGTCAGCCAGCTGGACCTTACAGAATGTGAGTGCCTGATTGGGGCTGTTAACCTGGGAACCCTGTCTGACAGGGATAAACAGGAGTGTCCCAGATTTGAGTACTTTGGGTACTGAGTCTGACAAGGATATGCCAGAGTCAAGTACTTGAAAATAAAGGACATACTTTCAGAACAAGGGGCTGCACATTTAAGATCCGAATGAGGAGGAATTCTTATTTCAAATATTAGAGAATCTATGGAGGGCTGTAGTAGCTGTGTCGTTAAGTGTACTCAAGGCTGAGAGAGACACATTGTTAATTAGTAAAGAAATCAAGGGTTAGATGGTAAAGGTAAGAAACTGGATTTGAGGATTCTCATATCAGTGATGATCTCATTAACTGAGAGAGCAGATTCAATCAGATAAATATTTCACTTTTGTCCTACACCTTATGGTCAGTGGCAAAGTAGGAGTAAAGTAATGGAAAATGTTTTCACAGGTTAATGCTCAGTATGCTTCCATTTCATTTACTATTATTTATCAACCTTCATTTTCAAGAGATCAACAGATCTTTAAAAAAGCTTTCCTCACAGCTCAAGTAATGTGAGGCTATTGATTCTGGATCATTTTCCAACTGCATGCCAGTCACCCAGCACAGCCATGGCCCTCAAGCAGATTAGCCTTTGAATATAAATGAATGGACTCATAGAGTCATTCAGCATAGAAACTGACCCTTCAGTCCAACTCATCCATGCCAACCGGACTTCCCAAACTAGAAGTAGTCCCATTTGCCTGTGTTTGGCCATTATCCCTCTAAAATGTTCCTCTTCATGTACCTGTCCAAATGTTTTAAATGTTGAAACTACTTGCATCTACCACTTCTTCTGCCATTTCATCCCACATACGAATCACTGTCTGTGTGAAAAATGTGCCCCTCAGGTCCTTTTCAAATCTTTCTCCTCTCACCTTAAAATTATTCCCTCTTGTTTTAAACTCCCCTACCCTAGGGAAAAGACATTTGTTCTTCACCATTCATATGTCCTTCATGATTTTATAAACCTCTATAAGATCACTTCTCAACCTCCTATGCACCAGGGAAAATAGTCCCATCCTATCCAGCCTCTCCTTATAATTCAACCCTCTGCTGTGGTTCTGTTCGCCGAGCTGAATCCTCTATTCCCAATAACATCCTCACAATTTTTTCTGCACCTTTTGCAATTTAATAATGTCCTTCCTACAGCAGGGAAACCAGAACTGAACACAATATTCCAAATGTGGCCTCACTAATGTTCTGTACAACCATAACTTGATGTGCAAACTCCTATACTCAATGCTCTGACCACTGAAGGCAAGCATGTCAAGCACCTTCTTCACCATCCTGTCTACATGCGATGCCACTTTTAAGGAACTATGTACCTGAACACCTGGGTCTCTATTCAGCAAGGTTCTACCATTAACTGTGTAAGTCCTGCCCTGGTTTATTTAACAAAATGCAACACCTCGCATTTATCTAAATTAAACTCTATCTGCCATTCCTTGGTCCATTGGCCCAAGGTCTTGTTGTACACAGATAACTTTCTTCTCTGTCCACGATACCATCAATATTGGTGTCATCCACAAACTTACCAACTATACTTCCTACCTTCTCATCCAAATTGTTGATATAAATATGAACCTTAACCTCTTAAAATTTTGAGTTAATTTTGTTAAAGGTTAGTACACACATAAATTAAGTACTACGGTTTTATATTTCTTCCTGGCTTGTCTCCACCTGGGCCTCACCTTACCTTCAGCTGAAACCTCTATCCATGACTTTGTTAGCTCTCGACTTGACTATTCCAGCACATTCCCAAACAGCTTTCTACATTTCTACATTTATGGGCGGCACGGTGGCACAGTGGTTAGCACTGCTGCCTCACAGCGCCAGAGACCCGGGTTCAATTCCTGCCTCAGGCGACTGACTGTGTGGAGATTGCACATTCTCCCCGTGTCTGCGTGGGTTTCCTCCGGGTGCTCCGGTTTCCTCCCACAGTCCAAAGATGTGCAGGTCGGGTGAATTGACCATGCTAAACTGTCTGTAGTGTTAGGTAAGGGGTAAATGTAGGGGTATGGGTGGTTTGCACTTCGGCGGGTCAGTGTGGACTTGTTGGGCCGAAGGGCCTGTTTCCACACTGTAAAGTAATCTAATTCCATAAACCATTTATAAACTGGAGCTCATCTAAAACGTTGTTGACCATATCCTAGCTTATATTAATTTCCCTTCAACCATCACCCCTCTGCACACTGACCTAAATTGTTTTCTGCTCTGCCAACATTGTTATTTTAAAATTTTGGTCCTTTTTATCAAATCATTGATCTCATCCCTCTTTATCTCTGCACTGTCTTGCAACTCTACAATTGTAGAAAATCACAGTGTTCCTCCAGTTCAGTTCTCTTGAACAATCAGTTTACTTCACTTTATCTTTGGCAATTGTGCCTTCAACTTCTCTGGCCCTACGTTTTGAAACTTCTTTCCACAAGTCTTCCCACCCCTTCCTCTTTCCTTGTGTTAGGTACACCTTAAAAACCCAAATCTTGGACAAACCTTGGTATGTGCACCATCATTTCTTCTGTGGCTCAGTGTCGTATTTTACCTTAAACCCCTGCACAGCACCTGGGGATGTTTTACAGAGATGAAGGTGTGAAGCAATGTGTTGTTAAAGTTTCTATACAACTGCAAGGTTGCCCTTTATACACATTATAAAATAGTCCATGCAAAAATCAGTCAGAAAGGTTTAAATTCTTATTAAAAAGGTTTTTAAAAACCTTTGCTCAATAGTTTTGCTCAATAGTCCACTTCATCTCAATTGGAAAAATTTCACAGTTGAATGAAAATGCTATTGGCGAAGAAAAGCAAAAGATTGTCAAACAGAGAACTGACAATTTCTGGAACTGCAGGTAGTAACTGAAGACTGAGAAATGGATAAAGTCAGGAGAACGTGACCGAGGAGGTCAGGGACTATTTGAATTGCTCTCAATAGACCCAACCTTCTTTCCAGGGGATTGTTTTCTGAGGAGTCTACATAGTCTTGTCATCAGAGACTAATGATGATGATAATTATTATCATGCATCTGCACCCACACCAGCAATTATATGGCTAAAAAAATCAACAAGTACCATGCCAGCTTTCTGAGTGGTCTAGGTTCTGACATTAGAGGGAAAATCAACATTTGTGTAGTCTCCTGAGGGCCTCTTCTGGCTGAAATCAATTACTACATCAAAACTGCCTGTGATTGATCTGCTGAAAAATATAAGTGCAGTAATTGGTGAGCCCTGTTGTTGGGTGTTGAGGTGCAATTTACATTCCTCCCTGCAGTGCTCAAAATGAGATGAAGTGTATGTAAAATTGTTGCATCCACCTCATCTTATAGTTCTGCCCCAAGCAGTTACGACACTGATCAACTCTCAATAGTGCAGCAGTTTTTATGCACAGCACACTCTGATGGTTTGTGCTGAAATTGGGTGAACTGCCCCACAGACTAGTCAACAACAACCTGATGTGATCATATCCGGCTAGATGTATTAAGTTGATGACCCATCTGACTAGGGTAGCATTGTTCTAGCACTGCTGCTTCACAGTGGGGGAGGGACCCAGGTTTGATTCCACCCTTGGTCGAACCATCTGTGTGGAGTTTGCATGGTCTCCCCATGTCTGCATGGATTTCATCCCACAGTCCAAAGGTGTGCAGGTTAGGTGGATTCACCATGCTAAATGCAGGGACTGGGTGGGATGCTCTTTAGAGGGTAGGTTGGAATGGCATGCTTTCACATTGTAGGGATTCACTGGAATAATTACCTCCTCTGGAGGTCCCCAGAACTACAAAAGTCAGTCTTCAGCCAATTTAATTTACTCAATATAACATCAGTCTGCGCTGGTCAAAAACAACTAGCTAACTATTCTAATCCTATTTTTCAGCATTTGGTTTTGTAGGCCTTGGCATCGCAAGTTCACATCTAAATACATCATAAAGGTTTCTGCCTCAACCTTATATGCAGTGAGTTCCAGATTATAGATACACTGCTAAGGCAACAGAAATATTACAGAAAGGATTGACAAAGATGACATTAGACATATGGGCACATGGATAAGCATGTCTTGAGGCCATCAATACAAATAACTACTAAGAAATCCAATACGAAATTCAGAAAGTACTTGTTTGTACAAACAATGGAACTTGTGAACACAGTAGTTACATTTAAGAGAAAGTTAGACAAACTTTTGAGGGGCTGTAAAATAAATGGTTACAATAATATATGCACACAAAGAGAGATTGGAGGAAACAGAAGTGGAGCATAAATGCTGTCATGGACTAGTTGGGCCTAATGGCTTATTTTTTGTGAAGTGATATCCAACATATGTTGCTGTCTTATGTGCTTACTCCATTCCTCATCTCATCCTGAAAGGTACCACAATTTTGAAGCTGCAGATGGTGTGACCTTTCACTTTACACTCTCTGTCCCCCCACTCCTACACTCCCCTGCTATGTTGTGCTTTCGCATATTCAAGAACTAGTGGCTGCTCAGCCCTCTAACAGCCAGGAGGTACTGCAAAACCACAGATATAATCAATGCATTGATGATTAGCTTCCAAAATTATAAAGATCTGGGATACATCCTGCAGATTGAAAGGGAGCAATTATCACCACACTGTTTAGGAAGGGAGTGAGACAGAATACAGGGAACTACAGGCCTCTTAGCCCTACATCAGTAGTATGGAAAATGCTAGAATATATGATAAAGTGTAAGATAAGTAGATATTTGGATAATAATATTTCCTTTATTGGTCAGAGTATTGAGTACAGGAGTTTGGGAGGTCATGTTGCAGCTGTACAGGACATTGGTTAGGCCACTATTGGAATATTGTGTGCAATTCTGGTCTCCTTCCTATCGGAAAGATGTTTTGAAACTTGAAAAGGTTCAGAAATGATTTACAAGGATGTTGCCAGGGTTGAAGGATTTGAGCTACGGGGAAAGGTTGAGGCTGTTTTCCCTGGAGCGTCAGAGGCTGACGGGTAACCTTATAGAGATTTACAAAATCATGTGGGGCATGGATAGGATAAATAGACAAAGTCTTTTCCCTGTGGTGGGGGAGTCCAGAACTGGAGGGCATAGGTTTAGATGTAAAAGAGACCTAAGGGGCAACTTTTTCATGCAGAGAGTGGTACGTGTATGGAATGAGTTGCCAGAGGATGTGGTGGAGGTTGGTACAATTGCAACATTGAAGAGGCATCTGGATGGGTATATGAGTAGGAAGGGTTTGGAGGGATATGGGCCGGGTGCTGGCAGGTGGGACTAGATTGGGTTGGGATATCTGGTCAGCATGGACGGGTTGGACGATGGGTCTGTTTCTGTGCTGTACATCTCTATGACTCTATGACTCTAATAATGATCTGATTAAGCATTGTCAGCATAGATTTGCAAACAGGAAACTGTGACAAACTTGTTGAAATTTATCTGGAGATATTACTAACAAAATTGTTAAAGGAAGGCTGATGGACATAGTTTTGAATTTTCAGAAGACTTTTGATAAAAGTCTCTCACAAGAATCTGGTCAGAAAAAAAAAGGACATGGAATAGGCATAGCTTATTGATTGGCTAACAGACAGAAAACAGGCAGCAGGAATAAATGAGTTATTCTCGCATTGTCAGACTGTGACTAATGGGTATCGCAAGGATCAGTACTTGGGTCCCAGCTGGTCACAATATATTTCAGATGATTTAAATATGGGAAACAAATGTAATATTTCTAAATTTGAAAATGATACAAAGCCAAGTAGGAATGACTTTGGCATCAGGGAGGCAACGTACCATCTTGAATTCATGGTCATGGCCACAGAATGCTATATCTGTGCCGCTGGCAGAACAGTCCCCCTATAACAATGATTCTTTAAATCTTGACAAATCCCGCTTAACAAAGGATTCATTCTTGGTGCTCAAGATCTGGCTGCCACTTCTGTTTTCCTCTGAGTGAGTATCCTCAGCAGCACCCAAAATGGCATATCTGTTTGAGGGAGGAATAGCAACAGGAGACTCCTGAACTACCTGCGTACTTTTCCTGACAGTCACCCATCTATCTGACTGAACCTGTGGTGTAATCCCCTCTCTAATTATAATAACTATCATACTCGGTCTCTCCCGTATGCTCCTCAGTGACTCTAATTCCCTCTCCAGCTGATTCAAATGGTCTGCTATGAGACGGATCCAAACACACTTCCTCTAAACATGGTCTACAGGGACAGTCAACTGTTCCTTAATCACCCACATCCAACAGGAGGATTGTGCCACTTCACTGACTGCCATAGTGGCCAAATAAAATTTGCTCACTTTGGTTGGCCTAAACAGACCCAGACCTTTCTTAAATCCAGTGTTTGTAGACTGATTACTGCTGACACAGCCAGTAGGAGATTAAAACAAAACTATGTTCTATCAGGCCTAAAAGAAGAAGCTCTAAAAAAGAACCTTTTTTTAAAAAGAAAAGATAAGCTGGATAGCCTGGGTCCTTTTCACTGGAGTGTAGAAGGTGTAAGGAGTGACTTTATAGATGTTTATAAAATCATGACGGTCATAGATAAGGTGAAAAGTGAGGGTCTTTTCTCTAGGGTGAGTGAGTCCAAAACTAGGGGCATATTTTTAAGGTGAGAGGAAAAATATTTAAAATGGAGCTAAGAGGTAACTTTTTCACACAGAAGGTAGTTCACGTGTGGAATGAACTGCCAGAGGAAATGGTAGATACAGGTACAGTTACAACATGTAAAAGACATTTGGACAGGTACATGAAAGGAAAGGTTACAGGGATATGGGCCAAACACAGGCAAGTGGGACTAGTTTAGTTTGGGAAACTGATTGACATGGCCAAGTTGGACCAAAGAGTCTATTTCCGTGCTGTATGACTATGAATATGCATTGTGAGGAAAATACAAAGTGGTTTCAGGAGGATTTGAACAGACTGAATGGGCTGGAACATGGCAGATGGAATGTAATGTGGAAGAATGTGAGGTTATCCACATTGGTAGGAGAAACAGATGAGCAGGATATTTTTTAAATGGGAAGAGTTTGGACAGTGTAGATGTACAAATGGACAGAGGTATACTTGTTAATAAGTCATTGCAGATTGTTAGCCTTTATTGTAAGAGGATTTGAATGCAGAAGTAGTGCAGTCTTGTTTCAATTGTTCGACTGTGCCTAGAGTAGTGCAGATATCTCAGGAAAGATATTGTTACCAAAGAGGGAGTACAAAGAATATCCACCAGACTTATTCCTGGGATGGCACGACTGACCATTGAAGAGAAATTGTGCAAATTAGACCTGTATTCATTCTTCAAAGTTTCAAAGAATGAGAGGTGATCTCATTAAATCGTACAAAATTCTTAAAGGGATAGACAAGGTAGATACAGGTAAGATGTTTCCACTGGTTGAGGAGTTTAGAACCAGGAACACAATTTCAAAATAAGGGAGAAATGCTACTTGGGTCTAAGCTGAGGGGACATTTGTGATAGGGTTAGGATTAGGGTTACGCAAGTGGGTTGTGAACCTTTGGAATTGTCTATCCCAGGGAGCTGTGGACGTTCAGTCTTTGAATACGCTATGGTCAAGATCGATAGATTTCTGTTTATCTGTGGTGTAGAGCATTATGGGGATGCATGAGTAAAAGGCATTGAAGTGTTCGATCATCCATGATTGCATTGAAAAGCAGGGCAGGCTTGATGGGATGAATGGCCTGTTCCTATGAAAAGGAGAAAACTTGACCTTACACATGCAGTCACATGTTCAGATTTTGACACCATCTGAAATTTTGAAGATAGCGTCGAGCTACGGGCATGAAGGAAAAGGACAAGGACAGTTTCAATTGTCCCCAGCAGTGACAACAACTTCCCCCACACTCACTGTGGGAGATTCTGCTAGTCACAGGTAGGCCTGACTAGTCAACAGTGCATCTCTGTAACCAACAAACACAACCTTCTGAAATCTTTTTCTGTGAAAAAATGCTAAGAGAGAAAGTTTGGGTCAGCTCATGGTGATTCATTAGGCATGATGCAACAGAAGCCAGGTCAGGGGGTGGGACAGCTTGAATTTGAATTCCATACAGGTAAGGTACAACAGATTCCAATGTAGGATATTCTGGCAAGGACCTCAGTGGAGTACAGGAAAGCTCCGGTGAAAATGCACACTTAGAAGTTGAGCATTGACAGGTAGACAGCCTCCTGTCACTAGTAGAAAGTGAGGACTGCAGACGCTGGAGATCAGAGTCAAAACGTGTGGTTCTGGAAAAGCACAGACAGTCAGGCAGCATCTGAGGAGCAGGAGAGTTGACGTTTCGAGCATAAGCTCTTCATCATGAATGTGATGAAGAGCTTATGCTCGAAACGTTGACTCTTTGCTCTTTGGATGCTGGCTGACCAGCTGTGCTTTTCCAGCACTGCAATTTTTGAGTCCAGCTCCTGTCACTGGCTGGGAACATGGAGAAGGCTGGCTTCAATATGATGCAGAGTTTGAAGCCCTTCTTTACTGTAGCAGAAATGTTGGGCATTTCCATGGCAGTATTGCTAGTCTGACTCATGATGAAGAAGCTAATGGCTACTGTCTCAGATTCCATGGCACCACAAATAGAGACTCTGCAACAGAAGCTGAAACAGAAGTCAGGACTTCCTGGACCGGTGCAATCGAGTACAGACATCATTGTGGATGCGGATACCAGTGCTCAATCACCTTGCGCAGACTGATGCCCCATGATAGTAGCCGTTGTTCCATTGAGCAAGAAGCTGCTACATTCTCTTAAGTTAAGAATATTCATTCTCCTGTTCTTACAGTTCTGATTGTGCTCCTGCTGGTGCATCTCATCAACCAGACCACATAGCTAGCACCAATGCCCATGTGGTGCCAACCTGAAGCCAAGACATACATATCTCAAAGTTGCTTGAGGGTGTCCTACAAAGCCACTTACAAGCTTTCCCTGAGATGGGCCATGTTGCAAGAAACTGGGGTAATAATTCATCTCAACATTGAAATTGTCACCTTAAGTGAGATACAACATACCGAGAGAAAACCAAATGAAGCAGCAAGATGATGGGAACACCTTTTTCAGGAAGGTCCATCCAGAAAATTAGTGACATCACCAATAGTCATCAAAAGTATACTTACCTGGCACCTCAGTGACCCGCATTCCTGTGGGATAAACAGAATGGCTACCCAGCTCATCGGAACAAACAATGAGCAAGCTGTACCATCAGACGTACATTGGCACACTTGACACATCAAATGATGCTAAGGACTAGTTCAACACTGACCTTACGCTATTCCTAGTCTAGTTTCCTCAGAGATTCCAATACCAGAGTCAGGAGCAATTTGAATTCAGGAAAGTTGCAATTGGCAAGGAAATATTACAGAAAATCAAACCCCCAAAACCTCCTCAAAGAAAATCTAGAGCCTTGGCATGACCAACAACCATGACCAACAACCATGACCAACAACCTGCTCCAGCAGTGAGACAAGCACAAGATCCACAGTCCAAACACATTAGGCAAGCTTTCCATTTTATTTCAGATTTATACTGAAGTCAAATTTCACTATAAACAATGAAGGGATTCAAACCCACATCTCCAGAATGCTAGCCCAGTAATATACCCGCTATGCCACTGCTTCGTTATGCTTAGGCAAAAAAAGCTACTTCTTAAGTGTGTTTTGAGATGTTTTGACATGACAAAACATGTTGGCATAAAATTCATTGCCATTATCTTGCTGGCGCTGTGACCTGATGGAGCACAAACATGGCACCACTTTGCTGTGGTGAGGCATTGCACAGGTTTAGTGCTGATCTGCTATGGTCCGATTTGCTACCTGGTCCATACGGCACTCCATCTGGACAAGAATAAAATCAAACAGTCAGCCACAAACATCAAGAAATTGAAAATCAACCCCCTTTCAAAAACAAGAATAAACACCAAAGTATTTGCACTGGTTTCAATACCATCAGACAGACCGAACTTTAAGTGGCTAATAGCTGTTCTCTATTCAATGTCAGAGTCACTGAGAAGTTGGGAGTTCAGAAGGTCACAGAACTGCTCCTTAAGCACACAAAATAAAAATTTTAAAAACTCAACAAATCTCTTTATTGGTCAGAGTATTGGGTACAGCGGTTGGGAGGTCATGTTGCGGCTGTACAAGACATTGGTTAGGCCACTGTTAGAATATTGCATGCAAATCTGGTCTCCTTCCTACCAGAAGGATGTTGTAAAACTTGAAAGGGTTCAGAAAAGATTTACAAGGATGTTGCCAGGGTTAGAGGATTTGAGCTATAGGGAGAGGTTGAATAGGCTAGGGCTGTTTTCCCAGGAGCGTGGAGGCTGAGGGGTGACCTTACAGAGGTTTATAAAGTCATGAGGGGCATGGATAGGATAAATTGACAAAGTCTCTTCCTTGGGGTGGGGAGTCCAGAACTAGAGGTTCAGGGTGAGAGGGGAAAGATATAAAAGAGACCATGGGGCAACTTTTTTACGTTGACCGGAGTACATGTATGGAATGAGCTGCCAGAGGATGTGGTGGAGGCTAGTACGATTGCAACGTTTGAAAGGCATTTGGATGGGTATATGAATAGGAAGGGTTTGGAGGGATATGGGCCAGGTGCTGGCAGATGGGGCTAGATTGGGTTAGGATATCTGGTCAGCATGGACGAGTTGGAACGAAGGGTCTGTTTCCATGCTGTACATCTCTATGACTCTAAATCGGTCAGCATCTCAGAAGAGAAAAGAAAACATAATGTTTCAATAGTAACCTTTCATCAGAATTTAAAACTCAAAGAGAAACAGGTATCTGAGTCAGAGAGATGAGAAAAAGAATGTAAGAAAAGATATTGCACCAACTGAGAACCTGGTTGGAATGAGCAGCAAGCTGTTAAACAGAAAACTTTCAGCTGGTGGAATAGATCCCCAGTGAGGCAATAGGATGGTGATAAAAGAAAACAGAAATAACTGAGGTAAGGCCCATGCACTAAAAAATTTGAAGGAAAAAAATCAAATAGCAATCTGAAATCAAAGCAAGAAAACAAAAACTGAAAACGCAACTTACTCTGTTCATCCTCTCCTTCTCCAGGGTGATAAATCTCCCAAACTCCTTGCTGGCCATGTCAGTTCGTAAAATGATCCTCATAAAGCAAATTGCTCTTTTACTAGCACAATAAAATTTGAAACAAACCAAAAGCCCTGGAAATACTCAGCAGGTCAGGCAGCTTCTTTGTAGAATAAAAAAAAGGCAATGAGTTTTTAACATTTGAGCAAGAGCCAGAAGTAGAGATTGAACCCTGGCTTTGAATCCACTCCAGGAAATTAATTACCCCTTTTCACCTTAATTGAGGAACAGACCATTTGCCTGTTGAACTATGGTTGACAAATTGGTTCTCAAATCTGCACAGCTAATCAGATAAAAATCAAATGCCTTCCAGCTTGAGAGGAGCAAGGGGCGATAGTAGTTAAATAATGGAGTGGGCATTATTTAAACAGACAGGTGTGGTTTAGCTCAGCTAGTTGGATGGCTGGTGTGAAATACAAGGTAATACCAACAGTATCGGTTGAATTTCTGTAAAGGCTCATGTTATTATAATGAACTTTCCTTCCCAACTTTTCCCTTTGTCTGAGGTGTGGTGACCTTCAGGTTAAACCTCCACCAATTGTCTCTCTAATGAGAGAGTAGTCCTATGTCCTGGTAAAGCTATGGCTTTACCTTTATTGCCCTTAATAACATTTTTATATCAAACAGAAGATGCAGCAACCAGCCCGCACTATAGTGGGGTTAGCTCCTCGACAGGATGGCCTTCTGCTGTACCCACACCCAGGCAGACAGAAGGATCTGTACCCCTGCCTGGAACATTGGCTGTCTCGCTTCCCACCTCCTGGCATTTAAAATACTTCTAGTCACATTAGGAAACTGGAAGCTGACTGGAAATTCCTAGGCAAACTCCTTTAATATTGGTTAAAAAGGTTGTTAATGATAGTAAGTGGCTATCCATTGGGTGGGGCTGGGCAAATTTGCCATCTGTGAATGCGTCAGTCAAAATGACGCCAAGGACAAGAGCGGTGAACCCAGCACTCAATCTGTACCATGATTTCTGAGCCTGTTTCAGGTCTATGGGCAAAATACAACACAAAACATTCACTATAATCTTCACCTATAAACCCAACAAAACTAACAGGAACCTGTTACATTAATGATAATGACTTATTATCAATCATTCACCAGGGGACTGATTAACTCCAAAGCTGAGTTTATTTAAAACAGCAAGACGTATTATATGTTATAAAACAGACATTACAGCAGAGTAACTGGTTCCTGTGGGAGAGGCCAGACACATCCCAGCCAGACAAATCATTAGGCAGAGTGAAATGGAATCCATATAGGTGAAGTAAAAACAGCAAATTCTGAAGAAACTCAGCAGGTCTGGCAGCATCTGTGGAGGGAGGAACAGAGTTAATGTTTTGAGTTCAATATTACTTCAGATCTCCAACATCCGCACTAATTTGCTTTTATTTGAGTGTGGTATGTGGGCCTGGATGAGGTAATTCACTGTCATCTGTCTCCCTTTGTTTTTGCTTTGTATGGGCTTGTCCAGTGATGAGATCACAAAAAGGTTTACTGCATGATAGCCCATAAGAACAAAAACATTTGTCAGGTATAATGACGAGAATATTACGGAGCGGGCACAGACACATTTGTGTCCTCTGAAAGCTAAAGCAGAATCTCTTGTCACCACCCACAGATCAGGTGACATCAGTTGAATGAGTAGAATCATTGTAATATGAAACGTTATTTTATAAACAGTGGGCAGCCTATATTATCTTCAATGTAAAGACTTGACCTGTTTTATTTAATATCCAGTCTAATTTCCAAACTCTCAAACACATTCATACCAGTGGTCTGGCCGGAGAACTCCAGAAGGGCTGCAAATTTTCAGTCTCTACTTGTTCAGAATTGAAAGGAAACAAAGTTGTCACTGGATCCCTAGGCACCAGATTGTTTCAGGACGGTGGCCTATTTCTAGATGCTAAAAGCATTTTCATTGTTCATGCAGCTTTTTCCATAGGCATGGAGGTGAGGCTCCACCCGGGTAAGCTCATAATATTCTTGGTGAACCAAGACGAGTAACCAGTCAAATCATTGACATTTCTTTGCTTTTAACTTCAACATTCAAAATCAGCACTCGAGTTAAAATCAGCACTTGAGACAAGGAGAAACTTGTTCTGTTTGTACCACTGGCCTCCTGATATAGCCTCTTAAAGCATTTGATCTTGATACCTGCATGAATTCAGCAGTAGTTTTGACTCCTAGTGTGTCACTTCAGCTTCAGGCTTGCTAGTTACCTGCTGTGTGAACTAAGAACAGTACAGTACAGGAACATCAAGCCTGCGCCAACACGTGATGCCTTTCTAAACTAAGACCCTGTATCCCTATACTACCTGTCTATTCATGTATCTGTCAATCTGCCTCTAAAACACTGCTATCGTATCTGCTTCTACCACCTCCTCTGGCAACATATTCCAGGCACTTTTCATTCACTGTGTAAAAGATTTGTCTCTCACAACTCCTTTAAACCTTCCCTCTTTTATCTTAAACCTATGTCCTCTCATAACTGATGTTTCCATCCTAGGAAAAAGTGTCCAACTATCCATTCTATCCATGCCTCTCATAATTTTATAAACTTCTTTCAGCTCGCCCTCCAGCCTCTGATGTTCAAGTTAAAACAAACGAAAATTGTCCAATCTCTCCTTATAGCTTAGCCTCCAAACCAGACAACATCCTGGTAAATCATTTCTGTACCCTCTTGAAAGTCTCCATGTCCTTTTGGTTGTGTGGCAACCAGAACAGTGCACAATATTTCAAAGGTGGCCTCACTAAAACTCTATGCAGCCACAACATGACATGCTAATTTTTACATCCCGACTGAAGAAGGCAAGCAATATATACGCCTTCTTGACCACCTTATCAACTTGTGTTGCCACTTTCAGGAAACTGTGGACCTATACACCTCTTGCTTCAAAGAGTTGGTGTTTCATTTACTGTATATTTCCCACCTGCATTAGACCTTCCAAAATTCATTCACCTCATATTTGTCCAAATCAAATTCCTCTTCCATTTCTCGGCCCAAGTTTCCAGCCTACCTATACACTGCTGTATCTTCTGGCAATCTTCCTCACTATCCGCAGCTCCCCCAACCTTTGTGTCATGAGCAAACTTACTAATCAAGCCACTTACATGCTCCTCCAAATCATTTATATATGTTAAACAGGGATCCCAGTACTAATCCTTGTGGAACACCACTGGCCTCAGATCTCCAGTCAGAAAAATCCCCTTCCACCCTACAATAGAGTCATAGAGTCATACAGACCCTTCGGTCCAACTCATCCATGCCAACCAAGTTTCACAAACTAAACTATTCCCATTTGCCCACATTTGGCCCATATCCTTTTAAATCTTTCAGTTCAATATTACTTCAGATCTCCAACATCCGCACTAATTTGCTTTTATCTGAGTGTGGTATGTGGGCCTGGATGAGGGTAAATCTTTCTTATTCATGTACCTGTCCATGCATCTTTTAAATGCTGTAACTGTTCCTGTATCAACCAACCACTTCCTCTGGCAGCTCATTCCACATTCTGTGTGAAAAGGTTGCCCTTCTGGTCCTTTTTAAATCTTTCTCCTCTCCCCTTAAAATTATACCGTTTAGTTTTGAACTCCTGACTTTCGGGAAAAGACTTTTGTTATTAACCTTATATGTGCCCCTCATGATTTTATACATCTCCAGTGAGGTCACCCTTGAACTTCCCATGCTCCAGTGACAAAATCCCACCTTATCCAGCCTTTCCTTATAACTAAGACCCTCCTGTAACATCCTTGTAAATATTTTCTGCACCCTCTCCAGTTTAATAATATTCTTCCTACAGCAGGGTGATCAAAACTTTACATAGTACTCCAAAAGTGGCCTCACCAATGTCCTGTACAACCACAACATGATATCCCATCACCTATAAACAATGGTCTGAGCAATGAAGGCAGATGTGCTAAATGCCTTCTTTACCACTTTGTCTACCTGTGACGCAACTTCCAATGAGTTATGTGCCTGACCCCTAGGTCTCTCTGTTTTCCAACATTCCCCAAGATGCTACTATTTACTGTGTGAGTCCTGCCCTTGTTCATCTTACAAAAATGCAACACCTCACATTTATCTAAATTAAACTCCATCTGCCACTTCCTGGCCCATCAGCCCCATTGATCAAGGTCACTTTGTACTCTTAGATAATCAGCCTCACTGTCTACTATACCACCAATTTTGATGCCATCCTCAAATTTACTAACCATGCTTCCTATATTCTCATCCAAATCGCTTATATAAATGCTGAACAACAGTGGACCCAGCACCAATCACTGCAGAATACCACTGGTCACAGACCTCCAATCTGAAAAAAACAACCCTCCACCACAATCCTCTGTCACTTATTGTCAAGCCAATTTTATATCCAACTGGCAAACTGTCCCTAAATTCCACGTGATCTAACTTTACTAACCAGTCTATCACGTAGAACGTTGTCTAAAGCCTTACTAAAGTCATAGCTGTTTTAGTCCTTTTCCAAAGCTATTTTAAAACTAATATAAAATTGTTCACTGGTCCCAAAGTGCTCCCCCATTAATACTTCAATCACTTGCCCTACTTTATCTCTGAAGAGAAGGACAAGTATTGCTCCTTCTACAATAATTAATCTACGTTTTGATAAAGAAACATTGAACACATTTAACAAATTCCTCTTTATTCAGGTGTTATGGACTAGGCAGACCACTCAAGATGTTCTTAAGCAGGCAGCCCCAGACCATAACTTTGCAATTTGTTTCAGTAAGTGTACAGTGAAAATTACCCAGAGTAAGTTAGCGAGGTTGAATACCAGGTTTAAAACAGACAAAACTTTATTCACAAAGAACAGAATTTAAAACCCCTACAGAACTCAGTCTATCCAAACTAGACTTAAGTATGCTGTACCGAATATACACAACAGTCCCAATAAGCAAACTCCCCAGTATAAATGAAACACACGCGTACAGGTTGACGTTGTAGGGCAGAAGAGAGAGAGAGAGAGTTTTCACATAGCTCACTGTTAAACTCCTCATCAGTTCAGGACTGAACTAAACTGCTCAACTAGAGAGCTGACCACTCCCCTTTCATTATATGGGTCACTTCTAAAACATGACCACTTTGGCCGAAAGTCTCATCTGTTTACATATACACAAAAAGCCTCTCAAAATCACGGATCCCATGTGACCTTACCTTCTGCATCAGCCTGCCATGAGGGACCTTGTCAAAGGCCTCGCTAAAGTCCATGTAGCCAGCATCTACTGCTCGGGCATCATCAATCATCTGTGTCACTTCCTCAAAAAACTCAATCAAATTTGTGAGATACAACCTTGCCCACACTAAGCCATGCTTGCCTATTGCTAATAAAT
Organism: Chiloscyllium plagiosum; assembly: GCF_037043375.1. Lineage (NCBI taxonomy): Eukaryota > Metazoa > Chordata > Chondrichthyes > Orectolobiformes > Hemiscylliidae > Chiloscyllium > Chiloscyllium plagiosum. Next base: position 91,916,527 of record NW_028270139.1, on the reverse strand, counting down.
CCACATTTTTCCAAATGTGAATAAATGTGACTTCTCTTACTTTGAAGTGTATTATACAGTCACTTGTTTTGTGATTTACTTGCTCAGGAGAAGTTCAACCCGACTTGAAAGGATTCCTGGGCATTTCAGCACACTGAAAACTCCTGAATAATATGTTTTAGAACAATAAATACAAATATTAAAACCATTAGCTTCAAGGAAACTATTATCCTTTCAAACCCACACTTGAAAATTTCTACTCTATAATTTACTATTGTTAAAAGCATTCAAAAATGTAATTAATGTGCAACATTGCTTGCCTTTCACACTATACAAAACATTCTAGCTTTAATCTTAAGAGCTGTTCTCAGTACTAAACATAAATTATTTCAAGATTACCAGGTGGACATCGAACTGAGATATAGCAGCCCCTGTGAAAACATGCAGGCAGGTGGAAAAGCTGGTAATTTGACACTGGGAAGCTGTGATATGGGCATCTGATATCTCCCCATGGCCCAGGTATATTTTCAGCAGTAGAAACCTCAGGAGTTCAATGATATCTAAAGCACCCTGGCAGCCTCCAAGAATATTTGAGAGGATCTCTCCTTCCTGGCTACTTAGTGGCCCATGGACCGGATGTGAATACCCTCAGATAAGACACTAACGCCGAACAGTGAACTACCCTTACCACAGAAGTCTGCTTACCTTTTAAAAATAACTCATCTCAGCTTCAAAGGTTCCTCATCAAGAAGACACACTCTCCAAGCTGAAGCCTCGCCAATGGTCACTTGTAACAAGGACACCCCTGACGCTACCAAATGCCACCAATCCACCAATCAGACTGCAATTTGACAGCCAGCTTAGTAGTGATGTGTACCATATTTGGACCAGAATCCTGGTGAATTACAAAACTAGACCTGTGAAGAGGGTTATGAAATAAATCATGGGGCTGGGTGGGTGCTGTTGCAAGGAAAGCTGAAGGAAAAGTTAAAGCGAGGGGGGATGACTCAGCAGAGGTTATTAAAGTTTCCTGAACATGTAATAGAGTTATAGAGATGTATAGCATGGAAACAGATCCTTTGGTCCAACTTGTTCATGCCGACCAGAGATCCTAACCTAATCTAGTCCCATTTGCCATCTCTTGGCTCACATCCCTCCAAACCCTTTCTATTCATATACTCATCCAGATGCCTTTTAAATGCTGTAATTGTACCAACATCCACCACTTCCTTTGGCAGCTCATTCCATACACACACCACCCTCTGCATGAAAATATTGTCCCTTAGGTCCCTTTTATAGCTTTCCCCTCTCACTCTAAAACTATGCCCTCTAGTTCTAGACTCCCCCAACTCAGGGAAAAAACCTTGCTTGTTTATCCTATTCATGCCCCTCATGATTTTCTAAACCTCTCTAAGGTCACCCCTCAGCCTCCAATGCTCCAGGGAAAACAGTCCCAGCCTCTCCCCATAGCTCAACCCCTCCAACCCTGGCAACACCTTGTAGATTTTTTCTGAACCCCTTCAAGCTTCACAACAGCCTTCCAATAGAATTCTACAAATTCTATTTGAAGAGTTGCACGGAATATTCCAAAAGTGGCCTAACCAATGTCCTGTACAGCTTCAACATGACCTCCCAAGGACGGAGAGTATTGGAAGTGTCAGGAATCTAACTTCAGCCATGGCAGATTATTGGACAACTATCTAAAGGGGGGCAGTCAAAACAGGACTGAGGGTGTTATACTTAAATGCAGGCGGTGTACAAAGGAAGATAAATGAACTTGTTGCATAGATTAAAATTGGCAGGTACAATGTTGTGGGTATCACAGAGACATGGCTGCAATGGGATCAGAGCTGGGAACATGGCTGAAATGATGGCTCAGTGGTTAGCACCATGCACTGGGTTCGATTCCAGCCTTGGGTGATTGTCTGTATGGAGCTAGCATGTTCTCCCTGTGTCTGCGTGGACTTCCTCTGGATGGTCCAGCTTCCTTCCACAGTCTGAAGATATGCAGGTTAAGTGGATTGACCATGCTTAAAAATTGCCTCATAAGATCCAGGGAAGTGCAAGTGAGGTGGGACAGACATGGTTAGGAAAAGAAAACACTATGTAGGGTTACAGGGATGGGTTTAGGTGGGAGAGTTGGTGCACTCAATGGGCTGAGTGGCTTCTTTCTGCATTGTAGGGATTTTATGATTCTAAACATTCAAGAATACATGTCTTAGCAAAAGGGTGAGTAGAGGGGGCAAGGTTGCCTTCTTCGTAACCAATGAAATTAAATCAATAGCAAGAAATGATTATCGAGTCAAAGACATAGAATCTATGTGGGTAGTGTTGAAAAGCCACAAAGGGATAAAACACTTTGATGGGAATTGTGTCTAGATGTGGGGATAGAATAAATCAGGAGATAGAAATGCACGATTACAGTGGTCATGGGGGACTTCAATACTGCAGATGGACAGGAATGTCAGGTTGGTAGTGGATGTCAACAAAAGAAATTTGCAGAATGTCAACAAGATAGCTTTTTGGAGCAGCTTTTTGTAGAGCCCACTAGGGAATAGGCAATTATGGATTTGGCGATGTGTAATGAGGCAGACTTGATTAAGGAACCTAATGTGAAGGAACCCCTAGGGAAGAGTAAGCAGGTCTAATGTGATAGAATTCACCGTGCAGTTTGAGAGAGAGAAGCTGGAATCAGGTGTCACCAGATTATAGCTCTGAGGAAGGGTCTACAGACCCAAAACATTAACATTTTTTTCTCTTCACAGATGCTGCCAGACCTGCTGAGCTTTTCCAGCAATTTCTGTTTTAGTCACAGTATTGACTAAAGGTCAATACTCCAACAAAGACATAAGGTTGGAGCTGGCCAGAGTTGATTAAAAGGGGACCCTAATAGGGAAGACATTGGAGCATACAATATGGTGAAGGTGAGTGGGAAGCCAGAGATTGGGAAGCCTTTAAAAACCAGCAGAGGAAACTAAAAAAGCAGTAAGGAGAAGAAGATGAAACACAACAGTAAATTAACCAGGAATATAAAAGAAAGATTGAAAGAGTTTTTTTAGGTATGTAAAAGGTAAGAGAGAAACAAGAGTGAGCATTGGACAGCTGGAAAATGAGGCTGTAGAAGTAGTAATGGAGAACAAAGAAATGGCAGAGGAACTGAATAGAGACTTTGCATCAGCTTTCACAGTGGAAGACCCCAGCAGCATACCAGAACTTCAAGAGATTTGGGGGCAGACGTGAGTGTATTAGCCATCACTAAGGAGAAGATGCTTGGGAAGCTGAAAGATCTGAAAGTGGATAAATGACCTGGACTGGATGGATGACATCCCAGAGTTCTGAAGGAGATAGCTGAGAAGATTGTAAAGGAGATTGGTTGTGATCTTTCAGGTATCATTGGAGTCAAGGAGGGTCTCAGAGGACTGGAGAAAGGCTAATTTAACATGCTTGTTTAAGAAGGGAGGGAGGCAGATGATAGAATATTAAAGGCTGGTGAGACTAACCTTGGTCATTGGTAAGATTTTAGAGTCCATTATTAAGGGTGAGACTGCAGAGTACTTGGAAGGGCATGGTAAAATAGGGCTGACTCAGCATGGCTTTGTCAAAGAGAGATCATGCCCAACAAATCTGTTAGAATTCTTTGAGGATACAGCAAGAAAGTTGGACAAATGGGAGCCAAAGGATGTGATCAATTTGGATTTCCAGAAAGCATTTGAAAAGGTGCTGCACAGGAAGCTGTTAAATAAGAGCCCATGGTGTTAGGGATCTGGTACTGGCATGCATAGAGGATTGTCTGACTGCCAGAAAGCAGATAGTAAGGATAATGGATGACAGCTGATGACTAGTGGAGTATTGCAGGTGTCATTGTTGGCACCACAATTATTCACGTGATACATTAACGATCTGGGCGAAGACAGTGAGGATATTTTTGCAAAGCTTTCAGATGACAGAAAGATAGGTGAAGGGACAGGTAATGTTGAGGAAGCATGGATGCTGAAGAATGACTTGGATAGGTTAGGAGAGGGGCAAAGATATGGACGATGGAGTACAAATGTGGGAAAGTATGAGGTTATGCACTTTAGTAGGAAGAATAGAGGAGATTATTTTCTAAATAGAGAAAACTTTGGAAATCTAAAGCACAAAGGGAAGTCCGAGTTCAGGACTCTCTTAACAGGCAAATTCGGGGATCCAAGATGGCGGCAACCCAGCAAGACTCTATAGTGCTCCTCCCAAGACTTGGGTACAGTGGGTCACCCACCCCCTACCAAGCTCACCAAATCATTTATAATAGTTGTGTAATTTAATTAGTTGTGTAATATTACATTTAAACAATTTAATCCTAAGTAAAAATGATTAAAGGGAAAGGAGCCCGCAGCTCTCAGCAAGCAGGAACTCCTCCCCCACCCTCTCCAGCTGCAGCAGAGGCGTCCACAGCCGCCCCGGGGGACTTACCAACAGTAACAAGCCTTGCAGAAATGCTTTCCAAGCTTGACTCGAAGATCGATGCCTTTATTGTAGAATCCAGAAATCGTTGGGATTCGTTCTCGGCCGCGCTGCAGAAGCATGACCGAGAGATTCAAGAAATTGAACGCTGAGTCGGAGGGGCGGAGCTAAAGGCCGCGACCTCCGAAAATACCGCTCAATCGGCCGTGGATCAGGTCCGGACTCTCGAGCAGCGAGTCCGTACCGTGGAAAATCATATTGACGACCTCGATAATCCAGATTTAAAAGTTGTGGCTGCCACAACTTTTAAATCTGGAGGCTGGATCAGGCCAGGTAAGGGTGGAATGGGCCTACCGGGTCGCAATACGCGGGCCCAGCTCGAACCAGCGTCCACGCCCGGTCCTGTTCCGGCTGCAGAGCTACCAGGAGAGGCAGATACTCCTAGAAGCCTCTAGAAATCTCGGAAAAGACCCCCAAGCTATGATCTACAAAGGATCCAAGATCATGCTATTTCAGGACTTTTCCCCGGCTCTGGTTCGAAAGAGGAAGGCATTCGACGAGGTGAAGAAGCGTTTAAGGGACTTAAATATTCAGTACTCCTTAGGCTACCCAGCGATGTTACGCTTTAACCATGAGGGTTCTGTATATAACTTTGGATCACCAGAAAAGGCTAAGGAATTCTTGGACTCTCTTAGATAAACTGTAAGACATAATGGATGTTGGTCTGCCTTTCCCCCCCCCCGCTTTGGTTTATATCCCCCTCTTTTTTTTTCTCTTACCTTACTGTTTAATATTATCATGGGGGGTGGGGAGAGGGATTTGATTTTCTCCCCCCCCCCCCCCCCTTGGGGTTGTTTTCTGTTATTATTTTATGTATATATGAGGGATGTATGTATATGTGTGTATATATATATATATATATATATATAAAAGCTGGGGGGTTTGGTTAATGTTGGTGGGGGGAGGTGGTTAGCTTATTCAATTTTACCTCTGTCTCTAGGAGCGGGGTTGTTTTCCCCTCGTTATTTTGCATTATCATATTTAATTATTATTTGTTGAGGTGGTAATTTTATAGTTATATGTTTATATATGGTATTAACATTACCAAATATACCCAGGTGTTGGTATGAGAGGGGGGCAAGGTGCTCATTGTTAACTCTAGCTTTGTATTATATTTGAATTCTCCTCATTTTATTGAGGAGTGCCTGGGTCAAGGGTGGGGCATTGGTTGGGAGAGGATATGAGGGACTTTTGGAGAGGAAGTGACGCCCCCTGGGAACAAGGGGGAAAGTCTCCACTTAGATACGTTTTATACTTTTTTTATTTAGAAATAGTTTTTTACTGTATTGTTGTGGGTGTATTAAAGAGGGTTTATTTTTGTAAATTTTACATGTTCCATGCTCGGGATGTTCTGGATAGGGTTCCCCCTCCTGAGGGGTCTAGGATTGGCCCAGAGGATTATGGTTGATCAGTCGGTTAAGTGGTGCACCTGGAATGTCAAGGGGAGTGATTCGCCAGTCAACAGGAAGAAAATATTATCAAATCTTAAGAAGGAAAGAGTTGATATAGCTCTCCTACAGGAGACACACCTGTCAGATAAATAACACTTGAAATTACGACAGGGCGGATTAGATCAGGCCTTTTTTTCTTCTTTTAGCTCAAAAAGCAGGGGAGTTGTTATTCTTGTTCGGAAGAATTTCCCTTTCAAAATCCTAAAGCAGATAAAAGACGAATCTGGACGATATATCTTGATTAAAGCCCTCATAAATGGAGAGGAATATGGGATTTTAAATTTGTACTGCCCCCCGGCACACCCCTTTAAATTTATAACGGAAGCCTTTTCAAAATTGATGGCTTTTGATGCCCGCCATATAATTATAGGGGGAGACTTTAATTGTATTATGGATCCGGAAATAGATAGGATTCCCAACAGTACTGCAGGAGTATCTCCCAGATCTAGACAATTGATGGATCTGAACAAAGAATTAGGATTAGTAGATGTATGGAGATGTCTTCATCCACAGGGCAGAGATTTTTCTTTCTACTCTAATCCACATAAATGTCATACCAGAATTGATATGTTTTTTGCCCCCTCGATTTTTTAAAATTCCATATCATCCTGTAAAATAGGTAATATAGCAATTTCTGACCACGCTGCTGTATATATGGAAACTAAGGCGAGGAACAGTGGGACATCCCCTCGGCATTGGCGTATGGACCCCTTCTTAATGAAAGATAGTAAATTTGTAAAGTACTTCTCTCAAGAATTTAAAACTTTTTTAGAAATTAATTCAGGTACAGCTAGCAACCCGTCAATGATGTGGGAGACCATCAAAGCTTACACGCGAGGCTTGATCATCTCCTACTCAGCGACCCAGAAGAAATTAAAGGGAGAACAACAGCGTCTGCTTGAAGCCCGCTTAAAAGCGGCTGAAACAGCATACACTGATAGACCTTCTATTATTAAATTGCAAAGGATTATTAAATTGCAAAGGATTACAGCTCTTAGGACAGCTCTAAACACTATGCTTACTCAAACGGCTAAGAGGGAAATATTATTTGCAAAGCAAAGGTTATATGAATATGGCGACAAACCGGGTAGATACTTAGCATTTCTTGCAAAGAAAAAAAAGGCCCCTCAGACTATTACGTCTATCAAGGAAAGTACGGGTATTTTGACTCATGATCACAAAAAGATTAATGCGATCTTTAGAGAATTTTATTCTGAGTTATATAAATCACAGGATTGTGAAGATAGGACGAAGAGGATGCAGTCATTTTTAAAAAATTTGACTTTTCCAGACCTAACTCCGGAACAAGTATCGGTCCTAAATGCTCCTCTTACACCCCAAGAAATAGTTGATGCAATTAGGCAACTTCAAAATGGTAAGGCGCCGGGCCCAGATGGTTTTCAAGCTGAATTCTATAAAGAATTTACAGAAATACTGGCTGGTCCACTTATGGACATGTATAACTATGCATATAGTCAGGGCTATCTCCAGCCTTCGCTGAAAGAGGCAAATATCTCTCTTATCCTTAAAAAAGGAAAGGATCCAGAAGATTGTACGTCATACAGACCAATATCCTTGCTAAATGTAGATTTTAAAATCCTCTCTAAAACGTTAGCACTGAGACTAGAAAGGATACTGCCACATATTATAAAGGAGGATCAGACGTGGTTTATTAAGGGCCGTAGATCATCCAATAATGTTAGAAGGGCTCTGAATATGATTCAAGCTTATCATCAGGGAAAGATACCAGGAGTAGTGGTTTCATTAGACGCGGAAAAGGCATTTGATAGGGTCGAATGGTCATATTTGTTTTACACATTGGAGAGGTTTGGCGTTGGACAGGTGTTTACCAAATGGGTCTCAACATTGTATAGTGATCCCAAAGCAGTTGTGGTTACCAATGGATTAGGTTCAGATAGCTTCAGTGTGGGTAGGGGCTGCCGTCAGGGATGTCCCCTCTCGCCATTGTTATTCACGCTAATAATTGAACCACTAGCAGAAGCTATACGAGCTGATCCTAATATAGTGGCCCCAAGGATTGGTACAGGTAAACATAAAATTACCCTTTATGCAGATGATGTTCTTCTATTCCTCAGTAACCCTTTGATGTCCATACCTCGCTTAATCCAAGTTATTAATACATTTAGTGCATTCTCAGGCTATAAAATTAATTTTTCAAAATCGGAGGCTATGCCAATGGGTGGCCTTGCTATGATACCCCGCTTAGCGGACGGATCCCTTTTTCCCTTTCGCTGGTCCCTGGAGGGCTTCTTATATTTAGGCATTTTTATTACCCCAGTATTTGGTCAGTTGTATAAGGCTAATTTTGTGTATTTATTGGAAAGGATAAGGCAGGACCTCCAGCGATGGGGAGACCTTCCAATTTCCTGGTTGGGGAGAATAGCATTAATCAAAATGAATGTCCTGCCCCGTCTCCTATATTCTATGAGAATGCTTCCGGTGATGCTGCCGAGGACGGCTTTATGTAAATTATATGGCTGGCTGAGTTCCTTTATCTGGAATCAAAGGCGGCCCCTCATTAAGCTGAAGAAGCTACAGCTTCCACAGGCAAGGGGTGGATTGGACTTCCCAGACTTTAGGAAATATCAGTTAAGTTCCCTATTAAGTTACATAGCTGATTGGGTCTTGTCTGATCCACAATCAATCTAGTTGGACATCGAGGCTTCTCAAGTAAAATACCCACTTATTAACCTTTTATTCTCAGACAAGAGGAAAATCATTACAGATCACTGTAAAAACCCTACAATACTAAATACAATCAAGGCTTGGAATATAATGCGACAAAATGAGGGCAATTCACATAAAACATCCCCCTATGCACCGATAGTGGGAGCATGGGGATTCCAACCGGGGTTAACAGATGCCACTTTTAAACTCTGGAGATCCAGGGGTATCTCATATCTAGGGGATCTATTTAAAGATGGGGTCCTGATGTCTTTCAAACAGCTGCGTCAGAAATTCGGATTACCCAATGGAGACCTCTTTAGATACTTCCAAATTCGAGATTATATCCAGAAGAAGACTACGTTATTAGATAGTCTTTATAAATCCGATAGAGAATGTAGTGTCCTACGACCAGTGGGGGTATCTTCCGTCAGTACTATTTATCATTTACTACATGATGAAGTATCGGGAGATATAGATAATCTGCTTAAAACATGGGATCAGGATCTGGGACTAGAAATCTCCACAGAAACGTGGAATGATATTTGGGAAAATGCTAGAAGAATTACTATTTGTAACAGAACTCAGGCTATCCAGCTGAAGATACTTCATAGGGCCCATATAGCACCGGTTCGATTGGCAAAATTTAAGGCAGGAGCATCTCCAATGTGTCCTAAATGCAAAATAGAGGTGGGCACTCTTGTACATTGCTTATGGACCTGTCATAAGATCCGTAGATATTGGACTAAAGTAGCAAGTACCCTGACAGAAATTTTAGGAATGGAAATTAAAGTGGACCCTGTATCTCTCCTCTTGGGCTTTTCGAACTTTCCCTCCCTGGACACGTACGGGAAGAGACTATTTTCTATTCTTTCTTTCTGTGCAAGGAAAAATATTTTGTGAACTGGGCGGCTGAGGGCCCCCCTGGACTTTCAAATTGGCACAGACTAATTATGGAATGTATTCCCCTTGACTTCCTTACAAACATGGTGCACCGAAAGACCGAATTATTTCATAAAATATGGCAGCCCTTTTTGAATTACATAAATACAGATATTTCGGCTATCCTAACAAGGGCTTTTATTTAATTGAGATTACAAACCTGGCTGGTCCAGGGCCCCTCGGGGGAGGAATCCCGCACGAATACGGGTTTTATTATATCTGATGCTAACACATCCCAAGCATGTAAGAGACTTAAATATACACTCTGGTTAGTTGTAGGTTAGATTAGTAGATAGTTGAGTTTTGTTTGTTTTTATTTCTTTTCGGGTTTTTTTTGTTGTTTTGGTTTTTTTTGTTAAATTTTGGCTATTGTATATTTGAGCTAATTGTATATCAATGTTTATATCTGAGAGTTTTGTTTATTTTTGTAAACTTGTAAAAATGTTAAATTTCTAATAAAAATATCATTAAAAAAAACAGGCAAATTCAGTTGGCAGTTAGGAAGGCAAATGCAATGTAGACATTCATTTCAAGGAAGCTAGAATGCAAGATCAGAAATATACTGCTGAGGCTGCATAAACCTCTCATCAGACTGCATTTAGAATATTGTGAGCAGTTTCAGGCTCTGTATTTTAGGTACATTGTGCTGATCAAAGTCTGTGAGAAGATTTGTAGCTCGGGTGCTCGTTGTTGTGGTTCTGTTCGCCGAGCTGGGAATTTATGTTGCAGACGTTTCGTCCCCTGTCTAGGTGACATCCTCAGTGCTTGGCATCCTAGAGGCATGGCACTCATCCACAGATTCAATCAATAAGCACATCGACCTGGACCCAATATACCGACCACTACAGCGGACAGCTGGAACTGACAGCTGGCAGCGGCAGATTCAAACCACTACAAATGCCGGAGGAAAGATCACAGAAGCGCTTTACAGGAGGCTCCAAAGCACTGAGGATGTCACCTAGACAGGGGACGAAACATCTGTAACACAAATTCCCAGCTCGGCGAACAGAATTACATTGTGCTGACTTTGGAGAGGGTCCAGAGAAGATTTACCAGAATGATCCTGAGGCTGAAGGGCTTTCATATGAGAAGCAGTTGAGGACTCTGGTTCTATACCCAATGGAATTTAAAAGAATGGGTGGTTAAGATTGAAATTTACAGAATACTGAGAGACTGCATACAGTGGATGTGGAGAAGATATTTCCACTAGAAAGAGAGATTAGGACCCTTAGAGTGAAAGGTCAATCTTTAGAACGGAGTTGTGGAATTTCTTCAGCTAGACAGGTTAATCTGTGGAACTCATTGTCAGAGAAGGATGTGGATGCCAAGTCATTGAGTATATTTAAGTCAGAGGCAGACAGATTCTTAATTAGAAAGGGGATCAAGGGTTAAAGGGAGAAGGCTGAAGAATAGGGTTGAGAAACATATCAGCCATGATTGAATGGCAGAACAGACACGATGGGTCAAATGGTTGCATTCTGCTCCTATATCCTGTGCTCTTATGGACCTGTTAATTGGACGCTGTCAATAAAATGCTCCCCCTCCAGAATGGAAGTTGCCAGGAGCAGGGTCAAATCCCGCTTTACTTTCTGACAAGACATCTCAACTCCTGAGAAAATTCTACCCTTGGTCTCTCTTATTTAAACAATCCAAAAAAAAAGCTGGTTGTGATTGTTTTACATTCATTTTCAGAGGAAACAGTGATTTTAATGTCATCCACAATATATTAAAAAGCAGTCCTGTAATAACAGATGCCCATAAAGAGATGGACCTCACGTTGTTCTTGATAAAAACAGGTAAAGATCCCTGTACTTCCTGTTCCTGCGATCAAATCTCCCAAATTATAAATCCCAATAGATCACCAAATCTATGATAATGACAATTGGCCATGACTGGTTTTGACCATTCACTGGTGACATTGAGCAGGCAGTGCAATCTCACTGTTCACTCAATCAATTCTGCAGATGAAAATAAGCCTATTAGAATGCATAGCTTCAAACAAAATTAGCAAACATTTTGAAGTGCATGGATTAATCCAGGACAGCTAGCACAGATTTGTTAAAGGCAAGCATGCTTGACAAATATAAATCATGTTTTGGAATAGATGAAAATGGAAGTTGTATATCTTTATTGATTTTAAAACACATTTAATAAGGTGTCACAAGAATTGCTTGTCAAAAAAATTCCTGCATCTGGTAAAAGCACAGATTGAACGCTGTTTGAGGGCATGAAAAGAAATTGGAGTAACTGCTGGAAGAGCAGTTTTAGATAATCCACAATTTTTTAAAAAAGTCATTAAAGCCAAACATAGCATATAAATTGAATGGTCATGGTTGTGGGATCAGAGAAGCAGTGACTGCCATCTTGGATGCTGCCTGACCTGCTGTGCTTTTCCAGCACCACTCTAATCTTTTGACTCTAATCTCCAGCATCTGCAGTCCTCACTTTTGCCTAGTTGACGATAGCCACAATGAGGCCATGCCCAGGAGCCCCATCAGGATTAGATTCCAGTTGTGAAGTCTGCTGGCTGCTTTGGAGGTCCTGAATCTGTCCCACCTGTGTGATCTCCTGACAATTTCACCAGGAGCACTAGGTATTGATACTGCAGGTGGACACAGGGCAAGGAGCATCACTGGAGCCCCCTGAACTCTGGTTAAGTGAGAATTGGTTCACTAAGGCCACTCAGGCAGGACTGATGATGAATTAACCTTCACCTGTTCGTTGCAATGTAGGAAGCACTCAAACTTCATATCGCCTGCTCATTATAATAATATAACTTAAATCCACTGCTGAGAAATTGCTTGCCCAAATTGGGTAAGACAAGTACCATTTACAACTCTCCTGTACTATTTAAAACAAAAATGTACCTCTTTAAAAAGAGACGCATTCTGAGTGTAGCAGACACTGAAAATGCCTGGGGAAAGTTATCTGACCTTCAAGGAGAGTGAATATGACACAACAGAGCAGAGAAGGTAAAAAAGCAAGCAACTGCAGATACAAGATAAGAAATTGCTGGAAATGCTCAACTGATTGGGGACTCTAGTTCTGAGGAAGGATCACTCAATACAAAATGTTAACTCTATTTCTCCCCGCAGATGCTGCCAGACCTGTTGAGCTTTTCCAACAATTTCTATTTTTGTCTCTGACTTACAGCATCTGCAGATTTTTTGTAAAGAACTGCAGAAACACAAACTGAAATTGCTATACAAATGCAGCAGGTCAGGTCCAATGACCATTCTTCACAACAGAGCAGTACAGAGGGGGTGCTAGAAATGTCTCGGACACTGTAGGCCTTAGTGCAAGAGCTGAATAGCTGGGGGGGCGAGGGGGTCTTTATCTGTCAGACACCATGAAGCTCTCCATATAAATACTGAGAAGACAGTAGGGGCAGTTAGTTATCAAAGTTTGGGAGAAGATTTGTATCTCAGGTGCTCGTTGTTGTGGTTCTGTTCGCCGAGCTGGGAATTTGTGTTGCAGACATTTCGTCTCCTGTCTAGGTGACATCCTCAGTGCTTGGGAGCCTCCTGTGAAGCGCTTCTGTGATGTTTCCTCCGGCATTTAAAGTGATTTGTACCTGCCACTTCTGGTTGTCAGTTCCAGCTGTCCGTTGCAGTGGCCGGTATATTGGGTCCAGGTCGATGTGCTTATTGATTGAATCTGTGGATGTAGTGTACAAAGTCCCATGCAAGGACTGCACAAAACACTACATAGGACAAACAGGAAGACAGCAAATGGTCCGCATTCTTGAACACCAACTAGCCACGAAACGACATGACCAGCTATCCTTAGTAGCCACACACTCAGATGACAAGCAACCTGAGTTCGACTGGGACAACACTACTATTATAGGACAAGCCAAACAGAGGACAGCCAGGGAATACCTAGAGGCATGGCACTCATCCACTGATTCAATCAATAAGCACATCGACCTGGACCCAATATACCGACCACTGCAACGGACAGCTGGAACTGACAACCGGAAGCGGCAGATTTAAACCACTACAAATGCTGGAGGAAAGATCACAGATGCGCTTCACAGGAGGCTCCCAAGCACTGAGGATGTCACCTAGACAGGGGACGAAACGTCAGCAACACAAATTCCCAGCACGGCGAACAGAACCACAACAGCAGTTAGTTATCAATATTAGTACAAGCAGTTGTGCCCCTGAAGATATGAATACGGCATTGGTAGATGTTTAATGGCCTCAAATGAGTGATCAAGCTCAGTGAATACATTATCAAATGTTACATTCTTCCAAATGAACCTCTAGCTGTATATATTAGATTAGATTCCCTATAGGAATCCCCTTCAGGCCACACTGACCCTCTGAAGAGTAACCCATCCAGGCTCATTTCACTCTGACTAATGCACCTAATACTATGGACAATTTAGCATGGCCATTTCACCTGACCTACACATCTTTGGATTGTGGGAGGAAACCGGAGCACCTGGAGGAAACCCACGCAGACTCAGGGAGATTGTGCAAACTCCACACAGGCAGTCACCTAAGGCTGGAATTGAACCTGGGACCATGGTGCTGTGATGCAGTAGTGCTAACCACTGAGCCACCGTGATGTTCAAAATTCTCAAACTCCCATCCTAACAGCACTGTAGCTTTATTTATCATCTCCATGGACTGTAGCAGTTCAAGAAAGCAGCTCACCTTTTCAGGGGAAATTGGGGATGGACAGCAAATGCTAGCCAAACCAACGATATCCACATCCTGTGAATGAGATTTTTAACAAACATAGCAGGAAGGGAACACAGAAAGGATGCATTGTTAGCAACAACCCAAATGTAGCAGATGTGGTGCCAATCAAACCGACTGCTCTGGATAATGTTGAGCTTCTTCACTGTCGCTGGATTGTGTGCATCTGAATATGTGGAGAGTTTACTGTTAAATTTTAACCACAGCTTATTTTATTTTAAACACTAACTGTATGATGGCTCAGTAAATCACAGTAAGGATTTTGTTTTGAATTGAGAATGTCAATGTTATAATGACCTGTAATATTACCTTTTTTTTTGAATAGAGTTGTAGAATCCCTACAGTGTGAATGCAGGCCATTCGACCCACCAAGTCCACACCTACCTTCCGAACAGCCTCTCTCCCAGACCCTGGCCCTGACCATATCCCTGTAACCCTACATTTTCCATGGCTAATCCATCTAGCCTACACTTTCTTAGATATTATGGGCAATTTAGCATGGCCAATCCACCTAGCCTATACATCCATGGATATTATGGGCAATTTAGCATGGCCAATCCACCTAACTTGCAAATCTTTGGACTGTGTGAGGAAACTGGGGCATGCACCTCTCTGTAAATGTCACACAGAGGGACTCCTTCTGAGCCACAGTCCCTCAGATAAAGTTAAGGGCTCTGAAAAGAGAAGCAGGTTCTAGTAGCTAGACACACACTTTCCAACAAGAGTTACAAACTGTTTAAGTTGTATCTTCACCCAGCTTTCAGCAGTGTCAGTTGAAGCCAGAGATGGAGAAATGATTTGGTTTCCTCAACCTTCAAATATCATTTGAATGCAGCAAGTCAACTGAGGGACAAGTGACTGAGTATCTTGCTAGCAAAGGTAGGAATACAAAGGCAAGCTTCCTATCCTTATTTCTTCAGTTAGGAAAATCTAGCCAATAGTGTACTTCCTTATCCTAAATTAGGATTTCACAAAATGCTAAGGTGATTTTTTTACAAACAAGCATTTGATTATTTCTCATATGTCACAGCTCTTACAAAGGTGGCGCAGCACAACACCTCAAGCCTGTCTTACGTGGATCGCATTCTCGGTTTCCCAATACTCTACCATGACCTGGAGTTTACTATCAGAAGCAAATGCAGGTTATGAGTCTGGGAAGGTTGACAGTAGGACTAAAGCAGCAAGCATCCTGTTTATCCCCGTTTTGATGGGGGAGGTGATGGATTAGTTGGACTATTATCGCTGGACTATTAATCTAAAGACCCAGTTAATGCTCTGGGCTGCAATGGCAAAAAGTAGAATTTGAATTCAAGAAAAGAAAATCTGGAATTAAGAGTCTAAAGATGACCAATAGTCTATTGCTGATTGTCGGAACAACCCATCTGGTTTACTAATGTTCTTTAGGGAAGGAAATCTGCCATCCTCACCCGGTCTGGACTACATGTGACTCTAGACTACTACTACTACTGGTGTTGGGGAGGTTTTAAACTAATGTGGCAGGGGGCTGGGAATTAGAAGAGTAGACAAATAGACAGCGAGGTGGAAACTGGAGACTGTAAAAATCATGAAGATAGCATTAATGGGGGAAGAGTAGGCAGAGGGCAGATGAATGCAAAAGAACTGGTGGCCTGAAGTGCATCTATTTTAATGCAAGGAGTATAGTGGGTAAGGCAGATGAACTTAGGGCTTGGTTTGGTGCCTGGGAGTATGACATTACTGCAATCACAGAGACTTGGTTGAAGGAAGGGCATGATTAGTAACTAACTGTTCCAGGATATAGGCAGGACAGGGAGGGAAGTAAAAGGGGGGGAGGAGTTGCATTGCTGGTCAGGGATGATATCATGGCTGTGCTAAAGGAGGACACTGTGGAGGGCTTGGGTAGTGAGGCATTATGGGTGGAGCTGAGAGATAAGAAAGGTGCAGCTACATTGTTGGGGCTGTATTACAGGCCTCCCAACAGTGAGCATGAGGTAGAAGAACAAATTGGTAAACAGATTATGGAAAGATATAGAGGCAACAGAATAGTGGTGATGGGAAATTTTAATTTTCCCAACATTGACTGGGATATACTTAGTGTCAGAGGTCTCAATGGGGCAGAGTTTGTAAGAAGCATCCAGGAGAGTTTTCTAGAGCAGTATGTCAATAGTCCGATGAGGGAAGGGGCCACATTGGACCTGGTGTTGGGGAAGGAGCCAGACCAGGTGGTAGAAGTTGCGGTGGGGGATTTCTTTGGGAACTGGGACCACAATTCTGCAAGTTTTAGAATACTCGTAGACAAAGATGAGAGTGATCCTAAGGAAAGAGTACTAAACCGGGCTAAGGCCAATTATATCAAAATTAGGCAGGAGCTGGGAAATGTGGATTGGACACAGCTATTTGAAGGGAAGTCCACATTTGATATGTGGGAGGCTTTCAAAGATAGGTTAAAGATAGTGCAGGATAGGCATGTCCCATTGAAAGCAAAGGATAGGAAAAGCAAGGTTCGTGAACCATGGATGACAGGAGAAATCGTGCGACTGGCCAAGAGGAAAATGGAAGCGTACATAAGGTCCAGGCAGCTCAGAACAGAACCCTGAAGCAATATCGGAAGAGTAGGACCAGTCTTAAATGAGAAATCAAGCAGGCTAAAAGGGGTCATGAAATAGCTTTAGCGAGCTGAATTAAGAAGAATCACAAAGCCTTTTATTCTTCTATAAGAAGCAAGTGGGTAACTAGAGAAAGGATTGGTCCATTAAAGGATAAGGAAGGAAGGCTGTGTGTCGAACCTGAGAGAATGGGTGAGATTCTGAATGATTACTTTACATCAGTGTTCACTGAGGAGAGGGACATGATGAATGTTGAGATTAGAGATAGAAGTTGATTAGTCTGGTTCACATTGACAGAAGTAGAGAAGGGTAGGCTAGAGGTTATTAAGGTGGACAAATCCCCAGGATCTATCCCAGGTTGCTGAGGGAGGCGAGAAAGGAAATAGCTGGGGCCCTGACAGATATCTTTGTAGCATCCTTAAATACAGGTGAGGTGCTGGAGGACTGGAGGGTTGCTCATGTTGTCCCCCTGTACAAGAGGGTAGTAGGGATATTCCACGTAATTACAGACCAGAGAGCCTGATGTCAGTGGTGGGAAAGTTGCTGCAGAAGGTACTGAGGGATAAGATCTATTTATATTTGGAAAAGCATGGGCTTATCAGTGATAGGTAACATAGCTTTCTGTGAGGGAGATTGTGCCTTACCAACTTAATAGAGTTCTTTGAGGAAGTGACCAAGTTGATAGATGAAGGAAGGGCTGTAGATGTTATATACATGGACTTTAGTAAGGCATTTGATAAGGTTCCCCATGGTAAACTAGTAGAGAAAGTGAAGTCACATGGTGTGCAGGGCGTTCTAACTTTTCGAGAAACTCCCTTCAGCTACTACTCTCTGTGTCCTGCTGCTCAACCAGTTCCTTATCCACCCCTAGGTGGATAAGGAACTGGTTGAGCAGCAGGACACAGAGAGTAGTAGCTGAAGAGAGTTTCTCAAAATGGAGAAAGGTGACCAGTGGTGTTCCACAGGGATCAGTACTGGGGCCACTGTTGTTTGTGATATACATAAATGATTTGGAAGAGGGCACTGTTGGTATGATCAGTAAGTTTGCAGGTGACACGAAGATTGGTGGAGTAGCAGAAAGCATAAGGGACTGTCAAAGAATACAGGCGACTATAGGTAGACTGGAGAGTTGGTTGAAAAAGTGGCAGATGGAGTTCAGTCCAGGCAAATGTGAGGTGATGCATTTTGGTAAGTCTAATTCTAGAGCGAATTATACAATAAACAGAAGAGTCTTGGGAAAAGTTGATGAGCAGAGAGATCTGGGAGTGCAGGTCCATTGTATCCTGAAGGTTGCTGCACAGGTGGATAGAGTGGTCAAGAAGGCATATAGTATGCTTGCCTTCATCAGACAGGGTATTGAGTATAAGAACTGGCAGGTCATGTTAAAATTGTACATGGCGTTGGTTTGGCCGCATTTAGAATACTGTGTACAGTTCTGGTCGCCACATTATCAAAAGGATGTGGACACTTTGGAGAGAGTGCAGAGAAGGTTTACGAGGATGTTGCCTGGTATGGAAGGTGCCAGCTATGAAGAGAGGTTGAGTAGGTTAGGATTGTTTTCATTAGAAAAAAGGAGATTGAGGGGGAACCTGATAGAGGTTTACAAAACCATGAAGGGTATAAATAGGGTAGGTAAAGATAAGCTTTTTCCCAGGGTGAAGGATTCAATAATGAGAGGTCATGCTATCAAGGTGAGAGGTGAAAAGTTTAAGGGGGATACACGCGGCAAGTACTTTACACAGAGGGTGGTAGGTGTCTGGAACGCGTTGCCAGCAGAGGTAGTAGAGGCAGGCACGGTAGATTCATTTAAGATCCGTTTGGACAGATGCATGAGTAGGTGGGGAGCAGTGGGATGTAGATGCTTAGGAATTGGGCAACAGGTTTACACAGTAGATTTGGATCGGCTCAGGCTTGGAGGGCCAAAGGGCCTGTTCCTGGGCTGTAAATTTTCTTTGTTCTTTGTTCTTTGTAGACCTACAGCAATGTGGCTAATTCTTCACTGCCTTCTAGGCAATTGGGGATGGGCAATAATCGCTGGTCGAGCCAGCTATGCCCTCAACCCACAAACGAATGTAAAAAAAACCTCTTAACTGGCTGCCACTTCACTTACAATCCAAATAATGGCAGTGAATGGGCTGTCCATACTGCCATCCAAACAGAGCAAGGCAGCTCTGTAGTCTCAAAATTACCATTGAGAGACTGGCCTACTTCTGAGGCTGCAAGAAGAATGAGAGGGCACCTCCTTTTGTAAGTACCCCTGTAGGCAACATCCTCGTAAACCTTCTCTGCACTCTCTCCAAAGTGTCCACATCCTTTTGATAATGTGGTGACTAGAACTGTACACAGTATCCTAAATGTGGCCGAACCATGTTTATTTCTTTGCTGGAGCCTGGCAGGCTAGTGTTTAGTGATCGGGGTGTTAGCCTCTCCATTGACAGTGTTTGGCTGGAGATGCTGCCTCTGCTATTAGGTGCCCTCCCCTTGGACAGTGGAACCTTTGAATGAAATGTCCCTCCAAACTGGAAAACCATTCTACATCAGGCATTTTACCAGCCCCCATACCTTCCCAACCTCTGGCGGGGACCAGTAAAGTATAACACAACATAACCTGTCCCAATGCTCCTCGTTGTACTTTTGCACATTCCTGTGCCGTAACAAATCACTTGTTCTCAGCAAAATTTGCCTATGCTTGTCCAATACTAGATAATTGCATTTAACCCAGTGGTCAAACAAAAATCATGTCAATATCGAGTTATAGAGGTTTACAATATAGAAACAAGCCTTTCGGCCCAACTTGGCTTTGATGCCCAGTTTTCAAAACCAATCGAGTACCATTTGTCAGCATTTGGTCTGTAACTCTTCATACCTATCCCATCTATGTACTTGTCCAAATGTTTCAAAATTGTACACACCTCTACTACTACCTCTGGCAGTCCATTCCAACACTCATCACTCTCTGTATTAAACAAATTGCCCTTCTGAATCCTTCTGTAGCTCTCCCCTCTCATCTTAAACCATGCCCTTTGGTTTTGGCTTCCCTTACCATGAGGAAAAACTGTTGGCTATCTACATTACCCATGCCTCTCATGATTTTATAGGCCTCTATAAGGTCCGCCACCGCCCCCCCCCTCCCCCGCCGTTTCCTATGCTCCAAGGAAAAAAGTCTCAGCTATCCAGTATCTCCTTAATTCAAACCTTCCAACCCAGGTAGCATCCTAGTAAATCTTTTCTGCACTCCTCTAGTTTAATAACATCCTTTCTATAGTGGGGTGACCAGAACTGCATGCAGTACTCCAAATGTGCCCTCACCAACATCTTGTACAGCTGCAGCAAGAGACCATATATAGAATCCCCACATTGTAAAAACAGGCCATTTGACCTAACTAATCCATAACAACCATTCTAAAGAATATCCCACCCAGACCCATCTCCCTACTCCTGCATCTCTAATGGTTAACACTCCTAACCTACACATCCCTGAACATTATATGTACATCTCTATGACTCTATGACTATCGGCAATTTAGCATTGCCAATCCACCTAATCTGCACATCTTTGGACTGTGGGAGGAAACCAGACCACCCAACACAAACTCACACAGACACAGGGAGAATGTGCAAACTCTACACAGAAAGTCGCTTGAGGGTAGAGCCGAAACTGGGTCTCTCCCTGGTGCTGTAAGGCAGCAGTGCTAACCACTGAACCACTGTGCTACCCACTGTATATTCAGTTTTGCTGGAAATACCACAAGTACTTATAAGGAAATAAGTGTACAGTAGCCAAATGTGTAGACAACACAAAAATGGGTGGAAATGCAGGTTATAAGAGGGATACAAACAATTTAAAGAGAGTCACTGATAGGTTAAATGGGCAAAATGTTGGCAAATGGAGTGTAATATGGGAAAATGTGAAGTTGTTCATTCTGGAAGGGAGAACAAAAAATCGGAGTATTATTTAATTGGAGAAAAACTGCAGAAAGCTGTAACACAAAGGATCTTGGGGGACTTGTGCACAGAACACAGAAAGCTAGCATGCAGGCATAGTGAGTAATCAGGAAGGCTAATGGAATTATGGCCCTTATTTCAAGGTGCTAGAATATAAGAATAGGGAAGTTTTACTACAACTGTATAAGATGCTGCTAAGACCACATTGGAGTCCTCTGGGCAGACTGGATCCCAATTTTAAGGAAAAAAAAATTCATTCAAGGCAATTCAGAGAAAGTTAGCTACGATGATCCCTGATAAGGAGAGATCGTCTTATGATCAAAGGCAAAACAAGTTTTGAATCTACTCATTGGAGTTAGAAGAATGAAGGGTAATCTCATTGAAACGTATAGAATTCTTAAGGAGTTTGACAGGGTAAATACTAAGATGTTTCCTCTCATGGGACAATCTAGGACCAGAGGGCATGGTCTCAGACTAAAATAGGACCAAATTAAGATTGAGATGAGGAGGAATTTCTCCTGTCAAAGTTGTTTGAGTCTTTGGAGCCCCATGCCATGGAGAGCTATGGGGGCAGAATCCTTGTGCATATTTAAGACTGTGATCGATAAATTCTTGATCAGTAGGGGATTCAAGGGTTACGGGGTAAATGAGGGAATGTGGACATGAGGAATGTCAGATCAACTATGATCCTATTGAGTAGTGGAGCAGGCTCGAGGGGCTGAGTGCTGTCCTCCTGTTCTTATGGTCTTAAGGTCTTATCATCCGGTTGATTCTATTAGCATGAAATAGAGATTATCATAGGTTTACACTCTGGACATAAACTGTTCATGAATAAAAAAGATAGCAAAGACGGTTAATCCCTTTAGAGTAATATGTAGGACTCAGCCATTCCTCCCCAGCTTTTAGAAATTAATAAACACTAATGTTGCCTATACTACAATTTTAAAAGGATGCTAAATTGGCACAGACCAATAGAGGTAAGATGTATATTGGCAGGATTCTGGGATTAATACACATATTTTCAGCTTCAAATGATGTAGAGATTGAATTCCTTCAGAGTTGTTGCTTTACCAACCTAGCTTGACAAGAAATATCTTTGAGTACATAAATAAATAAAATTTGGATGGTGAAAATTACAGAGTGGGAGCAACCCAAGGGAAATTCCTGGCCACACTCAGGTATATATTTTCATGGAATCTAAAAGGTGATGACCATCGTCATTATTATCAGAACTTGCTGGAGAAACTCAGCAAGTCTAGCAACATCTGAGAGAAAAACAGAGTTAACATTTCGAGTCCAGTGACCCTTCACCATAACTGGACTCTAAACACAGAACTTGAAATGTTAATTCTGTTTTTCTCTCCACTGCCAGAACTGCTGAGTTTTTCCAGCAATTTATGCTTTTGTTTCAGATTTCCAACATCCACAGTTTTTTTGCTTTTATTTTATCATCATTGTTATGTTTGTTTAGCTGTACATCCAAGGTTTTTTCTTAAGATCATAAAATAAATAGGAAAAATACTCTATATTTAAAGAAAGTAAGCATTCTGTTTGAGTGTGTTACAATTTTGAAATTTTTAGGAGGTTGCTGCAAGACTTCATTTTGCATATATAAGCAGCCTCCTTAATAGCTGACAAAGGTTTTAAAATAATTAGATGGACTGAGAGATGTACAAGAATAGCAAGGATCCTAAGTGTAAATGAAACAGGGGAGGTTAAAATAGGAAAGTTTTTGTATGGCTGTATATTATATGCCCCTGCTGTGTATGTTTTCAGCAGGGAAGCATGTAAGTAGGTCAGGCAAGTAGTCAATCCCTTCCATCTAACCCACTCCCGTAATACGTAGGTGGGGGTGGGCAGCCACCAAAGTTATCTGGCTGCACACTATATTTAAGTAAATCTTTAAAGATCAATTGAGCTTGTTACTTTACACATGCCATAATACAATAGTCTGGTCGGGCAGGTGGTAGCAAGAAGCCTTCATTGTTTAAGTTTCCAAAATGGTTGGTAGAAGCAGAATACCGATCTAGGAAGGTACCGTAATATCCTTGCGGACACCTCACAAACAGGTAGCACTTCCTTTCCTACTTGCATTTACTTTAAAACAATAATCCCCTACACCACCCTCCCCAGGGGATGGTAAACCCACACATTCTAAAGTCCCACCAACTTACCTAGGCCCATCAAGCCTCCTGTATGGGCCTACTTACAGCCTCGACAGTCTCTGACACAGCCAGGCCTGCCTGTAGCTACAATCCGGCAGCTCCACAGGGTAGGATTTCCTGCCAATAAGGGGAGAAATTTCCATTCTGGATTAATTTAGTCCACATGCAACACATTATGGCTGGTTTCTACCTGTCAACTAGACACCAACTTTCAAGGTGTCCACCCCCCGCCATTCCATCTGCCTCCATAAGGTTCTGTACTATGATTCTAACATGAACCTTTACTTCAGAGAATTGTTAATACCAATGTTATAATAAACAATGAAATGTACAGGACAGGAAAATATCGTGCATCCAATTGTCCAAACACAATCCAAGATATCTCTCATTTCTTTCTGGTAGATATCTTACCACACATTTATCCAATTTCTCTTCAATTTCCTAATACAGCTGGCAATTTTCCCCCACACCGAAAACCACCCTCTTCCCTACCACCTATGTTCACCATCATTTGCAGGCTGCCTGTACCTTCATTTTCTTCTGAATCCACCTGGTAAATTTTAATTAACACTTTACCTCGCCACTTGTAAGTTTGAAATGATGGCTCTTGTTGAAGATTTGTAGAAATGAAACTCTGAGTTAGGTTTTACTTCTTCAAGAGAATGAAATCCAAAGAAACAGTTAAATCATATGAAATATTCAATGTCCACAACAACAACCCTTATTAACTGATGGAAGATAGACTGATCATTAGTAAGTAACGAGTACACAGCAGCCAGAGCATTGAACTACAGGCTGAGGAATCTGATTAAATCAATGAATAAAGATTGCTTTCAGTTAAATTGGTTTAGGCCATGATTAAACCAAATCCATTTCTGAGAGATAATACTCAGGGCTATGATAAATCTGTTCTTACTGCATATCAAATGAACTGCCCAACACAGGCACTGGGTATTGATTTCCACCTGAAATCAGCAGGATATCCACTTCAACCTTAATGTATAAACTTCCTGCTTCACAAAATTAGACTAAACTGGGAACAGTCAAATGCAGTTTTTACTTCTGAAATTGAATCAGAGTAAACATTCTCTATCACTGGAACAATGTGCTGCAATTACAAAATATACGATGTAATAAAATAGCTCATTATAAAGAAATTCAATCTCACACCAACTGAGATAAACAGTAAATAGAAAATGTAGCCATGGAATATTGAACATGATATGTTTCAAATACGTTGTAATCTATCGCTACAGACAGAAGCTGTTTAACACCCATGCACATACATCAGACTAGTCTAAAGGAGTTGCTTGATACAATTAAGACTCTCAAAGGATTAAAAGTTTATTAGAATTAAAAATTGATGTGTGGCCTGCCTGTGTCCCCTCTCATGACCGCTCCCAACCTCCCTCCCATTTTACATGATGGGTGGAAGCTGTTGATGTGCTGGGCAGCCTGGCCGCCCATAGGCCTATTGAAGACAGTAAATGATCATTAACTACTGCATGCTGCCCTGTTACTATTTTCCAAAGGCATGGGGAGCTCCCTACCAAGCATGTAGCCCAGCAATGTTTACTGTGCAGGCTGGTATTGGGCATTGGCGTGACCTCCTTTGGGTGCAATCCAGATGTCTGACTATTAGTTATCCCAGTTGTCCAATGTAGGACCAAGGAAATTTGTCATCATCCTGGACAAACTTCTTGATTCAAAATATTGCAAGCAGCATTGATGCAAAGTTATAGAGGCCTATTGTTTCACCATAACCATGCTGAACTCCACTTCATTATTAGCAATTGTACAGGAGTCAGTTAGCTCAGTTGGCTGTTTGGCAATGCAGAGTAACACCAACAGCATGAGTTCAATTCCTACACTTGCTGAGAATTGAATGAAGGGTTCTCCTCATTAACCTCTTCCCCCTGCCTGAGGCAAGATGATGCTTCAGTTTTCTTTCTTTTACCTTTCACTCATTTGACATAGCTAGGTGAACAAAGGATGACGTTGTTGTTGTCTCCAATTCAGAGAAGATCCACATTCCTTCCTGACTTGGAATCCAATCTTTCGTTCCTAACTAATGGAAAACTTCTGTGGAATCTTACCACTTTAGTATTGCCTGCTGCATTGACAATGTTTCATGGTGTTATGGGTAAACCAGATGTTACAGAACGTGGACTGCAATAGTTCAAGAAGGCAGTTCCACCAACTTCTCAAGGACAACTAAGAATAGGCAATAAATATTGGCCAGCCAGCAATACTCACGTCCCATGAATAAATTAAAAAATGAACCCAACACTCTACACAGAGGTTGCTGTATATTGTCAAGCCAACTTACACAAATTGAGTTTGAACAAGGTGAACTTGAACTCACCTCCAAGCTCCCCGAACAACTAATAATAGAGGGTGGAATTACATGTCCACTTTGACATTTCTTGTTAAAGGGCCCATAACCTGTAAAGCAAGCATTGTGTTTGAAAGTGCAGCAACCACATGCAGAGATCTGGAAAATCTGCCCCATCCCTCCAGTTTGGGTCTGTTCATTTTATCCTATTGTCCTGCTGAAGGCTTTGAGGGAATCCAATGAGATGACCTGTTCCTTAGACAGCATGGAAGCAGTCAACATCTTCAGAAACAGGGATGGAAATGGCTAAGGAAGTCAATAGCACAATTATGGCTCCCTTAGCCTGGAGTTAGTGCTCTGAGAGAATACAAGGCCTTAGAGCAGTATGACTGGTGAATGATCGAATGCTTTCAGGTGATAATCCCCACACTCTGACTTTCACAACTTCCTGCTGCCCATGGACGTTTTCGTCTATGGACGAGATAGTGATCCATTGTTTCCCTGGAAGTCACATCTTTCTACAAGTCTAAACCTAAACAAAGAGTTGATGTTGTGCTGAGCTCAATGGTTCAATAATGCATGGGGAAGGTTTTGGATTACACAACCCAGTAGTTCAGCTATTTTCTAATATTATTTTAGCTCAGGGCACGGTGGCACAGTGGTTAGCACTGCTGCCTCACAGCGCCAGAGACCCGGGTTCAATTCCCGCCTCAGGCGACTGACTGTGTGGAGTTTGCATGTTCTCCCCATGTCTGCGTGGATTTCCTCCGGGTGCTCCGGTTTCCTCCCACAGTCCAAAGATGTGCAGGTTAGGTGAATTGGCCATGCTAAATTGCCCGTAGTGTTAGGTAAGGGGTAAATGTAGAGGTGTGGATGGGTTGCGCTTTGGCGGGGCGGTGTGGCCTGTTTCCACACTGTAAGTAATCTAATCTAATCTAATCTAATCTAAATACCTGCATTTGTGGGTATTTGGCCTGGTCACAAGACCAGCCTTTAAATCTGCTGTTCATGATTTCAGTTCTGAGTGTGCTGTTACATTAGGGTGGTTGAATGCATTCCCATAACATTCTCTCCAACTTTGTAGAATTTCTTCCGGAATTGAATATGTTGTGCTATCTGTCTTTTAGAGGGTTTAACACCAGTACCATCTGCTTCTAGTTGATCCAGGTGACTGCAAGATGTAGAGAGTTAATTCCAGTCCATTCTTTGACGTATTTTTCTCAAGGGTTCTCAAAGTATTTTGTATTTGCCTCAAAGTTGCCTTTTAGACATTCACATTTGGATTCATATCTTGGTGTTGTTGGCTTCAGTTTTCTTGTGTAGGACTTGGCACACCTCACCAGATACACAAGTGCATCACTTGGGACAGCTTGATCAGATCATATCTGCTGTTTCTCTGAAAACTGATCTGTGTCTGGGCAGACTAATTCATTGTCCAGAAGGTTTTCAGATGCATCAAACGTTTATGTATTACGACAGGATAGTACAAAGTTAAAAATCACACAACACCAGGTTATAGTCCAACAGTTTAATTGGAAGCACTATCTTTTGAAAAAGCTAGTGCTTCCAATTAAAACTGTTGGACAATAACCTAGTGTTGTGATTTTTAACTTTGTACACCCCAGTCCAACATCGGCATCTCTAAATCATGACAGGATAGTAGTTGGCAAATCCTGAGTTTTGCACAGCCATTTAGTATTCTATATGTCATATAAAGTATACTACTATGTTGAAATTGAGGAGATGAAGACCTTAGCAATAGCAGATGGTTCTCCACAAGTCCAATAAAGAATTAGCTATCTGCTATGATTCTGGACTAATATGTGGTCTAATTCATTTATTTTACTGTTGTCAAATACCTAGATATATCACAATAACTGAACAAACCACCTGTAAAGAAGTTGTTATATATTATGCAGCAGAAGAACCTCAGAGAAACACTGTTTGTTATTCAAGAGTCAAAATGACCGTAAATAGTATTAATGCCATTTTTGAAGCTGGGTAATGTATCATTCAGGTTTCCAAATATAATAAATTTTTCATGTTCTGGAGGAGATTATATTATCCATGTTAAGCATTGACAGATTTATTGTGTCTGTAAATTCTTCAGTGTATTTGTAAACCAGAATGATAGACATTTGCATGTGACAGTTCTTATGGTCACATTGTATTCCTGTAAAGCTCAGACACTATGTTTAAAAGGAAACATGGAATATTAGCATAATGCATTCACGAAAGGGAGTCTCAAAGTGTCAGATGATTTCTTTGCAGTTTTTGGATGGACAGCGACAGATCTTTCTGAACGTATCTCTGAGAAGTTACTTAAAATACTAATGGACCTCAAATGTGCTGAAGCTCTCACCATTTTCACAGAGTCATTGAGTATGGAGATGTACTGCATATTTCAGCTATGACTACTTTCCTGAATGACTTTCTTTGAAGTCCTAACTTCATGAGCTGGAGGTTCAGCAATTTTTAAATCTTAAGGATTTTGCCACGGTTGGAGGGTCTGACCATGCCGACCAGATATCTCCATGCCGACCAGATATCCTAACCTCATGTAGTCCTCTTTGCCAGCACATGGCTCATATCCCTCTAAACCCTTCCTATTCATATATCCATCCAGATGCCTTTTAAATGTTGTAATTGTACCAGCCTCTACCACTTCCTCTGGCAACTCATTCCATACATGCACCACCCTCTGTGTAAAAGCGTTGCCCCTTAGGTCCCTTTTAAATTTTTCCCTGTCACCCTAAACCTACGTCCTCTGATTCTGGACTCCCCCAATACCGGGAAAAGACCTAGTCTGTTTGCCCTATCTATGCCCCTCATGATTTTATAAACCTCTATAAAGTTGCCCCTCAGCCTCCAACGCTCCAGGGAAAACAGTCCCAGCCTGTTCAGCCTCTCCTTATAGCTTAGACCCTCCAACCGTGGCAAAATCCTTAAGATTTAAAAATTGCTGAACCTCCAGCTCATGAAGTTAGGACTTCAAAGAAAGTCATTCAGGAAAGTAGTCATAGCTGAAATATTGGGATAGCAAACATGCCCCTTTTTAGGTCAATTATTGATGGGATGGGATGGGGTGGGGCAGGAGCAGTGAGAAACCTTGATGTTGCATTGCTCACCGAGGTCAAGTGGAGAAGTACCTCTCTCACTGGGACCTTGTTCACATTGGACATCTGCCTTTCTACCCAAGTCTCTGCATCAAGATAACACACTTTTCCAACACTTGTCATGCCGGTCTCCCACTGAATCCTGTGCAGGAATCCTACTCTTCCATCCTCCTGTCAATTATGACTCCAGCATTTTGAATCTGGGGACTGCTTGTTGTTCCAGGGAGTAGTCAGTATGAAAGCTGTCACTGCTAAGATTACAGAATTGTCAGTCAGTTGGACTGGCAGCTTCCAGCATTGGGACTCGCTCATGAGTAGAGGACGGAAATTCTGCCTCCAGCCAATTATTGCTTAACTGCTGCAGAGCAACTGGCATCAGCGATGACTCCAGGTCACCCATTAAAATCTACCCTTAGGAAAGATGTATTGATTTGGAAGGAGTATTCATCAAAATGACACCAGGTCTTAAAAAAGTTATGAGATTCAGTTGTATAAATTTGGTATGTATTCCTTTGAGTTTGGGAGGGTGAATGACAATCCAGTCATGGTGTTTGTAATGATCAAGAAATTATATAGGGTGTTTGGACATATCTTTCATTGGGGGATTCAGATCAAGAGGATGTAATGTTTAAATTGGAGCTGGGCAATTTTAGAGTGAAGTTGAGGATTACTTTTTGACACTAAACATGTACTAGATATCTGGAACTTACTCCCCACGATGTTGTAAATGCTGTGGTAATTAAAATACTCAAAATTGACAGCGGTGTTTGTTGTCAAGTTAAAAAGGACTGAGGTATGTTCAAACCTTAAAACGATTAACATGAGCGACAGAGTTGAGGAGCTGAATTGTATTCTCTGTTCCTGTGTCCCATTTTGTGTTAAAATGTCTTTTTCTCTCTGTGAACACGATTTGTTTTGTTACAATGTACATTTGTTATAGAGATCCTGTTCTGAGTAACTAGTGTAACAGTACAAGATATGGCACCGTTTAAAAAAAATGTATTCCGAGGGTGTGGACATCACTTGCAAGGTTGGCATTTATTGCCCATGTGAATCTCTAGTTACCACTGGGGAGGGCAATTAAAAGTCAAACAAGTTGGCACAGGGCTGCAGGCAATTATACTCCGAACCACCGTAAAGGCAGCTCCAGCTGAGTGACCATCAATCATTAGATTTATTCTTACATTAATCTAAGTGCGTTTAACGTATATACGTTTCAGTGCCTTTTCTAACTACATCTAACTTCTCATGCTGCCTTGTGGGATCATGAACTATTTGATATCGTGTTTGCTAAATAATTAAGAAAGCTGCCTGTTTTCGAACTAATTTGATCATCGGAAAGCACGCAGACCTGTAATGATTATTATTTTGGAATGGCCGATTGGTATTTTCCGATAGGTTTCGGCACAGTATTAATTTTAACAGTAGATTCGGGCATCGTTTTATTTATTCTGAAAATATATGCCTTTGCTGTTCAATGTCACTGTTCTGGGCTGCCTGGAGCACTATCAGGCATTCTGTGCATACTTGCATTTAGTTGCCATAGCAAATCAGAATTTTACCTTGATTTCGAAATGCAAACAGCTTTATGTAACTGTTTAAACAATCCGCTAACCTCATTCCCCTTTTAGCCACGCAGAAGCTAATACAAAGATAACATAAATACAAATTGCTATTTTCCCCCTTGATGTATCATGAATTGGAAAGTTTAACCTGGTCGCCTCGCTGAATTACAGAATCATTTATGACTTTCTGTTGCCCGCTGTTTTATTGGATCAGCTCCTTTTAACAGTGTTCCTTAGACGGCCAGCATTGGCCGCCACTTGGTCTTTGTTCCGCAGTTTCTCGCCGCAATTCATCTGAACAGCTGACCATGTCCTGTTCTCATCAATCCTTCTCCAAGTTCTCCTTGCTCATGAGATCATTTGGGAAAGTATTTATTTATAATAGCCTAATATCTCCTCCATCGTGAAAATACATGCAATTTGCTAGAAGTGATAAAATCACAAATGTATAATGCAATCGCGATTTTAACATTCAGATTCGTAAAGAGATATAAAGATACAACTAATTCTGGAAGTCGTACTATTTTTGACAAATGGGGAAAATATTGAACTTAAGTTCCCATGATATATGTTTGTCTAGTGTATTTTAATATATGGGAATATTACATTTACTAAATTATTTGTGTATCACACGGGAATGCCTGGCTGATCTTCCACCCATAGATCAGCTCCGATTTCTAGAATGCTTTGATCCACATAGATTGAGTGGGTTGTCATATAGGTTGTCCCACCCCAGCCTCTTCGTAGCCATAAAAGGTTAATGAAAAAAACCTGCGGTCATTAAAAAAGTACAAGATAAATCAGCAGAAATAGGTGATCACATTTTTTTTCAACAATTCTTTTTTTCTTGAAAAGTCTTAGAACAGTACCGAGTGCTACCTTCTGTTCCCTTGTAAATAAATATATAATTACAACGGATGCAAACAGTCGACAGTTGCGTGTTGTCCAGAACAGCAGCATAACACGCGGATCCCGAGTCTCTGTTTGCCTTCCCTGTAGTTCAGATTATATTGCTGCTCGATGTTGAGGGGTTACACACGAAAAGCAACTGAGGACTGAAATGTGAATCTGTGGACACATTTCTCTCCAACTTGCCAACCGGAGACGATAGCATCGACATTGTTCTTTCCTTGATCGTTCGACCATCCTTATCCACGTTTTTGAACTTGTGAGAATAAATGGAGCTTTATGGAAAGGTAAGGCATTGCTTTATTATACTCACGGGCTTCCTCTTTCAAGACCGAATCTCTGTTGATATAAGGAAAGGCTGTGGTCTTTGTGAGTTTTAGACAAGATTCCATGAAAACAGCCTGTCTTTGTTCCGACTGCAAAGTCTTTAAATGAATGCTAACATTCGGGCTTCTCCGTTTTTAGGATATTTAAGGACATTTATTATTATTAACGAATGCTTACTACAAAATAATTTGCGAGAATGCAGATACATTTAAAATGTATGAAATAACGTAATACATATGATATACAAGAAGTAATGTATTGCTAAATTTGACACATTTCCTGGTTGTTTATTCTAAATATCGGTCCAACATGATGCAAGGTATCCGAGCTCGTATCCATCGCTTCCAGCCTTGTTTCTGCCAACGCCGACCGCTATCACTGTTGTTGTGTGGTCGTGGGTATTGGGGAGAAGGGGAATCGCTGGGCATGATGGGATCTGTAGTCCAATAGGAAGGACCACTCCCTTCCAATATGCTGGGGCACCGCGAGCCAAAGAACGACAAATCCCAGAAAGCAGAGCGCGACAGACGCATGCGCAGCAGCGTGTCCATGTCAATACAAAAGTGGGTGACAGCGGCAGGGAAGTGGCTCGTTGCGCTCGGCTCTCTCCGCAGCCTCAGAGGGATCACCAGCGCTCTGGCAGCATGAGACACGAGGCACCCATACAGGTCTGCTTTTAACCTTTCATCTCATTACAACACCTACCAGATGCAAACGGCGTCCGAGTGAGACTTTTTGATCAAGGAGATGGCTTTAAAACGCCTGTCACTGAACATAAGATTTTTCTCTCTCTACATGATCACAATAACTTGTATCGTATGCACAATTATAAAGGTTAAACCGTGTAATTTTGCAGGTTTTTAAATCGGAACTGGATTATTCAGTGCAGAAAAATTCAAACATTTAAATGTGGAATAAGGTGCTCAATTTTAAAAAAATGCATTGCGAATTAAGAATTTTTAAAACCAGTTTCGTTTTTCTGAGACCAGTGTATTTATTCATCCCAATTTTTGTTCCTCCATTGGTGGGTGGTCAATAGCTTAGCCGTTAGGGGTTGCTTATGTGAAGGGGATGGGGATGGGGGTGGGGGTGGGGGGAGGCAGATGGAATTATGATGACAGATGTCAAGATTGCATCCTTCATTTATGCTGCTACCTTACTGTTTGAGCACACTATCTCTCCTACTCATCGCGGGTATCTGGTGTTTAATTTAGATGGTACAGTCACCTACCAAGATGTCTGGGCTGCAGTGGAGGGGAGCCTATCCATCTGATTTTAACGTGCCGACTGTTTCATATGCAGGGATTACCTTTATAGAGATCGTGTGTCGACTCTTAATATTTTGTGATTTAAAGCATACCAGCACTTTATTCTGACAAAACAGACTTTGCCACGCTTGCCATTACATTGTAAAATAAGGAAGTCTGCTTTGTGTCCATTCGTAATTCCCAATACAGTACATACTATTTGAAGTAAAGGCTTATACCAATATTCATATTTAATAATTACTTAAAGCTGACCTAAAGCCAGAATTGTTCTGGTTATAATTAAATGTATTTTGTGGACGAAATACAGGATATTTTAATTCTGCTGTTAATTAAGGTATGATTCAGTGTCATAATGTTTTTAAACAAAATTTGCTGTGTTGTTTTTGTTGGGATGGTACACATTAAAAACATACTTCTGTGTTTGTGATCAATACACAGAAGGTGTACATTAAGCATTATATATACTCAAATTGTCATGTCTAAGGGGATTGATGATATATATTCTATAATGATGCCATTATTTTGAACTTTGTAGGTTTTTTCTAATTCTTGTCAGAGAATACAAGTTTTACATCTTTTTTTTAAAACTCATACACAATTTAGATTCTGTGAATGGTGCCAACATTTTATGCAGAATATAAACAAAAACCATTTGTAATGTGGGTCTGGATGTTCCTCCTCATAATGATGTTAAATAAGTTGGGCTGGTAATTAGCTGTAGTCCAGTAGGAGCCATAGTCAGCTATCTTTGACAGAGCGTGAGTGAGACAAATGGTTAAAGAGGTAGAGGAACAAGCATTCAGCAAGATGAGAAAGCAGCACTCCATAAACTACCACAAAATGGCTAAGTGAACTAATATTGCACATTGTAGATAAAAGTATTGCTGGATAGCTGTTCAAGGAGAAATTGAGGACTGCAGATGCTGGAGATCAGAGCTGAAAATGTGTTGCTGGAAAAGCGCAGCAGGTCAGGCAGCATCCAGGGAACAGGAGAATCGACGTTTTGGGCATAAGCCCTTCTTCAGGAATGAGGAAAGTGTGTCCAGCAGGCTAAGATAAAAGGTAGGGAGGAGGGACTTGGGGGAGGGGCGTTGGAAATGCGATAGGCGAAAGGAGGTCAAGGTGAGGGTGATAGGCCGGAGTGGGGGTGGGCGGAGAGGTCAGGAAGAAGATTGCAGGTTAGGAAGGCGGTGTTGAGTTTGAGGGATTTGACTGAGACGAGGTGGGGGGAGGAGAAATGAGGAAACTGGAGAAATCTGAGTTCATCCCTTGTGGTTGGAGGGTTCCTAGGCGGAAGATGAGGGGCTCTTCCTCCAACCGTCGTGTTGCTATGGTCTGGCAATGGAGGAGTCCGAGGACCTGCATGTCCTTGGTGGAGTGGGAGGGGGAGTTGAAGTGTTGAGCCACAGAGTGGTTGGGTTGGTTGGTCCGGGTGTCCCAGAGGTGTTCTCTGAAATGTAACCGTTCACCTGTTCATACATTGTCATCAATTAGAGTTATGAGAATCAGACCAAAACACATTGGAAAGGGACAAAAAGTTCCATTTGAAGCATAATACATGAGTGTGCTATGACACACAGCATTTATCAAAGCAATCCAGAAGGTCCCATTTTAAATTTGGAATATGCTGAAAAAAATGATTTCAGCTAGGTCAGGAGTGCTACAGTTGTCTCTGGGCTGTACAGGGACTTGATGGTTGTTCTACATCCTAATTTCCATTTGGTAATCTTCCATTTTGTATCTTTAATATTTGAATGGTCCCTTACTGCTGTTTGTCATTTACAAGAAGCTGGTTGCCCATGGACATCAGGTGACAACAGATTCCACCTCCGTTTTATTGCTCATGTGAATGATGGCCACTAGGACAGGTTATTGAAACAAGTGCAGATGGAATTAAAACTGGAGCAGCTCACTGCCTTTCTAAAGGAAAAAGAAACACCGTAAATTGCTACTGCTGTAATATAAGGTGTTAGAATCTTGTAAGCTATAGTCTTTAGTCAGTAATTTTCATTGCTTGATTGTCTGTGTTCTACTGACAATATTTAGGTGGTTCATCTAGGAAAATATTTATGTATGATAAGAAAATACAAGAGATTTAGTTCCCATGGCCTTGCTTATCATCTGTCATTCATTTTGTTGCTTCACCGTTTCTCCCATTTTCTTATTTTGGCTTTTCTTTCTGTTTTCTATTCCAGATGAGAGTGAATGATTTGTAGGCTGTTCTGGGGAAAGCTGCTTTCTACTGCACCTTCCTCTATTTATTTAAACCATATCTTCCCCTTATCTTTTTTTCATTTCAGTCTTCCTTCCCTTCCATTTGTCATCCCTATCCTTCTATTTTCTGTGTCCCTTTCCCACTGCACCCATAAGTTTCTTCTAAAGATTTTGTAACTTCCCGTGTGTTAAAGTGCACATCACTACCTTCATCGCCTAGATTTTTAATTAAACTACAAAAGTGAGGAAGCCCCACTCTTGGTGTGCAAAATCTTAGTCAAACTTCATCTTAAACATTACAATCATTTTTGGGCACTCCACCAAGGCTTTGAAAGGTGTACATTGCAGATTCACTGGGATTATACTGGATATTGAAGAGGGTAATTAATGAGTTGTTTAAAATTGCCTTGTTTTCCCTTGCTGGAAAGTTTAAGGACGATCTAGATCTAGTCTTAAGAAATGATAGAGATTTGACAGGATAGATAGCAATGAATTAATACCATTGATGGCTGAATCCAAGTCAATAATTAATTTATAATTAGAGTTCGGCCATTTTGGAATGAAACCTAAAAGCATCTTTCTCAAACGTTAGTGGAAGGTTAAAACTTTCCAAAAAACTGCAGATGCTGAATCAGTTAAAATTTTAGGTACTGTGATGGCTGGGTTAGGTAAGGCTATCCAAGGATATGATGAAAAGATAAAGTTGAGTGCATGTCAGCATGATCTTCTAGTATGGCAAACCAGATTCAAGAGCCTATCCTGTTTCTCTACATAATATTTCTGCCCTACTTCCTCAATTCCTTTGGACCTACCACTTAATCTTTGTTGTTTTCACAGAACTGATTTGAAAAAAGACAATTTGGTTTTCAAAATGTTCACTGTGCAAATAATTAAGTTGCTGACTGTGGTCAGCACAAGTTATGAGTGTTGTGAGGTAATGGGTTGGTTTCCAGTTCAGAGCTACCATTCTCTGCTTCACTTTGTAGTTATAGAGTCATAGAGATGTACAGCATGGTAACAGACTCGTTGGCCCAACTCATTTGTGCTGACCAGATATCCTAAATTAATCTAGTCCTATTTGCCAGCATTTGGCCCTTATCCTTCTAAATACTTCCTATTCAAATACTCATCCAGATGCTTTTTAAATGTTGTAATTGTACAAGCCTCCATCATTTCCTTTGGCAGCTTATTCCAGACACTCATCACCCTATGCGTGAAAAAGTTGCCCTTTAGGTCCCTCTTTAAATTTTCCCTGTCACCCTAAACCTATGCCCTCTAGTTCTGGACTTCCCCCACCCCAGGTAAAAGACCTTATCTATTTCCCCTATCCATGTCCGTTATGATTTTTTTAAACCTCTATAAGGTCACCCTTTAGCCTCCGATGGTCCGGGAAAACCGCCCCAGCCTAGTCAGTTGCTCCCTCTTGCTCAAATTCCCCAACCCTAGCAACATCCCTCTAAATCTTTTCTGAACCCTTTCAAGTTTCACAACATCCTCCTTCTAGGAGCAGGGCCGGAATTGCATACAGTATTCCAAAAGTGGCCTAACCAATGTCCTGTATAGCTACAACATGACATTCCAACTCCTATACTCAATACACTGACCAATAAAGGAAAGCATAACAAATGCCTCCTTCACTATCCTGTCTACTTAATTACTCCATATTTCTGTCTTCTCCCTTTCTGCCTTATTTTTTTTTTATTCCTTTACTCACCTTTTCCTTGATCTAGTACTACAACACTTTCCCCTTCTGCTTCAATTTGCTTTACATTCAAATTCTTTATTCTCCTAGAACCACTCATTCTTAACCCCAATGATCTCCTTACTTTTTCAGCTCCCTTTCATCCTCCAACTTGAAGTCATTTAATCTATTTCTGGCCTTATTCCTTTACCACTTTCAACCCAAAGCTTTTGATAAGAAAATACGACCTAGAGATGTTAATAATAATATGTAAATATAGCATGCCTCAATGACACCTAGAAATAGATCTGGAATGTGAAGCTTAGCAAAACATCCGTTTATCATGCGAAGGGCTGAAGGATAAGTATAATGTTAAGCTTTTGTTTAAGTTGGAAAGTGCCAACAGTGGTCTTTGTTCATTTGCTACTTGTTCAGATGAATGATTTATTTTCCTTTAAATACAACACAAAATGTACTTGTGTTCTTTTGAAATTAACCTGATATTTTTGCGCCATTGTCTGAATCAAAGTATTCAGTACTGAAGAGTACAGTTAGGTATTACATTGCCTTTATAGGCATTGTATGTTCTGGACAGCACTGTACAGGTATTGTGACTTAGAGCAAGTAAATGTTCACTTGGCCAGTTTTGTGGGTATACTTATTGGAACAGTAATGTGTGTGCATAGTTAAAGTTGCAGTTTCCAGTTAGCCCAATGAGAGTGAGCTGTATTATTACCCGTCATTTATATTGTGGACTGGACAAAATTCAATGCTGCATTTGATATAAAGAACAAGCTGTGATAATTAATTTTGTGAGTGTACTTGTTACTTTTAAGTAATTCTATTCCCAATGGTTTTCTTATCTTCTGCCTTTTTCAAGCAGTTATCTAATTTCCTTTTTAAAGCTATTATTGAATCTGCATCTATGACTTTTTTTAGCCAGTGCATTCATGCATAATATCCATGCATAAAGGAAAAGTTGACTTATCCCCCACGGACTCCTGTATCAATTAGAATAAATCCAAGACCCTTGATTTCTTTATTCACTCATGGAATGTGGGCATCACTGGTTAAGACATATAAACCTCTTTCAGGTCACCCCTCAGCCTCTGACGCTCTGGGGAAAACAGCCCCAGCCTATTCAGCCTCTCCCTACAGCTGAAACCCTCGAACACTGGCAATATCCTTGTAAATCTTTTCTGAACCTTTTTAAGTTTCACAACATCCTTCCGAAAGGAGGGAGACCAGAATTGCACACAATATTCCAAAAGTGCCCTGGGGTAAATGGACAAGATCTTTTCCCTGGGTTAGGGAGTCCAGAACTAGAGGGCATAGGTTTACGGTGAGCGGGAAAAGGTTTTAAAAGGGACCTAAGGAGCAACTTTTTCTCACAGATTTCGTGCGTTTATGGAATGAGCTGCCAGAGGAGGTGGCGGAGTCTGGTACAATTACAGCATTTAAAAGGCATCTGGATGGGTATATGAATAGGAAGGGTTTGGAATAGGCTGGGGCCACGTGCTGGTAAAAGGGACTAGATTGATTCAGAATATCTGGTTGACATGGATGAGTTGGACCAACGGGTCTGTTTCAGTGCTGTACATCTCTATGACTCTATATTTTGCCCATCCCTAATTTCCCAAAGTGCAGTTAAGAGTCAACCACATTGTTGTGGGGCTAGAGTCACATGTAGGCCATATGAGGGCAGATTTCCTTCCCTAAAGAATTTTCCTGACAGTAGTCATCATTACTGAGCTGAAAGTGTTGCTGGAAAAGCGCAGCAGGTCAGGCAGTATCCAAGGAGCAGGAGAATCGACATTTTGGGCATGAGCCCTTCTTCAGGCTCATGCCCGAAATGTCGATTCTCCTACTCCTTGGATGCTGCCTGACCTGCTGTGCTTTTCCAGCAACACATTTTCAGCTCTGATCTCCAATCCTCACTTTCTCCTAGTAGTTATCATTAGACCCTTAATTCTAGATTCTTGTTTGAATTCAAATTCTGCCATGGTAGGATTTGAATCCATGTCCCCAGAACATTAGCTGAGGTTCTGTATTGATGGTCTCGCAGTCTTACCACTAAGCCATTGATGTCCCATATTCACTAAGTCTTCAACCAAACCTTTATTAAAACAATAAATAATTGTGAACATCACTTTTTAACACTTCCTCTTAACCTTTTAATATCTAAGAATTGGCATTCTCTCTCTCTCTCTCTCTCTCTCTCTCTCTCTCTCTCTCTCTCTCTCTCATACATTCTATTTTGTTCAAAAAGTGCACAATCTGTAGGCAGTCAGTCCATGTGACATTTTATGAATTCCTACTTTGGAAATAGAACTAGTCTGACACAAAGTTGGGATACAGACAGTTTCTAACCTCATGCCTTAATGCATTGAGCTGAGATATCCCTTTTTTTTAGACTGATAAAACCTTACGTTTTCTTGGGACTGTGACTTGAAAGACGTTCTGGGATTTGCATATTAATCAATTAAAACCTGCATCCACATTCTAAGTGATTAAAGACTTAACAGTAGATTTCTTCAATACATTGCATCAGTTGTATGACACTTTGATCTTTGACTATAAATTCTGTGTCCTTTATTCTTGCCCCATTAGCTACCTGACGAAGGAGCAGTGCTTTGAAAGCTTGTACTTTCAAATAAACCTGTTGGACTGTAACCTGGTGTAGAATGATTAAACAACAGGTATCTGTACAAAATCTTTATCCAGAACAACCAGATATCTTTTGTCCAGCTGCTTGTTATATTTTGTTACCATTTTATAAAAATAAAGTATTTCCATGTTTAAATAGTTAACATTTAGGAAACACTATCTTGATACAAAGTTAATGGTCATTTGGACAAGTGTAGATTAAATAAAGAAAACCAATGTGGCCAAGCTGAAGGCATATAGAACATAGAACATTGAACAATACGGCACAGAACAGGCCCTTCGGCCCTCGATGTTGTGCCGACCTGTGAACTATTCTCAGCTCGTCCCCCTACACTATCCCATCATCATCCATGTGCTTATCCAAGGATTGTTCAAATCTCCTTAATGCGGCTGAGTTAACTACATTGGCAGGTAGGGCATTCCATGCCCTTACTCTCTGCGTAAAGAACCTGCCTCTGACATCTGTCTTAAATCTATCACCCCTCAATTTGTAGTTATGCCCACTCGTACAAGCTGACGTCACCATCCTAGGAAAAAGACTTTCAATGTCCAACCCAGATAATCCCCTGATCATCTAGTATGTCTCTATCAAATCCCCTCTTAGCCTCCTTTTTTCCAATGAGAACAGACTCCAGTCTCTCAGCCTTTCCTGATAAGACCTTCTCTCCAGACCAGGCAACATCCTAGTAAATCTCCTCTGCACCTTTTTTCCAATGCTTCCACATCCTTCCTGAAATATGGCAACCAGAACTGTACACAATATTCCAAGTGTGGCTGCAATAGCGTTTTGTATAGTTGCAGCAGCATATTGTGCTTTGGAACTCCATCTCTCTCCCAATGAAACCTAACACACCGTATGCCTCCTTAACAGCACTATCCACCGAGGTGGCAACTTTCAGGGATCTATGCACATGGACTCCAAGATCCCTCTGCACATCCACGCTACCAAGAATCTTTCCATTGACCCAGTACTCTGCCTTCCTGTTATTCTTCCCAAAGTGAATCACATCACATTTATCTGCATTGAACTCCATTTGCCACCTCTCAGCCAAATTCTGCAGTTTATCCAAGTCACCCTGCAACCTGTAACATTCTTCCACACTGTCCACTACTCCACCGACTTTAGTGTCATCTGCAAATTTACTAATCCATCCACCTGTGCCTGCATCTAAGTCATTTATAAAAATGATAAACACCAGTGGTCCCAAAACAGATTCTTGTGGCACACCATTAGTAACCAGACTCCAGGCTGAATATTTTCCATCAACCACCACTCTCTGCCTTCTTTCAGAAAGCCAGTTTCTAATCCAAACTGCTAAATCACCCTCAATCCCATGCCTCTGCATTTTTTCCAACAGCCTACCATGTGGAACCTTATCAAAGGCTTTACTGAAGTCCATGTATACCACATCAACTGCCCTACCCTCCTCTACATGCTTGGTCACCTTCTCAAAAAACTCAATGAGGTTTGTGAGACACGACCTGCCCTTGACGAAACCATGTTGACTATCTGAAATCAAATTGTTGCTTGCTAGATGATGATAAATCCTATCTTTTATAATCCTTTCCTACAACAGAAGTAAGGCTCACTGGTCTATAATTACCTGGGTCATTTCTACTGCCCTTCTTGAACAAGGGCACAACATTTGCAATCCTCCAGTCCTCTGTACTAAACCTGTAGACAATGACAACTCAAATATCAAAGCCAAAGGCTCTACTATCTCCTCCCTACCTTCCCAGAGAATCCTCAGATAAATCCCATCCATCCCAGGGGACTTGTCTACTTTCACTCCTTCTAGAATTGATAACACCCCTGCGTAACTAAGCTCGATCCTTTCTAGTCTAATATTTCTTCTCATCTACAATATTCTCCTTTTCCTGAGTGAAAACCAATGAGAAATGCTCATTTAGCACCTCTCCAATTTTCATAGGGTCCACACTCAACTTCCCACTTCTGTCTTTGACTGGCCCTGTTCCTACCCTAGTCACCCTTTTATTCCTCACATACCTATAGAAAGGTTTAGGGTTCTCCTTTATTCTATTTGCTAAAGACTGCTCATGAACTCTCTTTGCTCTTTTTAACTCTTTTAAAATCCTTCCTACCTGATCTGTAACTCATCTGAACCATCTTGTCTCATCAACACAAGCCTCCTTCTTCTGCTTAACAAGAGATGCAGTTTCTATAGTAAACCATGGTTCTCTGACCTTATCACTTCCTCCCTCCCT
Source organism: Chiloscyllium plagiosum (assembly GCF_037043375.1). Classification (NCBI taxonomy): domain Eukaryota; kingdom Metazoa; phylum Chordata; class Chondrichthyes; order Orectolobiformes; family Hemiscylliidae; genus Chiloscyllium; species Chiloscyllium plagiosum. The sequence goes on along the minus strand of NW_028270139.1, from coordinate 91,875,258 downwards.
GACAGGGACATACCTATCAAGGACACACAATATCATGTTTAACTGACTCAGTTGAGCTTTTCAAAGGGATAACAAGATGTTTGGGGATGTATTTGAAGATGTCTTGACTTCTAAAAGGTGTCTGATAACTTGCCACACAGTATTCATGCCAGTCAAAGGCCAAGTAAGGAAGGAAGAATAGAGAGGAAGCTGTTGAATAAAAAAAGGACATCTTTTCTTTATTCTTTTATGGGATGTGGTTGTATTAGTAAGGAGAGTATTTGTATTCCATCCCTAACTGCATGAGTTGCTCCATCATTTCAGTGTCAACTGCATCCTTGTGGATATGGAGTCCCATGTAGACCAGATAAGGTAAGGATGGCACATTTCCTTCTCTAAGGTATGTTAGTAAACCAGGTTTTTACAACAATCACTTTCAGTTTAATAGCATCATTACTGAGACAGATTTATATTCCAGATTTATAAAATTTTCACCCAACTTTGTAGTGGGTTTGAGCTCATGCTCCCAGAGCTTTAGGATGCTCCTTTGTACTACTGGCCCAGTGGTATTATCACTACATCATCACCTCCCCTAAAACATGCCCCCCAGTGGTTGGAACTCAAACATTGATTTTCTGGAAATATTTTAATGACTTAGACTTGGATGTCCAGGCCAGGATTCCAAAGTTTACAAAACTTTATAAGTATGATGAACTGGAGGGATTATAGAATGGAAAACGTACTGGGTAGAATGGAGAAATGGATGATGAAACTTGACATAGATATATTTTTGGCATGAAGAATGAAGAGGACAGTACAAGCTTAAAGATTATAATTTTAAATGGGTTGCAGGAACAGAGGGAACTGGGGGTTTATGTGCACAGATCACTCAAGATGGCAATGCTGTTTGGGAAGTGGTTGAAATGCATCCAGGCTCTTGTTCCTAATACATGGAGATGTGCAATACAAAAACAAGGAAGTTATGACTAATCTTTATAAAACATTAATTGAATCACTGTGCAATTCTGGGCACAGTACTTTAAGAACAGTGTAAAGGCTTTTGAGAGGGTTCAGTGAAAATGTACAATTGCTTCACGGTTACCTTCCATTGTAAGGCTAAACTGGGATTGTTCTTAAAGACATGAGAGGATATTTGACAAGTGTTCAAAATCAAAAGAGGTCTACTGAGAGTTGAGTAATAGAACACCCAGATGCAAAGTGATTTTCAAATAAACCCTGATGACATAAGACAAATCACACAATTATAATCTAGGCTTTTCACTGTTAACCAATAGTTGAATTACTACAGGTTTGGTAAATTGTGATTTTATTTTATTTCCATCTTTCTTTTTATTTGTAAACTTCTGTGGTCTTTTGTATAAATCGTTTTCACAAAGAGAACAACAATGTAATATACTTGGATCAGTCGGCATTTTGAAAGTATTTTTTAATCTATCTTCCAGATGGCATCTACACAAGATTCTCGATATGGCCAGAAAGAAACAGCTGACCAGAACTTTGACTACATGTTCAAATTACTGATCATTGGCAATAGTAGTGTTGGGAAGACCTCATTTCTTTTCCGCTATGCTGATGATTCCTTTACATCTGCCTTTGTGAGCACTGTGGGCATCGACTTCAAAGTAAAGACGGTTTACCGGAATGAAAAGAGGATTAAGTTGCAAATTTGGGTAAGTTTACACCTATGGTTTAAATACAGCCTCCTCTAACTCTGCAGTTCAGTGAGAATCTTACTTTATAATTTTTGTTTGGTATTTCTATAAATCATTCATGACTAAAGTTTTAAAATTTGTGGGATACTTTAGTAAAGTGTTTGCAAGGTATTAATGGCTGTTGCCTATGGGTAACTAAGTAGAGTGTATCCATTTTGTCACTGAAAGGAGACACACACCATTTCCCATTTTTTCTCTTTCTGCACATTAAACTAGTGAATTAAATCCTGAGTAGTAGTAATCCACTGAACAGCTAAGTCATGTTTGTAACATGAAGTCTTAAGGTTGAAGAGCATTGATTCAATCATGTTTGAAGAAATAAGTAGAAAGTCTGGCTTATAATGAATTTAAAACACAAAGAGACCAAAAGACAATTTTCTTTCAAAATGGAGTGATAAGTAGTTTTCTTCAATTTGTTTTTTTTTGGTCCTGTAATATAGACTTTTATTGAGTTCTGTCAAAACTGGAATTATAATTTGGCAACTTTAATTATATTCCAGCACCCTTCTTCTTTAACCCTAATGTTTTGTTTAACTATATTCAAAGAAAATCTCCTGGAAAGTGAAATTCAAATAAATAATCACAACATGCAGTTTAACAGTCTGAACAGCAGACTTTCTCTGCACTATTTGTTACCTAGTTACTCTTAACCTTGGGAGAGTGACTCAGCTGGGTGCACCCTCATCAACATCTTCAAGTAGAAATGAAAATAATTTTTTTTAAAATTAAAAAGCAATATTAAGAAAACATTGTTTGCACGTTAAATATGAAATACTTTCCTTGTGAAAATCATCTGATATTTCCACGCACATAATTATTGGTGAGGAAAATAAAGACTCAAGATTTGCATGTCTGTGAGAGAAAAATAGCTTTTTGCTGACATGGTAAACTGTAATTTTGTTTGTTTTTGAAGGAATATGAGCAGATTTTTCATTAAATCTAGAAACAAACATGCAACATATGTTCAGCAACAGCAATAGACATACCTGCCTATAAAGCCCTGTGTCTGCTCAGCGTCAATGCTCTGACGCCAATGGATAATTTCATTATAAAAGCACAAAGACTCAGATTAAGTCATTTTCCTTATTAGACCAACTGTTTCTCTTCAGTCTGCACGAACTTTCTGTTGCATGCTCTCTGGTTTTAAGAAAAATTGAATTATTATGCATCTGCTTTACTGGATCATACTGCAATGTGGATATTTGTAACATCAGTCAATAACTGAACAGTTTTTAATGTTGCTATAAGCTCAAATGTAAATCATACTCAAAATTAGGTTGGATGACAATTCATATACAACATGTTGACAAAAATCAATCCTATTTAACATTTAGTTCAGTCAGCATTTTATTAAATCACCAAATAATAATTGTCAATGTCAAGTGATATTATTTTAACTTTTTAATTGCATCCTCTTACACTGAAGCTCTTATTTTTGTTGACGTAACTGATATCCTGTTCCATATCATCCAGAAACTGAAAATGCATTTTGCGTAAAACCCCTCTCTATTCTGTTTGATTGGATCAGATTGTGTGGTCAGTAGAAAAGCAATAGTGCTCATCACTGACCTTTCAAAATGTTGCCTACAAAAATCTAGTCATTTCTGTGGAGCAGTCTTCCCTCTTCCAAATGGTAGTTTACTTTGACTTCGTGCCAGATTTAATTTCCAGATGTGCCACAAGCAATGAAGTGAGCAAACAGAATAAAGAGAGGACAGGTCTTTTCAGAGGTATTCCCAAGTAGTTGCTGCCATTGTCCTTCTCCAAAGCGTTTGTGGGCTGACTGGGTGCTATCTAAAGATCTTTGGTGAATTTCTGCAGTGCATCTCATCTGGCTTCTGAGTTCACAACTTGTAGTTTAAAAAAGCTATTAAAAGATTATTTGTGGAGTTCAATTAAAAGTTTGTTTCATCCTAGGAGGGATAAGCCACCTGAGGATATTTAAAAGCTTTGAATGGGCTTCATGAATGGGAGCTATATTAAATTGTTAGAATTTTAATTTTATTTGATCTTCATATGTCTCCTGAGGTCTGCCAGTTATGGATGTTGGATGCTATGGAATAATGTTGGCAGGGAGGTGAGGTAACATGGAGATCAGTGGGGATATGAGTTGGATTTGAAGTGGCATGGGACTAGGTGGGGTGAGGGGGGAATGGAGGTTAAGTAATCTTATGATTTCGAAAGCAACTGTGATGAAGTCCCAGAGAATTAATGACAGGCTTCTAACCAGTGTGCATCAGTGCTTGCCTACTCCATTGACTGCCAAGGATCTGCTTCCTACGTCAGTGTGCCTGACTGTCACACACCTCCTCTATGTAAAAATTTCATTTTATGTGACTCTTTAAAGAAAGACAGGCCTGCCAAATCAGGTTTCCTCTTTGATAGTAAAAATCTGGCTGTAATTATAAAAGAAGTTTGTTTTTACCATTAACACGTGGCTTGGTAATTACACTCTGGTAAGAAGTCATTATTGTACCTGTAGAAGGGTGTAGAATCATTCACAGTAACTTGTGAATTTCCACATTATTCTGTGCACATAAGAATTCCAAGTTGCTGTTATTTCTGTGGTATAATGAGAATTCATGCAGTCAGTTTCACAATCATTACTATGCAAAACCTAGGGCACTGTATTCAAATTAACTACGTTCACAAATGCATTAAAATGCATATGGAGGAGTTTATATACATGTGTGTTACAAGTACAACTGGGGACAATTTTCTTTCCCTTTATGTAGTTAAACTACAATAGAGTAAAATGGGACAATCTGGACATTTCTGTCAGTAAAACGATAAGCCCATAGGTTATAGGAGCAGAATTAGGCTATTTGGCCCATTAAGTCTGCTCCACCATTCAATCATGGCTGGTATGTTTATCAAACACATTCTTCTGCCTTCTCCCATAACCCTTGATCCCCTTAGTAAGAATCTATCAATCCCTGTCTTAAATACCCTCAATGACTTGGCCACAGCAGCCTTCTGTAGCAATGAGTTCTACAGTGTCACCACCCTTTGACTGAAGAAATTCCTCCTTGTCTCAATTCTAAGAGGTCATCCTGTCACTCTGAAGCTGAGGCTAACATTCTTTACTTGCAAATTATGTTAGTAGAAATTAATGTAGTGTAAATGTATGAAATGTTGTCTTAAAGTTTATCAATTTGAATTCACTTCAGTTAATTTGCTAAAATGTAATTGTTTTTTGCTGAACGACCATACTAGTAATTTAACATATTTTGGAGCAGAATAGCTTAATCTACAGTATTATTAATCCATTCAAATCTTCATGATTTTGCAAACATTGAGAAAAATCAATTACAGCAATAGCACTGAAACAACTAAATTAAAGGCCAGACATTAATTGGGAAGGCACCTTATTTTGTGAAATGAAATTCTTCCATATTTAGTGTATGACATTTAAGTTTCAAAACTGTGAACTGAGATTAATTTTTCAATAGAACATAGAACATAGAACAATACAGCACAGAACAGGCCCTTCGGCCCACAATGTTGTGCCGAACATTTGTCCTAGCTTAAGCACCTATCCAATTGCCGCTTAAAGGTCACCAATGATTCTGATTCTGACTCTGCCACTCCCAACGGCAGCGCATTCCATGCCCCCACCACTCTCTGGGTAAAGAACCTACCCCTGACATCCCCCCCATACCTTCCACCCTTCACCTTAAATTTATGTCCCCTTGTAACACTCTATTGTACCCGGGTAAAAGTCTCTGACTGTCTCTGACTGGGCGGCACGGTGGCACAGTGGTTAGCACTGCTGCCTCACAGCGCCGGAGACCCGGGTTAATTTCCCGCCTCAGGCGGCTGACTGTGTTGAGTTTGCACGTTCTCCCCGTGTCTGCGTGGGTTTCCTCCGGGTGCTCCAGTTTCCTCCCACAGTCCAAAGATGTGCAGGTCAGGTGAATTGGCTTTGCTAAATTGCCCGTAGTGTTAGGTAAGGGGTAAATGTAGGGGTATGGGTGGGTTGCGCTTCGGCGGGTCGGTGTGGACTTGTTGGGCCAAAGGGCCTGTTTCCACTCTGTAATGTAATGTAATCTAATCTACTCTATCTATTTCCCTGATCATCTTATAAACCTCTATCAAGTCACCCCTCATCCTTCGCCGTTCCAATGAGAAAAGGCCTAGCACGCTCAACCTATCCTCGTACGACCTATTCTCCATTCCAGGCAACATCCTGGTAATTCTCCTCTGCACCCTCTCCAAAGCTTCCACATCTTTCCTAAAATGAGGCGACCAGAACTGCACACAGTACTCCAAATGTGGCCTTACCAAGGTCCTGTACAACTGCAACATCACCTCACGACTCTTGAATTCAATCCCTCTGCTAATGGATGCTAATACACCATAGGCCTTCTTACAAGCTCTATCCACTTGAGTGGCAACTTTCAAAGAGCTATGAACATAGACCCCAAGATCCCTCTGCTCCTCCACCTTACTAAGAACCCTACCGTTAACCCTGTTTTCCGCATTCTTATTTGTCTTTCCAAAATAGACAACCTCACACTTGGCAGGGTTGAACTCCATCTGCCACTCCTCAGCCCATCTCTGCATCATATCTAAGTCCCTTTGCAGCCGACAACAGCCCTCCTCACTATCCACAACTCCACCAACCTTCATATCGTCTGCAAATTTACTGACTCACCCTTCGACTCCCTCTTCCAAGACATTAATAAAAATTACAAACAGCAGAAGACCCAGAACTGATCCCTGCGGAACTCCACTTGTAACTGGGCTCCAGGCTGAATATTTACAATCTACCACCACTCTCTGACTTCGATCGGTTAGCCAGTTCTCTATCCAACTGGCCAAACTTCCCACTATCCCATGCCTCCTGACTTTCCGCATAAGCCTACCATGCGGAACCTTATCAAATGCCTTACTAAAATCCATATACACTACATCTACTGCTCTACCCTCATCCACATGCTTGGTCACCTCCTCAAAGAATTCAATAAGACTTGTAAGGCAAGACCTACCCCTCACAAATCCATGCTGGCTGTCCCTAATCAAGCAGTGTCTTTCCAGATACTCATAAATCCTATCCCTCAGTATCCTTTCCATTACTTTGCCTACCACCGAAGTAAGACTAACTGGCCTGTAATTCCTGGGGTTATCCCTTTGAACAGGGGCACAACATTCGCCACTCAACAGTCCCCTGGTACCACCCCCATTGACAGTGAAGACGAAAAGATCATTGCCAACAGCTCTGCAATTTCCTCTCTTGCTTCCCACATAATCCTAGGATATATCCCGTCAGGCCCGGGGGACTTGTCTATCCTCAAGTTTTTCAAAATGCCCAACACATCTTCCTTCCTAACAAGTATCTCCTCTAGCTTACCAGTCCGTTTCATACTCTCCTCTTCAACAATACGGTCCCTCTCATTTGTAAATACTAAAGAAAAGTACTCATTCAAGACCTCTCCTATCTCTTCCGACTCAATATACAGTCTCCCACTACTGTCCTTGATCGGACCTACCCTCGGTCTCATCATTCTCATGTTTCTCACATACGCATAAAAGGCCTTGGGGTTATCCTTGATCCTACACGCCAAAGAGTTTTCAAGCCCTCTCTTAGCTCTCCTAATCCCTTTCTTCAGCTCCCTCCTGGCTGTCCTGTATCCCTCCAACGCTCTGTCTGAACCTTGTTTCCTCAACCTTATGTAAGCCCCCTTCTTCCTCTTTACAAGACATTCAACCTCCCTCGTCAACCAAGGTTCCCCCACACGACCATCTCTTTCCTGCCTGACAGGTATATACATATCAAGGACACGTCGTATCTGTTCCTTGAAAAAGTTCCACATTTCAACGACATCCTTCCCTGACAGCCTATGCTCCCAAATTATGCTCCTCAGATCCTGTCTTGCAGCATCGTATTTACACTTCCCCCAATTGTAAAACCTACCCTGTTGCACGCATCTATCTCTCTCCATAACCAAGGTGAAAGTCACAGAATTGTGGTCGCCATCACCAATGCTCACCCACTAACAAGCCCATCACTTGTCCTGGTTCGTTACCAAGCACCAAATCCAATATGGCCTCCCCTCTGGTCGGACAATCTACATACTGAGTTAGAAAAGCTTCCTGGACACACTGCACAAACACAGCCCCATCCAATCTACTTGATCTAAAGAGCTTCCAATCAATATTTGGGAAGTTGAAATCGCCCATGACTATTACCCTGTGGCTTTTGCACCTTTCCAAAATCTGTTTCCCAATCGTTTCTCCACATCTCTGCTGCTATTGGAGGGCCTATAGAAAACCCCCAACAAGATGACTGCTCCTTTCCTATTTCTGACTTCAGCCCATACTACCTCCAAAGGCAGATCCCCCTCGAACTGCTTTTCTGCAGCCATTATACCATTTCTAATTAGCAACGCCAGCCCCCTCCTTTTTTACCACCCTCCCTAATCTTACTGAAACATCTGTAACCAGGAACCTCCAACAACCATTCCTGTCCCTCTTCTATCCACATTTCCGTAATGGATACAACATCGTAGTCCCAAGTACCGATCCACGCCTTAAGTTCACCCACCTTATTTCTGATACTCCTTGCATTGAAGTATACGCACTTGAACCCACTTCAATCTTTGCAACAATTATCTGTACCTTTTATGTAAGAAGTTCTTGATGGTTCTAAGTATTAGTTTTTGCTGCCTGTGATTGATTTAAAATAATCTTCATTTAGATTTCATTTTTGCATCCTGGATATAGAGTTGTTTCCTAACTGTCAAATGCATTCAGGGAACACTCTACTATTGAGATTTATGCAAAGATTAAACTTGGAGTGTAAAGTGGGTGCTGAGCATTGTATAGATTCATAAATGCAATTTAAGTGAGAGTGGTTTCAATCATCTTGCCTTTGCTGCTTCTGAATTCAGGCTACGTTTACATCATAATTACAATATCAGTGTGAGTTCAAATCTCTTTGGACCTTCATTATAGTTCAATTTATATTGTATTGTTTGTTAATAATTAACAAACCACAATGAGTGTTGTTCAATTTAAAAAAAACAACTTGACACACCTTGAGTGTTCTATTATGATTAAGCTTACTGGTCTGACTTCTATTGACTCAGTCAAGTTTACAGTTGATTTTAAGTGTTGGACGTTGAAAATCAGTGCACTGAAACACAAATAACCCAACCCACTGCATGGTTATTTTGTTATAGGTTGTATAAATTTAATCTAAGAAGGTTTGTCTCAGTCTGCGGTTTGCACAGCTAAAATTAAGATGTTATGAAATGTCATTTTTTAAAATAATTCTTGTGCTTACTAGCTTGGGAAAATGAAAAGGCAGTTTTTTGCAACATTAATCATTATTTCCAAAATCTGGTGGAGCAAGCTATTTAAGTGAAGTATTTATTCCAAACAATCACTTTTAAAATGGAATAATTATTAAAATCTTCCAGAATTTAAGAGCAAGTTTTAGAATATTCTACAATATACTTTTCACAGAGATTAGATTTCTTACAATATAGAAATAGGCCATTTGGCCCAACAAGTCCACACCAACCCTCCAAAGAATAACCCATCCAGATCCATTCCCCTACCCTATATTTACTAATGCACCTAACACTATGGGCAATTTAGCATGGAGAATTCACCTGACCTGCACATCTGTATATTGTGGGAGGAAACCAGAGCACCTGGAGGAAACTAACACAGGCATGGGGAGAATGTGCAAACTCCACACACAGTTGCCCGAGGCAGGAATTGAACCTGGGTCCCTGGTGCTGTGAGGCAGCAATGCCAACCACTGAGTCACCATGCCGCCCAACTGTGTATGTTATATTTTGTTTGGTAATATTCAGTTTTAATAGGACTAATGCCTAACAGCCTTTTTGATTTACTCTGAAGCTATATTCATTTACGTCCTGTGGGAACAAATCAGCTCGTCTCACTCTTCAGTCATTTCCCAGAGTACTCATTTGAAAATCACAATTGAATTGGCCTCCATCATAAATATCAAGCCTTACTCTAAATCCATTCATGTATATGCTTCCACTATTCCAATCTAACAATAAACACCAATTGCCATTGCCTGTGAAGAAGATTCTGCTTAGTTCTTCAGAGGATATGTTAGTGGCTACTTAGTCCTTTTCTTCCAAACTCATCTATGCTGTTTGACTCTTCTTAAATGTAAATCCCTGTTAGATATTGTTTATTCATACACACGATGTGGACACTGCTGACAAGGCTTACATTTATTAACTATCCATAATCACTCTGGAAAAAGTAATCATGAACAGTCTCCTTAACAAATAAAGGGTTTGCGTAATAAGTTCAGCAGACAGTTCTGAACTGTGTAGGCCAGTCTCTACTGGATAGTAGATTTCCTACCCTTGAAGGAAATTGATAATACAGATTTATTTTTTTTGCAAAAAAACTAATAGTTACATGTAACTATACTGGTGGTTATACTGACTTTTTTTAATTCCAGGTTTTCGATTTGATTAATCGAATTAAAATCTTAGCAGCTTTTTTGGGATTTGAACTCATGGGCCTGATTTTAATTCTGTGTGAACAAATCAGATTTGAATGAACTGGAATCTCACTCAAATGTTTAGATCATCAATCCAGGCTTCTGGATTACAAATCCAGTAATTTAACCATCCTCCACATAGTTTTTCCTTTTCCAGAACAAAGTATCCTGTCCTGCTCAATCTGTCCTCTTGGGTAGGCCATAAGAACATCAGAAATAGGAACAGGCATAAGCTGTTCAGCCCCTCAACCCCACTTCACCATTCAACAGGATCATGGCTAATGTGACAGTCCTCCAGTCCACTTTCCTGCATTTTCCCCATTACCTATGATTCCCTTATTGAGCAAGAGCCTGCCCCACGGCTCTCAGTGGCAAGGAGTTCCAAAGACTCTCAACCCTCTGAGAAGAAAGTCCCTCATCTGAAATTGGCCCCCTTTTATTCTGAGACTATGCCCTCTGGTCCTAGATTATCACATGAGGGGAAACAGCCCCTCGGCATTTATCCTGTTAAGATCCTTAAGAATCTGATATGTTTCCACAAGACCACCTCTGATTCTTCTTCTAAACTTCAGTGAGTAGAGTCCTAACATGATTAGCCTTTGCTCATAAGATAACCCCTCCATACCAGAGGTCATCCTAGTGAACCTGCCCTGAACTGCCTCCAATTAAATTATATTGCTCCTTAAACAAAAGGACCAAAACTACTCTCAGTACTCCAGATGTGGTCTCATTAGCACCCTGTGCAGTTGCAGTAAGACTTTCCAACCGCCTTGAAATAAGAGCCCATGTTTCATTGGGCTTCCTGAATACCTGCTGTGTCTCTGAGCTAGCTTTCGATGTTTCATACACAAGTATCCCCCCAAATTTCCTTTGTGTTGCAGCTTCCTGCAATTCTCCATTTAAATAATACTCTAGATACATCTAGATACATGATTCCTGAAGAAGGGCTTATGCCCGAAACGTCGATTCTCCTGCTCCTTGGATGCTGCCTGACCTGCTGCGCTTTTCCAGCAACACATTTTTCAGCTCTGATCTCCAGTATCTGCAGTCCTCACTTTCTTCTAGATACATCCAATCTTTATAAATATTTTCTACATTTCTTCAATCGCTTTTTTTAATTTTAGCGATGAGATCTACACACTTTACTGAAGTTGGGGTCTATCCAAAAAGTTTCTATCATAATTTTAAAATGTCTTTTCACTTTAGTGTTCATGTATTCCTTCAGAAAAAAGCCTCAAAGCATTTAAGATCTTTTCAACTCCTGTGGCTAATTTTAGTGATGTATGTATCTGTTATCTCAGATGTATTTCTTTCAACACTCCATCTGGGTTTTTGCCTGCCAGGGAATACATGGCCTTTTATTCCTCCTGCCAAAATAAACCATCTCACTCTTTATTAATCCACCCACACTGCAGCTTGCCTAAGTCCTTTTAACATTTTAACTATGGTCTTCCATACCATTAGTTACTTCCTATATTATGGCTAAACTTGAAAATCCTTCATTCTGTGAAATGACTTACAACATTGTGTTAATGGAAGGTTCTATATTGCAAATAGATTCTTTGTTTCATATTCCCAATTTGATATCATCTGTAATTTTACTCCATTTTAATCCTGACCACTATTATAAACAACAATAATGGCAGAGCCCTGAGTGACCCCATTTCCCACTTTCTGACATTCCAAAGAACTTCAAAATGCTTCTGTTTTAATGCTCCATCGACTTCTGTCAATCCATTCTGCTATCAAACCCCCTGATTCTGCACAGTCTGTGCTTGTCAATCTAAGCCATATTTTTGAAAGGCTCTGGAAGTCCATATTTATCACATCTATTGTATTTCAGTTGCCTTTTTTGTTTTTATTTCAAAAACACAAGGTTGGTTAAAGATTGCAAAAGTATTTTCTTGCGTAAATGTTAATACAGTGTTTCATTTGTAGGTATTCCAAAACTAGGGACCATAAATATAAAATAAGCAGAAACTACTTTTTTGTTTGAAAGGGCTTGGGTTTCACTGGCTAGGCCAGTATTTATTGTCTGTCCCTAACTGCTCTTGAGAAGATGGTGGTGAGCTGCCTTTTTAACCTGCTGCTGGCTATGTCCTGTAGGTAAACACACAGCACAGTTAGGGAGGGCGTTCCAAGATTTTGACCCAGCAACAATCAGGGAATGATGATATAGTTCCGAGTCAGAATAATGTTGGCTTGGCTGAGAACTTGCAGGAGTTGGTATTCCCTTGTGTCCACTATCTTTGTATTTCTGGATTTGGATTTGGATTTGGAAGATGCTAACAAAAGCAATTCTGTAAATTGCTGAAATTATAGATGGCACTTAATGTTGCAATTGTGGAGGAGGGAGTGACTGTAGGTGTGATGCCAATCAAGTGGGCTGCTTAGTGCTGGATGGTGGCAAGATGTGTTGTCAGAGCTTCATTCATCCAGACAATTGGCAAATATTCCATCACATTCCTGACTCTAATTCCTGCCATATGACCTGCTCTTGTGACCACGGTATTTGTATAGCTTTTAGGGTTCCATTTCTGTCAGTGATAACTCTGGATAACTCAGCGGGGTTTCAGTAATGGTATTATTATTGAATGTTAAGGGGAGTTACTTAGATTCTCTTGTTGGTGATGGTTATTGCTTGGCACCTGTATGGTGGGAATGTTGCTACTGATTATTTTCAGTAAACCAGACAGCATTTTCGAGAGATCTTGAATGGTTTGTTGAGTATTTACAACATTTTTGGTTCATATTGCAGATTTCCAGCATGGCCAATATTTTACTTTTGATCACAAATTAAGGGATAGATACGAATCAATTGAATGAATCATTCAGGAGAAACTATTCATTCGGAGAATGGTTGGATTTTCGAATTTGCTACATTTTGAAATAATTGAGGAGAATAGCATAAATGCCATTAAATGGAAGACATAGGACATAAATAGTTACAAGAGACAAAGGATTGAGCGGTAGAGAGAAATGAAGGAAGGAAGATCAAGTCGAGCACAATCACTGTCAAAAAGTAGTTGGATTGCATGGCTTATTTCTGGCTTTTATATTTATGCAATTGTCTTATACTATAATAGTTGCTTCTTTGGAAAAGTCTTTAATAAAAACTGAGTCAACATATATATTCAGTCCTCTTACCATTCAAGTATCATCTCCTGTAAGCTTACCTGAAATGTCAACTTCAGAGAAGCGGTCCGTTTCTAACTGAATAGCTCAGAAGATGGATAGTCCGTGTGATTGATTGCCTATGGGCAGTTTGGACAGCTAGTGATGAAAATAATGTAAAGGAGAGAAAAGAAAACATAAAAGATGATCCTTTTACAATTCATTCTCCTATAGAAGGATGTAGAGTTGTGCTGGAGAGGAACAGAAATGCAGAAAAGTGAAAAGTAAATTACTCCTTTTATTGCTATGTGAAGTAAAATAAATTTTCTGTGTATTTTCTTGCCATTTCCACTTGACTGTTTTGAAACCTCATTCAGGGTATGGATTTGAATGCTTTGAGTATGCTTTGTTTTGTTGAAGTGGTTGTTTACTTGTGTGTGTCTTGACAATTTACTGACATTGCTTATGCATCAAGTTGAGCTACAATGCTTATGCTGGGTAACAGGTGAGAAGACAATTGAACATGTGTCTGTTCTGCTGTCAGTGATAACTTAAATAGTTCAATCATCTCAATCTGTTCTTTTTACATTTAAATAATTTATACTGGACTTGCAATTTCCATGAAGTTCACCATTGCATGTTATAAGTGAAGAATGCAAATAAAGATTGCTTAAATAAATGGGAAACATTATTAAACTGTCAACATTATAGAGACTTTTAAAAAAAAATTCTTTACCTTTTTTTAATCTTGATAATGACAGTTCCTACATAGGAGAAACAGAATGCTGCCAGCATGTTTTGCATCTATTCAATTGTATATCAGCTTTACTATATTTCTACAGATCCTAACACATTGCTAAATACATTATTATCAGGCAGGTGCATGTGTATATGGAATACTGGCTTCTATATCAAGGAGTAACAGGACGTTTCCGACCTGACAGCACTGTACATAAAATTGGTGCAGACTGAGCAAGCATGTTCATACTCATTTATCTCACAGTCATAAAAAAAGCAAAGTATATTGATGTTGGAGATCTGAAATCAAGAGTGCTGGAGAAACACAGAAGGGTCAGACCAGACTCTAATTGTTAACTCCATTTCTTTGCCCGCAGGTGCTGCCAGACCTACTGAGTTCCTCCAGCATTTTCTGGTCTCATAACATGGTTACACAGTCCCTCAATCATGTTTTTCATCAGGCATAGTGCAGTTTCTGAAGCTCACTATTGCAAGGTGATTTCAGCTGATTTTAGAGGAAAACAGGACTGTTTCGTATATGTCTACTGTATTCCAATGTATTATAAAAGCGACTTATGCTTTCTGTCACAACTGAGGCATCACATCTGCTAATACACATTTCTCTGTCCCATTTTAAAATCTTAATAAACACATGAACATTTCAGTGGGCAAAAATATTCTCTAGAAACATAGTACAAGAGTCATGGGGTTGAGACCCCACCTATTTGCAGAAATAATGGCAATTACAATGACTTAATGAGGCTTGATAATCATAGCCTTTTTCTCAATGGAATGCCTGTCATAATTTAAGTTTTCTATCCTGAGAACAAAATCTCTTAATTTGGGAGAGAGAAGCCTGTATGTATAGGTATAAATGTATGTGCATTTTCATCTCATTGATTACCAACTTGTTGTCTTAGCTACCCCTTTTGCAAATAATGTGTGCCTAATCAGGAAACTCAATGCTTCAAAAATTCAACAGCAAAACCCTAGCAGCTAGCTGTTGAGTTGAGGCCTCAACCTCCAGTCCAGGTGAATTCACAGCTATGCCAACCATCCTCCTTCACTTCAGATGCAACCAGTACATAATTGAGCATGAGGACTTACTCGTCCTTACAACCACCCAACTAAGCAACCGCGTACCACCAGCACAGGAATATCAGCTTCATGCTCGCAGGCTCGCTTGGCCAGCAGAATCTCTGGCAGAGGTTTCAGATTAGCAGGCAGCGACAGCCAGTAGCTTCTGGTTCAGAGGGAAGACTTTGACGTGGAGGGGAAAACTGCATTAATATTGTAGGCGAAGCAGCAGCTGATGCGGCAAACAATTGTTTGCCTGTGAGAAGGAAAGGGAAGCTATCTTTAGTGGGGCAACAGGGGACTCCAGTCAGTTAGGGTGGCCGACTACAATCCATTCAGAAGCTGGGCCATTCATAATCTGGTGTAGTTGGCCATGAACAGTCGGATAGGAGACAGTGAGGACTGCAGATCAGAGACTGCACTCTGGAGATCAGAGTTGAGTGGGGAGCTGGAAAAGCACAGCAGGTGAGGCAGCATCTGAACAGCAGGAATCGACATTATAGGGCAATAAGCCCTTCATCACGAATGAGGCTTGTGGGCCGGGGGAGCTGAGATAAATGGGAGGGGAGTGCAGCTGGGGGGAAGGTAGCTGAGCATGCATAGGTAGATGAAAGTGGAGGAGAAGGTAATAGGTCAGAGAGGAGGGTGGAACAGATAGATGGAAAAGATGATGGACAGGTAAAGAGGACGGTGCCAAATTGGAAGCTTGGGACTGGGATAAGGTGGGGGGATGCAGAGGGGAAATGAGGAAATTCACATTAATCCCATGTAGTTGGAGGGTCCTGAGGTGGAAGATAAGGCGTTCCTCCTCCAGGCATTGAGAGGTTAGAGTTTGGCAATGGAGGAGACCCAGGACCTGCATGTCCTTGAGGGAGTGGGAGTGGGAGTTGAAGTGGTTTGGCCAAGGGGCGGTGGGGTTGGTTGGTGCGGGTGTCCCAGAGATATTCTCTGAATCATCCGTAAGTTGGCGTTCTGCCTTCCTGATGTAGAGGAGACCACATCGGGTGCAACTGACACAGAAGATGACATTTGTGGAAGTACAGGTCGATTTCTGTTGGATGTGGAAGGATCCTTTGGGGCCTTGGACGGAGGTGAGGGGAGACGTATGGGTGCAGACTTTGCACTTGCTGCAGTGGCAGGGGAAGGTGCTGGTAGTGGGCTGGTGGAGGACGTGGATCTGGCAAGGGAGTCAGAGGGAATGGTGTCTCCATCACGCAGATAGGGGTGAGGAGGGAAATATATCCCTGGTGTTGGGGTCTGTTTGTAGGTGGTGAAGGATGTGATGTATCCGGAGGTTGATGATGTCGAAGCTGCGGACCAGGGGCTTTCTGTCCTTGCCAGATCCATGCCTTCCACCAGCCCACACCCCACTACGTGCACCCTCACCTGCCACCATAGGAAGTGCAAAATCTGCCTCATTGCTGATGAAGGGCTTATGCCCGAAACATTGATTCTTCTGCTCCTCGGATGCTGCCTGACTTTGTGCTTTTCCAGCACTACACGCTCAAACATGAGCAGTCAGATGCTGGCTGAGTGAAGATCCGCACTGTTCCAGTCCAGGATTTGATCTTGTTGGTCAGTCAGTTGGGGTGGGATTAGTTAGTTGGCCAGGCAGGGTCTGTACACAGTCCTGAGGATTTTAATGTGTCAGCCCATATCGACACTAAGGCTGTCGATGGCTTAAGTCTGGGGATTGACTTCAATATACTGGGTCGCTGAGGGATTGATCAAAGTGATATGGACAATTGGAGATAGAGTGGGGCATTTCAGTATTTATAAGGATCTATATGGCCCTGGTGAGAGCGGAGGGGGTTAAAAGAAAGTTGTGGTCATTCTGGCCTTGATATGGAAAAGTGCAGAGCCAGCTAGGTCAGTAATGAGGCTGATGGGCCGTGGGAGCTGAGAGATAAATGGGAGGGGGTGGAGCTGGTGTGGGGGGAGGGGAAAGGTAGCTGAGAATGCAATAGGTAGATGAAGTGGCAGGGGAGAAAGCTAGGGTAAAGGGATTGACAGCCATGGACTCAGGGAATAAAGCGGGTATATTAATTGTCAAGTAAAATGAGGGGAGAATAAAGGGTCATTGGGGAAGAGGGATCAAAACACAATAAGAGATATGAAGAACAGGAGACATTTCATCATGAGGTATAGGTGGAGCCTGCAAATCATTGATACAAAATGAACAGTTCAAACATCCAATTGATATGGACAAAACAGCATCTAAAGTGAGAGGTTACATTAAAGCAAAGAATGGCAGACACTAAAGATCTGAAACAAACAGAAATTGTTGGAAAACCTCTGCAGGTCTGGCAGCATCTGTGGAGCGGGAAAACTGCATTAACGTTTCAAGTCCAGTGACCCTTCTTCAGAATTCAGACCTGCTGAGTTTCTCCAGCAATTTGTTTTTATTTCTGAACTGGGAGGAGGAAGTAATTGGAATGCGAAGCCTTTTAAGGACCTGTTCCAATAAAGTGGAGTCCTTTCATCTCCCAATGCTACACATCTGTTAACTCCTAGTTGAACAAAAGGTTGCAGCAGGGGAATTGGAGGCCAGGGTAAGGGTTTAGTTTTCAATGGGCATCCTCCCTTCATTGACCGACAAACATGACAAGTTTTGCAAGGCCTTCATAAGGTGTGGGAAACCCATACATCTTGCATTTAATCACTAAACCACCATAAAGTTATAGCTGGCTCTGATTTAACATGGCCAGGATTTAACCAGCAGTGTGCTGTTCTGACATTATCACCAGAACCATGTACCGCTTATTTCCCTGTCTTTTTCCAGTTTCCCAGATGAAAGAAACATGTGACTGGGCAGTAAGCAGTGCCCAGGACAGCAGAGTACATTCAGAACCCAATATCTGTGTCCCAGGGTTCTCTGATTCCACTGTCTCTGGGTTCAGGCAGGACCAAGGGCAGGGTTAAAGCTTGAACCAGGAGCCCCTGGGTTTTTGGTTCTGCCCCTCATGGCCAGGGAAACTGACAATGCAGTAGGTACAGACAATCTATGAAAGAGTCCCCTGTTTAAACAGGGCAGTTCTGTATCTGTTCTGCCAGATATCCTTACCAAAATAAAAACATAACTTTCACTGTGTATTTCATATTACAGTGGCTTCACTTTATTTACCTGTACATCATCAGTTGTTGAGATACGCTTAATCAGAGAGCTAACTGTACTATGGCACCTCATGGTTGACATATTTTGATGGTTACAGGAAGATGAGGAACATTTCTTTATTGTGGAAGAAACCATGTTGTGGCTTTGCATTTATTCTTTATGAATTTTCATGGTCGGATTCAATATTGTATGCATCGCCTTGTGGGAAATGGCTGAACATGTAGGCTGAGCTGGCCCTCTCTCCATGCATTGTAAACAACATTGTCCCATGTTGCTGAACAGAGATAATTGAAATGTAGGTGAACTCAAACTTCTGTAGGAACCCTTCTAACCAACATCCGAAGACGGTCACAAATTTGAACAGTTCTGACACTGCCCTTAATTTTGTCATTTTCTTATCATAACTGACTAATCCCACCTGTCCCCCATCACCAGGAGCTCAGATGCTTTACACCTCCATACCCCCAATAGCACCCTCTGTCCCCTCCTGGGTCCCTCTTGCACTCCTCGACTCAAATTGACAACTTCCACTGACCCTGACTCTCCAATGCCTCTATGAATGTTGCCATAAACAAGGCCCACTGATGTATATCACCTTTACACAATTATGAACTGAGTGGAACAAAATTTTCATTTGCCAATCATTTTATTTTATAGATAGGATATGATTTAAAAAGGCTTATGTCAAGGAATATGCATGGCTTGCAATGTGTTACAAGTGGGAAACCTCCACAGTTTGATGTGATGCTCAACAAGCCACTTACATTATCTCCGCATGTCAGCCCACTGTCAGGAAATCAAAATTTCACATCCTGCCCAATTAATTCCCCATTCATGGCACATTTCTAGTACTTGAGAGCTCTACATAAATGTCCCCACGGGTGTCAATAGTGAGCTCATTAGTGAGCTGAATCAACATCCCACTGACATCTAAGCAGTACCTGACTGACTTATTCTTTCTACCTCCCTTCACACTTCTTTAGATCAAACTTCATTCTCCATACCCATTGAGCAAGGTTTTTAATATTTTCTTGCATTTTGTTGTCTATTTTATGCCTCTCAATTTGATATTGCCCACAAAATTTAAAATTACAATTTTTGAGCCCAAATCATTTATGTAAATAATGAATAACACTGGTCCGAGCATTAGGTTCTTTGGAATGCTACTTTCTACCTGTCGCCAATCTCTACCATTCACCCCTATTGTGTGGCCAACTCACTATCCATTCTGTTACTTGTTCCTGACTCCACATGCTCTGACCTAGTTATTCTAATCAAAACCTTTTGAAAGTCAGGCCATATTGCATTACTCAAATACTTTGTATTTTCTTCAGACTTTACGAATATTGATCAAGTACAGCTTTCCCTCTGAGATCTGGGCTGAGCATTCCTCTATGATTTCAGTTTTTCAATATTTTCTATTATGTCTTTAAGTAAAGGTTAATTACCTTTCTGACTACCAATGTCAAGCTAATTGGTCTCTCGTTCTCTAGACTTGTTCTGTCTCAATTTTTAAATACAACAATGACATTAGAAAATGGAATAGCTAATGAACGTTTTTGTTAACATGTGTCTCTACCACTTCTTTTCTACTTTTCATTATGTGTTGATGCAATCCATCTAATTTTATCTTCAAGAAGATGGATTGATTTATTCATCATCTTACCCCTTTCTTGCCCTGGGATCCACTGAGACAAAGTAATTAATTCACATTTCTTCCATGTTACTATCATTAACTGTGAATTTATCCTATGTTCCTTTAGTTGCCCTAAACACAGCTTAAGATCAAATCAGTATAAGATATAGAAGCAGAAGTAGGCCAGTTAGCCCATTCATACTGCTCCACCATTCGGTAAGATCGTGGGTGATCTGAAAAGCCTCAACTCCACTTTCCTTCCTTAGTCCAATAATCCTCGATTTCCTTACTGATTAAAAATCAGTTCGGAGCTTTGAATATATTGAATGAGCTAGCCTCGACAGCCCTCTGGTATAAAGAATTCTCCAGATGCACCAACCTCTGACAGGACAAATCTTCCTCAACTCTGATCAACCCCTTAGTCTGAAAATATACACTTTGGTCCTCAAACCTCCCAGAAGGGGAAACAATATCTCAGCATGTTTCAATATGGTCACTTCTGATTCTTCTCCACTGAGTACAAGCTTAATTCACTCAACTTCTCCTCAGAAGAAAACCATCCAGGTTTGAAATCAATGGACATCTGCAATGGCAGTATATCTGCTCTTAGATAAGAGGCCCAAACCTGTTCACAATATTCCAGCTGTAGTCCGACTAGTGCTTTATCTAGTCTCATCAAATCCTTCCAGCTTTTATACTCCATTCCATTTGAAATAAAGGCCAACAGTCCATTTGACGTCCCAGTACCTGCTGTGCTATAGCATAAGGAGCCCAAGTTCCTCTGGGCTGCAGCATTCTGCAGTCTTTTCCCATTCAAATACTATTCCGCTTCTCTGTTCTTCTTAATTTCAATTGTATTATTTTGTATATGCTGAATATGTAACTATTTCCATTTAGGATCCTTGATAATGTAATTTTGTAGCTCCTCTCTGCTTTCCTGAGTGTCTGAAGATTTGCATAAAATGAAGTAATGTGGGTGCTGGATATCTGAAATAGAAACAGGAAGTGCTGAATAATCATATTGGACTCAAAACATTGACTCTATTATATCTTCACAAATGCTGCCAAACCTGCTGGGTTTCTCCCGTATTTTCTGTTTCTATGTCTTGCAGACATTTGTCCTAACCTCTTTCTACTTTTCCTTTTCCTGTGAACTTTAGTACATTTTGTTTATTCTTCTGTAGTATTTCATTATTGTCTAGTCTGTTCTTGCTTTTAATGGAATGTATTTCTCCTGAACTCTACTGATCTTTTTAAACATTTCCCACTGCCTATCTGTCCTTGTCCATTATTTTTTTCAAATTTACCTTCTTTAGCCTTATTATCACCCCTTCAAAATAATTAGCATTTCTCAATTCATTACTTTGGAATTTATGATGGTAAAATGGAAGGTCAAGTGCAGGTGGAAATTATACAGTGAATGGCATAACCCTTAGGAATAATGATATGAAGAGGGATCTGGGTGTGTAGGTCCTTAGGTCACTAAAGGTGCAAGTATAGGTAAATATGGCATACCTATGGCTTGCTTGCCTTCATTGGCAGGGGTATTGAGTATAAAGATAGGCAAGTTATACTGCAGCTTTATAGAACTTAAGTTAGACCACACTTGGAATATTGCATACTACCACACTAACAGAAGATTGTGGATGCTTTGGAGAGGGTACAGAAAAGGCTTACCAGGATGTTGACTGGTATGGGGAATTTTAACTAAGAAAGGTCAATTTTACCAGTTTCCTCATTTCCCTTCCCTGCACCTTATTCCAGATCTAACACTCCAACTCAGCACCACCCTCTTGAACTGTCCTACCTGTTCATCTTCCTTCCCACTATCCACTCCACCCTTCTCTCCGAATTATCAGCTTCATCTACCTATTTTATTCCCAGCTACCTTCCCCCAGCCCCCCCTTCCATTTATATCTCAGCTCCCTTGGGCAACCCTCCCATTGCCCCCCCCCACACACACACACATCTTCCTGATGAAGAGATTAAGCTCGAATCTTCAACTGTCCTCCATCCCAGATGCTACCTGACCTGCTGTGCTTTTCCAGAGACATTTTTTGTCTCTGATCTCCAGCATCTGCAATCCTCATTCTTTCCCTGGGTTTGTCTTCACTGGAACAAAGGAGGTTGAGGAGTGACCTGATAAAAGTTTATAAGATTGTGAATGGCATGGATAACATTGAAAATATGAGGCTTTTCCCCAGGGTGAAGGGGTCAACTACTAGGGGACACAGGTTCAAAGTACAGGGGGAGTAAGTTTTTAAGAGATGTGTGAGGTAGGTTTTTCATACAAAGGGTAATGAATGCCTTGAACATGCTGCCAGAGGAGGTAATGGAAGCAGACACAATAGCAGCATTAAAGAAGCGCCTGGGCGAATACATGAATAGGAAGGGAATGGAGGGATAAAAATCCTAAGTGAAGACATTTTTAGTGTGGAAGGGCAAAATAGGTCGGTGCAGGCTTGGTGGGCTAAAGGCCCTGTTCCTGTGCTGTATTGTTCTTTGTTCTTTTATACCCTAACAGATCTTTCACTTTTACCCAAATTATATTTCTGACTAAGTTCAGAATTGAAACTGCTGAAAAGTAGTAATCCTTTAAGTTCTCAATGTTATGATGTCTCTTTCCAAATTAGCCTTGTCATTGAACCAATAAGAAGGTAGTTGGGACAGTGAATAGGCTAAATGTTTGTTAAAAGGATATAGCGATAGGGCTGGCTATACTTAAACATTGAATTACTAGGCCCAGGTGGGATGATGTACTTTAGTTTGCTGAGGGATGTAAGTGTATTAATTTTGGAATTACTGAGCATACCTTCCAATTCTCCCTAGATACAGTGTGAACAACTGGAACATTGTAAATGCTGTACTTTTGTTCAAAATGTGGTATGAGAATAAACCCAACAAAATAGTAATTTTAACCATGGTATAGGGAATCTTTTGCAAATGTTAATCCAGGACAAAATTAACAGTCACACAGCCAATTAAGAAAAATCAGTACACATTTGTTAAAGGCAAATCAAATGTAACTGACTTGATTGAGCTTGTGATAAGATTATGGGGAAAGTTGATGAGGGCACTGTAGTTGTTGTGATTTATATAATTTCCAAAGGAATTTGATTAAAATTTTGCATCTTAGACTTTTCAGCAAACGTTGAAGCCCATGGAATGAAACTGTGATATCTGGGTATGAAATTAGGTAAAAAACAGGAAACATGGAATAGTGATGAGTTCAGGAGATGGGGTGTCGGAACTCGGACCACAGTTTATTGGCATACATATTAAAGACACAACACCTTTAACATTGAAGGGGGTGGTGATAGGCTTCAGAGCTCATACCAAATTGATAGAATAGGTGAATTTTGAGGTAAATGACATTTAATGCGATCAAGCATGAAGTGATTTGGTTTGGAAAAGCAGAGAGCCAATATAAAATCAACACAGAGGCCTGGGACTATATGGTCACATACAGTCCCAGGTTGAGAAAGCAGTTAAAAGTCATTAGGGGGTCCTCAGCTTTATAACTAGGAGTTTTGTGCAGAATTTTAAGATGTTGATAGGGTTTCAGGCCTGGCAAAGTTTAATAGAATTCTCCAGATAGTTTTCCCATCAATATCCATCCACCCAGAATTGAGCAGCAAACTTAGGCTCATCTATGCCTCTTATGTGGCCCACCTGTCTTTCCACTTACTAGCCAATTCCTGCCTGGCAGCTGTGGGAGATCAGGAATGAGTGAGAAGTCTTGTAAGGAAATCTATTGGAATGGGAAGGGTTGCAGCCTCCTCCATCAGACCCCTTTCCCAATCAAAGATCTCCAACCTTGGGTATTCCCAGTATTTTGCAATATAATCCCTGCCTCCTCATTACCTTCTCTGAATGAGCTCCCAAAGTAAACTGCGCCATCAGCTTCTGGCACTTAATTTTGTGGCACTGGGTGTAGTGCCAGCAGTGGCCACCACTCCAAGTGGCACTGCAGGGACAGCAGATTTGCTGACCAGCCAAGTGGGACTATCCTACTAGATGGGTGCAGAAACTCCATCTCCAGTTAAGGTGACTGCAGTGTAGATATCAGGAATGAGGGGTGTGGGAAATCCCATTGTGTGAAAAATTTTTCCTCATTGTGTGCAGGTGCAAGAAAATTATGATGAACATTTATAAAAGCCTGATTTGGCCCCAACTGGAATGTAGCATCCAGTTCAGGAAGCTGGGCTTTAGAAGGAATGTGAATACCTGAGACAGAGTGCAGAAAAAATACACAGAATTGCTACAGGGGCCTGGAACAGCTGGAGCTATTCATCTTGAAAAAGAGAAGTTTGAAAGGAGATTTGACAGACGTGTTCAAAATCATGAGAGGCCTAGTCAATGTGAATGGAGTGAAACTTCCCATTGGCAGAAGGGTTGGGAACCAAAAGATGCAAATGGATAGATGATTAACAAAATAACTAAAGTCACCATTTGGAATTATTTTTAATGCAGTGCATGGTCAGGATATAGAACACACCGCCTCAAAATGTGGTGCAGGCAGATTTAGTCATTGTTTTGTAAAGGGAATTAGATAAGCACTTAAAGGAAAACTAAATGCAGCACTATGGTAAAAAGCAGATTGTTCCAACAGAGAGCCAGCGCAGATTTGACAGAGTGAAATACCTCCTTCCATGCTTCTGTGATTTTTGATTATGCAGGGGAAAGGATGCATTGGTGGAGAGCCACAAAGTGAAATGTCAAAGCTATTTTGATAAAACTTAATAACACCAATAAAATAACTTGCCACCAATGTGAAGGCCAATTAATATACAAGAAGCTACGCAAAGCAAGTTAAAGATACTGTATAGAATAGGTTATTATCCTGAAGATTACAGTATTTCAGGTACTGTGGGCAAGCCGCACACAATTGAATAGAATAGAAATTTATTGTCACATGTACTTTTACATTAAAAATTAAAAGTGAAATACCATGAAATGTTTTAGGAGTCACCCTACCATGATGGTCTCAATGACAGAAGTCCTACATAGTAATTTTAAAAAATGTAAGATAAAGACAAAGTTCATCTCAGTTAGTTAATGGCTCCTGGGCTGGGGGAAAGCCGATTTTAAGGAACGATGGAATACCCTGAAGACACCGCCAGAACGAGACAGCCATTCTGGGCTGCTGGAATACTGGGCAGAACACCTGAAGAGCACCATGCTGGGCCAAGACCACCAGCCAGGATGCTGGAATGTGCAGAACACCAAACATGAAGAAGACTTCCACAGTGGGACAAGACCACCATGCCGGGACAGGACCACTACACTGAGCCAAGACTGCCTTTCTCCTCCTTCAGTCATCCATGCCTGCCTGCAGATCTGGAGCCTCAGCCTAGCCGGTGGATATTGGCTGGGAGACCCTGAGCTGGGGTGGAGTTGTGTCTGACTTGTCCTGGTGTTGCTGCTGCCGGAGACATTTTCCTTCACACACCATTCACCAGGCTTTACGGAAAAGAAAACTAAAAGAAGAGAGCGACAGTATCTCCTTCTTAACACAGCATATACTGGATTGGATGTAATCCACTGGAATGGAATAGATAAACTAGGCCCAATGCAAAATGATACAGCGAGTTGTAGTTAATTGAGTTGGCATAGTATTGAGTGAAATGCTGCTATGGAGAGTGCGAAAAGCCATGACAGGTCGAATGGCCCCTTACACTGCAGTAGCCATTCTGTTATTCTATATATAAAGTAACACTGCTAAATACAGTACATTGTCAAGGACATAGACAGGTTAAAAAAGTGTTTTTTACTTCACATTGAAGTTACATTTGCTTCAGTTTTATCCAAAGTGCTAGAGAAACACAGCTAGTCTAACAACATCTGTGGAGAGAAAAACAGAGTTAACGCTTTAAGTCCAGTGGCCCTTTTCTTTTTGTTTTTGTTTCAGAGTTCTAGCAACCACAGTTCTTGGTTTCTGCTCAATATGAGGTCATCCATTTTGAATTCATAGATTCGCACAGCACAAAAAAAGGTTCTTAGACCAATAGAATCTGATATAACTACAATTAAAGGTGCACAAGTCCCAATTCCCTGCACTTGTCCCATATCCTTGAACGTTATGATGTTTGACATGATCATCTGAATATTTTTTGAAAGTTGTAAAGTTTCCAGTCTCCACTATCTTCGGCAATTCAAGAAAGGTAAATCTAACTTTTTAACTAAACACTGAGAAACTGGGAACTTTGGAAAGCAAAAATATTATTTGATGTTTCAAGTGAGCAGAAATTTAAAGGAAAATTATGCTTCTGTTGCATACGGCATTAATCAGTGCTATCTGGAAAACTGTGTTCAATTTCGGGCTCCATACTGAGAAACAAATATTGGGTGTGCAGTGAAGGTTCATCAGTTGATCCTGGACTTTCAGGGGTTAAATTCAGAAGGGAGCGTGCATTGACTGGGCTTGTTTTTATTTCAACATTCACAGCATTTATTAAACATTTATATTCTCTTGCACATAGAAGATTTGAGGGGCAATTAATCAGGGTGGTTTTAATGTTAAGATATTTAGCAGCATCTGTGAAGAAACATTGAGTCGAGTATGACTCTTCTTCAGAACTGTTTCAAAGCAGTGTAATATGGGGCTCGAAACACTAACTTTGTCTGTCTGACACTACCAGACCTGCTGGGTTTCTCCAGTAGTTTATTTTTATTTCAGGTTTCCAGCATCCATATTATTTTGCTTTGATTACAATGTTAAGTGGGATTGATTTAATAGATACAACAAAAAAAAAGGAATTCTGGGTAATCCAAGATGAAGGATGGGTCAAAATGATGGCTGTAAGAGCAAATCCTGTTTGAGGTATTTTCAGTGTTGGAGATGATTTCCTTAAATTAGAAGAACAGTAATTATTGTTTTATAAGCTGTTGCATTGTTTTGGAACTTTGGGAAAAGGCGTTTTAAAAGGAGGAAGACAGACAAAGGTAGAAGCCTATTGGAAATTATTCAAACAGAGAAAGGAACCTACACTGCTGTCTGACCAAGCAGTAACCTGCATAGCTGCAGCCTTTGCTGTGAGGTTTCAAGTATCTCCTGACATCTGAGTTGGTTCAAAGAAAAATAAACACACGGTGAAATTTACAGCTGACCTTGGAGAAACTTATGTGTGGGAGCTCACTGCAGGGGAACAGCTAAGTGGCTTTTAAAAAGTGGAACCTGACTGTCTGTCTTGTGTAAATCTACAATAGTAAGTAGAGTGGGTTCATTTTGATTATAGGTTTTATTGAGATCTGTCTCTTGATTAAACTTTAAAAATATAAAAAAAAAGTTAGCCTGGAGCAGTGCTTTTTAGAGCAGTAAGACTGCTATTTTCTGGA
The DNA here is from genome assembly GCF_037043375.1 of Chiloscyllium plagiosum. Lineage (NCBI taxonomy): Eukaryota > Metazoa > Chordata > Chondrichthyes > Orectolobiformes > Hemiscylliidae > Chiloscyllium > Chiloscyllium plagiosum. The sequence continues at coordinate 91,848,031 of NW_028270139.1, read as the reverse complement.
TCTGTAGATTGCTAAGGTGCAAAGGTAGCCTTTAGTAGAGTGATGTGCTCTTCCTTTTGGATGTGGGAAATTAGGGAGAGTTTCCATTTTACTGATGATTAAGTCTGCAGGAAGTGTGTTTGATCGTGAATCTTGTTGGATCACATTGATCGGCTGGAGCAGCCGTTCGAGGCTATGAGGAATTTACAGGAGGTGTGATGGATGGCAGTTGCAGGAAGGGAGATAAACCTCAGATACAGTCACGTAAATGGGTGACCTCCAGGAAAGTTAGGAGAGGGAGGCATGTAATGCAGGCATCTGCTGTAGCTATCTCCATCTCAACGAGTATGCTGTTTTGGAAAGCATCGGGGTGATGGACTATCGGAGGAATGCAGCACTGACTGCCAGGTTTCTGGTACCAACACTGGCTGTACTGTAACAAAGGGTATGCCTGGTTCCAAGTGATCAATTATGATTGGGGACTGTCTAGTAAGGGGCACAGACAGACATTTCTGCAGCTGACAGTGAGACATTAGAATGGTGTGCTGTCTCACTGGAGGCAGGATCAAAGATATCTTGGAGAGGGTGCAGAATACTCTCAAAGGGGATAAGGACCAGCAGGAAGTGAAAAAGACGAGATTCTGAGAACAGAATATAGGAAGTTAGACAGGAATGTAAAAAGGATATCCTTGGGGGTGATAATATCTGGATTACTCTCAGGGCTAGTGAGTGTAGGAATAGGAGGATAGAGCAGATGAATGCATGGTTGAGGAGCTGGTGTATGGGAGAAGGATTCACATTTTTGGATCATTGAAATCTCTTCTCGGGTAGAAGTGACCTGTATAAGAATGACGGATTGGACAATGAATTGGAAAAGGGACTAATATAGTGGCAGGGCTAGAGCTGCTCGGAAGGATTTAAATTAGGAGAGTAGATTAGATTAGATTAGATTAGATTACTTTACAGTGTGGAAACAGGCCCTTCGGCCCAACAAGTCCACACCGACCCACCGAAGCGCAAACCACCCATACCCCTACATTTACCCCTTACCTAACACTGCGGACAATTTAGCATGGCCAATTCACCTGACCTGCACATCTTTGGACTGTGGGAGGAAACCGGAGCACCCGGAGGAAACCCACGAAGACACGGGGAGAATGTGCAAACTCCACACAGTCAGTCGCCTGAAGCGGGAATTGAACCCGGGTCTCTGGTGCTGTGAGGCAGCAGTGCTAACCACTGTGCCACCGTGCCACCCACTTGCCACCGTGCCACCCACTAATGGGGATGGGGGGGCAAAGGGGCATGGACCAAGGGAGATAGTGAGGAAAGAGATTAATCTGAGACTGGTAGAGTTGGGAAAAGGACTAAGTCAAGCAGGCAGGAACAAAGTAGAGAATGAGGTAGGATTGATCAATTTAACCTATTTGTTTCAATGCAAGAGGCCTAACACGTAAGGCAGATGAACGCTGGGTATGTTTGGAAACATGGGACTGGGATATCATAGCAATTACAGAGGTGTGGCTTGGGGATGGTCAGGACTGGCAGTTTAATGTTCTAGGGTATAGTTGCTATAGAAAGGATCAAAAAGGGAGCAAGAGAGGATGGGGTGTGATGTTTTGATTGGGGATAACATTGCAGCTGTACTTAGGGAGGATATTCCTGAGAATACATCCAGGGAAGTTTATTTGGGTAGAATTGATAAATAAGGAAGGGATGATCACTTTATTGGGATGGTACTATTGACCCCCAAATAGTGAGCAGAAAATTGAGAAACAAATTTTTAAGGAGATCTCAGTTACCTATAAGAATAATAGGGTGGTTATGGTAGAACGTTTTAACTTTTTTCAAACACGGACTGGGACTGCCATAGTGTTAAGGGCTTAGTTGGACAGGTATTTAAGTGTGACCAAGAAATCTTTTTTGATTGAATATGTAGAGAAGGTCCGCTGCTTTTCTTCATTTATACAAATGATTTGGATGTGAATATAGGAGGTATAGTTAGTAAGTTTGCAGATGACACCAAAATTGGAGGTGTAGTGGACAGCAAAGAGGGTTACCTCAGATTACAACAGGATCTTAATCAGATGGGCCAATGGGCTGAGAAGTGGCAGATGGAGTTTAATTTAGATAAATGTGAGGTGCTACATTTTGGAAAGGCAAGGGCAAGACTTATGCACTTAACGGTAAGGTCTTTGGGAGCATTGCTAAACAAAGAGACTTTGGAGTGCAGGTTCATAGATCCTGGATAGTACAGTCGCAGGTAGATAGGATAGTGAAGATGGTGTTTGGTATGCTTGCCTTTATTGGTCAGGACATTGAGCATAGGAGTTAGGAGGCCATCTTGCAGCAGTATGGACATTGGTTTGACCACTCTTGGAATACTGTGTGCAGTTCTGGTCTCCCTGCTATATTAAGGGTGTTGTGAAACTTGAAAGGGCTCATAAAAGATTTACAAGAATGTTGCCAACGTTGGAGGTTTTGAGCTGTGGGGAGAGGCTGATTAGATGGGGAGTATTTTCCCTGGAGTGTTGGAGGCTGAGGGGTGACCTCGGAGAGATTTATAAAAACATGAGGGCCGTGGATAGGGTGAATAGCCAGAATCTTTTCCTAAGGCAGAGGAATCCAAGACTAGAGGGCACAATTTTAAGATCAGAGGGGAAAACTTTAAAGAGATTTAACAGACAACCCTTTCACGCAGAGTGTGGTAAGTGTATGGAATGAACTGCCAGAGTCTGCTACAATTACAACATTTTAAAATTATCTGGATGGGTACATGAATAGGAAGGGTTTAAGAGGGATATGGGCCAAATACTAGCAAATGGAACTAGATCAGTTCAGCATGGACAAGTTGGACTGAAAGGTCTGTTTGCATGCTGTGACTCTATTACGTCTGGAAGATTCTAGAACAGGGACATGATCTTAAAATTACAGGTAGACTGTTCAGGGAATCAGAGATACCTTTCCATAGAAACAGTGATAGAATTCTGGAACATTATTCTAGTTTCCCTACAGTGTGGAAACAGGCCTTTTGCCCCAACCAGTCCACACTGACCCTTCGAAGTGTAACCCACCCAGACCCATTTCCCTCTGACTAATGCAACTGATACTATGGGCAATTTAGCATGGCCAATTCACCTGACCTGCGCGTCGTTGGACTGTGGAAGGAAACCCACGCAGACACGGGGAGAATGTGCAAACTTCACACAGTCACCGAGGCTGGAATCGAACCCGGGTCCCTGGCGCTGTGAGGCAGCAGTGCTAATTACTGAGCCACCGTGCCGCCCTAAAAGAGAAAGCAAAGGGTGCCAGGACAAATGGAGCTTCCAAACATAGATTAGATTAGATTACTTACAATGTGGAAACATGCCCTTCAGCCCAACAAGTCCACACCGACCCGCCGAAGCGCAACCCACCCATTACCTTACATTTACCCCTTCACCTAACACTACGGGCAATTTAGCATGGCCAATTATCATCTTTGGACTGTGGGAGGAAACCGGAGCACCCGGAGGAAACCCACACAGACACTGGGAGAATGTGCAAACTCCACACAGTCAGTCGGGAATTGAACCCGGGTCTCTGGCGCTGTGAGGCAGCAGTGCTAACCACTGTGCCACCATGACACCCCAAAGCTGAGATAGATATTGGATAAGGGTATTTGGTGATATGGTGGAATCCCTACAGAGTGGAAGCAGGCTATTCAGCACATCAACTTCACACTGGCCCTCCGAAGAGTATCCCACCCAGACTTAGCCACCTACCCAATCCCTGTAACCCTGTATTTCCCATGGTTAATCCGCCTAGCCTGCACATCCCTGGATTCCATGGGCAATTCACCTAACCTGCACATCTTTGGACTATGGGAGAAAACCAGAGCACCTGGAGGAAACCCATGTAGACACGGAGAGAATGTGAAAACTCCACACACAGTTGCCCGAGGCTGGAATCAAACCCAGGTCTCTGGCACTGTGAGGCAGCATGCTAACCACTGAGCCACCATGACATCCCAAAGCTGAGATAGATATTGGATAAGGGTATTTGGTGATATGGTGGAATGGTGAGTAAACAAGGTTGTGACATAGATCAACATGGTCTAGTTGTAAGCTAAATGGTGCACAATCTCAGCTTCTATTGTTACAACCAGACCCTGGGTGATGTTCCAGAAAACATGTGTTTCAAAAAGGAGCTAATCAGACTTTCTTGAATTCACAAAGAGTGAGAAAATTAATTACTAAACATGAGAAGTAAAAACACATATACACTTGAGAAATAAGAGCTGAGTCCCAAACAGTCAATGAAAAATGTATGTGAATTGTTCATGAAGAGTGTTATAGTTGAGTGTTGTGACCGTTGTAGTAGAGGTTACAAGTCACATTGATGCTAGTCATTGAACAGACAGATTCACGATCCTTAGTTTTGCAGATTGGTTGAGATTCTGTTGTTCTGAATTCTTTCATCCATGACTGAATTCCAGCAGCCAGAGTGAGAAAGAAAAAAATCCTTTTGCTGCCCTTTTCCCTTTTGTAACCCGTTGGCAGCATTCTGAGTGAGAGAGAGTTATTACATCCAAATCAGGTGTAATGAGGCAATACTTCATGTCATTGCCAACACTCAAACTCTGGCTGGTACACATCTCAGCATTCAGTCCCAACACTGTGCTCCAGTAGCGTCAAAAATAGCTTTTTTACCTCTGCCCTTGTGTATTCTTCAAAGGAAAAACACAAACTGTGCCTGCACTGGAGTGGCATGCTGTTAAGCAGAGAGTTATCAGCCCCTTGTTATCATTGTAGTCACAAGAAATCACAGTTTGAAGTTTCTTTGACACTTTTTAGGAATTACATTCTATTCATATAATCATGGAGTCATAGTCATAGATGTACAGCACGGAAACAGACCCTTCAGTCCAATGTGTCCACACTGACCAGATGTCCTAAACTGATCTCATCCCATGTGCCAGCATTTGGCCCATATCCCTCTTACCCCCTTCCTATTCATAGACCCATCCAGATTGCCTTTTAAATGTTGCAACTATAACAGCCCCCACCGCCTCCTCTGGCAGCTCGTTCCATACATTTACCACCTTCTACATGAAAAGTTTGCCCCTCAGATCCCTTTTAAAATTTTCTTCTCTCACCTTAAATCTATGCCATTTGGTTTTGGATTCCCCTACATTGGGGAAAAGACCTTTGGCTATTCACCCTATCCATGCCCCTCACAATTTTATCCCTTTGTATAAGATTAGATTAGATTAGATTACTTAGTGTGGAAACAGGCCCTTCGGCCCAACAAGTCCACACCGCCCCGCCGAAGCGCAACCCACCCATACCCCTACATCTACCCCTTACCTAACACTACGGGCAATTTAGCGTGGCCAATTCACCTGACCTGCACATCTTTGGACTGTGGGAGGAAACCGGAGCACCCGGAGGAAACCCACGCAGACACGGGGAGAATGTGCAAACTCCACACAGTCAGTCGCCTGAGGCGGGAATTGAACCCGGGTCTCTGGCACTGTGAGGCAGCAGTGCTAACCACTGTGCCACCGTGCCGCCCACATAAGGTCACCACTCAGCCTCTGACACTCCAAGGAACAAAGCCCCAGCGTATTCAGCCTCTCCCCTTGACTCAAGTCCTGGCAACATCCTTGTACATCTTTTCTGACTCTTTATTAAAGTTTATAGGAGAAATTCAGATTTTAAAATGATATGCATGACTAGACTCCCAATCAGATAGATGGCAGTGTTAGCAGAACAATAGTAATGTAAAATGCCTCTAAATTATTTCAAAACACACCTTTCTCCTAAAAGGAAAAGAGATGAATAAGACCAAGTGTACTCTGCCAGATTAGATTAGATTATTTACAATGTGGAAACAGGCCCTTCAGCCCAACAAGTCCATACTGACCTGCCGAAGCGCAACCCACCCAGACCCATTCCCCTACATTTATCCCTTCACCTAACACTACAGGCAATTTAACATGGCCAATTCACCTAACCTGCACATTTTTGGACTATGGGAGGAAACTGGAGCACCCAGAGGAAATCCACACAGACACTGAGAGAATGTGCAAACTCCACACAGTCAGTCGTCTGAGGCGGGAATTGAACCTGGGTCTCTGGCACTGAGGCAGCAGTGCTAACCACTGTGCCACTGTGGTGCCTAGTTCCTCAAAACAAAAGGTGCCCCAAAGATAAGTAGCAATCAACTTCTGAGCAAACTCTTCATAACTATCTCCTGGAAACCAGAGAAAAATGCTCCCTCTTCTTCTTGTCCACTCCAAACATGATCTCAGTGAGCAGAAACATCAGTGTTTCACAGCATATACAGTATACAAAAACATGCCACTCAGCAGAATTGATACAGAAACAATCAGTCTCCAACTAATCAGTATTTAGACTAAATTATATATGCTGGTTTATATGTCTCCACAAAAGTAGCTAGTATAATCAGTCATTCACTGAATTGTGCTGTGACAGAAAGAACACAATAGGTTATCATCGTTGTCACTCTTTGCATATTTTATGCCCCCATTGTTTTGCTTTTTTACAGGTTTCTCTACTGGAGCTGACTTCTTTCTCTTAGCTTTTTGATCATGCATCATTTTCTCCAGACTGCAACTTAATATACAACCTCAGCCATTTTTGACTGTATCAGCCATCTTTCAAAACATTTGTTGGAATTACAAGTTTAAAATGTCGCAGTACTTTGCAGCATGATTGTAACATTATTTATATATCGATTTCTAGCTCATACTATTGGTGAGATAGCTTGAAAGATTAATTTAAACAATGAATGAATTTGAAATGTGCACAACAGGGAGTAGTTCCTTTTATCCTTATCCTGCGTGCCTTCTTCATTATTGTACTTTCCTTTTTCATGCAAATTCTGACTATTCCCCGGTTGTAAATTGTATTCAATTAAACTCCATTCGAATTAACTGTACCTCATAATGATTGATATGGAATAAGTACAGTGCATGGCAAATTAGATTAGATTACATTACAGTGTGGAAACAGGCCCTTCGGCCCAACAAGTCCACACCGACCCGCCGAAGCGTAACCCACCCATACCCCTACATTTACCCCTTACCTAACACTATGGGCAATTTAGCACGGCCAATTCACTTGACCTGCACATCTTTTGGACTGTGGGAGGAAACCGGAGCACCTGGAGGAAACCCACGCAGACACAGGGAGAACGTGCAAACTCCACACAGTCGCCTGAGGTGGGAATTGAACGCGGGTTTCTGGCGCTGTGAGGCAGCAGTGCTAACCACTGTGCCACCGGGCCGCCCACAATATTGGGGTCTTTGTCAAACCTATGTTTTAAAATGATCTTTAAGTAACATTTTTATTGCTTAATCCTTATTGGCATCAATTTGCTGATAGCTTCACAATGTCCCTCATTTTTCTGAATAAGATGACCTAAATCTAGACTTAATATTGATCGCTTTCAAAAGAATAGTCTCTTAAATTACATGGCTTACCCTCGCTACTTCCAGGTTATTTAATGTTATAGTTACTGAGCTTTTTTTCTTGTTAATGCAGTATTAGACATCAAAGCTATGTATAGCTTTCTGCTGCATTGTGAATATTTCATGAGGCAATGTATTATAAATTGTAATCAGCAGGAGTGAAATAGGACAGAAAATTTTATTGACATGAAAGGAAAAATGAAAATATGTAAAAAGAAGAGTTATTTAGCAGATTAATTTTTTTAATGAACTTAAAGCACTTTGGATTTTAAATGAAATTTTGAATTTAGTGTTTTCCAGAATCAAGAGTATCTGGTCCTCTCTCATTCAATTTAAAATACCATTAAATTAGAAGTTTTCTTTCATATTTCACAATCTTCAGTGTAGCCAATTCCCTTGTCAGCATCAGATGCTCTCAAGTCAGGTACAATATGGCTAGAAGCAGTTACTTTGCTTGTTCTACCACAGTAATGTGCTTCAGAAAAGCTTCCTTTAGAGTGTGATATTTGTTTAGTTCCCAGAGCAGTCATACTGTGCTCCCTGCTCAAGGAGATCAAAATATAATGAAAAATTCAGAATGGGTACATATTGTGAACTACTGTCCATTAGGGATGGGGTTGATGCTGCCCAGATAACAAATTGTGCCCTATTCATAATATGAACTAAAAGACAAATCATTATTCAAATTACTGAGACTTATTAATACCTAATTATGTTAATTATCTTACCCCTCCTGGGAATTCATGTTTATCTTAATTATCTTAGACCTTGTATGGACACTTTAATAGACTGCTCCTTTCCTCAAAAGTCAGTTTGTTAATAAAGGCTGTTGACATAAATTGATGTAAACAGGTTAGAGTGTACAGTATGGGACATCATTAAACCCTATCTTTAATAATCAGGGCAATCAACTTGCTAAAGCATGTTCTACCAGTGTTGAGGTAGATTCAGACAAGAATGAACTTTGTAACAACTTCAAACACATTCTTACTCTATTGAAATAATATTTTATCACAGTCAAAAATAGCAATCATATGACAACATTCTTTGTCTAATGCTAATTTTATGCTAATGCAGAACAATACATCTTGTGGGATGTTTTCTTTTGCTGATTGCCTGATGCAAGCATTCTGTGTAATCAACTGTATATGTGCACATATATTTAAATATGTACATGCATACACAATGAGTGTCCTATGATTGTCACTGATAATTGTTCTAATATTTTGTTTACGATATCTAGTAAAACAAATTGAGGTAAGAAATATGTAATGCTGTCGTTACAACTTTCTTAAAATCTGTTAAGGTAAATTGTTAGCACAAACTGAGATCACTTAGCGAATGTACAATGGTGAGTGTTCAATTAAATAAAAACTTAGAATCAACATGCAGACTGTGACAATATTCTGCCCTTAATTTCTGTGTTAATTCTATGATTTGAAATGTTTGCCACGCTTGGAGTTGTTACAAAGTTCATTCTTATCTGAATCTGTCTCCACACTGGTAGAAAATGCTTTAAGAAGCTGATTGCCCTATTGTTCAAACTTCCGAAGGATGTGAAATGCATTGGAGAGAGCGTCAAAGCAATTTACAAGAATGCTCTTAGGGCTGAGGAACTTCCGTTATGAAGATAGATTAAAGAAGTTGGGATTGTTCTCTTTGGATAGAAGAAGGTCAAGAGGAAATCTGATACAGATTTTCAAAATCATCATCTATGAGCTGATAGAGTGAATAAGGAGAAAATGTTCCAGAAAGTAAAAGGAAGAAGAATGAAAGGCCATGGATTTAAAAAGATTTCCAAAAAAGACTGAATGTAATGTGAGAAAAAAACTCTTCCACACTGCACGTAGTCAGAGGCTCAACTGAAACATTTAAGAAGGCATTGGATAAGTATTTGGATAGAAATTTGCAAGGATTCGGGGGAAAAAGCAAGAGACTATATCAGATAATTATCCTAACTTATAAAGCTAGTGCAGACATGAAGGGTCGAATGGCCTCCTTCTGTGCCCTAACACTTGGTGTGGTTTTGTGATGTTTTATTATTGTATATTTAAATTAAAAACTGTAAATTTACGCATTTCCTCAGATTTTGGCAAATGTATATTACTAAAGACATCTCGAACCTTCAAGCATAGCTGTTGTCCAGATCAAAATAAAATATCATGTTGCTATTGGATATAACAATATTTCAGTGATTTCAAAATGTATAAAAATTAGCTACTTTTTGTTACATTAACTGAATGTACTGATCTCTTTTTGTTCCCCATACAGCATTGTCTCTTTACAGTATAATCGTAGCCTGTATAATTGCCAGCCTTCCGGGAATATGATGTTATACAGCTGGGTTCAGAGGTCCTAAAAGCAGTTGCACATTAATTATGGGCAATTAGAGTGAACGTTCAGCTGCAATGGCAAACTTCTGTACTTCACAGCCTGTCTTTTAATGCAGTTGATTTGAACTGCTTTTATGCTGTGGATAATTGAATAAGACAATCTCCCATTTATACTCAATAAATATTGACCGTTTAAGAGGTGAGAAGATGTAATGCAGAACATGAACTTTAAGGAGGCACATGGACTTGGCATCCAGAGAAGCAGATTAGCCGATCAAGACAAAAAAAAATTGGTCTTAGGCAAGAAGTTAAGTAAATCTGTCAACCTGCACATGCTGATTCTGTGCTGTTTAGTTGACAAGGTGAACTAGAGCAGTTGGAACAAGGCATACAGCCAAGGAAAGCAGTGTCCATCTGGCTTGCTGTTCATATTTTGTTATGAGGAGGGAAAGTACTGTAAGAGTAAATTGGTCAAAGCAGACATCCAGCAGTCCACATGCATAAACTGGGCCTGGAGTAGTTGTGAAAGTAGCAGAAGATGGCCAGACTGCCAGCCACTCTGATACAAGCAATTCTCCATAAACACTCAGTGCTAACAGAAGCAGTGGTTGCTTCCAATGATGAACCAACCAGAAGCTCAGGATAGCAGAGGGACCCCAGGTCAAAGGTGAAAAAGGGCGGAATGATTCTGTGAATCATGATGTACAGTCAGAGGCGAGAGTACCGGTATGCCTTTCTGTGAACAGCTCAGACTTCTTGATACATCCCTCAAACAAACCACTCATTTCTTTGTGTGTGGGTTCCTTTGTAGGAGGCTTAAATAAAGAGGTTTATTGTGTGGATCTGGGAGGGTGCAGCTCCCACTGATTACCAGTGAGATGCAATGAGCTCAGGATGATGGGTGTAAATTGGGTCATTCATGGCATTTCATTAATGCGAGTGCGCTATAACATGATTAGCAAACTGGGTACACTGTTCCTAAAGCACTAACCTTTAAAGCGTGTATTGGTTATAGCACGATTCTAGCCCCATTAGTTTAAATGGTGCTGCTATTATGCGATTTTCTTGGAACACTGGATTGCATGAGAATGGAAGTAATGTGTCATTGCAGAACCAACTACTGTATCTTAATATTGATCTTACGGCAAATGGTGTCAAGGGGACTTAGTGGTACAGTTGCTCTCATATTCTTAGTGAGAGTTAATGATGTGAACGAATGGATCAATTTTCCATTTTTACAGCACGTTTTCCTCATTTAATGGTAATACTTCCTCTGCAAATGTAGGCTCAGTTCTGAGCAAGCACAACAAAGATTTTAATTTGGCTATTCACCACATAACCTTTTGAGTTATTCTTCTAACTGTTGAAAATGACTTCAGAAAGGAAATTTTGAACCTTTTTTTCTAAGAGAATCCAAAGTTAACATGAGAAATTTTGCATTAGTGTGAAGTTGACTGTTAAATTAAAACTTTTCAAAAATGATATTTAAATCAGCACCTATAGCATTTTGCCAATTTCCTATGCTCAAAGAGAGCTGTTTATGAGTTTCTTCCTGGAGATTCTGGCAAATCGCGTTCTGCAGCAAGTGGGGGTCATGTCATAATTTGCTGGGATTGTGGAGATTTCTGAGATTATAAGCATTAAATGTAATTTCATTAAAAGTTTATGTTAGAAACTAGGAAAACTTTGAAGAAAAGGACTTTTATTTCCCTCTAAGGCAAACAGAAAATGGCACTTATTTCTGTGGAATTCTAAACAAGCATCAGCATTAAAGCTACAATTATGTACTTTTTGCTGAGGGGCATAGAGCAGGCACTCTTCTGAAAGACCAACAAAATAAATGAATTGATTCTTATTTCAGCAAGATTGGATCCCATACAAAACAGGACAATCCAAACAATAAAATAAGCAATGAAATAAACAATGAGTATACTGAGAATTATGTTGAGAACCAATTTGGGATCATCAATTGGGTTTGCAGAGTGGCGGACCTGTGGGTACGAGAAGCTCTGGATATAAATTCTTTATACCTGTGTAACAGGATAACTATAGCTCTTTTTTGTTTTAAAGAAAAACATCCTGTATTGCACACTGCAGAAGCATAAATCATGTAATTCACAACATATTTGGAATAGAAACTGCCTGATCTTAGTCAAAAGAGAAAAGACAGGTAGTTTTCCTATAACACCGTAGGTGCATTCTCATGCGACACTGTGTTATACAAAATTGCCAATAGAAGTAATGGGGAAAACAAGGTTAGGGGCAAAGCACAAAAAATACCAGTAAAACTCAAAACAAAAATAATAGTTAGCTGAACCCAAACGATACCACAATCTAAGGGGATGTTGATCGGATGGGCCAATGGATTGAGGAGTAGCAGATTGGAGTTTAATTTAGATAAACGTGAGGTGCTGCATTTTACAAAGGCAAATCCGAGCAGGACTTATACATTTAATGGTAAGGTCCTGGGGAGTGTTGCTGAACAAAGAGACCTTGGAATGCAGGTTCATAGTTCTTTGAAAGTGGAGTCGCAGGTAGATAGGATAGTGAAGAAGGCATTTGGTATGCTTTCCTTTATTGGTCAAAGCATTGAGTATAGGAGCTAAGAGGTCATGTTGCAGGAGTACAGGATATTGGTTAAGCTACTTTTGGAATATTGTGTGCAATTCTGGCCTCCCTCCGCTAGGAAGGATGTTGTGAAACTTGGAAGGGTTCAGAAAAAGATTTACAAGGATGTTGCCAAAGTTGGAGGTTTTGAGCTATAAGGAGCAACTGAAAAGACTGGGGCTGTTTTCCCTGGAGCATCGTAGGCTGTGGGGTGATCTTATAGTGGTATATAAGATCATGAGGGGCATGGATAGGGGAAATAGACGAGGTATTTTCCATGGGGTGAATGAATCCTGAATTAGAGGGCATAGGTTTAGGGTGAGAGGGGAAAGATTTAGAAGGGACCTAAAGGGCAATTATTTTTCACGCAGAGGGTGGTGCATGTATGGAATGAGCTGCCAGAGGAAGCGGTGGAGGCTAGTACAATTGCAACATTTTAAAAGCATCTAGATGGGTACGTGAATAGGGTTTGGAGGGATATGGACCAAGTGCTAGATTAGGGTGGTGCTGGAAAAGCACAGCCAGTCAGGCAGCATCCACGGCTGATTTCCAGCATCTGCAGTCCTCACTTTTGCCTATGGATCAAGTGCTGGCAAATGGGACCAGATTAGGTTGGGATAACTGGTCGGCATGGACGAGTTGGACTGAAGGGTCTGTTTCCGTGCTGTACATCTCTATGACTCTAAGTAAATTTTGACCTGTTGTAACTGACCTGTTGTATGGTACTATATAGTGCAATTCATCAGCATCTTCAACTGATTTACCCTCGATTGGCATTTATACCTGCAGGCTGTATTACATTCTAGCAAGTCTCCTGATCCCATCCAATGATAACACTGCTCAGGTCAGATCCCAGAATGAAATCTGCCTCTTTTGCTGTGTCACTTTTGTCAGGTTTCTCTGAGGATTTCACATCATGATGCTCGGGGACATCTATCACCTTATTTCACAAAACCTACCTGATTTATTACTTATCCCAACCTTTGGTGGCCCTCTCACACCTTCTAGCACCATCATACCATACACCATTTCCAAAATAACTTTCCACTTCTTGGATATCCGAGACCTGACCAACATCAATGGTGCAGCACTATCTTTAAAAAGATATTGTGCACCCAAGACAAGAGCTATCACTCTGGAGCTGTCCTGAATGGTTCCAGACATTGCCCCTGGACGTGGCAGACAATGGAAAATTGATTAGGAGAAAGTGAGAACTGCGGGTGCTGGAGATCAGAGTCGAGAGTCTCGACAATGGAAAACTGGTGCCTCTCATTGTGGGCTGGGACATGGAGACGCTGCTGATGGGTTTGGGATGATGCAAAGACAGGAAAGAAGTCCTTTTCTTTCAGGCTAACAGAGGATGCCATTCTATTGGATGCATGCCAACATAGACTCAGATTACCATCCAAGCCAGTGCAGTCAAAACCATCTGAAGGAACGCACAGAATGTAGGAAGAAGATCAATGACCTTTTCCACTCTGCCAGTGAAAGTGCCATCATCTTCTCGTTGATTCCTCACACTCATTCTATCTCTGCTACTGTAGCCACCACTTTCCCCACTCACTCTCATCCTCACTAACCTCTGACCCTGCATAACCCTGAATCTCTTCGACACAGCCTACACAACCCCTCAGGACACCTCCACACATGCACCAAAAGTAGCAGTGTGCCATCCACCTTTCTCTCCCTCAACCACTATGTGCAGAGTTTCCTGATGCTGACCAACCTGAACAGCTGACTGACCAGGTCCAAACCCCTGCACTGGTACTTTTATGCAGTTGTTTACCATAGTGATTAGTCACTGAAACAGATTCATGAGTCAGCAGATATTCTTTAACATCTAAACATATCTTTTAAACAAAAGGAGATAAAAAGTTCTTAATACGAACAACAAGTTGAAGACTCTCCATCTGAGGTAGTTTGGGCTGAGGTTAGGAATAGGAAAGGTGAGCTCACCCTGTTAGGAGTTTTCTACAGGTCTCCTAATAGTCCTAGAGATGTAGAAGAAAGGATTGCGAGGATGATTTAGGAGAAGAGTGAAAGTAATAGGGTGGTTGTTATGGGGGACTTTAACTTTCCAGATATTGACTGGGAAAGCTATAGCTCGAGTTCGTTAGATGGGTCGGTGTTTGTCCAATGTGTGCAGGAGGGTTTCCTGACACAATATGTAGACAGGCCAACAAGAGGTGAGGCCATACTGGATTTGGTTCTGGGTAACGAACCAGGCCAGGTGTTAGAATTGGAGGTAGGTGAGCACTTTGGGGACAGTGACCACAATTCGGTGACTTTTACTCTAGTGATGGAGAGGGATAAGTGTGCACTGCAGGGTAAGAGATATAGCTGGGGGCAGGGAAATTATGATGCGGTGAGGCGCGACCTAGGATGCGTGGCTTGGAAAAGTAGGCTTCAAGGCATGGGCACAATTGATATGTGGAGCTTGTTCAAGGAGCAACTATTGAGTGTCCTTGATAAGTATGTACCTGTCAGGCAGGGAGGAAAGGGTCGCGTGAGGGAGCCGTAGTTTAATAAGGAATTGGAATCCCTTGTTAAATGGAAGAGGGCGGCCTATGTAAAGATGAGGCGTGAAGGTTCAATTGGGGCGATTGAGAGTTATAAGGTAGCCAGGAAGGATCTGAAGAGAGAGCTAAGAGCAGCAAGGAGGGGACATGAAAAGTCCTTAGTTGGTAGGATTAGGGAAAACCCTAAGGCTTTCTATAGGTATGTCAGCAATAAAAGAATGACTAGGGTAGGAATAGGTCCAGTCAAGGATAGTAGTGGGAAGTTGCGTGTGGAGGCTGAAGAGATTGGGGAGACACTGAATGAATACTTTTTGTCAGTATTCACTCAGGAACAGGACATTGTTGCCGATGTGAATATTGAGTCACAATTAATTAGAATGGACGGCTTTGAGGTACGTAGGGAAGAGATGTTGGAAATTCTGGAAAGGATGAAAATAGATAAGTCCCCTGGGCCTGATGGCATTTATCCTAGGATTCTCTGGGAAGCAAGGGAGGAGATTGCAGAGCCATTGGCCTTGATTTTTATGTCCTCATTGTCTACAGGAATAGTGCCAGTAGACTGGAGGATAGCAAATGTGGTTCCCTTGTTCAAGAAGGGGAGTAGGGATAACCCTAGTAACTATAGGCCGGTGAGTCTCACTTCTGTTGTGGGCAAAGTCTTAGAGAGAATTATAAGGGATAGGATTTATGAACATCTGGATAGGAATAATGTGATCAAGGATAGTTAGCATGTTTTTGTGAAGGGCAGGTCGTGCCTCACAAACCTTATTGAATTCTTTGAGAAGGTGACTAAGGAGGTAGACGAGAGTAAAGCGGTAGATGTGGTGTATATGGATTTTAGTAAGGCGTTTGATAAGGTTCCCCATGGTAGGCTACTGCAAAAAATACGGAGGTATGGCATTGAGGGTGAGTTGGAGGTTTGGATTAGGAATTGGCTGGCTGGAAGAAGACAGAGGGTAGTAGTTGATGGTGAAGGTTCATCTTGGAGTGCAGTTACTAGCGGTGTTCCGCAAGGATCTGTTTTGGGACCATTGCTGTTTGTCATTTTGAGAAATGACCTGGAGGAGGGGCTAGAAGGTTGGGTGAGCAAGTTTGCGGATGATACGAAAGTCGGTGGGGTTGTTGACAGTGAGGAAGAATGTGTCAGGTTACAGCAGGATATAGATAAGTTGCAGAGCTGGGCAGAAAGGTGGCAAATGGAGTTCAATGTAGGTAAGTGTGAGGTGATTCACTTTGGTAAGAGTAACAAAAAGATGGGGTACTGGGCTAATGGTCGGATACTTGGTGGTGTGGATGAGCAAAGGGATCTTGGTGTCCATGTACACAGATCTCTGAAAGTTGCCATCCAGGTAAATAGTGCGGTGAAGAAGGCATATGGCGTACTGGCTTTTATTGGTAGAGGAATTGAGTTCCGGAGCCCTGAGGTCATGTTGCAGTTGTATAAGACTCTGGTGCGGCCGCATCTGGAGTATTGTGTGCAGTTTTGGTCGCCATACTATAGGAAGGATGTGGAGGCACTGGAACGGGTGCAGAGGAGGTTTACCAGGATGTTGCCTGGTATGGTAGGAAGATCGTATGAGGAAAGGCTGAGGCACTTGGGGCTGTTTTCATTGGAGAAAAGAAGGTTTAGGGGTGACTTGATAGAGGTGTACAAGATGATTAGGGGTTTAGATAGGGTTGACCATGAGAACCTTTTTCCACGTATGGAGTCAGCTATTACGAGGGGGCATAGCTTTAAATTAAGGGGTGGTAGGTATAGGACAGATGTTAGGGGTAGATTCTTTACTCAGCGAGTCGTGAGTTCATGGAATGCCCTGCCAGTAGCAGTGGTGGACTCTCCCTCTTTATGGGCATTTAAACGGGCATTGGATAGGCATATGGAGGATAGTGGGCTAGTGTAGGTTAGGTGGGCTTGGATCGGCGCAACATCGAGGGCCAAAGGGCCTATACTGCGCTGTATTTTTATATGTTCTAAGGGCAAGTTTCAAACTGCTCCTCAACACTGTCATTTTACTGTTAGTTAATTCCAGTGAAATTTTACTCTTATCTCATCTCTTAAAGTTTTTAAGTCAACAGATTGCTCCCATCTTCTTGTCCTCAAGCTGTAGAGAGATTTTCACGATGCTTTTCCAAGTCCACTGGCACAAACATTTCACAGTATCGTTCATGAAGCTCTTCACGGGAAAGCGCACGCACTATCTAATCATGTGATGCCAACGCGGAGACCAGTGCTCCGCGCACTGTGATACCTAGTGCCATGGATGAGAATCACATAACAGTGAACGGGAGTTCAATTTATGAAAAAACGGTCAGCAATTCACAATCGTGTTACAGACAAATCGCATTTAATAAACGAGCAATTTAGGAGAACTACCTGTAGATAATATTATGTAATGCTTATGAATATGTTTGCAAAACAAATAAGAAATTAGAGTCCAGAAAAGTAACATTTCAGCTTAGAAATCAGCCAAGCAAAAACTGAAGACATGATCCCTATCAAGTCCTGCACTGACATCTTATATAAATGAATGTCTTCCTGTTCTATTTTTGATGTTCTCCCCTCGCCTACTGAAGGCAGTGATACGTTGCTAGGATACAATTCTACAAAATCTTTGTTAATTTCCAATTACTATGACGCCCACAAGTTAACAAGTGTCCCCGTTTTGGATTGGTGGAACCCAATTTGGCAGAGCCACCTGCTCCATGCCAATAGCAAATCAATGCATGTAGGCTGGAAATCTTGAATATCATTACACTGAAAAAAAAACACATATATTGTTACTCTGTCTACTTTTTGTCTGTAACAGTCTGATCAGAAATTTCTACAGATACATCCTCGTCAAATGTGGGTGGCATGGTGGCACAGTGGTTAGCACTGCTGCCTCACAGCACCAGAGACCCGGGTTCAATTCCCGACTCAGGCGACTGACTGCGGGGAGTTTGCACATTCTCCCCGTGTCTGCGTGGGTTTCCTCCGGATGCTCCGGTTTCCTCCCACAGACCAAAGATGCGCAGGTCAGGTGAATTGGCCATGCTAAATTGCCCGTAGTCTTAGGTAAAGGGGTAAATGTAGGGGAATGGGTGGGTTGCGCTTCGGTGGGTCGGTGTGGACTTGCTGGGCCGAAGGGCCTGTTTCCACACTGTAAGTAATCTAATCTAATCAAATTTCAAAAGCAATATTGAAATTGATGGGTGTTTTGGATTCTCGAAAGCAGGAGATTCAAGTTAAAAGTCATGAGTCAAGTACATCAAAATTTGGTCACGGAGAAAACATTGTGGATATTGGAAAGCTGAAATAAAGACTGCAGGTGCTAGAAATATTCAGCAGCTCTGGCATCTTCTGTTAAGACAGAAATGGAGTTAATCATTCAGATTATAATGTGTACCTGATCAAACACAAGAAGGGAAATTCGAAGCAATGAGCTTGATCTAGGTTGATAAAGGAAAGAGCCTTACAGGGCCTTGAAAGTAATGGACTCTGGCTAGAAATCTGGTAGAATCACATGAAAAGTCAACTATGAGCAATTAGTTGTATTTGTCAACAGAGGTCCAAATGTTAGAAGAGATTCTCATGAGTAAGCAGCAAGAGGTCTATTAATGGGGATTATTACTTGTCATCTCTCTCCTTAACTGCAAATCTTACCTCATTAACATGCAGCTTCCTGTCATACCAGGGGACAGCCTTAAATTAGGCTCTGAGTACTCCCAGCATGGAAGTCAGAACAGATATCTGGTCACTCCAGCTTGCTGCCTGCCCCTGCACAGTGCCAAATTGGACACTTGTCTCATGGCACCTCCACAGACAGCTTCCACTGTACCCCATGTTCACGATGCTAGCATCCAACACCTGCCAGCCTCCTTGCACTATCGTGGCACATGCCCGATCCACTTACCATTTGCTCCTGCATTCCAGTCTGCACTTGCCATTATAACTGCAATGCTGCGGGAAAGGCACTTTGTGGACAGAGACAGACATCCAGCTCCCAGTCTGGACCAGACAGCATCTTAGAGCTGCTCACTCACTTTCTGGAATATCCCACTGGTTCTTGCTGCTATGGCAAGTAGTAGAATGCTATTAGTACTGGTTAAGAGGGTGCTATATACACAGGAATGGTAGGTAGTTAATGAGGTGAATTTGGGATGATAATGTGTGAAAACCTGCTAGAGTTTGTAGAGAGAAGCTCTACTTGAAACTTGATGAAGATGACAGACAAAATACCGTAAGATTAAGTTAAAACCAAAATCTTAGAATTATACAATCCCTACAGTGTGGAAAGAGTCCATTCAGCCCATTGAGTCTACACTGATCCTCTGAAGAGAATCCCACCCGGATCCCTACCTTATTCCTATTACCCTGCATTTACTACAGCAAATTCAGTAGCCTACACATCTCTGTGGACAGTACAGACAAGTTAGCATGGCCAATCCACCTAACCTGCGCACTGTGGGAGGAGACCGGAAGACCTGGCAGAAACCCACACATACACACAGGAAGAATGAGACACAGTGACCCAAGGCTGGGATCAAACCCAGTTCCCTGGTACTTGAGGTGTTAACTACTGAACCACCATGAGTATTTCCTGAACTGGATATCTCAAATCCTGTCAGAGAGAAGAGCTGACCATGGTTAGCATTATTGGAAAGGAAAGTGACAATGAATTGAATGCTAAAACCAGAGTGAAATACTGTGGATGTTATAATATTGATTCTAATTGGCCCAACAAGTCCACACCGACCCTCCAAATGAACAACTCCCCCAGACGCATTCCCCTACATTTACCCCTTCACCTAACACTATGGGTGATTTAGCATGGCCAATTCACCTAACCTGCTTGTTTTTGGACTGTGGGAGGAAACCGGAGCACCTGGAGGAAACCCACGCAGACACTGGGAGAATATGCAAACACCACACAGACAGTTGCCTGAGGTGGGAATTGAACTCGGGTCTCTGGCACTGTGAGGTAGCAGTGCTAACCATTGTGCCGCTGTGACACCCTGTTCTGATGAATTTCTCTCTGATTGAGCCATTAACTCTGTTGCTTACTCTGTATTTGCTGCCAGACTTGCTGTATATTTATAGGTGGGAAGAATAGCTAGCCACCTTTCAACTTCTGGTTATTGCAAAAAAGAGAGAGCCCTTAGGTAGAATCTGAAAGAAATGAGCTGTGGCAAACAATGTGACACAATTGCATGAGACATCTTATTTCGACACTTGGACTTGCATTGTTTAAGCACCTTTTGGATGTCAAGGCAATATTCTCACAAGGGAGTGGGCGGTGAGTTGTAACTTAAGGGGGGGGCTGTGGGATTATTGCTTGTTAACAACTTATCTTCCCTATGCCAGACTTGTTAGTGCATTGCCACTTCAACCAGAGCTTAAAGGCTATCAGTACTGTCATAATGATGTGCTGTTCAGTTCAGACATACAGACAGGCTGCTTGTAATCTTTGCCAGAAGGGATATTTCTGAGGGGTTTGGACATCTTACTGTACAGAACACTGAGATATTGATCTGAAACCTACAGCATGTGCCAGCTGTCTGTGTGGCAAACACATTGCATGTATTTTCAACCAAATAGCCCAAGTGGGTAAGGGCTGGTGCTCAGTTCAATCAAGGGAGACCAGCTGTTGGTCATTCCAGGAGCTTGGACACAGTCAGTCATCTGTTTGGGCCAGTCATGGTCAAGGGATATGTCTGACTGCTGACTAGGCATTGGACAATGGTCTGTCCTGTGGGGCCATTAGGGGGAGGCAATGGCTCGGTGGCATTATTACTAGACTATTAACAAAGTAATCTCCTGGAGACCCAGGTTCAATTCAAAGCTATCTGGGCTAAGAGTCTAATGATAACCATAGAACCATTACTGATTGTTAGTAAAGCCCAGCTGTTTCACTGATGTCCATTAGGGAATGAAATTTGCCATCCTTACTTGGTATGGTCTATATATGACTCCAGAGCCAAGCAATATTTTTGACCTTCAGCTGCCCTCTGGCAAATTAGGGATGGGCAATAAATACTGGGCTGGCCAGTGAGGTACAAGTTCTGTAAATTAAAAATAAAGCCATCACAACCAGTTAGAGGAGTTGTGTACCATCAGTTGGAGAGCTACAAACCTAGTGGTTACTGCTCTGGTCAGACAAATTGTGGGGTTGTACATCAGAGTTTGGGTTGAATACAGTCCTGGGTGTCCATGCATTGGTTGTTGAGTAGGGTGCTAGGAGCACAGGGCAAAAGGACTCTCACTGCCAAAAGGGGGTTAGGCAGTAAAGGCTGGCATGGGCCATTGAGGCGTGTTGAGGTGGTAACGAGGACAATGACAGGAAAATTTCAAGGATACAGCTTTAGAGGTCATGGCAGATTAGAGTGAGGGGGTTCTCGGCATTGACCACCACCACCATGGCCTCCACAGGTGCAGTATAGAGGACCAGGGTATGGATCATTTAAGGTGTAATGTCAGGATTCAGGAGCTAGGGAGGGAAAAGGGGACATGGAGCTTCTTGGGAGCATCTGATGACCTGGCAGAGCTGGTGCTGATGGTGTCTACCGTGTTCTGTGTTGTCTGCCATCACTTGCCAAACTCTAAATGTGAAATGTACCTGAAGAATGACTGGGACAGTGCTCAGGGTGGGCAGAGTCAGGGTTAATTTGATGGCTAAAAGTGTGAGGACAATGGCTGTTAGGACATGAAGGAGCAAATAAATGAAGCATTCAAGTGCAAAATCCAGCTACATTTAATGTGCATTCCTTTGACTGGCTGCTTGCAATGGATGCAGGGTGAACATGTTTTGGATTCAAGTGTTAGCCAAAGGCAATTTACACCTTGTTAAAAATCACACAACACCAGGTTACAGTCCAGCAGGTTTATTTGGATGTCCAAGCTTTCAGAGAGCTGCTCCTTCATCAGGTAGCTAGTGGGACAAGATCATAGAGCACAGAATTTTAAAATAAAATATCAAAGTATCATACAACTTATATTTCCAAATAAACCTGTTGGACTATAACCTGGTGTTGTGTGATTTTTATCTTTGTCCATCACAGTCCAACACCAGCACCTCCACATCATATTTATACCATGTCATTGGTGCTTGCAATTTGAACAATGGTACCTCAATTATGCTGAGGTTAGTAATCACTTAAAAGCAGAGGAATGCTGTCCAAAAGCGACCTGTAACTTGTGAAACTTCCAAGTGTGTTGTGAGATACAGAGACCATCTGTTATAATGGACTTTGCTGACATAGTGGTAAGTTTCATGGGTCTGGAATGGGAAAGGGTGAGAGCACACACAGCAGGCACTCCTTTTTTTTAATAGATATTTTTATTAGAGATTTAACATTTTTACAAGTTTACAAAAATAAACAAAACTCTCAAATACAAACATTGATATACAATTAAATCAAATATACAATAGCCAAAATTGAACAAAAGAAAAAATACCAAAAAAGAAAAAAAACAAAACTCAACTGTCCAATAATCCAACCTACAACTAACCAGAGTGTATATTTAAGTCTCTTACATGCTCGGAATGTGTTAACATCAAATGTAATAAAACCCGTTTTCGTGCGGGATTCCTCTCCTAAGGGGCCCCGGACCAGCCAGGTTTGTAATCTCAATTAAATAAAAGCCCTTGTTAGGATAGCTGAAATATCTGTATTTATGTAATTCAAGAAGGGCTGCCATATTTTATAAAATAATTCGGTCTTTCGGTGCACCATATTTGTAAGGAAGTCAAGGGGAATACATTCCATAATTAATCTGTGCCAATTTGAAAGTCCAGGGGGGCCCTCAGCCACCCAGTTCACTAAAATATTTTTCCTTGCACAGAAAGAGAGAATAGAAAATAGTCTCTTCCCGTACATGTCCAGGGAGGGAAAGTTCGAAAAGCCCAAAAGGAGAGATACAGGGTCCACTTTAATTTCCGTTCATAAAATTTCTGTCAGGGGACTTGCTACTTTAGTCCAATATCTACGGATCTTATGACAGGTCCATAAGCAATGTACAAGAGTGCCCACCTCTACTTTACATTTGGGACATGTTGGAGATGCTCCTGCCTTAAATTTTGCCAATCGAACCGGTGCTATATGGGCCCTATGAAGTATCTTCAGCTGGATAGCCTGGGTTCTGTTACAGATAGTAATTCTTCTAGCGTTTTCCCAAATATCATTCCATGTTTCTATAGAGATTTCTAGTCACAGATCCTGATCCCATGTTTTAAGCAGATTGTCCATATCTCCCGATACTTCATCATGTAGTAAATGATAAATAGTACTGACGGAAGATACCCCCATTGGTCGTAGGACACTACATTCTCTATCTGATTTATAAAGACTATCTAATAACGTAGTCTTCTTCTGTATATAGTCTTGAATTTGGAAGTATCGAAAGAGGTCTCCATTAGGTAATCCGAATTTCTGACGCAGCTGTTCAAAAGACATCAGGACCCCATCTTTAAATAGGTCCCCTAGACACGAGATACCCCTGGATCTCCAGAGTTTAAAAGTGGCATCTGTAAACCCCGGTTGGAATCCCCATGCTCCCACTATCGGTGCATAGGGGGATGTTTTATGTGAATTACCCTCATTTTGCCACATTATATTCCAAGCCTTAATTGTGTTTAGTATTATAGGGTTTTTACAGTGATCAGTAATGATTTTCCTCTTGTCTGAAAATAAAAGGTTAATAAGTGGGTATTTTACTTGAGAAGCCTCGATGTCCAACCAGATTGATTGTGGATCAGACAAGACCCAATCAGCTATGTAACTTAATAGGGAACTTAACTGATATTTCCTAAAATCTGGGAAGTCCACTCCTCCCCTTGTCTGTGGAAGCTGTAGCTTCTTCAGCTTAATGAGGGGCCGTCTATCATTCCAGATAAAGGAAACCAGCCAGCCATATAATTTACGTAGAGCCAGCCTCGGCAGCATCACTGGAAGCATTCTCATAGGATATAGGAGACGGGGCAGGACATTCATTTTGATTAGTGCTATTCTACCCAACCAGGAAATTGGAAGGTCTCCCCATCGCTGGAGGTCCTGCCTTATCCTTTCCAGTAAATGCACAAAATTAGCCTTATACAACTGACCAAATACTGGGGTAATAAAAATGCCTCAATATAAGAAGCCCTCCAGGGACCAACGAAAGGGAAAAAGGGATCTGGCCACTAAGTGGATATCATAGCAAGGCCACCCATTGGCATAGCCTCCGATTTTGAAAAATTAATTTTATAGCCTGAGAATTCGCTAAATTTATTAATAACTTGGATTAAACGAGGCACGGACATCATAGGATTACTGAGGAATAGAAGAACATCATCTGCATAAAGGGTAACTTTATGTTTACCTGTACCAATTCTCGGGGCCGTTATATTAGGATCAGCTCGTATAGCTTCTGCTAGTGGTTCAATTATTAGCCTAAAGAACAATGGTGAGAGAGGACATCCCTGACGGCAGCCCCTATCCACACTGAAGCTATCCGAACCTAATCCATTGGTAACCACAACTGCTTTGGGATCACTATACAATGTTGAGACCCATTTGGTAAACACCTGTCCAACGCCAAACCTCTCCAATGTGTAAAACAAATATGACCATTCAACCCTATCAAATGCCTTTTCCGCGTCTAATGAAACTACTATTCCTGGTATCTTTCCCTGATGACAGGCTTGAATCATATTCAAAACCCTTCTAATATTATTCGATGATCTACGGCCCTTAATAAACCCCGTCTGATCCTCCTTTATGATATGTGGCAATACCCTTTCTGGTCTCAATGCTAATGTTTTAGAGAGGATTTTAAAATCTACATTTAGCAAGGATATTGGTCTGTATGACGTACAATCTTCTGGATCCTTTCCTTTTTTAAGGATAAGAGAGATATTTGCCTCTTTCAGCGAAGGCAGAAGACAGCCCTGACTATATGCATAGTTATACATGTCCATAAGTGGACCAGCCAATATTTCGGTAAATTCTTTATAGAATTCAGCTTGAAAACCATCTAGGCCCGGTGCCTTACCGCTCTGAAGTTGCCTAATTGCATCAAGTATTTCTTGGACTGTTAGAGGAGCATTTAGGACTGATACCTTTTCCGGAGTTAGGCCCAGAAAGGTAAAACTTTTTAAAAAATGACTGCATCCTCCTAGTCCTATCTTCACAATCCTGCGATTTATATAACTCAGAATAAAATTCTCTAAAGATCGCACTAATCTTTTTATGATCATGAGTCAAAATACCCGTACTTTCCTTGATAGACGTAATAGTCTGAGGGGCCTTTTTTTTCTTTGCAAGAAATGCTAAGTATCGACCCGGTTTGTCGCCATATTCATATAACCTTTGTTTTGCAAATAATATTTCTCTCTTAGCCGTTTGAGTAAGCGTAGTGTTTAGAGCTGTCCTAAGAGTCGTAATCCTTTGCAATTTAATAATAGAAGGTCTATCAGTGTATGCTGTTTCAGCTGCTTTTAAGCGAGCTTCAAGCAGACGCTGTTGTTCTCCCTTCAATTTTTTCTGGGTCGCTGAGTAGGAAATAATTAAACCTCGCATGTAAGCTTTGATGGTCTCCCACATCATTGATGGGTTGCTAGCCGTACCTAAATTAATTTCTAAAAAAGTTTTAAATTCTTGAGAGAAGTACTTTACAAATTTACTATCTTTCATCAGGAAGGGGTCCATACGCCAATGTCGAGGGGATGTCCCATTGTTCCTCACCTTGGTTTCCATATATACAGCAGCGTGGTCAGAAATTGCTATACTACCTATTTTACAGGATGATATGGAATTTAAAAAAATCGTGGGGGCAAAAAACATATCAATTCTGGTATGACATTTATGTGGATTGGAGTAGAAAGAAAAATCTCTGCCCTGTGGATGAAGACATCTCCATACATCTACTAATCCTAATTCTTTGTTCAGATCCATCAATTGTCTAGATCTGGGAGATACTCCTGCAGTACTCTTGGGAATCCTATCTATTTCCGGATCCATAATACAATTAAAGTCTCCCCCTATAATTGTATGACGGGCACTGAGAGCCATCAATTTTGAGAAGGCTTCCGTTATAAATTTAAAGGGGTGTGCCGGGGGGGCAGTACACATTTAAAATCCCATATTCTTCTCCATTTATAAGGGCTTTAATCAGAATATATCGTCCAGATTCGTCTTTCATCTGATTTAGGATTTTGAAAGGGAAATTCTTCCGAACAAGAATAACAGCTCCCCTACTTTTTGAGCTAAAAGAAGAAAAAAAGGCCTGATCAAATCCACCCTGTCGTAATTTCAAGTGTTCTTTATTCAACAGATGTGTCTCCTGTAGGAGAGTTATATCAACTCTTTCTTTCTTGAGATTTGATAATATTTTCTTCCTTTTGACTGGCGAATTACTCCCCTTGACATTCCAGGTGCACCACTTAACCGACTGATCAACCATAATCATCCGGGCAAATCCGAGACCCCTCGGGAGGGGGAACCCTATCCAAAACATCCCGAGCATAGAGCATATAAAATTCACAAAAATAAAGGCTCTCTAATACACTCACAACAGTATAATAAAAAACTATTTCTAAATAATAAAAAAAATGTATTTAAATGGAGATTTTCCCCCTTGTTCCCAGAGGGCATCACTTCCTTTCCAAAGGTCCATCATATCCTCTCCCAACCAATGCCCCACCCTTGACCCAGGCGCTCCTCAATAGGATGAGGAGAATTCAGATATAATACAAAGCTAGAGTTAACAGTGAGCACCCTACCCCCACCCATACCAACACCTGGATATATTTGGTAATGTTAATACCATATATAAACATATAACTATAAAATTACAACCTCAACCTACAATAATACAAAATAACAAGGGAAAAACAACCCCGCTCCTAAAGACAGAGGTAAAATAGAATAAGGTAACCACCTCTCCCCACCAACATTAACCAAACCCCCCGGCTTATATATATATATATATATATATATACACACACACATATACATATATACTCACATATATACATAAAATAATAAAAGAAAACAACCCCGGGGGGGGGGGGGAGGAGAAAATCAATCCCTCCCCCCACCCCCCATGATAGTATTAAACAGTAAGGTAAGAAAAAAGAAAAAAAGGGGGTGGGCTATAAACCAAAGCGGGGGGGAAAGGCAAACCAACATCCATTATCTCTTACAATTTATCTAAGAGAGTCCAAGAATTCCTTAGCCTTTTCTGGCGATCCGCAGTTATACACGGATCCTTCATGGTTAAAGCGTAGCGTCGCTGGGTAGCGTAGGGAGTACTGAATATTTAAGTCCCTTAAACGCTTCTTCGCCTCGTCGAATGCCTTCGTCGAGCTGGGGGAAAGTCCTGGAATAACATGATCTTGGATCCTTTATGGATCATAGCTTGGGGGTCTTTTCCAAGATTTCTAGAAGCTTCTAGGAGTATCTGCCTCTCCCTATAGCTCTGCAGCCGGAACATGACCAGGCGTGGGCGCTGGTTCGAGCCGGGCCCGCGTATTGCGACCCAGTAGGCCCATTCCACCCTTACCTGGCCTGATCCAGCTTCCAGAGGAATACTGTAAGCTGGCCTTCCTCTTCCCGTTTGGGAAGGCCCAGCAAACTAATATTTTTTCGACGACCTCGATTATCGAGGTCGTCAATGTAATTCTCTAATGTCCGGACTCTCGAACAGCTGATCCACGGCCGATTGCGCTGTAGTTTCGGAGGTCGCGGCCTTTAACTCTGCCCCTCCAACTCGGCGCTCGATTTCCTGGATGTCTCGGTCATGCTTCTGCAGCGCGGCCGAGAGTGAGTCCCATCGATTTCGGGATTCTTCGATAAAAGCATTGATCTTCGCATCCAGTTTGGAGATGATTTCCACAAGGCTTGCCACCGGAGATAAGTCCCCCGGGGCGGCTGCGGACGCCTCTGCTGCAGCTGGAGAGGGTGGGGGAGGGGTTCCTGCTTGCTGAGAGCTGCGGGCTCCCTTCCCTTTGGTCATTTTTACTAAATATTAGATTGTTTAAATGTAATACTAAGCAACTAATTAAACCGTTATTATGAATGATTTGGTGAGTGTGGTGGGGGTGGATGACCCACTTTACCCAAGTGATTAGATTAGATTAGATTACAGTGTGGAAACAGGCCCTTCGACCCAACAAGTCCACACCGACCCGCCGAAGCGAAACCCACCCATACCCCTACATTTACCCCTTATCTAACACTACGGGCAATTTAGTATGGCCAATTCACCTGACCCTGCACATCTTTGGACTGTGGGAGGAAACCGGAGCACCCGGAGGAAACCCACGCAGACACGGGGAGAACGTGCAAACTCCACACAATCAGTCGCCTGAGGCGGGAATTGAACCCGGGTCTCTGGTGCTGTGAGGCAGCAGTGCTAACCACTGTGCCACCGTGCCGCCCAGTCTTGGGAGGAGCACTATAGACTCAGACTTGCTGGGTCGCCGCCATCTTGGATCCCCCCAGGCACTCCTTTTTGATGTAATGTACTGATCACTCAACTGGATATACCTCCACCAAGTTGATGCAGCTGCTGAGCATGAAGCTGAATGAATGTGGGAGACGTGACCCTTGTTAGCAGGGTACAGCACTGCCTCACTCTCTGGGTGGATTTGTGTGCAACCCTTCTCTGCAGTCTGCACCACCTCTGACTGATCCACAATTCAAAATTAAGAAAAATAGAAAGAAATGTTTTTAATGGTATATCAATAGGTTGAAGGACTTGCGCTATGGAGCATAGTTTAATAGCATTTTCCTTGTGAAGTCAGTATTATTTCTCTTCCCAGTAATTAACCAGCAACTGAAAGAGTTTATAGATTATACTGAGCAAAATTATTAAGTTTAGTAGAAGCGAGAGGGCAGTGAATGTTTAGTGTTAATAGCTATTTTCTGATTGTGATTCTAAACTACTCTCCATGGAACCCTTGGATTGCATAGTCGACAATGCACTCTTCACTGTAACATCGGTTAATTGGCACTATAAAAGACTGTCAGCCTGATGTGATGAAATTTGATTTAGTGGAATACCTTGGGACCTCTTGTTTTAAAAGCCTCCTGGCACAGTAGTTGTATATTATTCGGTTTCATCAGAATAATATCATAGTTATGGGATGCAAAATGATTGTCACAAGGTGTTGCGGGTACTGACTATAAATAATTTTTGGATCAGTGGTGCTGGAAGAGCACAGCAATTCAGGCAGCATCCGATGAGCAGCAAAATCTCTCCACGCTTCAGGCTCTCTGCCTTTATTCCTGATGAAGGGCTTTTGCCCGAAACGTCGATTTTGCTGCTCGTCAGATGCTGCCTGAATTGCTGTGCACTTCCAGCACCACCGATCCAGAATCTGGTTTCCAGAATCTGCAGTCATTGTTTTTACCTTATAAATAATTTTTGTCATTAAAGGGGTCACCACCATTCTAAATGTTTCAAGGTAACTGGCACAAAATATAATTTACACCAAAGCTACAAAGCAAATTCTCTGCTGATGGATGAGTTGGAGCTCTAAACAGAACACAGCAAGGATTGTATTAGGTTCTTTTCTAAAAAAAAACAATGTTTGTTATCAGAATGCATGCAGCGCTGTCACACCCAAGGCCACTCCCTGGTTACCTTGACAGGGTGGTAGTGGACCTTTTCCTTGAACTACTGTCAATCTTTGTCGTGATGGCGCATAGTAATATTGGGGAAGTAATTCCAAGATTTTGACTAATAGGTGATGGAGAAAAGGCACTATTTATTCAAATCAGGATTGATCTTCTTGGTTTTAAAATGTTCCGGAAGAGGGAAATGTTGTCCTGAGTTTCTTTGGTACATCCATTATATTTTACACAGTGGCAGATTTGATGGCTACCGAGTCTAGTGACAAGACTAGCAAGCTTTTAGATTTAGATTAGATTATAAGCTGCTACATCTTGAATGATGTAAAGCTTCTTGTGTGTTGTTGTGACTTCAATTATTCAGGAAAGTTTCAGATATTCAATCACACCTTGACTTGAGTTTTGTAGTTGGTGGAAGATGATGAGGTGCTTCGAAAATAGCATTGTCACAAATGCATGCTATAATACCAGTAAATATTCCACCTTTTGAACTCACCATTACTTGGCTGTGTTGCCAATAGCTGTGACCAGACAATATAATGTTGACTTATGAAGCTATGAAGTGTTTGGGAAACTCCTTCAGCTATTGTGCTTGGTTCTGGTGGTGGTATCTCTCAAACAAAATGTCCTCCTTTTGAAATATAGCCCACCTCCATGAGAAGGTGAGCTAAACCTATAATGTACCCGGATTTGTCCTGCTTCAGAGCAAAGTATTGTCTGCTGATGACATGGTTCAGTAATTGAGGTAGAAATCTATGACAATGTCACTAATTCAAAGTAGAAGAAGAGTGTTTAATAATGGTACTAATGGAATTAAAATTACACCTCACTCTTCAGACATTTTCTGACTTTTCTACTCTGTAACTCACTAAGTATTAGATGTTAAATGCCTTAATATTGTCATCAACATCAACAGAAAACCATAAAGCTCTTATAGTCAGCCTTAGCTGTGCCCCTATCTGTGTGATAACATTCAAAAGTTATCCACATGTGTTGTTTGTAAAGGCAGAATTTGCATGTCCATGTCCTCACCCTCTGCCCATTCTCTGGAGTCTCCTGTGCAGTCCTGACACTTGCCTTTCCTGACCATTTGGTACTTAGTATGTGGGAACTACCAGTAATCCCAGCAGTGATCACCCAGTGGGATTGGTGACACTATGGAGTGGCTGGCTAAACCTCAGTGTTAAATGGTAGTGGAGCAGCTGACACTCACAAGGATACATTTCCCAACAATTCTTTTCTGCTGTGGTGGGAAATCTGGCCATCTGAATAATCCTGCCCCAAGTATATCTGCAAAGAGAAATGGTGTTAGACTGTGCTTCAAGAGGACTTTACCACTTACTACACACTATGGTTAAGAATATCCATCGACTCCAGTCCAAATAAATCCCGTTTCAGTATATTTGATGTATTTATGAAAATAATATATATCTTGCCTGATGTCAATGTTTTGCTTCACAGGTTGCAATTTGTATGTTGAGTCAGTAGTCACTGTCTCTCCAGTGATTTCTGCAATTGCAGTTCCAAAGGCAAGTCCCACTTCAGTCTTTCACCTTTCATCACTGCTACTTTTTGTGTTTTCTTAACACTGTCTCTCTTGCCAAATGTCTACCTTTCACTGTTATCTCTGTAAATATCATTGCAGGTTGGTACATACGACCCAAGCACAACCCCAGCCCCCAAACAAACATTGACAGCTCCTAACATCCCCTCAAAAGAAACAGCCTCTGCACTTCCATCCCCTCCACATGATTCCCCTAGACATCTACCATTACATCCTCCAGTTATCTCCTATCAGGACCTGTTGTAGTGTGCAGGCTTTAATAACTCACTAGATGTTCAGGTCTTGCTGCATGAAGCCATATCTAGCGAGTTATGAATGGACCTGAGCACATAATTTGGAAGCCAGCACTTCCACTTCCAATCTTATACTGAAGGAAATGTTGTTGAGGAGATGGTTGGGCCTACAACACTATGTAGAAGAGTTCTCTACAGTGGTGACCAGGAGTCAAGATGATTTCCTCCAACAGTCACAACCATCTTTCATTGAGCAAAGTTTGACTTTAACCAGTAGAGAGTTTTCCTCTGACTTGCCTTGAATTCAGTTTTCCTACAAGCATTTGGTAATTTCATGTTTGCTTCTTCAGACTTCATACAGAGAAAAACCGCAACTTAAACAACCATCTCTAGCCTGCTAAAGAGCTATTGAAAGTCTTGTGGTGAGTAGATAGAAACAGAAGTAGGCCATTCAGCCCCTCAAGCCTGTTCCACTATTCAATGAAATCATGGCTGATCTGTGACCTAACTCCATATACCTGCATTTGTCCATATCCCTTGCTGAACAAAAATTTATCTATCTCAAATTTAAAACAGATCTAACTACTGTGTGGAGTGATTTTCGACACTTTGCACTCATTGTGTGTAGAGGTGCTTCCTAACATCTCTCCTGAATGGTCCAATCTTAACCTTTAGACAATGCTTCATAGTTCTAGATTGCTAACCAGTGGAAATAATTTATCGTATCTACCCTGTCTCTTCCTGTTAATGTATGTGTATCTACCTGCCTGCCTGAACTAACTTTCAGCTGGCCATTATGTTAAAATGCCTGCCAGCAACATGTTTAGATTTGTAACATTCAAATGTAAAATGGAAAGATTCAGAATGAAGGCATGAGCTTTGAGGTGTAGTGGAAGCATCCCTACCTCTGGTCCGGAAGCACTAGTTCAAGACCCATCTCAAGACTTGATGGTCACAGCAGGTGTGTCAGAACGTTGCCAAACAGGTTGATTACTAAATCTCTAAACCCTTCCCTTATGGCTGTGGCAGGAGATAAGAGTGGAAAAGATTCTTGGACAGCCAGAATCATGTGTTAGCTGCAGCGCAACAGCATCTTTGGGTTAAAAAAAAACAGTATTCTTTTAGGCTTTACCTACTGCTAGTATGAAGTCACTGACCAGTTTGTACATCACAGGAAACCAATGACCTGTAGCAAAACGCCAGGTTGGCACCTGCACATTGCCAACAAGCTGTTAATGAATCCTGAGCCTGAAAGTGGTTCCATTTTCCTGTCACTAATTCCTTATTCCTTTAGGTGTCATCTGTGTGATACCTAAATCAAAAGTGTCCCCTTTGTTCCTTTTGTAAAAAAATGACATCATGTAGTTACAGTCTGAACACTTTGAAAATCCAATTAATTTATATCTAGAATAAAAGGCTCAAGACCTAGTTTGAAACACCAGAGTTCATTGGTTGTCATGGCTACCACTTAAGGAAGTCCCTTTGCTCCTGGCTCTTAGCAATCTATCTCCAAATCAATTCGAGATATCCTCAATTTTAAAAAAAAATATGCTGGAGAAATTTAGCAGGTCTGACAGCATCTACACAGACAGACACTGAAATAATGCTTCGGTATGACTTCAAGTCATAATGGACTTTAATCATTAACTCTCTTTCTCCCTCCACAAATGCTGCCAGACATGAATTGCTCCAGCACTTTTTAAAATTTCAATTGTCTACTCTCTACAGTATTTTGCTTTTGGTAGAGGTACCCTCGGTTTCATTCATTTTGAATTTTAGATGGTAAGTTTGTTTTGTAGAAACGTACCTTATGAAAATCTGTGCATATGAATTTCATTGATTTTCCTTATCCAGTACCTTTTTTGCATCCAAATGAAGACCTCTTTAGATTGTCAAAACATGTTCTGTTTGTTACAAAACCATGTGTCTCTCCAAAATCGATTTATATTTACTTAAGTGCTTCCTTGCTCTCACCTCGACAATAGGTTTTCACCTCTGTGGTTAAGCTCATTGACCTATCATGAATTAATTAGTCTTTTCAGAAGGTAAGGTTCCATACAAAAAAAAGCAGCAGCTAGAATTCTTAGTGAATAGAATTGGAGGGAACCTCTAATTGATTTGAAGGTGGATGGCCACAAACTGAGATAATTTGTCTTTTCCTCCTTTTTTTTAAAAGGTGTGTGATTTGTTATCTTCATCACATGCAAGGTTCCAGTGAGTTTTGTAAAATTATACACCGTGAGCCTACAAGTTTTGCCTATTTGGAAATTGTGTCTAAATCTGATCCTGTTGATTTATCCATTGCAGTTTTTCTCTGTTAATTTCAGAAAATTTGAGCTTTTTGCTGTCTCTAGTCATAGAGTCCTATAGTATGGAAGCAGACACTTTGGCTCACTCACAGCGCCAGAGACCCGGGTTCAATTCCCGACTCAGGCGACTGACTGTGTGGAGTTTGCACGTTCTCCCCGTGTCTGCGTGGGTTTCCTCCGGGTGCTCCGGTTTCCTCCCACAGTCCAAAGATGTGCAGGTTAGGTGAATTGGCCATGCTAAATTGCCCTTAGTGTTAGGTAATAAGGGGTAAATGTAGGGGTATGGGTGGGTTGCGCTTCGGCGGGTCGGTGTGGACTTGTTGGGCAGAAGGGCCTGTTTCCACACTGTAAGTAATCTAATCTAATCTAAAACCAGTCCATTCCGATCATAATCACAAGCTAATCTAGTCCCACATGCCTGCGCTTGGTTCATATCCCTCCAAACATTTCTTATTCAAGAACTTATCTAAATATCTTTTAAACATTGTAACTGTACTTGCATCCTCCACTTCATCTGGAAGTTCATTGCACACACAAACTACTCTCCTTGCAAAAAAATTGCCCCCATTTCTTTTTTAAATCTTTCTCCTCCTACGTCTGCTCTCTAGTCTTGAAATCCCACATCTAAGGAAAAGACACCTGCCATTCACCTTACCTAAACCCCTCATGATCTTATAAACCTCTATAACTTCATCCCTCACCCTTCTACGCTCCAATGAAAAAAGTCCTAGATTATCCAGCCTTTCCTTATAACTCAAACCCTCCATTCCCACCAACATCCTGGTCAATCTTTTCTGAACCCTCTCCAACTTAATACTACCCTCCCTATCGCAGGGCAACCAGAACTGGATGCAGTACTCCAGAAGAGGCCTCACCAACATCCTGTACAACCTCAACATAATGTCTCAACTCCCATACTCAAAGGTTTGAGAAATGAAGGCAAGCATGTTAAATGTCTTAACTACTATCTATATGTGATGTAAACTTCAAAGAATTGGGTATCTGAACCTATCGTCTTATGTCAGGTACTGTATCCTCCAGTAGTGACACATAGATTTGTTCCTGTTTGGGATAAGAATAACATGTTGTCACATCTTTTGCTCAGCCTGGGAATTGGAGTTAGGTTGCAGGTGGGTAGACATTTACAGCTGCAATCTGATTACTCAGCCATATTTAACATGGCAGAAGCAGCAGGGAAACTGACGCACTGCTCTGCTTGACATTAATTGCATATGTATTTTCCAAGCAAAGGTTTGTGTTCTTAATTGGTACTGTCGACAGTGGAACTATAAAATTTGCAATTCAGCCACCAGCAGTGCCAAATGATGCATGCGCTATGTAGGTCGCAAAGTAAGTTTTTACTTGAGGGTTTCATTCGAGATTTCTTGAGTTTTTTTGACTTTCAGCACTTTTTTTTGGTCTCACTCAGTCCTTCAGGTGATGCGGTCACTTAACATTATTATTAGTGTTTGTGTTGGTTTATGAGGTATTGGGACTCACACAGAAGCAGAATTAGAATAACGCATCAATATCTTAAAACAGTCATCACCACTCCATTAAACCTAAAGCCACACACACAGAAAACATTAATTTCTTAGAAACTACAGCATTTAAATTGGTACAAGACAACATGCATAATAAAGCAACAATTTTCTTTTTAAAAACTTCACACTTTTATACAAAAAATGTTATTACCCTAAACACGTGGTCAGGTGACAGCTTTTATGGTGGTCTTTCATACTGAACCTCAAGTAACTCATTGTATGTATGACACTTTGAGATGTGATACCTAATATTTACGAAATTAAACTGTTCAGCATTAAATTATACCTTTGACACAGTGATCATTAGAATAGCATTTGCTACATTTTACCCCCACAGAGTAGTTACTACACTCCTACAGCTTTAATCAAGAGACTCCATGTTGATGGGCAAGGAATCCATTATCGCTGCTTTCTTATTTTGATTTAGCCGAATATTCCTTCATTGAAAACTGTTTTAAATTATTTTCGTCACTTTGCACTGATTTTCTCCTCTTTCACACTTTTTCCAGAACATTTCCACCATCCACAGATCCTCGCCATATTTTCAAGCCCCTCACTCACTTTGTCGGCCTCTCTTCTCCTTTGCAGCTCCTTATTCTACCTTTCCACTTTTTGAAAGGTGACCATCTCTCACACTCCAGTGAAAGAATTCCCAGCCTATCCAGCCTTTCTTTATAACTCAAACCTTCCAGACCCCACAACATCCATTTAAATCCCTGCTACCTCTGGTAACTAATGCCCCTCATCTCACTCCACCAATCACAGACTGTTATATTTCCATATTTGCTCCTGGTCAATTGATAGTGAGCCTATGAGAAGAAAGCATGGGAAAGACCCAGCCTCTGGTTGGAGGAGCAACTCCTCCTTATCTCCTTCCAATTGCAAGGGCAACTGACTTATGTTGCTGAATGGTTGCCTTTGTGGATGGGCTTTACTGGTGATTTGGCAACATTCAGGAATGAATTGGGCCACCCCTTCCATGTATTTCAGTGTCAGTGGGGTGTTACATGTCACGTAAATTTTGCTCCAACCTGGCTGTTATGGTACATTTGTGTTCAGTTTCACTCTTTGAAATGCGCCAATATTCTGGTCACTTACATCTTTACCATATTCTTCAAAATGCTTTGGTTCTACAGAGATTTCATTTTCATTCTTTTATGAGTGAGGGCAAATAGTATAGTTTGTTGTTAGTCATAAATCTCCTTAGGGAACAATCTTTGGATAAGCACATGAATGATGATGAAATAGTGTAGGGGGATGAGCTGAGAATAGTTCACAGGTTGGTGCAACATTGAGGGCTGAAGGGCCTATTCTGCGCTGTATTGTTCTATGTTCTAAAATCCTTAATCAATCATAAATAATCTTAAACATGTAATCCTTAACAATTTAACTTCCAATTCTTGAAGAAGTATGTCCGAGTTCTATTTATAGTCTTTGCTCTAGTGTATGATGATGATAGAATTATATTTTTGCTGCATCGTCCTTTCGCCTGCACCAGCACAAAATCTACCAAGTCAAAAATTAAGACAGCCACCAATTACAACCTATTGGCTTTCCAAGGGTGATGGTGGTTTCAAATTTAGTAATGTTTTAGACATAAGTTTGAAGGATTATGGATACTTTTTTTTTGAAGATTCAATGAAAGGACATTGGAACTTATTTTTTTTAACAAAGCACTTCTTGGAAACCTCAGTGTTCCAGATAATTTTTGGTCTTCTTTGATTGAACTCACTTTAGGGAAAACATCAGACTGTTTTGACTGGGAGACAGGTAGTTCTGCTTGGAGATTGAATATTCCGTTGAAACTCACTTCAGAGAAGAAAACCCAGATGGTTTTTACTAGTTGGTTTTATAGCTGTTCTGTTGGAAGCATTTTCAGGGTCAGTGATGGTTTCGGATTTGCAGTGGGAGGGGGGATCTCACTAAAAGAACAGAGCTGCTCAGCACGTGTATCCTGTTTATGAAGCACCTTTTTACAGTGAATCGAGTGTGAATCCTGACCTTTGAAGAGTGACTTTAGTTGACTTTCTCTGAACTCTTTCCTGGGCAAGATGATTCTGCTAAGACCCCAGAAAGATCTGCCAACATTGGTGACCCCAGTCATTAGTGCAAGAATGACATGAGAGACAGCCATGTGAAAATTCTATACCTCATTCAGTTTTTGCCTTCAAGAACTAGGATTTGAGACTTACAGGGGTCTGAACAATATGGTATTGATAGGAAACATGGCAGAATCACATGAGAAGTCAGGCAAGCCCTTCCTCAATAGTGAGAACAACTCGCTGCATCTTTTAACTAAGTTCCTGATGTCAAGATGAAATTCTAACTAGGCAGCAGCAGATTGCCTGTGTGTGTGTGTGGGGGTGGGGGTGGGGGGGTGGGGGGTGTGGATTATTGCTTGTTAATGATCCTGTTACCTCACCTCATTCATATTCATTTTCATATTCCTATCCAACCATCCATAATGAGCAAAATAATTGCCAGAAATTCTTTATATGGAAGTCAGAGTGGGTACCTGCCTTCAGCTTGACATTTGCTCCAAAAGGCCCTCAATGTTGGACATCAGGCATAAACACTTCAAGGCCCACTGGATAGGCACTAGCCACACACACTCCATGTCCACAGATATTGGTATTGATATGTGTCAAATTCTAAGAACCCTCAGTCTTCAATCAGATGAAGGGAGATAGCCATCAGTGAGAGGGTCCTGGCATAACAGGTCAAAGGCAGCCTTTTGATATCAGTCAGGGACTTCGACATGGTCAATCAATCACTTGGCGGGGCCAGAGTCAGGATTCTCTTGTCATAAGAGGCCGGCAATGCCTACCAACAATATTGACTCTTTCTGTCCTATTTGGGCCTGTATTCCTCCTGGAATGGGTGAGAGGCAGGTATTATGCGAGATGAGAGTAGATGGCACAGCCTTTAATTTTGGTGGAGGTCAGGACATGCCCAAGTGAGTGAGCAAGCAGCACAGAGGGCTTACAGAATCAATGGTGCAGGGTAGATGCAGTGACAGAGTGAGAGGAAGTTATTGGAAAGAAAAGTGTGACACCTCTCCTGGCAGAGCGAATGTCATTAATCCTCTTCCAACAAAGCTGGGTATTCCTTCAGACGGCTGCTGAGATGGCATTGACATGGGTGGCAAACTGGGATTAACGATTCCCTTCTGTGTTGTCCTTGCCCTTGGCACCATGGAGGCAAGTAACCATTCCAGAGTCACATCTTTGGCTGCAAAACATTTATCTGTTCCTCTAACCATCAAATCACCTATCTTCATGGCTTTCAATTCTTCCTTGTGCCCAACTGTACAGCTGAGCCACTTCGGTACCACAAACATGGATCCAGCTGCATATCCCAGGTGAAGTGTCTTCCCAATATTCAGAACTGAATACTTATTGGAGAATGGGATCCACTTAGCAGACTCCTGTACTATCTGCCTGTTTCTTTTTGACTGCCAAGGGGTCACCCATCTTGTCTATTTGGACCAAGGCAGATCTCATTGTAATCTAAGGTAACCTTCTTCGCTGTCCACAACACCTCCAATTTCGGTATCATCTGCAAACGTACTAGGTATACCCTTTACGTTCACATCCAAATCATTTATATAAATGACTAAAAGCAGTGGACCCAGCATTGATCCTTGTGGCACACTACAGGTTACTGGCCTCCAGTTTGAAAATCAAACTTCTACCACCACCCTCTGTCTTCTACCTTTGAGCCAGTTCTGCATCTAAATGGCTAGTTTACTAGCCTCTCACAATTAGGAATGGGCAATAAATTTTGGCTGGCTAAGGACACTTACATCCTGTGAATAAATAAAGAAATAATCAATGCTGGCCTTGCCACTGACACTGACATCCCATGAAAGAA
This sequence comes from Chiloscyllium plagiosum, assembly GCF_037043375.1. Lineage (NCBI taxonomy): Eukaryota > Metazoa > Chordata > Chondrichthyes > Orectolobiformes > Hemiscylliidae > Chiloscyllium > Chiloscyllium plagiosum. The sequence goes on along the minus strand of NW_028270139.1, from coordinate 91,809,001 downwards.
TAAAGGAAAACCAGAAAATATTCAGATTTCATTTTCTTTTCTTTTTAAGTATATTAAGTTCAAAATGTGTGGTGCAGGAAAAGCACAGCCGGTCAGGTAGTACCTGAGGAACAGGACAGTCAACATTTTGAGCATAAGCTCTTCATCAGGAATGATGAGGAGCTTCTGCTCTTCTCGATGAAGAACTTATGTTCAAAACGCCAACTCTGTAGCTCCTCAGAAGCTGCCTGACCGGCTCTGCTTTCCCAGTGCCATACTTTTTGACCCCAATCTCCAGGATCTGCAATCCTCTCTTTCTCCAAGTATATTAAGTTGTTCTTCCGTTCAACTAAATTGAACAGAATGTATGTATTTCGGTGCATATCAAATGCTGACAGCAAGAAAAAGCCATCATTTTCTATCAATTCCTCTTAGAAAATAATCATGTAAAATTTTTGGATTAAAAAAAACCTGTCTGAGAAACTCTCAATTCAATTGCTTTTTTAAATGGAAAGCACCAAGATTTAATACGCTTGAACATAAAAGTAGATGAAAATCCTGGTTCATAATGGCAGGTAATCAATGTAGTTCACCAAGGTAATTCTGGACAAGCTGAGTAGAGCTGATCTGTCTCTGAAGCTAATGCATCAGCAGCTTATTCTTCATTTAGTTAATTACATAACTAAAGCCAGTGTCAGCACATAATCAATCAAGGGTGAGAGTTTGCTTTTCTACTGAATGCACTAAAATACTTTAAAACCTTGCGATTCAAATATCTAGTTAAGGCAGTGAGCCGCTGAGCTACACAGTCTTAGGAGGCCTGTGCTTAATTTTGTTCTGAGTTTGATCTCACCCGAGAAAGATCAGTAATATTCAGTTTGTGAGTTTGTTTTTCATTATTATAAAACAGATCCCTGCTGGAAATGCTGGTCCTGAAACAAGGTGAATATAGGATTGGGTTTGACGGTATTTCAGAGTTTGTCAAATAGTCTCATAATATTGGCTAGATGGCTAGATGGTGCTTGTGGTTACTATATCCCAGGAAGATCTTGGTGCACTGATGAGGCAAGTGAACAATAACTAATATTGTTGAGAACCTGCTATGGGAGTCTGAATAGATAATGGATATGTATTCAAATTGGCAGGATACAACTGGTAGTGCCACCAGAAGCCCATTTTTGTGTTTATGCTTAGTGCTATATTCATAAGAGATTTAGATGAGGGAATTTAGAGCTTCATGCCATGTTTGTGATACATCTTAAGTTAGGTGTTATGTTATTAAGTTAGGTGACATTGTATATGGTGTAGGTGGAAGCAGAAAGTTACAAAGAAGTCTAAGTGAGTGAGCAAAACTCTAGTAAAATACAAAGTCATCCTTTCTGGATCTAAGCTGCATATATCAAAGTATATGGTAATCAATCAAGGAACTGTGGAAGAGCAGAAACTAGGCAGACCAGATAAAGAAATGGTTAGGCATAAGAGGAATTGAAATAGGCTAATGGAATATTAGTGTTTAAGGGAGCAGAAGTTATGATACACATATAAAAACTGGACTCTGGCTGGTTCCCATTCAGATAACTACATTTAGAGCAAATCACCATTCCTAAAAAAGGAACAGATCCATTGAAGACTCACCAAATTGTTATTGAAACTGAGTGGGTGAAATCATGAGGACAAGTTGTATATATTGGGCTTTATAAATTTCAGATAAAGATGTTTAAAATTATTAAAGGAGTTGAAAGAAACAGAAACAACTGGATGCTGTAGATCAGAAACAAAAATAGAAATTGATGGAAAAGCTCAGCAGGTCTGGCAGCATTTGTGGAGAGAAGTCAGAGTTAATGTTTTGGGTTGAGTGACCTTTCCTCAGGACTGCTAGGCTAGATACAAAGGGGAGAGGGTAGATCATAATCAAAGCCGTGCCTGATAATTAATGGTGGGCTAGTCATGCGTGATGTCAGCAAACCCAATGAAATTTGGAACAAATTCCACCAATTGAAAAGCTGTTGAGACCAAGTGAATGGAATATTTCAAAACTAAGACCTATAAAGTTTTGTTAGGCAAGTAAACAAGGAATCCTGATTTATGAATGTTCATACTTATGAACTCAGTCTTATACAGGAGTGCAATTTTAAAGATCAGCATATAAACATTTCCTCACACTTATAAACAGCTATTTTATATTATAATGTATTGTGTTCAGATTTGTACACAGATTGACTTGCAAACAGTCCCAGGAATGGAATTCATTTGTAGTCCAGGGACTGACTATCGGAACTCCAGGTGATCGATGGAGTTAAAATTCATTTCAGTGATGATCTACCTCAATGATGGAACAAACTTGAGTGACTGAACTGCAGTTCTTCCTGTAAAACGAAAGCCTGATTGCTTTCGTTACGTAAAAGTACTCAAGAGTATTTCATCAATATTCCATGAACCATACAGACAGATTATTTTCATGGAAGCATGTTAAATTTCTGGTATGAAATTATCTTGCTGAACATGTAAACCAAATGCATCCAAGTCAATTATTGCAAAAAGCTTTATTTTAAGAAGCAAAGTCTTTTCGTGAATAAAAAACTCGAGGAACTGAATGAAGGTTTTGACCTTTAGTACTCACTTAGACCAAAAGTATTAAAAGCAAATCTGTTATTTTTTTGGTCAGTTCAAGTATCTTGTTTCATTGACAATTTCCACTTCAGTACCAAGTTGATTATGGCACAAAGCAACGTACAATTCAGCACAAATTCACACATTTAGAGGACAGTGGGCGAAGTGGAAAAGTAAAACACTTTGGCGCAGCATGGAGTGAGACATAGCATCTGAGTGGTGGTTAATAAAGGCGGAGCAAACAACTGGTTTGTATCTGTTATTTCAAAGCTGATTGTAGGATACCAGTTACTATCAGCAGTCAACATCCGAAGTTTGAAAGGTTACAAACTGAACTGTGATTTCGATCAGCCTGTAAAGCACAATAACAGCATCACAGGGAAATGAGTTATGTAATGTGATAAGTGTTTCTTTTTGTCTCTGAAAATTGCAAGTTACCTGAGTGGTAATTGAATATTTATTCAATACCAGGAATGCATCCAACTGTAATTGTAATCAGTGTTGTAACTTGTTTCTAGAATTTCTAGTATGCAGTAAATATAGACCCCAATCTTAAACATTGTTAAATTGATTCAAATATATTGGAGGCCTTTCCTTGAGGTATAGAACAGAAAGTAAATGAATATAATTAGGTGATTATGATGGGGTATCAGGACCCAATGGAATTTTAATAACTATGTCTTTAAAAACCTAGTAACCTTTCAGAGAAAGAAAATAACATCTTTTCTAGGACAATGACAAGTTGAAACCTGTTGTTCTTTCTTAGTTTATAATGCAGATTGAATGGTTGTGCAATTGAGAAATGAACACTGAAATTTCAGAGTGACAAAGTTATTGTCGACTAGGTTGAAGGGGCATTCACTTGGGTCAGCACATGATTACGAGGAACCACAGTGGTAAAAATCACTCAGTTGAGGTCAGCACCCAGTACACTGGGAACAGCATTGATTTTTAAATAACTTAATGCCCCAATCCTGGATCTGGGATAGGGTGAGTGGGCTGGTGAGCAACTGAATGAGAATTGGGTAATTGGGTTGAGAAGTAGACAGTTGGGTCTGGTCGAGGGACAGTCAAGACATGAGAGATTGTAGTTAGGCCAAAGGGCAGTGGTGGGAAAGAGAATTGAGTCTGGTCAGGGGTGATAATGATCGTGCGTGAGGTAATCAATTATGGTGATCAATCCAGTTGGTGACTAATCTGAATCAGATTAAGTATTAACCAGTGTAACCTGTCCTAACTATCTAGATAAGTCCTGAACATCTGACCCACGTTTTTGACCATGAATTTCACTGAGGGTCCTGGGCAGGACAAATCTGTCCACTGGAAACTATATTTGCAGGAAATTAAATCACATGTACATGAGTCAGGATCTCTGTCGGATCCTGGAAAAGCACACCAGGTCAGGCAGCATCCAAGGAGCAGGAGAATCGACGTTTCGGGCATAAGCCCTTCTTCAGGATTCCTGAAGAAGGACTTATGCCCGAAACATCGATTCTCCTGCTCCTTGGATGCTGCCTGACCTGCTGCCCGACCTGTTGCCCTTTTCCAGCAACACATTTTTCAGCTCTGATCTCCAGCATCTGCAGTCCTCACTTTCTCCTCTCTGTAGGATCCTGACATGCAACACAGACTTAACTCCAGAGTTTACTGGATTCAGCCCAAAGAAGTCATACATTGAATTCAGTAGACCACAGAGGGAAAGATGAGGTTTGAGTTTGTGTTGATTTTTGTTGGAGGCCAAGATCAAAATGGGTGCTAGATGGATAATTGTCTAACTGGAAAATCAGGGTCAAGCCTGTATGCTAATTACAGGTACTTTCCAAAGCAGCCATACATTCAGAGTTTAATCTATCCAATGGAGAATCATATTTTGAACTGTGAATACAGCATACTAAATTGAAACAAGTGCAAGCAAGTTACTGTTTCACTTGGAAGGAGTGATTTGTACCTTGGACATAAAGAAGGGAGAAGGCAAAATGACACACGTTACACCTCCAGTGCTTGCAAGGAAAGGTGCCATGGGAAAGGGGATTGTGGGGGTCTGATTGAGAAGTGAACACAGGTGTTGCAAAGGAAACAATCCCTTGGAATGATGGAAGTGAGGGGAAGGGATGATATGTTTGGTAGCATAATGCTGATGTGGTAAAAAATGGTAGAGGATGATCTATTGAATACAGGCCCTAGTGGGATGAAAGGTGAGATACAGCAAATCTAGTTCTGGTTCTGGGAGTGAGGTGAGAGCTGATCTGTATGAAATTGAATGGCTCCACCCAAGGCCCCTGTCAAACATGACAGTTGAGGAAAAAATGAGGCATTTTGGAAGTGCTAGTCAGAAAATTACAGTGGCTGAAATATGTGACTGAAAAGGAGAAACTGGGAGAATGGAATTAGGATCTTACTGGAAACTGGTGAGGTGAAGTGTTGCTGGAGTCAGTGGGTAAACAGTGAATGTTTATCTATCCTGACAAATGGAGAAAGAAAAGTCAAAGAAGGAAAGAGTCAGAGGTGAACAAATGAAGTTGAAAGGAGGAAATTGGAAGCAAATATAAGGAAATTTTCCAGTTCAGAAATTGTGCAGGAAGGTACTCATTTACTCATCAACATAATGAAAAAGTAATGAGGGAGTAACACTAGATTAAATTGTTTCATATAACCCTTAAAAGGACAGGTAAAGGTCAGATCCATGCAGATAATCATGCAAGACTATATATGTGAGGAAATGAATGGAGTTGAAGGAACACTAGTCAATGTAAGAACAAGTTCAGCCAGAGAGAGGAAGAAATGAGAAGCTTTCAGATTATCTTGGTGAGGATGGAGGTATAAAGGGATTTGGATATTAATGCTGTGAAAAAGCTTTGTAAAATATTATTAACAATCCAGAAACTCTTGGTGGGGCCTTCAATGACCATCACCAAGAATGGGTCGACAATACCACCACTGACCAAACCCTAAAGGACATTGCCATTAGACTGGTTCTGTGACAGGTGGTGAGGTAAACTACAAGAGGGAAAAGCATACCACACCTCATTATCACGAAATTGCCTGCCATAGACGCATCTTTCCCAGTCAGAATCAGTGGGAGTGACCATCTTATAGTCCTTATGGAAACAAATTGCAGTCTTCCCATTCCATTATGTTGCTATTAGTTTTAATAATTTTCTGAGCACCTTTTTCCTGGTGAATATAATTATTCGACATTCTTCTTTCCTTTCATCACTTGATTCAGAATTAATTTTGGAATGCTATTGCTGTTCTCTGCGAGATCTTCCACTTGATGCATTTAATGATTTCCTGTAGAAATGGATGAGTCTGAGATTTTCAAATGTACAATTTCTGCTTACTTAGAATATTGGATTGTGAAGCCAATCCTATTACACTTCACAGTCAAGAACTTTAGATCCAACAAAAGCAATTAGTTAACTGCAGTAATTTCAGACGTAAAGACTGTTTCTGTCTACCCAAGATTATTGCTATATTTCTGATCATTATTAATTAGATTAGATTAGATTACTTACAGTGTGGAAACAGGCCCTTCGGCCCAACAAGTCCACACTGCCCCGCCGAAGCGCAACCCACCCATACCCCTACATCTACCCCTTACCTAATACTATGGGCAATTTAGCATGGCCAATTCACCTGACCTGCACATCTTTGGACTGTGGGAGGAAACCGGAGCACCCGGAGGAAACCCACGCAGACATGGGGAGAATGTGCAAACTCCACACAGTCAGTCGCCTGAGGCGGGAATTGAACCCGGGTCTCTGGCGCTGTGAGGCAGCAGTGTTAACCACTGTGCCACCGTGCCGCCCACTAATGCTAAATCCTTCTGCCTCAAAGATGTTATGTTAGCAAAAAATCTCATTTTTAAGACAAAAGTAGTTTCAGCATTTTTGTAGTCTTCACAAAATGTGTCTCTGAGAACTAGCTCTAGTATTTTTGCCTTGTTACTGAATATACTCCCTTTGTTGCAGGAGGAAATGAGGCAAACGTTATCTTGAGTCCTAATCCATTTTGTTGCCTGTATAATATTCCAATTGATCCTAGAGGCATGCACACTGAAATAGATTCTCCAGAAATTACAGTGCTTTATATATTTCATTAGCTACTTGTTAATGTTGAGGGTGCAACACCCCCATTTGAAATGGGCACCCAACATTGTTAGGTGATGATATAAAAAATGGATGTCAATGCAAATAGTCCAAAAACTATTAAAAGCTGTCATAGAGACTGTATTTATTAGCCATTGATATATATTTCACCCTGCCATTAAATGCTTCATTCTGTTTTTCGTGTTTTGATGTTATCCTTACGCTCCTCCCCATAATTTGAGACATCATTATGAATTTTACATTCAGAAATTTCCTGCGTCTTTGTCTTTTGGAGGAAGAACAAGTTGTTGACAGATAAATTAGGTATGAGAGATGCATGCACACACCTGCCTTTATAATCACTCCAAAGTATTCACACCATGACATTCCTCACACCAGCTGTCATAGGAGCACTGTTTGTGGAAGCTATGAAAGGAAATCGCTCAGCGAGTTTGTTCTGCTTGCTGAAACCTGATATACAATCAAACTACAAAGACATTATACTTTACTGCCCTTGGCTATGAAGGAGGCAGCCAATTTAATTCCTACTGCATTAGCCAATCAGCTATGTATAGATTCATAGAGTAACTAGCTTACTCACTTTTCCACTGGTGACAGCAGGGTACGACAATGCAATTTTATCAAGCAGCTGGATTCTTCAAGGACCAAAAAGTCATATGCATTGCCTACCTTACTGTACACGCTCTGTGTTCAACATCCATAAAAAAATGCTTCCATTTGTATAGCATCTTGCAGAATTTCAAGATGTCCTGAAGTACACAACAGGCAATGAAGCATGTTTGAAGTGTACTTACAGTGATAATAAAGAAAGTACAGCAACAAAGTGTGCCCACAAATAGCAGATAGATAGCACATTGGCATGGAGGCTCAGTGGTTAGCATTGATGCCACAGCACCAGTTACCTGGGTTCAATTCCAGTCTCTGCTGTCTATCTGTGTGGAGTTTGCACATTCTCCCTATGTTTGTGTGGGTTTCCTCCCACAGTCACAAAAATGTGCAGGTTAGGTGGGTTGGCCATGCTAAATTGTCCAACGTGTCCAAGAATGATAAAATGGGAGGGCAATACACTAGTTTGAGTGGGATACTCTTCAAGGGGCTGTTGCAGTCTCAATGGACTGAATGTCCTATTGTAGGGTGGCACAGTGGTTTGCACTGCTGTCTCACAGCACAAAGGACCTGGGTTTGATTGCACCCTCAAGCGACTGTCCTTGTGGAGTTTGCATATTCTCATTATGTCTGTGTGGGTTTCCTCCCACAGTCACAAAGATGTGTAGGTTGGCTGAATTGGCCATACTAAATTGCCTGTAGTGTCCAGGGATAGACGGGCTAGCTATGGGAAATGCGAGGTTACAGGGAAAGGGTGGGGTATGCTCTTCGAAGGATCGGTGTGGACTTGATGGGCGAAATGGCTGCCCTCACACTGTAGGGATTCTATGATTCTATGACAAATAACCAAAGAATTTATTTTAATGAGGGTCAAGCCGTAGTTTTCGGATAACCTCGAATTCTTGGTTGGCATGTGTACTTGTATGAAGCATTTATTCCAAATGTGAAAGGGACCTGTAATCTCTTCAATGCAGTAATTGAACAGATGAACGCAGAGACATTGTTTATGGGAGAACAGAATTAGGGATTAACATTCTTCACTTTAATGAATTCAAGAGTAAACGAGTAAGGAAGATAATAGGATAGCAACACTCATCCTAGATTATATTGTAGGCCGAGGCGATGTTAGGAAGTTGAATCTACTTGTTAAGGTTAATAGATAAGGAAATACTCAGAATCAGAGAATGAAGCCATTTAACCTGCCTAACTGCTGCGAAAGCAACTCAGTCCCTCTCCCTGTCCTGCAAGTCTTTTCACTTCAAGTGCTCATCAACTTCCCTTTTGAAAGCCACTGTTTTCCTACTGGGACTCTAAGACAGCAGAAAGATTTGACTTGAAATTTGGCAACAACTGAGAGCCTCTCTGCCATTGTGGAGGCTGAAATCTCCATCATGAATAACTTACCATTTTTGAAAGGAGTGGGGGTTGGAGCAGGGGTTAATGGGGCAGGTTCCAATTTTTGTCTCTGGAGGCTGCTGCTCTTAAAAACAGTGGCCATTAGTCATGAGCGGAACATGAGATGATATGGAAATTAGAGCTAGCAGGAGCAGTGCTAAACTTTGCAGAATTGTTTGGATAGGTAGGATACCCTTTTGGAAAACGAAGGTATTATTTCAGATGTAATGTTTCAGAGGTCAGGTGTCCTTTGCAAGATGTAATGTGCCCATTGAGATTGTTCAAAGTAGATAAGTGGGTACAATAAGGTACATAAACAGTGCTTAAACAGATTCAAAGTGTAGGAATGAGCTGTCAAAATGAACTATCAAAAGAACTTTCAAAAGCTGCCTTAGAAAACAATGGTCAGAAGGAGCTGTCAAAAGGAATTGTCAAGCTGTCAAGACGTTTAATATTCCTAACCTTTTTTTGAAAAATGTTTGGACTGTAAATAAAATGGTTAACTATTTTGCTATTCTTCTTGGAATAAGACGAGAAGTTGTAAGTATTGGATTAGGACTGCAAAACTGATTTCAAAGGCTTGTTTTATCACAGTGGGATACCTGGTACTTTAGATTGATTGAGAACTGCAAGTAATTATAAACACTTTGAAATAAAATATGATTTCCGATGCTTGTAATTATACAGGATTGAAAAAAGTTAAATGTAGCAAATGGATTTTTATCAATGAGGTTGTCATCTTTTATATGGTAAATTCTTCAGATACTTAAGAACTTTATTTAATCTCTTATCAGTGTGGGTCCTGACTCCTGAGTTCTGCCAGTGATGCTTTCTGATGAGTTGGCATGGTAAGCATTAGGTAAAAGGATGGTGGGTGGGGTGACATAGGTTGCCGTGGCACAAAAGAGATAGCAGTCATTGGGGATGGGTATGAGTGCACAGTGCATGCTAGGTATAAGGGATATGGAGGCTTTGGTTGGAATGCAAAGTGTGTAATCATGGGACTGGGTAAAGTGTCATTGTCATCAAGGGTATAAGGGTCTATGAGAATTGGGGGTCGCGTATATGTTGACACAGAGAGTATGAGGGACAAAAGGAGGTAGGCATGAAGCACGAGTGGCCTGGTATTTCCAGATAACCCTGGAATTAGATATAAATTTTCTGAAAGTAGAGAACCTGTTGTCAGGAGAGCAGTATTAGAGTGAGGAAAGTACTAATTGTAGTGCCTTTGTGATTGATCAATGATTTGGATTTAGTGATTGATGCTGTTTCTAATTTATACTAATGAATTGGATTTAGAAGCTAAAAGCAATTGGTCAAATTCTTAGGAGGCACTAAATTAGGGCAAGTAGTTGACCTGAATAAAGCAGCAGAGGATCTACAAAATGTTGGATAGAATTTGCAAATGAGAATAAAATTAAATACAGAAATAATTGTAAGACACAACACACTGAAAACATGGATGAGACAGCTAGCAAAAGATAGGATTGAAAATCTAAGTTGGTATTTTTTGGAGATTCTTTGCAGCTTTTCACTCAGTAGGAATGAGAATCACAGAATGAAATACAGCTTTTAGTGTCATTGATTCTTGATTATTCCAGTAATGACCAGAAAAACTGACGCATAACGAATTAAGCCACAGCCATCCATTCTGTAACTGGTATTTCTATTGAGTCAGATTCTATCACTATTTGCAGACAAGTAATAATACAAAGATGTATTCTCCTTTGCAAATTATCGTAAAGCTGCTTTGAATTGAAAAGAATGCTGAAGTATATTGTTAAATTGGAAGAGTATATTACAGAGAAAATCATTGACACAGGGTAATTCAGAATATTCCCTGGATACAGTTTCCAGCTTTCTCATCAAGACAGATAAACAACATTCAAATCCTGCTGAGATCTTGCAGAGCTGCCAGGCTGACCCACAGTGGTAACAGCACCATGAAGAAATATTGTCAAATGTTCTTTAATTTTGAAAAAAAAAGCCTGTGGAAGGGGCCCATATAAGACAATATTAGATAACAAATTCCAAAGGAAAATATACATTTGGAGATCTTGTTAAGGTAAATTGTGACATGATATAATCTGGTTTAAACTGGCTGAAATTAGTTTAAATCAAGTTTAAATATCAGGAACAATTAATTCAATCAAAATTGATAATAGATTTCTTTTTAGAGCCAGTTTGATGCTGTAACCGTTAAGGTTTCTTGTGTGGAGAGTTAAATGGGTTGATCTGGCTTTCTTTGTTATAATTTCATGGACATTTATGAAATAGAGCGACAGATGCTACTTAGCTTTGGTTAAATGGAGCATTAATGAGTATTGCCATCATTTCTCTAATATGCAGTGTGGTATTACACTGCCGAATCCAGAGCATATAAATCAATCTTCAATTATATCTGTACGCAACATGGATTTATTCCTGTTAAAGAAAAAGTTATTTGCTGACAACTAATATTTACAGGGAAATGAGTTTGAACGGTAGACTTTGTACATGATTGTGTATGTAAATGTATATAAAGTGAGACGTTCATGTGAATCTTTTGAAAAGACTTTGCAGTATTCAGAATCAAAACTTGTAGGTATATCTTTTTCCTATGGCATCGTGAACTGTGGAGGTGGTGGTGGAATGGGTTGATGGGGCAGGGTGGGGGTGGATGATGGTGAGGTTGGATAGGATGGTGGTGAAGTGGGTTGGTTTGGGTGGGGTGGGGCTGGTATGTGATGGGGGTCAATTGGTGATGGTGTGATTATGGTGGGGGTGGATTCCTTTCTCTCAACAGCCTTAATCCAATGAGAAAGAGTCTTTCGTATTTAACACCAGCTACCATAGAGTTACATGAGTGAGCAAAGCATTGTTCTGTGGATAACCTAACAATTAGAGAATTATCAAGTCTTTTTAAAAACATAGAAGCTAGGAGTAGGCAATTTGGCCCTTGGTCCACCTCTCCATTTGTTCATGGCTGAACATCTGACTCAGTCCCCTGTTTGTACTTTCTCCCCATAACCTTGATCCTTTTAGCCCTAAGAACTATATCTAATTTCTTCTTTAAAACATTCAATGTTTTGGCCTCAAATGTTTCTGTGGTAGAGAATTTCATAGGTTCATCACTCTGAGTAAGAAAAATTTCTTCTCTTCTGAAACCTAAATGGTCTATCCTATGCTCTTAAAATTGTGACTGCTGGTTATAGACTCCCTGGTCATTGGGAACATCTTTCCTGCATTTTGTGTTGTGAACCCGAAAATATGTTTTATTTTGCCAGTTGCTAATTTGTGATTTTGTTTTGGTGAATGAAAGAACTTCTCCATTTGGGCGGCACAGTGGTTAGCACTGCTGCCTCACTGCGCCAGAGACCCAGGTTCAATGCCCACCTCAGGCAACTGTCTGTGTGGAGTTTCCACATTCTCCCCGTGTCTATGTGGTTTCTTCTGGGTGCTCTGGTTTCCTCCCACAGTCCAAAGATGTGCAGGTTAGGTGAATTGGCCATGCTAAATCACCCGTAGTATTAGGTGAAGGGGGAAATGTAGGGGAATGGGTCTGGGTGGGTTGCTCTTCAGAGGGTCAATGTGGACTTGTTGGGCCGAAGGGCCTGTTTCCACACTGTAAGTGATCTAATCGAATCATTTCTACATGGCATCTGTCTGAGGCACAGCAGAGGTGGTAAACTACTAAATATAGTCGAAAAGATAGTTGCTTAGGGTAGTAAAGGTACTTACAGAGTCATAGAGTCATACACATGGAAACAGACCCGTTAGTCCAAATCAGCCATACTGACCAGACATCCATTCTGATCTATTCCATTTGCCAGCATTTGGCCCATCTCCCTCTGAACACTTCCTGTACCCATCCAGATGCCTTTTAAATGCTGTTATTGTACTCATCTGGCAGCTTGTTCAATACATGCATCATCCTCTCTGTGAAAAAGCTGCCCCTCAGGTCCTTTTTAAAATGTTCCCCTTTTACCTTAAAACTATGTCCTGTAGATTTGGCACCCCAACACAAGGAAAATAGCTTGGCTATTCACCCTATCCATGCCCCTTATGACTTTATAGACCTCTGTAAGGTCACTCCTCAGCCTCCATGCTCCAGGGAAGAAAAATCCCAGTCTATTCAGCCTCTCCCTACAGCTAAAACCCTCCAGTCCTGGCAATATCCTTTTCTAATATCATTCTTTTAAAAAAAAAATTTGACATACTTTTCCTAATCAGTCTATTCAGAGATGTAATTGCATATCTCAGGTGCAGGTGGGACTGGAACCTAGCCAAGGGGTAGGGACACTACCATTGTGCCACTGGAGAGCCCTTCTAATATCATTCATAGAGCTGCATACTAATAACCTTCAGATGATTCCAGGAAATGATAAATTCTTACAGGTGATTGGCAGAAAGCATTATCTATTGATTGTTTTTGGAATGTTTAAAAAAAATTCAACCAAATAAAATATAGATATTTTAGAGGATGTTTTGTGGACATGCACTGCCTTACCATTGAAGGTGCGTATGAGGAATAAAATTTCCAATTAATATTTTTTCTTTGCCTCATACAGCATAAATGCAGTTTACATTATATCCATTACCAATTTACCTTAGGTTGTAGCGAATTTACTCTTTGTTTCATCAGCAGAACAAAAATTGTACTGCAGCTTGTGCTGTAATATAAACCAAAAATAATGCATTGTTCTGACTACAAGCTACTGATTATTTGACGTCTAGTCTGGAATCTTTTCTAAAAACTTTGGTTGCAACTGCATTTGCTGGAATATACTCAATCAGTGTAAATGAGTGATCCAGGTCATTTACTCTACTGTGTAGTTAGAATGGCTGCAATATACTCTTAATAACCACTGCAAAACACCATTCTCAGCAGCCAAGTAGTGTGCATACTTTGAAAATGTAAGTTGCCATGAATATCCAATAATACAGAATAACACCTAAAATTCCATAAGAAAACAGCACCCAGCAAGTCAAGAAAAATTATGTTAGTGAGATCATTCCAGACAAGTCTGTAAAAGTTAACAAAAGTACCTGTAGTACACAATGGTTATAACTGATCTATTGTTAAGTATACTTTCTGTTTTTTTGTTCCCATATTTTGAAGACAAAAGCTTTCTTCAATAATTCACAAATCAATTTGGACATAAATATAAGAAAATATTAAGGTTATAATAAACATCAATGGAATTAATAAACTACATGGAAAATTATATCTCCTATAGCCTGGGGGCCATGTGATCATTGCTGTAGAAGGGAAATGGGCATTGTTGAAAAGAAAGGTTATAATTTTAGCTGACTAATTTGAGGGGTTGTGTTAAAGTTAAATTATTTTAAACTTCTCCTTGCTAAACACTGGTAAAGGCTCAATGTTGCAGCTGATTCATGGAAAGTGTGGTGTCATTTTGTTATTTTCTTATAGTCCTGTGTCTGTAAGCATTAAAAAATGATTGACCATTGGATACAGCTAAAAATGGCAAATATCAATTCAATTTCTTTAAGTATTATAGCTTGCTTGATAAAACTTCTTAAGTTGCCAATTTGCTTTTGTTCAAGATAAATTTCAGCCTCACTGGATTTGATCCTTGTCATTTTTTTGTCATTTATTTCTACTTAACAAAACCATTGTAACATAGAATAACATCAATTCTAACAGAAGACCTCAATAGGCAAACGCATTTTAATGTCAGGGAAGTATCCTCACTCTGAAGTGCACAACTTGAGCTAATTTGTTTCCTTGTTCACTTTAAGAAATAGTTCACTAAGCTGCTGGCTGACCAACGCTGATAGCTACAAGCAACTCAGTGCAGTCTTTCAATAATTGAATCTCACCTATTTGCTTTTCTTTCTGATTTTGTTACTCAAAAAAACTAAAGGCTCTGTGGTAAGTATTCCCTACCCCTTAACCAGAAGGCCTAGGTTCAAGTCTCAGCTACTACAGCGGTTTAGGAGAACACCTTTGATCAGGTTAATTGGAAAACATCTGACTCAGGAAAAGGGCTGCCATATGTATCTTGATTATCATTGTCATGAACCTTAGTTTAAATTGGTAATATGCTGTAATTTAAGTGTAATGTACCAATCTCGTAGACGGTTACATCTTGCCTTTGATGTGCTAACTGGAGAAGCTCTAGGGCTGAACCACCAACTAACACTGAATTTTTTACAATATATTTTAAATTGGTTAATTACCTGTGTTTTTTTAGCTTACCAATGATAATTATATGGTGTCAAAACCAGCAGCTCTTTCAGCTTTCTGCCCTTCCTTTTTGCCCACAGCTAAAGACTACTGTTGAATGTATGTGAACTGTTAATTCATCACTTTCCCTTCAAACTTTATTTATCTTTTAAAATCCAAGTTTGAGTGAACTAGGTGATTAAATTAAATCCTGTTTTCTTAGGTAAATTCACAATCAGGAAAGATATGTAACACATTCTTCTCTTGCTGCCTTTGCCTCTTCTTTTGAAGTCAGTTAATTCAAAATATTTAATAACTTCTGTTTTGAATCTACTTCAAATTAACAGGCATAGAATGGTCAGAGTCAACAGAAACAGAAACGGAAACAGAACTTTCGTTCTAACTCATCCATGCCGACCAAGTTTCCTAAACTAAACTAGTTCCATTTGTTTGCATTTGAAATAGGACAGCACGTCTTTCTGACCCTTTTACAGCCCAATTCATAATCACCACATTCTCTGTTGTATAGTTCTTCAGACCTTGTTGCCTTCCTCAACCATCCTCTGATCCATCTCCATGTGAGAATGTTAAGAGCCATCTATAATTGAGTATATAAAAGCAAAGGCCACAATAAAACACTCTTAAAAATTCACACACAAATTATCAGGATTACAAACTACATAAAAACAAGGAAAAGGGCTTTAAAAAATACACTGTGTATCAAAATAAGAGATGTTTTGATTTCACAGGAAACTGGGATTAACTAATGGCTGGAGCCAGAGTGTTACAGTGTAGGGGAGACCATTCAACAATGGTTCTGGATTAGTGGTGCTGGAAGAGCACAGCAGTTCAGGCAGCATCCAAGGAGCTTCGAAATCGACGTTTCAGGCAAAAGCCCTTTTACCTCATTCAACAATGGTAGCAATTGGTAGACAATACTAATTCTTTCCTGTGCACTGAAATTCCACAGGGTGAAAATTGTTATGTTTATGCTAATGCATTGAAAAGTCCACTTACCATTACTCAATAGAGCTGAATCCAGCACATTTTGTAGCTCAGCTTGTTCAAATCCATTGGAGGATCTCCTGTTCAAATCCAGTGTAAAAGAGGAATAATGGGCAGATTCTAATTGAGGTGTCATGGGTCTTGCCTGCTGGCTGTAGAACTGTTGAAAGACCTTCATGACTGCTTTAAGAGAAGACTCATGGAACCACAACCAACCAGGGACTTGTAAAGCCACTAGTGACAAGAGAGCAAGTGTCACCCTTTGAGTGCCAGACAGGGAGAAACAGCTCTGAGCTGGGTGTGGATGTTGCCAGAATGACAGGGGCTAGAGTCCCAGGATTGTAGTGTGATCCAGTGACAGCTAAATAATGTGCAAGGGGGAGGCATCTCCTGAGCTGGGGAAAACAGAGAGGGGAGTGGGGGAGTTCAGCGACAAAAGCAGGGGTTGCCTTGCAGACAGCTCCCTCTTACCAATGACCGGACCCTCAATCAGGCGCTGAGTGACTTTTGACTGAGGCATCCCCCACCTAGTGTTTACGGCCACTTCTCTGTTTACATCCATGCTGAACCTTAAAATTCACTCCCCTCTTCCATAGTCGATTTGAGAGTAGCTTTCAAAAGGAAGTTGGACAAATATTTGAAGCAGAAATTATGACTGAGAGGTGGAGCAAGAGGCAGTGAATAGGACTACCTAGATTGCTCTTCAAGAGAGCCGTCTCAGTGTTGATGGAGCAAATAGCCTCCTTCTGTGTTACCATCAGGCCTTTTGATGCAACCCACAGGGTAGTCCTCAATCACGAGCTGTCACCGAATTCATTCGATCCTGTTGCATGAGCAATGTGTTCACTGCACTGAGGAACATAAGATGGACAGAGCAAAACAGCATGTTGCTAGGAAATATTGGTGTCTTGACTGATGACCCAAAATACTGCTCTCATTGTGAAATACAGACAAGTGACAAACATGATATAGCAGAAGCAACGTATGATTTTGTTGACAATAGCAACAAGTTTGATAAATTGTGCTAAATGGCTCCCTTATGTGCTGATAAAATTAAAATTCCTAAAAATTAATTTAATTTAAATTACAGATTATTGATTAACAATTGTTACTGACCTCCAGTCTTTCCCACAAAAAACTCATACTTTGTGAAACTGAAACTTGATGTCATAAGGGACGGTCTAGTGGTTTATTGGTGGACTGTTAATCCAGAGAACCCAGAAATGTTCTGGGAACCCAGATTCAAACCCTTCCACAGCAGATTGTGGAATTTGAAGTTCAATTTTTAAAATGATCTGGAATTAAGAATCTGATTATGAGTTGATTGGCAGCAAACCTATCTGGTTTGCTAATGTCCTTTAGGGAAGGAAACTGCTGTCCTGACTCAGTCTGGCTGTGATGTGAATCCAGCCCCAGAGCAATGTGGTTGACTCTTAACTGTATTCTGGGCCAATCAGGGATAAGCAGTGAATGCTGGCCTAGTCAGTGACACCCTTATCCTGGATTAAAAGATAATTGTTAGTTTATTTTTCTGCATTTTGTAATCTGTATTATAGCCCTTGCCTCTTCATTTCAAGTTGCTCAAAATTAATTGTTCAGGGATCAAGAGTTCCTAATACTTTTCCTAAATAAAGTAAACATTACATAATACATTGCAAATTCATAAATGTGCAAGAATCATACAAGTTCCACACAGCAAAAAAAAACCAAATAGCTGGCTTGCAATTGAATTGTCTTTGCTTTTAGAAATTATGTAATTAATGATGAGCAGACAGGATTTTACACGAGCTCACTTACATTCTCAAATGTATTATAACACTGAAAAATTTAATGCATCCCGTGCTCAGTGGAACTCCAAATGTTTCAGTGCATGATTTGAATTCAGAGGTATAGTTCAGAATGAGCCTTTTTCACAAATGATCAGATGCCACGGTTTGTTAAATTTTTGAAAATAAACACGTCTGTTCAACAGTAATCACAGCTTCGAGAGTGTGGTGCTGGAAAAGCACAGCAGGTCAGGCAGCATCTGAGGAGCAAGAAAATCGATGTTTCTAGCATAAGATACCAGAAGATGTAGGGGTGAAAGCAAGGCCATTCGGACCATCGAGTCCACTCTGCCATTTAATCATGATGGGTGTTTCAATTCTACTTACCCTCACTCTCCCCGTAGCCCTTAATTCCTTGTGAGATTAAGAATTTATCAATCTCTACCTTGAAGACATCCAATGTCCCGGCCTCCACTCCGCTCCGTGTCAATGAATTCCACAGGCCCACCACTCTCTGGCTGAGGAAATGTCTCCTCATTTCCATTTTAAACTGACCCCCTCTAAACTTAAGGCTATGCCCACGGATCCAAGTCTCCCCGACTAACAGAAACAACTTCTCAGTGTCCACCCTTTCTAAGCCATGCATTATCTTAAGAGTTGCTGTTAGATCTCCCTCAACCTTCTAAACTCTAATGAATACAATCCCAGGATCCTTGCCGCTCATCATATGTTAGGCCTACCATTCCAGGGATCATCCGTGTGAGTCTCCGCTGGACACGCTCCAGTGCCAGTATGTCCTTCCTGAGGTGTGAGACCCAAAATTGGACAGTATTTTAAATGGGGCCTAACTAGAGTTTTATAAAGTCTCAGAAGCACATTGCTGCTTTTATATTCCAACCCTCTTGAGATAAATGACAACATTATATTTGCATTCTTAATCACAGACTCAATCTGCCAATCCACCTTTAGAGAATCCTGGACTAGCACTCTCAGGTCCCTTTGTACGTTGGCTTTATGAATTTTCTCACCGTTTATAAAAAGCTTCCTGATGAAGGGCTTATGCTCCAAACGTCGATTCTCCTGCTCCTTGGATGCTGCCTGACCAGCTGTGCTTTTCTAGCAGCACACTCTCGATTCTGATCTCCAGCATCTGCAGTCCTCACTTTCTCCTAGTAATCACAACTTATTGAATTGACGTATGCAGGCATGAAGCATTGAATGCAACTTTCTACAGGTTACAATATAGATTAAAAAAAAGATTTACCACATATTTTCAAAAGTATTGCCCAAGACATTTCCACTCCACTTGAATGACCAACTTAATACCCACTCTACCAGGGCAACCCCTGCGCCCACTCCATCAGGTTGAGCAACTCTGGGGAAAAATAAAGGGATGATTTGTCAGTGGAGCAGTGGTGAGGCTAGTGATAAATAAATAGTTAATAATTTAAGGAATAACATAATTGTGGTATTATAAGGGCGCAGTGGAATTAAAGTATTTAGTAAAAAATGAAAGCTGCAACTCACCTCTTGCTAAGGCTCCTTATACAGCACATTCCAAACCCATAAGTTTATTACTTGGATGGTTCCCCTGTTCAAGAAGGGGAGTAAAGACAACCCTGGTAATTATAGACCAGTGAGCCTTACTTCAGTTGTTTGTAAAGTATTGGAAAAGGTTATAAGAGTTAGGATTTATAATCATCTAGGAAATAATAATTTGATTAGGGATAGTCAGCATGGTTTTGTGAAGGATAGGTTGTACCTCACAAACCTTATTGAGTTCTTTGAGAAGTTGACCAAACATGTAGATGAGAGTAAACCGGTTGATGTGGTGTATGTGGATTTCAGCAAGGTGTTCGATAAGGTTCCCCTAGTAGGCTATTGTACAAAATGCGGAGGAATGGGATCGTGGGAGAAATAGCAGTTTGGATCAGTAATTGGCTTGCTGAAAGAAGACAGAGGGTGGTGGTTGATGGGAAATGTTCATCCTGGAGTCCAGTTACTAGTGGTGTACCGCAAGGGTCAGTGTTGGGTCCACTGGTGTTCGTCATTTTTATAAATGACTTGGATGAGGGCGCAGAAGGGTGTGTTAGTAAATTTGCAAACAACACTAAGGTCAGTGGAGCTGTGGATAATGACGAAGGATCTTGTAGTTACAGAGAGACATAGATAAGCTGCAGAGCTGGGCTGATAGGTGGCAAATGGAGTTTAATGCGGACAAGTGTGAGGTGATTCACTTTGGTCGGTGTAACCGGAATGCAAAGTACTGGGCTAATGGTAATATTCTTGGTAGTGTAGATGAGCAGAGAGATCTTGGTGTCCAGGTACACAAATCCTTGAAAGTTGCCACCCAGGTTGACAGTGTTGTTAAGAAGGCACACAGTGTTTTAGCTTTTATTAATAGAGGGATCGAATTCTGGAACCATGAGGTTATTCTACAGCTGTACAAAACTCTGGTGCGGCCACACTTGGAGTATTGTGTACAGTTCTGGTCACCGCATTATAAGGAGGATGTGGAAGCTTTGGAAAGAGTGCAGAGGAGATTTACTAGGATGTTGCGTGGTATGGAGGGAAGGTCTTACGAGGAAAGGCTGAGGGACTTGAGGCTGTTTTCGTTGGAGAGAAGAAGGTTGAGAGGTGAATTAATAGAGACATATAAGATAATCAGAGGGTTAGATAGGGTGGACAGGGAGAGCCTTTTTCCCATTATGGTATTGGTGAGCACGAGGGGGCATAGCTTTAAATTGAGGGGTGATAGATTTGGACAGATGTCAGAGGTAGTTTCTTTACTCAGAGAGTAGTTAGGGTATGGAATGCTTTGCCTGCAACAGTAGTAGGTTCGCCAACTTTAAGTGCATTTAAGTCATCATTGGACAATCATATGGACATAGATGGAATAGGTTAGATGAGCTTCAGATTGGTATGACAGGTCGGCGCAATATCGAGGGCCGAAGGGCCTGTACTGCGCTGTAATGTTCTATGTTCTATGTAATGTTCTATGTAGAAGAGCAACAGATGCATCGGGACACCCCAATCTGCAAGTTCCTCTCTAGACCACACACTCTCCTGATTTGAAACAATATCACTGTTCCTTCCTGGGACAAATTCCTGGAACTCCCTCACTAACTGCCTGATCTGCTTGGCCACTGCTCTCGAGTACCTGATTGCTGAGAACCCGAGCTATGAGGGTAAGTTTGTAGGAGGTAGTAGTGTAGTGATTAATGCCACTGGATTAGCAATCTAAACCCCCCAGTCTATGGTTTCGAATCCCATCCATGGGACATTGTGAAATTTCAATTCAATAAGTATCTGGAATAAAGAGCTGATCTAATGCTGACAATGAAACACTGCCAGACTGTTATAAATCCTGTCTGATTCACCAATACCCTTTAGGGAAGGAAGCTGCCATTCTTAGCTAGTCTGGTATACATGTGAGGCCTAACTGCCCTCTGGGCAATCAGGGATAAGCAATAAATGCTGGTCTAGCCAATGACACCCACATCCCATAAGAAAGTCTTGTTTAAAAAAAACATGTGGTACACTCATTCCCTGTTGTTCTTCACTCTCCCGTCAATAGCTGAGAATCACAGGAACATCCAACTCTCATATTTCTCTGTTCAAGTTTGGCGGAAATCTACCAGCAGCAATCTGTGTGCCTCACCCATTCCTCCCCATAATCACCGACCTGCTTTAGACTGTGAATCACAGTCAACTCTAATTCCTGCCCCATCCTCTCTGGACTGAATGTCCAACATTCCTCCCTTGATTAAGGATTACACCCACCCGATCCCTCCCCTTGCCTTGGGACCATCCCTCGGTCTCCAATTTCACCTCTGTCTCTATATTGCATACTCACAACTCCCACCCACCACACCTTGTACAATTACTTTATCTCACTCCCTGCCCCACTGCAGGACCGAAGCCTGAGTTTATTCTAACCTCCCCAGAGCTCACTGCTAGGCTGTATTACGAGAACCAGGACACAATAGGAGATATCCTGCAGGTTTCCACACACCTCCATAAATGGTCAACACCATCCCTCAACCCTTGGTACAGCCTGTGGGTTACACAAACCCACTTACCTTGCTACTTCCTTTACTCATTGTCAACCGGGAAGATCCCAACCTGGAGCGTTGCTGGCTATGCTTCATCTTTGGGAGTGTGTCAAAGTGCATGATGAATGTGGGGGTAGTGGGAATAGAGGGAGTCAAGGAGGTTACTTGATGGGAGAAGGAGGTGATGAGGAGAGGAGGTGGAGAGAGGAGGGAAAGGTCTGAGAAGGTAGTTGAGAATGAGGGAGAAAGGTATCAGAGGGTTAGGTGAAGAGAGTGGATGTGAAGGGGGAGGATGGAAAATGGTGGGGAGAAACTGGAAGGGAACAAAGAAGGTGAGAATGGATAGAGATTGAGTGGGGGACAGTGGTGGGGCAGAAAGAGGTTAGAATGGTGTGATCAGAGGGGAGGAAAGGGAGAAAAGGAGAGTAGAAAATGGGATAGACAGCACAGAGGAGTGGAAAAGGGAATACAGTGAAATGGGAATAAGGTAAAGAGGGAAGGGGGAGGAGAGATGGGGAGTGGAGAGAAGAGGGGGAGCAGAGGAACGGAAGCAGATGAGCAGAGAGGTAAGCAGGAGTGAGGTAGGGAGGACCAAAATAGCATTTAACATTAAAAAAGACTATCTTACAGTATCATAACTAATTACAAGATTCATATTGTATATGCATACATAAGACGTAGGAGCCAAAGCAGGCCATTCAGCCCATTGAATATGCTTCACCATTCAATGAGATTATGGCTGATTTGATAATCTTCCATTCCACTTTTCCACCTCTCCTCATAACCCATGATTCTCTTATTGAATAAGAATCTGTCTATCACAGCCTGGAATATACTTAATGCATCAGCCTCTCACAAATATAGTTTCTACTAATAGCAATGTAATGATCAATGCACTGAATTGTCTGTTTTAAACAATCACACCCTTCATGTCACTCAGCTGGGACATGGGAAAACCTCGGAGACACTGTGACCTTTAGCTGAAGAATTTCATCCTCAATGACTTCCAGGCTGAGAAATTCCTTTGGTGTTTTTGTTTCAGCATAATTCCTTGTCAGTTGACTTCCAATAATTTCAGATGAACGCCGCTGACCACTTTAAAAACAAATAAATATTTGCAATGGATATGGTTTGAGTGCTTTGTGATTTTATTTCAGGTTTGTTAATTTAAACTGGTCACAATTAGATGTCAACTGATCACAAATGAAAGCCTTGGAATGCAGATCGTTGCGAATGAGTGTAATCAAATGTTGCTAAGCACAAATGATGTCAAAATTTTCTCCAGTACAGATTCTACTGTGTCCACTGCAATGAACGCCATCTTTCCTTGTTAACCTTTTCCTTCCCACATACCCAATGAAGCTTTTACAGCCCATCTTTATATATCTTGAAGGGTTGTATTCCTATTCTGTCTTCCCTTTCTTCATCAGTTTATTGGACCTCTTTTTCAGGGCCACACATTATGAATATAAATTTTCAAAAGTTCCCACTCACCTCAACATCTTATTCTCCCTTGCTATGTTGGGTGAATGTTATATTTCTTCATTGTTTGTTGGAAAGGAAATCAAATTGGAAATGTTCTTCAGTTATATTATTTGACATGATTTTCTGTGACATGCAGCATATTTAAAAAGGTCATATCATGCGTTTCTGTCTCCCACACAGATTAAAACAAAATCTAATAGGTAGCAACTAAAACATTATTATGGTGAAGAACTGGGAACAGACTGAGGGCAACATAAACTCGATTCCTCACTTTAATTAGATTGTTGCAGTAAATTGAGTTAAAGGACCTTTCTATGTAGGACACTAATTAATCAAAAAAGCATGGGAGATAAAATTAATGTGCGCAATTGCACATGCAAATGATGTTTTTATTTGTTTAAAGCTATCTCCAGCTCCTTGTCCACTTGTAACAATATCAATTTGAGGCTTCAGCTCCATATATTAGCAAAATTTTCTGACAGGAAATATTTTCACAAACATTTCAAGTGCAGGAAATGTTACTGTTGATACATTTAATTGTTTGATTGTAAATCTTAGTGCTAGCTGATTGTGGCAGTGAGGAGACATTGAGATTGGCACAAGGTTTACTCAAGTGTTTGGGGGTCAATGCTGCAGAACTTCCGAACCTTCAAGCAGTATTATGAACAGTCCTTACTAAATAATTGCAGGATGTCACGAACCATACATTACGAGAAAATTTTGACATCAATCACTGTACTCCAAATATTGGAGTGCATTATTTGAAATTAAATGTAGTTTGGAATGAATCTTGATTGCAGACGATCATGATCCAGGAGTCCAGTGTTCCAAAGCGAGTACAGCCAGTTAGACTTCTGTGCGGTTATATGACAACCCTTCCATAGCTTATGATAGAAACAAGCACAAACAAACTTTACGTATATTTCCAAAACTTTTCTCAACAGCTTCCCTCACCCCTTGCAACTGACTAGGCGTGCAAACCTTCTTTCTAATCATTCCCCAGCACCTCTGTCTCCATTCAGTCCAGGTAATGTCTGTGTAAGGATGGGGCAGGGAGCCTCTGGGGTCTCTCCACCCAGGAGGCTCCCTGCCTAATTCCTGATGAAGGGCTTTTGCCTGAAACATCAATTTTCCTGCTCCTCAGATGCTGCCTGACCTGCTGTACTTTTCCAGCACCACTCTAATCTTGACTTTGATCTCCAGCGTCTGTAGTCTTCACTTCTGCCTCTGTGTAAGGATGATCAACTCTGGATAATGAAACAAGGGACCTTTGCCAGAGGATGAGGGTGGAGGAGGTGATAAACAGAGAGTCAACAAAGTTAGGAGCAATAACACCGTGAAGAAGTGCAATCACGTGTTATTGAGCAAAGAATGATGTCAAAGGTTTTTGGTAGGGTATTACCGAGTACATTTCATTTTTGTAAGTTTGGTACTTTTCATGTGGAAGGAATCATCGTGGGTGTGCTGCTGTGCTCACTTACAGAATCATAGAGTCATAGAGATATAAAACACAGAAACAGATCCTTCGGTCCAACTCATCCATCCCAACCAGATATCCTAACCTAATCTAGTCCCATTTGCCAGCACTTGGCCCATATCCCTCTAAACCCCTTCCTATTCATATACTCATCCAGATGCCTTTTAACTGCTGTAATTGTACCACAGACTCCATCACTTCCTCTGGCAGCTCATTCCATACATGCACCACCCTCTGTGTGAAAAAGTTGCCCCTTAGGTCCCTTTTATATATTCCCTGTCAACCTAAACCTATGACATCTAGTAAAGGAATCCCCCCAACCCAGGGAAAAGACTTCATCTATTTGTCCTACGCATTCCCCTCATGATTTTGTAAACCTCTATAAGGTCGCCCCTCAGCCTCCAACACTCCAGGGAAAACAGCCCCAGCCTATTCAGCCTCTCCCTATAGCTCAAATCTTCCAACCCTGGCAACATCCTTGTAAATCTTTTCTGAACCTTTTCAAGTTTCACAACATTCTTCTGATAGGAGGGAGACCAGAATTGCACACAATATTCAAAAAGTGGCCTAACCAATGTCCTGTACAGACACAACATGACCTCCCAACTCCTGTACTCAATACTCTGACCAATAAAGGAAAGCATACCAAACGCCTTCTTCACTATCCTGTCAACCCACAAGTCCACTTTTAAGGAGCTATGAACCTGCACTCCAAGGTCTCTTTGTTCAGCAACACTCCCCAGGACCTTACCATTAAGTGTATAATCCTGCGAAGATTTTTTTCCTAAAATGCAGCTTCTCTCATTTATCTAAATTAAACGCCATCTGCTACTTCTCAGCCCATTGGCCCATCTGATCAAGATCCTGTTGTACTCTGAGGTAACCTTCTTTGCTGTCAACTACACCTCCAATTTGGTATCATCTGCAAACTTCCTAACTATATCCTTGTATCCAAATCATTTATATAAATAGTGAAAAGCAGTGGACCCTGCACCGAACCTATGGTACATCACTGGTCACAGGACTCCAGTTTGTAAAGCAACCCTCCATCACCACCCTCTGTCTTCTACCTTTGAGCCAGTTCTGTATCCACATAGCTAGTTCTCCCAAGGATCTAATCTTGCTAACCAATCTCCCACGAGGAACCTTGTCGAACGCCTTACTGAAGTCCATATAGATCACATCTACCACTCTGTCCTCATCAATCCTCTTTGTTACTTCTTCAAAAAACTCAATCAAGTTTGCGAGACATGATTTCCCTCGCTCAAAGCTGTGCTAACTATCCGTAATCGGTCCTTGCCTTTACAAATACATGTAAATCCTGTCTCTCAGGATTCCCTCCAGCAACTTGCCCACCACAGATGTCAGGCTCACAGGTCTATAGTTCCCTGGCTTTTCCTTATCACATTTCTTAAACAGTGGCACCACGTTTGCCAACCTCCAGTCTTCCGGCACCTCACCTGTGACTACCGATGATACAAATATTTCAGCAAGAGGCCCAGCAATCACTTCTCTAGCTTCCCACAGAGTTCGAGGGGATACCTAATCAAGTCCTGGGGATTTATCCACTTTTATGTATTTCAAAAATATCGCATCTCCTCCTCTGCAATATGGACATTTTGAAGATGTCACCATCTATTTCCACACATTCTATATCTTTCATGTCCTTCTCCAGAGTAGACACTGATGCAAAATATTCATTTTGCATCTCCCCCATCTCCTGCAGTTCCACACATAGGCTGCCTTGTTGATCTTTGAGGGGCTCTGCTCTGTCCCTAGTTACCATTTTGTCCTTAATGTATTGATAAAATAACTTTTGATACTCCTTAACCTATTTGCCAAAACTATCTCATGTCCCCTTTTTGCCCTCTTGATTTCCTTCTTAAGTATACTCCAACGGAGCACTGAAATCCATAACTTTGGCACAAGGCATAGAGTCATAGAGATATATGGCATGGAAACAGACCCTTCATCCACGCTGACCAGATATCCTATATAAATCTAGTGCCATTTGCCAGCATCCCATATCCCTCCATACCCTTCCTGTTCGTATACCCATATTGCAATAAAGCTGGTAGCATTCTTCCCCAGCATTGATAACAGACTGGAATATATCTCCTTTCATGCTCACAATATTAACAACAGAAATCTACTGTCCTAATTTGTTCTTGCTGGTTTTCTGAAATCTACAATTTCAACTGGGCACTTTTGACATGTTTCATATAATGTGTCTTAATGGCAACTACTTTTAAACTAAAAGCAAGTTACATATAGCAGAGGTCACATGACCAATGGCAAGTCTGTGAATTGTACAAAGTTTGAGTGCATTTCACCAGCCAGCAACTTTGATCACACTGCAGTAGGAAGTTGAAAGAAGAAAAATAGTCATTTTAAATGTTGTAATTGTACCAGCTTCCACCACTTCCTCTGGCAGTTCATTCCATACACACACCACCCTCTGCATGAGAAAGTTACCCCTGAGGTCCCGTTTAAATCTTTCCCCTCTCACCTTAAAACTATACCGTCCAGTTTTGGACTCCCCCAGAGAAAAGACCTTGCATCTTTACCCTATTCATGCCCCTCCTGCTTTTATAAACCTCTATAAAGTCATCCCTCAGCTTCCAACACTCCAGGGAAAATAGCCCCAGCCTATTCAGCCTCTCCCTATAGCTAAAATTCTCCAACTCTGGCAATATCCTTGTAAATCTTTTCTGAACCTTTTCAAGTTTCACAACATCCTTCCTATAGGAGGGAGACCAGAATTGCACACAATATTCCAAAATGAAGATAAAGCAAAATGAAATTTAACAGCTCCAGCAGTAGAATTTTGATCAAGCAATGAGATAAAGTATTAAATGCAAGCAGTAAGTCTAGAGTCTTGGTGTTGACAGAGGTTACTAACTGGGTTATCTGCATTCTCCTTACAAGGAACCAAGGCTTCCGATTCTATTGAACCATTTCCTCTCTATGCATTTTCTCTTTGTTAAGTATGCTCGGACTGAAGGAATGCTAAGTTTCCGTCTAAAGCAACTTTATGAAGGAAGCAATATGGGATAAAAAGGGACCAAAGCCTGTGCAGCCTTCCTGAAACCACTACATTGGTTTCTCAGATCCTGTGACAAGTGTCATTGTCTTTACCCTGTCAGCGAATTCTGTCACGTAGCTCTAGCACTGACCTTCAACAGAAGTTGGCTCCTGATCCCAATAGGACATCAAACTTCCTGCTGCAGTGTGATCAAAGTTGCTGGTTGGTGAAATGCACTCATACTTTGTACACTTGAGAGTCTTGCCATTGGTCATGTGACCTCTGCCATATATAACTTGCTTTTAGTTTAAAAGTAGTAGCCATTAAGACACATTATATGAAACATGTAAAAAGTGCCCAACTGAAATGATAGGTTTCAGGGAGCCAGCAAGGAAATGTTAGAACAGTAGTCTCCAACTTTGGAGTATTGAGTGAGTTAGGATGTCTGTGTGTCTTTCTGTTGTTACTATCATGGGCATGAAAGGAGATATCTTCCAGCCTCTGTAAGAAGTCTGAACAAATAAGAATCACAACTCTGTTGTCAATGCTGGGGAAGAATGCGACAAGCTTTATTGCAGTGTGGACCATACCGAACTAGTGAAATGTTGCAAGTCTTGAAGAAGTTGAAAGAGATATTTGCAGAAATTTCAGCAAATAGTTCAAGGACAGATTGCAGGATGTAAATATTTCAGAGTAGGAAACAACAAAAAATGTCCATTCTGGGAAAAACAGTGCTTCAACTGTAAAAAAAAAATAGAATTACACAATAGAATTACAAATGATTAACTGGAAAGAATCAAAGCAGGTCTGTGAAGGTGGCTGTTGGAGAGATGTCAGCTGATGCTTCGAATGAGCCACTCTGCACTATACAGTAGATTGGCATTGTCATGTTTAAGGGTGATAAATAGTTTATGACTGTTCGAATGATGACTGCAGAAAGAGCGTGGCAAATGAATTTCCAAACAGACATTGGTTCCCATGCAATATAGGCGAAAGTGAGGACTGCAGATGCTGGAGATCAGAGCTGAAAAATGTGTTGCTGGAAAAGCGAAGCAGGTCAGGCAGCATCCAAGGAGCAGGAAAATCGACATTTTCCCTCCTCCCTACCTTTTATCTTAGCCTGCTTGGCACACCCTCCTCATTCCTGAAGAAGGGCTTATGCCCGAAACGTCGATTCCCAATGCAATATCATGAGTTTTGCAGATTATGCAAAAATGGATCAAGATATTCACCCAGCAATTAAATACTGAAAGGTAATGTTAAGACCGTGTAATGGAACAATACACATCCCAAGAGGAAAGATGAAGATGAGAGCTTAAAGCAGTGGGAAGAATGAAGATCTGGAATTTCAGACTGTAGGTGTTAAGGAAAATCATCTCAACTGAAGCAAGACTAAAACTTGGATTGGCAATATTTATTACAATCTACGCATCCTACAAACAGTTTTTCTTGTTCACAGACCACTTAGCCATTAATTGCTGAACAGATCCTGGAAGATTAAAGAGATGGTTTTGACAGGTCATGGAATATATACCAGAAGAATATCATCTTGAAATCACTGAGAGTGTGAAAGCAATTCATCATTTGCCGAGGTGAGTTCCAGCTGTTTCAAGTCCGCGAGTGCCAGCAGGAGAAACAGATGTAAACAGCAGACATGCTGTCAACAGCAGCACTGTCTGTCAAGAAAGTTGAAGATGCAAAAATAGAGTATAAAACCTTTCCATCTCAAAGGGAAGCAACAGCATGACATGTTCTGGAAGTCATTGATTCAAGAGAGACATTGAACTTGAAAGACAAGTGTCTTGCTCAAATCATCAAAACATCTGACAAGACACAACCATTCCAAGTCCTACAGGTATTAGTGATGAAAGAATGGCCTGAAAGCACAAATAATACACTAGGTGCTATGAGAGACTAATGGGCACTCAAAGATGACGTGATTGCCCAAGATGGGAACTTGTACAGGAAATAAAGCCATTATCCCACGGAGATGAGATAAAAGATGCTTAAGCATATCCATGAAACCATCAAGGAACTGAATCTAGTCTGAGGATGACATGAGAAGGTTTGATTAGTCAAACATGCACAATAAGATTAAAACACATCAGCCAATGCAATGTTTGTAGCACATGACAAACTAATTAAGTTAGTGACTCATTCATGACCACCCAGTCAAGACTATGCGTGAAGTTTGGAGTCCACCTCTTCACTCTTGCAGAAACTAATTACTTAATCAGCCAGGATTATATGGACTACTAGGTGTTAGATTGGTTGATATCAATGGCTACTAGTGAAATTGTAGAGTATATGAAAGTTTACTTCAGTCGTTATGTAGGCCAGCATTATTATAAGCAACATTTATCCTCAGTTCACAGCTTAAAAATTAAGGCGCTGCAAAATTATTGGGAAACCCCAGCACTACACATCATCTCCACATTATCAGCAATTAAATGAAAAGGCAGCAAGAGTCACAAAAGAAATCATTTAAAAATTGAACAAATCTAGCTGAGACCTGTACAAGACAATTTTACAGTAGAGGACATCTACTGAAGGTGTGGAAAATAGTCCAATCTAATGATTAATGTGAAGTCACACAAAACTATTCTTCCAATACCTAAAGCTGGATTTTGTAATTCAGTAACAAAACCAAGATGAAATTACAAAAACAAACATATTTCATTGATGTAGGTTTCATTTCATTACTAGAGCTGAGTATTGGAGAGCCAGTCAAAATGTAATTATTCAATGTAAGCAACAAGAGTCAACCTACATGGAAACTTGGGATCTGTGTAGAGCAGTTGACACTTTGATCTCACACACACTGAATGTGAACAACTGACCGTATAGTTGTAAGCACAGGCATATAGATCCAGATGGAGAGGCTGTTCCTTGACTGCAGACAGCTGATGAGGAAGATATTCAGTCACCAGTTGCATAGAGTATAGAAAGACCACCAACCCAAAGGCCCACCTTTCCTAGCAAGTACAATGGATCAGCAACAGTTGCTATGGCAACAGTACCCACCATAAAATGACATTCCCCCAGCCCCAATCCCAAACTGATGTAATGCGTGACCAGAGACTGATGAAAGTGGAACAGATTAGAATTAACAAACAGATTTTTGCTCGGTAATTAGTTTTCATTATTACTCATATGTATTGGGTAATTGCAAATGTTATTAAATGCATTTTTTAATGGGAAGGGTTGTATTAGGAGAAATGCATTGTTGTGGTTTGCCATTATCAGGGGACCTATGCTTTAACTTCTGTTCACTTTAAATGTAGTTGTCATTAAAATACATGGCATGAAACAGTTGCCTTATTAAAATAGTGTGTATTTATCAACTGCCAATCATTTCCGGAATTATTGTGTTGCAATGCTATTTTAAGAATGATCAGCAACTCTTAAAGAGCTGCAGTTCCCAACGTCAAATCCATTTACTTCAATTTGGTCTCGAGATACTTTACATGCTGGAAGCAACAGACTCAAGCTCAAATACTTTCAGTTTGCATAACATTGAAGGGTAAAATATGCAAAAACACAGATACATTGCAATGCTTGACAAGATGTTAACTGCACTCCAGCACATAATTGGCCCCCTACTGTTTCAGTGGATTGAAAGTATGTATTTTGAATCTTTCTTCTGTGCTTTGTGAAGAAAAGATTTGCCTTATCTACAGACAGTGCATTAATTCATTTTTTAAACTGCACATGCAGCCTAATAGCAACTTACAATGAAACAGTTAAGTGTTATAATTTGCAGATCCAGTTGTTCCAGATGATATAGTTTATTTCATAATGAGTAAAATTCTTAACTTATGTTTCAAATTAGATATTTCACATTTGTTTCTGTAGAACTGGATGCTATCCTTATTGTGAAGCCAAGCTATTGTTACTTTGCCAAGTGAAGTGCTTATTGCACTGGCATCATTTGCGAACTGTGTTCTTCTCAAACCAGTCCTCCTTTGGGACAAATAGTTTTAACTTCCATCAATCAGATTACTGTAACCAATATTCCTTTTGATTTTCCAAGTTAAGTGAAGATAATATTATTCATAAAATTACATACAAAAGAACTCGCAAATAATACTTTATGCAATACTATAGCAACATGCACAAATAAATTAACTGCTTTGTTTCAAAATTACCCTTCTTAATCAGGCCTTGAGTATTTAATGGTGATGTTTCTCAACACTGAATGTGTCGTTCAACTATAGATCCTAATTTGTGAAACAGACAGCTAACAATTGAATATGGGATGGAAGATAGCGAAGCATGCAGCCATTTCTATAATTTGTGGGCCATCTAATGCAATTTTCAGTTAGATCTTATCATGGCCACAAGACAGAACTTCAATGTAACATCGCTAATTTTACCTTTTAATGCAATTATTTTTAAAATGAGGACTGATTACAAGTGGCATTACATTAGGAACATTAGAGTACATTTGGGACAGTCAGCATGGCTTTGTACAGGGCAGGTCATGTCTTACTAACTTGATTGAATTTTCAAGGAGGTAACGAAGGTGATCGATGAGGGTAGAGTAGTAGATGTTGTTTACATAGAGTTCAGTAAGGCTTTCGACAAGGCCCTCATAGTAGACTCATCCAAAATATTAAGATGCATGGGATCCACTGTGGCTTGCCCACGTGGATTCAGAATTGGATTGCCCATAGAAGACAGAGTGTAGTGATGGAAGGGTGTTTTTCTGGCTGGAGATCTGTGATTAGTGGTGTCCCACAGAGATCTGTATTGGGACCTCTCTGTTTGTGATATGTATAAATGTCGTGGATGAAAATGTAGGTGGGTGGGTTAGTAAGTTTGAAGATGATGCAAAGATTGGTGGAGTTGTAGATAGTGTAGAAGGTTACCAAAGGATACAGTGGGATATAGATCAGTTGCAGATATAGGTGAAGAAATGGCAGATGGAGTTTAATCCAGGTAAATGTCAGATGCTGCACTTTGGGAGATAAAATGTTAAGGAAAAGTATGTAACTAATGGCAGGAGCCTGAACAGCATTGATGTACAAAACGATCTTGGGGTTCAAGTCTGAAAGTGGCCACACAAGGAGATAGGATAGTAAAGAATGCATATGGAATGCTTACCTTTATTGGCCGAGGAACTGAGTACAAGAATCAGGATTTCATGTTGCAGCTTTATATGTCTTTGATTAGGCCATACTTAGAGTATTGCATTCTTTTCTGGTCACCACATTACAGGAAGGCTGTCAAGGTTTTAAAGAGACTGCAGAAGAGGTTTACCAGTATGCTGCCTGGCTTGGAGGGTATGAGCTATAAAGAGAAGCTAGAAAAACCTGGGTTGTTTTGTCTGGCGCGGCGATGGCTGAAGAGAGATTTGATAGATTGAGATGCTAAGATAGGGTTGACGGTCAGAACCTTTTTCTCACAGTTGAAATGCATTTAAGGTGAGAGAGGGAAAGTTCAAAGGAGATGTGAGGGGCAAGTTTTTTACATAGTGGTAGGAGTCTGGAACACACTGCCAGGGGTTGTGGTGGAGGC
The DNA here is from genome assembly GCF_037043375.1 of Chiloscyllium plagiosum. NCBI lineage: Eukaryota > Metazoa > Chordata > Chondrichthyes > Orectolobiformes > Hemiscylliidae > Chiloscyllium > Chiloscyllium plagiosum. The sequence goes on along the minus strand of NW_028270139.1, from coordinate 91,775,797 downwards.
AGAATGATAGGGGTCTTTAAGGGACTTTTGATAAGTACATGAATATGCAAGGAATTGAGGGATATGGACCAAAGGCAGGGATTAATTTCATTTGGCTTCATATTCGGCACAACATCGTGGGCCGAGCAGCTCAGTCCTGTGCTGTACACTTGCATGCTGTATGTTCTAGGTAGATTTAGCCTGGCTTGTCAGATGGGCTCATCAGTGGAAAATTGAATTCCATCTGGATAAGTGTAAGGTGATATATTTGCACAGGCCAAACAAGAGCAAGGGAATACATGATAAATAGTAGGGCCTGGGAAGCACCAAGAATTAGAGGGACCTAGGCTTGCATGTCCACTGTTCCCTTACAGTAGCCGGACAGGTAGAAAGGGTGTTTAAGAAGGCATATGGGATACTTGCCTTTATCAGCTGAGGCATAGAGTTTAAGAGCAAGAAGGTTTTACTAGAACTGTTGGAAAAGTTGGTTAGGAGTGATGTGATTGCAACTGGGAAGGTGCAGAATCTTCCATGGGCTGGAGAGTTTTAGTTATGAAGAGGGATTAGATAGACTGTGCTTTTTTTCCTTGGAGCAGAGGAGTCTAAGGGTGGCCAGGTTTGATTTATACAAAATTATGAGAGGAATTGACAGGGTAGAGTAAGAAGAAATGTTTCTCCTCAGTGGAAGGATCTTGTGGGACTAATTCTTCTCAAGTGCATGAGGCTGGCTTTGAACGATACCTTGCTGTGAAGGTCGTAGCCAAGGAACTCATCCCCTAGTCATCCTTCTTTGTTGTAGGTAAAGGGACTTTTGCTCTGATTGCTAGAAGTGAGCTCACTAGCAAGCCAGACAGAATGGAACGTATCAACAAAAGGACTCTTATTCACCTTGAATATTGGAATTCAGTCATGGTCAACAGGAATCAGAACTCCAGAATCTCAACCAATCTGCAAAACTAAGAATCATGAAACTGACTGTTCAGCTACCAACATCATCACTACCAATAACATCCAATACAGTGGTTGCAACTTACAACTATCCGTTCTTCAAGAATAATACAGATGCTCGTCCATTTTGTTTGGACTTTCATTTTTCTGAACTCACGTCTTAATTGTAATCTGTGTCTATATGTGCTCTATTACTAATTCTTCTTGCATTTAGGAATTAACAAATTCACTCTTTGTTAACTCAAGAAAACCTGTCTTAGGACAACACACACATCCTAGGACAGGCGAAGCAAAGACACGCATGAGGATTCTTAGAGGCATGGCATTCTAATCAGAATTCCATCAATAAGCACATCGACTTAGATCCCATCTACCTTCCCTTGAGAAAAAACAGAAGTGACATCACCCACCTTACGAAACCAAGACCTATAAATAGAGAGGCAGGATATACCACTAACACGTCACTGACTCTCACTGATGATGTTTCCTAGTCACGGTAACAAAATGTCTGAAAATAAACCTTCCAGCTCAGTGAGCTAATTTACACACTTAACATCAACCTGAGCTACAAATCTTCTCAAAAATCGCTAACCTGTCTCAATTGGTTCCTCTTGCTCTGTGAGAATGGTATCCACAAGGGAAGGGATCCTTTTTAAATGAATAAATAGAAGAGTCAGTTCTTCTTCATGAGGTTCATCATTAGTTAATAGGCACTGATTACAATGATCATATACATATGGCGAGATTGTAATAAACACACATCAAACTGCCATATTCACGTAATGCACCAACTGATTTAACCACCAGTTCTGCAGGGGCTCTCTGTAGGCCACTCAACCATTGGCACATAAATTATTAATTTCTATTTTTTGTGGGATGGGAAATTTCAGAAATATTTTTCCCCTTGCGCCAAATTGCACTGGCCAATTTTCCATCTTTCCAAAAATGCGACCTATATTGGGCGGCCTCAATGACATCTAATGTCCATTGACAGTCCATACATAAATGAGGAAAGTGCCCACAAATGGCTGTGTTTGATGGCAACTTTTGGACATGACTTTGGTTTCAGATGTAAATTGAACATCTACATCTCTTAATCCTTATTGTAAATATCATCTCTACAAAAGTAGGATTAAATCTACTTATTGTCTTCATACAAGTAAGCATAATTAATAGTAATACATTTTTTTTCTCATGACTAGCATATATTGTATTTTCTGTGAACAAACTACAGTAACTGTTTGAATAGTTTGAAACAGGAAAAAACACAAAATAAAACTGGACCCAATTTAGATTTATCAAAAAAAACCCTTCAAATTAGTAAATGGTTGTTGTGCTGATTAGACTCTGAGATTGCAATCAGGCAATTTATCAAAGTATAATACCTGAACTTTTCTGAGGAATTTCTGCCAAACAGATAATATTGCAATACAATTTTAGTTTCATTATATTATATTGTGTAGTGCGGAAGTAATTGATGAATAATATTCTCCTAATGAGTTATTGTGTAGATTTCTGGTTGCATCCAAAAGTCTTGACTTCAGTAAATTAAATTCAAGAAGCAAATTATAAATTTGACTTGTAATGATCAATTTATACCCTCTGTTTATCTGAATTGAACTGTCAGGAATGTAATGTTAAAAATTGCAGCTTTACTGCTCATGATGTTTGGTCCATCTCTTGATGTTATTTTCAGCATCAACACTTTGCACCAGGTGCACACATTTGAAAAATCAACCCTGCATTTTCATATTGGACTGGACATTCTCATTTTTTAAAAGTTGTCTCATTTCCACATGATGATGTGACAAATGTTAAGTGTTCACCTGCTGCTATCATTTTCTATATTTGTCACTCACTGTTAGTATCAAGTGCTTCTGCGTAATTATTACCCAGGCATTACTGCAAAATAAAGTTCTATGTACTTTACTCATCTGTGAACTCAAACCTCATGCTCAAGAGTTCAAGGTCACTAATGAGATTTTTCATGAAACTTGTGAGTTGGTAATTGGTAATTGGTGGTTACTAGTTTGGCTCATTGACATTTTGGGCCTACACTTGCTAAGAATTTGAGAGACAGTGATACATAATGAGACAGGGACACCAGATTTGGTATTTGTTGGGCGGTGGAACTTGCGTCCATCATAAGGTCAGAAGTCGGGGTGTTTGCCAATCATTACACAATGTTCAGCACTATTCATGGCTCCTCGGGTACTGAAGCAGTCCATGTTCAAATGCAACATGAACTAGGCAGTATCTAGGTTTGGGCTGACAAGTAGCAAGTAACATTCACGTCACACAAAGGACATGCAATGACTATTTCCAATAAGAGACAATCTAACCACTGCCTTTTGACGTTCAGTGGTGTTACCATCACCGAATCCCCCACTATCAACATCCTTCAGGTCACCATTGACCAGAAACTCGAATAAACTTGCCGCGTAAACACAGTGGCTCCAAGAGCAGGCCAGAGGCTAGGAATACTACCAAATGAATAACTTGCATCCTGACTCCCCAAAGCCTGTTCACCATCTATAAAGCACAAGTCAGGCATGTGATGTAATACTCCCCACTTATCTTTCAACAGTCAAAAAGTTTGATATCATTCAGGACAAAGCAGACCACTTGATTGGCACCATATCCACAAGCTTCCACTTCCTCCACCAATGACACTCAGTAGCAGCAGCGTGTCCTATCTACAAGATGCATTGTAGCAAATCACTAAAGATCAGCACCTTCCAAACCCACAGCCACTTCCATTTGGAAGGACAAGGGCAGCAGGTACATGGGAACAGTACCACCTTCAAGTTCCCCTCCAAGCCACTCATGCAGCCTGACATGGAAATATATTGATGAGATGGAAATGTGTTGCTGGAAAAGCGCAGCAGGTCAGGCAGCATCTAGGGAACAGGAGAATCGACGTTTTGGGCATTAGCCCTTCTTCAGGAAGGGCTAATGCCCATATTGCCATCCTTTCTCTGTCACTGGGTCAAAATCCTGGAATTCCCTCCCGAAGGGCATTGTGAGGCAACACGCAGCAGGTGGATTGTAGCGACTCAAGAAAGCAGTTCAGCACCACCCTCTTAAGGACAATAAATGCTGGCCAGCCAGCGGCACCTACATCTCACAAGTGAGTAAATACCAAAAGAAGTAATATCAACCTCATGCTGGAAAGTGAGACCAACTCATTTTGATTTATTTTTGGCACCTCACAGCTGACATTCCAAAAGCAAGTTGGGCATCTGTGGTTTCATATCTTATGCCAGCAAAGGGATCTGGTCAGTTTTGGAGAGAAATAAACAGCAAACATGAAACATTGGAAGAATCATGATGCAAAGGCAAACAGATCGATTTCGAGATATTGTTTTGACAGTGCTTGAGAAAGAGTTATGTATTCTTGGACCATGCTTCACTCAAAAATATTGCCAGAGTAGTTGAAAAGAAGCCGAAGGAAGGCTTTATCTGACTAAGTCTGGCTAGGGCAGGCATTTTTTGTAGAGATTGCAGTCCTGTATGAAAACTTAAGCAGAAAGAATCCGAAACTGGGTCTTGAAGATTGTAAGTGATGGAGCTGTGATTATTTTTTCTGGCAACATGTTCTATTTTGGGACCGTCCTTGAAATAAACGTTTATTAATACATTGTTTTGGAAATGCTCTTGTAGTTTGTGTGGATGGCTATGTTGTGTTTTGTCTTTGCCAGTGAGAGGTATATGTTTCTGTCAATTCCCACTACTTCATTTCATATTTTATGGAATACAGTCAGTCTTATATTTTCCCTCCTTTGTTATAATGATTCTTCTTCCAAATCTTTGATCTAGGATGTGACATTGATGTATTTCCTATACTGATTTATGCAAAATCTTGTAGCAAGCCTTTAAATTGCCTCAATTTCATTTATATCGCTAACCATATCATAATCCCACACACAACTTGCATACTTCAGGTTTAGACAATAAGTAAGTTATAATGCTAATACTTTTGTTTCAATAGCAAGGCTTCCTCCTCAGAAATCAGGCAACCCTGTTTGCTTTGGATCTTCTAACTGTGGAATCCCGATTGAAGATTGTTTTAAAGATGAACCCCAGCTGCTTCAATTAAGCTCTCAGGTAGTGTGTTCCACCTCTTAAAGGGAGCTCTTGTAGTGCAGTGTTAGTGCCTCTACCTTTGAACTAGGAGATCCAGGCTCAAGCCCCACCTGTTCCAGACATGTCTAAAAGCAGGCTGATTAGAGAGTATCTGCATTCCATGGCCTAACTGCTCAACGTATAAAATAAAACTTCCTCATGTTGCCTCTAGTTCTTTTGCCATTCGTTTTATGTCAGATTCCTCTGGCATTTGACTCTTTGTCAATGGGAACAGTTTCTCTCCGGCTACTCTATGCAAACTGTTTATGATCTCAAACATGTGTCAAATCTCCTGCTAACCTCCCTTTCGATCAGCATGTCTATCCCCTTAAAATTTATCACTGTACGCCTCACAGTTCAGAATATTTGCAAATTTTGTGCCACATAAATGTTTGAAATTATACCCTGAACATGTAACTAGAGTCATAAATGTATATTAAGAAAGGCAGTGTTTCTAATATTGACCACCTAAGCCTCCATTGTATGCATTCCTCCAGTCTGAAAAATAAACTATTCACGATTATTCCCTGGTACCTCTCTTTTAGCCAAATCCCAATCAATGTTGACACTGCCTCTTATATTCCATCGGCTTCCAATTTTCTGGAAAATCTATTGTAGGATATTTTGTCAAAAAGCTGCTGGAAGACCATATTCACTAGATCAATCACTTTATCCTCATCAAAAAAATCAACCAAATTAATTAAACATTATTTACCTTTAAAAAATCGGTACTGGATTTCTTTCATTAATCCAGAATTGTCCAAATGACAATTCATTTTCCCTAAAATTGTTGGTGCTGTAGGTCTGTCTATCATTAAGGTTAACACCAATTTCAAACTGGATTGAGCGGCTTGAACTTGTACTAGATATATGGTGTCAATTCTCTGCAGCACAGAGTGGAGAATACCAGAACAAAGAAGTGAAATATTAATTGCCACTGGAGGAAAGCTAATAAAACTGAATTACAGACTCAGTCTTTCACTTTCTTTTTGAAAAACAGCAACATGATCCCTTAGTTTGCTCCTGCAGAAAAATTTAGGACAACATACAACAGCAAAACGTAACCTCTAAATCCGAACATGAATACATTTTGGAAAGAAAAACAGAAGTAAATAAACTTAAATGGAGACTTTAGGCAAATAGGTATTAAAGATGGCAGTACAATGAGAAAAAGGGATCGAAAATGACAGAATTGCTGGAATTGTATCTAAAGTTGTTGAATACAAAAATCGGAGATTATGATATTGAGCTTGAACAGGATTTCAAGTAAGCAGCTGGAGTCATGCAGATAGTTTTGTGCGTGTGTTACAGGAAAGTTATAAATAAGAAAAAAAAGTGAGACTTAGATTCATGAGAATGTCAGCAAAGTTACAAACTCCCAATTTTAGAGAGAGACTTGAGAAGTTCAAACTTTGTAGTGGGCAAAAATAAGGAAAATTCAAATTTGAAGTTTATAAGAACATAAAGGGATTTAAGGTCAAAGGTCGATGGATTGCTTCACAGTGTCAGGGTAACAAAGAGCACGTGTTTGTTGCTTCTCGGATGCTGCCTGAACTGCTGTGCTCTTCCAGCACCACTAATCCAAAACGTGTTTATTAAAGTTGACCCAAAAGCTTTCTCTGCTACAAACTTCTGCTCAGCAGAATTAACAAGTTATTTTAAACTGAGGGAGATTTACTGAAAATTAGGGAATATTAAAATCTGTTAAAGAATATTAAAGCAAGCAGGACACAGTGCATAGTTTTTGGAGAAAAATCTAATGCTTGGTGTAAACATTTTTTTCTACCTGTACAGCACAGAAACAGAGCATTTGACCAATTTGATGTAATGTTTACTCACCATGAGCCTCCTCCTGACCTACTTCAAATCCCTACCAAAGAACGGTGAGGCTTTTACTCTCATGTGTTCACCTTTTATAATTTGAAAGTCCCCCATTTGATCCATCAACTATCATTATTTGAGTAAGAACCTCTTCACCGTTTGTGATCTGTACAATCCTCCAGTTCCAGTTCTTGAATCCTTCTGTCATCAGTGCTCCCTGTGCCCAGATTGTTAATGTATAATGTGAATAGTTATAGTGTCAACTCTGATACCTGCAAAACTCCACTAGTCACTGACTGCCATCCTGAAAAGATCCCTTTAGCCCCATTAGCTTTCTCTTGTACTCTAATTTATTCCTTCTGATTAACCTTTTAGTTATTTTCTTACAATTATTCATATTCTTTGTAATCATCTGACCTGTCACTTCTCTATGCTTTTTCCTTAAATGTGATGCTTTCTTTCCCTAACTTCTTGAGTTATTCACAAATGGTCGGTCCTCCTTTTAATTTTTTAACAAAGTAAGAATATATTTATCCTCAGTATTCAGGTGTAGACTGTCTCAATATTGCAGCTCTGTCTTTACCTTGTACTGATGCCAGAGCTCCACAAACCAGAATCCACTTCTCCCACACACTTTGAGTCTTATATTCATCTCTTTGTGCCCAATGCCAATTTGTGCATGGCTCATACAACTGTGCCAATATTATAACATTTGAAGTTCTGCTTACTAATTTAATGCTTACCTCCTCGTGCTGTCCAGGCAGAACATTGCTGCTAGTTCTTCTTACGTAGTTGGACTGTGACCATTGGATTTTCAAATGCCCACAAATCTCAGGGTTTGTGGTTTATTTTGTATCTTTTTTTATGATGTTTCTGTTAGCTTATCAGCATATGTTAATCAGAATTACCTCACTCCAGCTGCACAATAAACCAGTGATGTTAGTTCCCATTATCGCTTTAGTTGTGCCCCTATAGTTTTTCCTATATTCTATTTAATGTTATTCTAATGTCACGATTAGATATTTAGCGTTAGCTTTTGCAACAATTGTTTTTCATTCTAGATCCTACTTAATATTTTCCTAATGCCATGATTAGATATTTATCATCACCTCTGCTACAGTGATCTTCCATTCCAGACTAACCTGTTATGATTAGACATATAGCTATTCCATCTATTACAATAGTCTCCTGTCTCAAGCTGACACTACTAACTACTAATTAGATATTTAATGTCATGTCCCAAATATTTATAGTCCAAATCCTGCTATAATGATATTTAGCAGGCGAGGCTAAGGTTACTAAGTGTGTTATCTCATCTCGCCAGAGTTACCTTTCAGCCTCAACCTTACTCTGCTAATTGGTGTAAGAGCATTCCACTATTCCTATCCCATCCTGCATTCTACAGACCTCTTGCAACAGATCGTCAGTGGTCTTCATGCTTTAACCCTTCCTATGCTTTCATGCTCTTTATTTTAGTAAGTTTGCAGATGACACCAAAATTGGAGGTGCAGTGGACAACGAAGAGGGTTCCCTCAGATTACAACAGGATCTGGACCAGATGGGCCAATGGCTGAGAAGTGGCAGATGGAGCTTAATTCAGATAAATGCGAGGTGCTGCATTTTGGGAAAGCAAATCTTAGCAGGACTTATGCACTTAATGGTAAGGTCCTAGGGAGTGTTGCTGAAAAAAGAGACCTTGGAGTACAGGTTCATAGCTCCTTGAAAGTGGAGTCGCAGGTAGATAGGATAGTGAAGAAGGTGTTTGGTATGCTTTCCTTTATTGGTCAGAGTATTGAGTACAGGAGTTGGGAGGTCATATTGCGGGTGTACAGGACATTGATTAGGCCACTGTTGGAATATTGCATGCAATTCTGGTCTCCTTTCTATTGGAAAGATGTTGTGAAACTTGAAAGGGTTCAGAAAAGGTTCACAAGGATGTTGCCAGAGCTGGAGGATCTGAGCTACAGGGAGCTGCTGAACAGGCTGGGGCTGTTTTCCCTGGGGCGTCGGAAGCTGAGGGGTGACCTTGTAGAGGTTTACAAAATTATGAGCGGCATAGATAGGATAAATAGACAAAGTCTTTTCCCTGGAGTCGGGGAGTCCAGAGCTAGAGGGCATAGGTTTAGGGTGAGAAGGGAAAGATATGAAAGAGACCTAAGGGGCAACTTTTTCACAGAGAGGGTGGTACGTGTATGGAATGAGCTGCCAGAGGATGTGGTGGAGGCTGGTACAATTGCAACATTTAAGAGGCATTTCGATGGGTATATGAATAGGAAGGGTTTGCAGGGATATGGGCCGGGTGCTGGCAGGCGGGACTAGATTGGGTTGGGATATCTGGTCGGTGTGGACAGGTTGGACCGAAGTGTCTGTTTCCATGCTGTACATCTCTATGACTCTATGCTCAACAAAAAACAGCTGGGCTGTCATTTTGCTCTCTGATTTATATATAAAGAAATTCTCTAGCAGTCTTCTCTTTCTCTCTCTCCCTCTCTCTTCAGCTTCTGTTCAGCATTTTTTTCATCCTGCTCTGTTCTTAGGCTTTCCACTGTTCAAACTAAACTCTTTCACCTTCTTCCTCTCCTTCTCCACACCATCAACTCCCACTTCTCTTATCCTGCTAAACTGTTGAGATTCCTTATTTCGCAGAGATCTCTCTTTTTCTGATTCTCTCTCTCTTTCTCTCTCTCTCCCCCCCCCCCCCCCTTTCTCTCTCTCCATCTCTCCATCTCTTGCTGTGTGTCACACTATTCAGCCTGCTGTGCACTGAATGTTCTAGTGCTTCACCAAATGTATACAGTGTTAGGATGACTTATTTAATGACGAATTTTGTGTGTACATAAGCCCTCTATCACTAGATCGCAGACATCTATCTGTGATTGCTATTTTCCCTCATCTCTCATTGCTGTATCACAAGGTCAGTTTGCATTGAGGTTGTATAATTGTGCAAGCAATAATTATTTTGGAGACTTTTGACGTGTGTCCTATAAAAATCTTGGAATCAATGTAGACTACTGGACCTTTGTTAAGTGAAATGCTTATGACACTGCAGTAATATGAAAATGTTTTCAGTAGCTGGACTCAATCAATCTGACTACTAAAGTAGAGAATATTCAGGTTAGTTGCAATAACTATACATGAGACAAATAATTTGGGAATGAGTTGAATGACAGAAAAATAAATGTAAAAATAACAATAAAAATACCTATAATTCCCAAAATTGTGAATTCCAGGTTGAATTAGCATCATAGAGTCATGGAATTCATCATAGAGAGAGAATCAGAAAAAGAGAGATCTCTGCGAAATAAGGAATCTCAACAGTTTATGACATGGAAACAGACCCTTTAGTCCAACTTGTATGCGCCGACCGGATATCCCAATCTGACCTAGTCCCATTTGCCAATATTTGGCCCATATCCCTCTGAACTCTTCATCTTCATATATCCATCCAGATGCCTTTTAATATTGTAATGATAGAAAAAGAGATAAACATGTGATTACAGACAATTGTCAGCTGTGGAAAGGTGAAACTGAGTCCACTCTGCTGAGAGCAAGGCAAAAAGCCACAAACAAGACCCATTCAGGGCAGAATTGAGGTTGTAAGAAAAATGGAGTACAGAGATCATACTTAAAGTTGTGGAGGTTGATATTCAGTCCTAGGGATTGTCGAGTACCTAAATGGTAATTGAGGTGTACCTCTAGCTCAGATATGCTGTGCTGTTGCATTCAAGTAGCGGAGTGTTTTCTTGAAATTTTTCAGTGGCTTTGGTCAATGATTAAATTCTTTTCTGGAAGGAGGAAATCTCTGAGGTAAGTCACGTGCTCTGTCATCTATGTGATAGCTGATGCCAGTAACACAGGCCTGGAAATAAGCACAAACCCTCATCGAGGAGGATACAATCACTACAGAATATTGAAGAGGGGAATAGAAAATAGTTTCAAATAAAAGCAATTAATACTCTTATTTCAGACTTCCAGCATCTGCATTACTGTTTTATAAAATACTTTGGATCTAGTCTTGTGTTTGTAAACATTTGTTTGAAATTATAATTTTGGTAGGCAATATGTTTATGCTATAATTGGTTTGTTTTATAATGCTGTGTACAATTAAAAAGTCAAAAGTTGAAAAGCTGTTGACTATCTCGCATACAATTTTAATAGAACATGATGGTTATTTCACCAACATTAACTTACTTGACATCAGCGAAACTATTTTTTGATGTGCTTGTATTGTAATTAAATATTTTGCTATCTGTAGCAACTATGCTTTTTATTGAAGACACATCAAACCCCAGAATAAATACCATACAAATTGGGTTAATTGTTACCATTATACAATTATACTAAAGGGAACACTTACTATAGAATGGTGCAGATCACTTTAGTACTGGTTCCTAGTAATTCACTTCAGCTGCCTGCAAAAGGTATGGCTATGTTTGGAGCTTAGATGTTTTCTTAATACAGCACAATAAAAAAGATGTACCACCCCACTTTATTGAAAATATTGATGTCTATTTTTTATGTATGGATCTGAACAATGAGTGCTGAAAAGATATCCCAGAGGCAGCCAAACAATTATTATTGGGAACTCTGATTTACCATGTCCATCGCCCTGGTATTCAGGTTAGTTGCCATGTCCCCAATTGTGTGTACTATGTGAGATCAGCCATTCTGAGCCATTTAAAAATTATACTTGAAAAATAATTGGAGACGTCATGGAGTCAGGAAAGGCACTAGAGGAATACACATTCTTATTTTCTTTTCCTTTAGGGCGATTATGTTTTGTGACGTAAACTTTATAAAATCAAAAGGTTCTTTTCCTGCTGACTATAAACAACAGTTTTATAAATATTTTTGATGTCATTTTAATATAATTTAATATATTGGTGATAAGGAACACAAGTAATTCTGAATAAAAACTGCTTTATCCTACTAAAACCACATTTGAATTGTTGCATTGACTTCAGAAGCAATCAGCCCTGGTTTATTTATAGGACATTGTAAATTCAAGTGGACTTATTATTGTACAGAATAATATGCACAGAATTCCTGTAGTTGCTGCTTTTGATTCTTCTGTAACTTGATGTAGAAACACTGTTAACTTAAAATATCTAGCTAGAGATGAAATTAAAAATCTATGAGAGTAAGTGCATGAGATACTACATGGAACATGCTAATTCCCAAGTTTTGGAGAAATCGAAGTATCTGTCACACCAAGAACTAACAATATAGGAAGCAAGTTAATTAAGTATTATGGAGCTATAGTTCATTTAATTTTGGAAGAGGAATAGTAAGGAACCATCTAAACCTTTCCCAGATTATGAGATTGAGTGGCGTAAAGTGGATCTGAGGAAGGAATAGATTTGAGGTTGCATAACACTTTATTAATTCAATCAGAGTATCTAAGTCAGGAGTATAGCTGATTTTCACAGTCAGAATCATTTTTCCTAAACGTCTGAAGAACTGAATGGTGATTATAGTGGAGAATTCTCCTCCAATGAAATGAGAATATAATCCTATCAATTATTGAGCAGCTACTTTAATTAGGAATTCTACTGGCTGAAGCCTTGTAAACTCAAAACCATTAACTTGCTTCTGGGAATGAGAGCTGTATAACAAGATAACTGGGAGGAGATGTTTTTGGTTCTTGAGTATTGGTAATCAAGTCAGTTATTTGATATAATAACAGAAACGCTGAAGAGATTTAGCAGGTCTGGCAGCATGTGGGGAGAGAGCATCCGAGTTAATATTTCGAGAGTTAAAATTTTGAATCCAATCCATCCCTTTTTTTGAAACTCTTGGGAGAGTCAGATTGGGCATAATCTGATCTGCCAGCCTTGCTGAGTTACGTCAGTTCTTTCTGTTTTAGTTTCAGAACTTCAGCGTTCACATTATTTTGCTTTGGTCCACTGTTATTAGATATACTGGCAGGTCTCCCATGGCATTGTTCGCATGTAGCAAGCAATGTACCTTTCTTTTTCACAATTTATGCAATGTAGTATTAACTAAAAGACATAAAAGTGGCAAATACTGGAAATACTCAGCACATCTGACAGCATCTCTGTAGCTGTAAGACTATATTTTGCATTCTGTTCAATTATCCTGATCTACTTATGTAAGGTATGAATTGTCGGGATGGCACGCAAAACAATACTTTTCACTGTATCACACTACATGTGACAATAATAAATCAAATCAAATCAAATCAAGCTGAACATGACCTCGATGGAGTGGCCTTTGCCCCATCCTCCTCTGCCTCCTTCTTCTAGCTGTTCTCCTCTGTGTTTTCTTTGCTCATTCTCCCCATCATGCTGCAAGCCCGGGGGCCAGACATTACTGGAAAATATTTGATTGCAGCAAGTGGAATGAGTGGAACTATGAACCAACTTCTTCAGATCTCTCCCTATTGACTTCAACAATTTTAAATAGCAGAACATGCCGCCAAACACTGAAAAAAAGAACTCCACAATAGCCAGTAAAAATCAATTGGCATCTCACCTGAAAGTAGCTAATGATGCCTTTATACTGGATTAGTAGGCCCACTTGTGGCGCAGTGGTAGTGTCCCTACCCCAAGATGATGACCATAATCCCAATCTAAACTGCTTGCGCATGGCCCCTATCCCTCCAAACATTTATTATTCATGTATCTGTTCCAAATGTCTTTTAGAAGTTGTAACTGTACCCACATCCACCACTTTCTTTGAAAGTTCATTCTACACACGAACCATTCTCTGTGTAAAAAAGTTGCTCCTCATATCTTCTTAATATCTTTTTCCTCGCACCTTTAAAATATGCCCCCTAGTCATGAAATCCCCCACCGAGGGAAAATAAACCTGCCATTCACCTTATCTATGCCCCTCATGATTTTATAAAACTCGAAAAGGTCACCCCTCAACCTCCTAAGCTCCAGTGTAAAAGGTCCCAGCCTATCCTGCCTCTCCTTATAACCCAGACCGTCCATTCCCAGCAACAACCTGGTAAACCTTTTCTGAACCCTCTCCAGTTTAATAATATCTTTCCTATAATAGAGAGACCAAAATTGAGACCTGGGTTCAAGTCTCACCTGTTCCAGAGATGTGTGATAACATGTCTGAACAGGTTGATGAGTAAAATAGGTTAAACAAGAAAAACTGCACTGCTGCTATTACAAAAAGCACTGATGTTCTCCCTCAAATTCCATTTTGATTTAGCCCGATCCTCTTCTCCCTACCTTTCCTTCACCTTTGATGGTTTGCATTTACCTAAACAGGCTTTGCATGTAAATAGTTCAATGGGAAGCACGGGTAATTTAATGGTGGTAGTTAATGGATGGGGGAAAATAGAACCAAGGCTGATTTGGTGATGTGAAAAAAAATTCTTTCTGTAAGTGCACCTGCATATAAAAGAGAACGAAATAGTACTGGGTGTGTTGTGTGGTAGTGTCCCTATCCCTGAGCCAGGAGACATTGGTTCAAGTCCTACCAGATCCAGAGCTGTTTAATAACATCTCTGAACAGGTTGGTTAGTAAATATTATCTGTTCCTTCCTGCTGAACACATGTTCAGAAGTGAGATGAAGAGGGGGCAATGACTGAAATAAAAGAAAATAAAATAGCCCCCTCATACCCCAATATCTTGTTTGCATAGCTAACGTATTATTTATTATTAACACCTACTTTTCATCTGTAGTTCCTATCCAAGTCCCTTAGCACACCCTTTGCCTTTTGCACCTTTGCCATTTATTTCCATTTGCTTCTCCTCGCCACTTTTTCCAAAGCACAAAACCATCACTTTTTCAGCCCGCTTCAGTTTCAAAGAAGATTATATTGGTTTTGAAGCATGAACTGTTTCTCTCTCGACACATACTGCCAGACCCACTCGGATTTTTTAGCACTTTCTGATTTGGTTTCATTAGCTGGAATGTTGAGGTAAATTATGCCACTGTTGGAGTCAACTAAATGTTCCATACTGACTGATAATCAGAGTCTCCCTGCTCTGCATATTACTGTTCACTGTCCCAATTTTCAAATTACCACCCTGCCCAGAATGGCACTCAATAAGGTCTGCACTGTAAATGTTCACACATGGAATGAACATCACTTTGGATTCAAACGTCCATCCATCGTATCAGAAATACAGCTGTTAAGCAATTGAATTTTACAGCCAGGATCTTAAATAATGACCAACAGCACTTACCTTTAACTAGTTTTCCCATACTTAGCTATTCTTCTGATGAAAGCTTTTACCAAATGTTCATGAAGACACCATTCTAATTTGCACGTTGTGGCAGCACAACCATCTTATCCAGAGAATTCCTGAACTAATACGGTATTCCATGTTGTCGCTGTAGATGCCTTTGAAACATGGCTAAAGCAGATTTTAGTTTTGAATAAGAATTGAAAACATGTAATGGTGCTTTTTATATTGATATTGTTTTCCTCTATGTAGGACACAGCTGGGCAGGAACGTTACAGGACAATCACCACGGCTTATTACCGTGGTGCTATGGGATTTATCCTAATGTATGACATCACAAATGAAGAATCCTTCAATGCCGTACAGGACTGGTGAGTGTGAAGAAAAGATTCAGTGCTACACTATTTCTGCAACTGTACGTCTGGCTTTTCACTCTAGACTAGACGAGTAGGAGGCTAGAAGAGTACAACAAGCCAGGCAGCATCAGGAGATGGAGGAGTCAACGTTTCAGTTATAATCCTTCTTCAGTTCTGAAGAAGGGTTAAACCCCAAACATTGACTTCTTCATCTCCTGATGCTGCCTGGCTTGCTGTGTTCTTCTGGCCTCCTGTTTGTCTACTTTGGATTCCCGCATCTGCAGTTTCTTCTTTGTCTCTAACCTGGTTTTTCACTCAGCTATTTAACACTCACATCAGGTTAAATCGGGCTCCCAAGCTGTCCCATGTCCTTAGCTGCTCCCTGGTGCACCGTTCCAGAAGTGCAGTTTTCTGCTTAGTTACCTCTGAATTGGCTGTCCCAGTAAGGGAGGTGGACAGGCTTTCGAATGCTGCAGTTTCACTCAGAGGGCTCATACTGATGCCTGTAGAATATCAGGTGGTTATGCCAAATACACAAAATCAGCAGGCTGAAAACAGCAGCTTATCACCGGACAGTTGAATTGTCTCTTATTGGAGTTAGTCATTGCCTGGCATTTGTGCGGTGTGAATATCACTGTCCACTTGTCAGGCCAAGCCTGGATATTATACAGATCTTGTTGCATTTGAACATGGACTGCTTCAGTAGCTGAGGGTCATAAATGATGATGAACACTGCAGTCATCAACGTCCGTTCCCACCTCTATACTTATGATAGAGAGATGATCATTGATGAAGTGGTTGAAAATGTTTAGGCCTATAACACCACCCTGAAGAACGGAGATGTCCTGGAAAGGAGATGACTGAAATATAACAGCCATGACCATCTTCCTTTGTGCCAGAAATAATCATTTGCATCCTCCTAGACACATGGATTGATCAAACAAACAAAGACTTTCAAATCAAGAGTTACCATTTTGGATTTGGTGACATTCTGGGGGAAGGGTCACTCAACCTGAAACATTGATTTCTGTCCACAGATGCTGCCAGACCTGCTGAGCTTTTCCAGCAATTTCTGTTTTTGAGTCAGATTTACAGCATCTGCAGTTCTTTCGGTTTTCACCTCTTCTTACTGTCTTACAGGCTGCTTTCCTCCCCATCCCGCCTAATTGCCAACTCTTTCCCAACTCTCCTGCTTGCTCTTTCCCTGTCTAACCTTCCAGCCGTTGCTCCCATTCACACTTCCCTACCTGATCTTCCCAATCATTGCTTCCTTCCGCAGCTCTCTCACTCACTGCCTCCAGCTCCTTTTGAATAGGAGCCTTTTATCCAAGAACTCCCACCGCATGGTTGAAGCCACACATTCATCTTGTTTTTATACACATCTTCTTATTTTTACTGTCACTAATGGGTTACACTGGAAGATATCCAGGGATTGTTAATTTTGAGATCCTCATTTTAATTTCTTCCCCATCCTAGAATTCTTTGATGATCGTGGCCATTGTTGGTAAATTTCCTGCCCTTCTGCAATTGCCTTTGAGTGATTGATGGTGAGAGCCTGTTTGAGCTACTGAAGCTCACCTGGTGTAGGTAAACCCACAGTGCTCTGAATTTATTAGATCTTTGTTTTACCACCCACTGTCACTGTGCTCTCACTCTTTGCCTGCTCTGTTGCAGCTCTTTTTCTCTCTGCTGCCTCTTTGAGTGAGATCCATGGATTATTTATGTTGCTACAGTGTTTGAATAATGCAAATATTATTGATGGAAATAAAGCAAATTATTCCAATACTTAGTTATTTCTGTAGCAAAGGCATGTAAAGACATAAATCTATTTTTCCATTCATCATTGGTGACAGGCAACACAGGCCCACCTAACTAGCAACATTTGCATTAATCCCATAAATGAACAAAAACAATTATTCATTATTAATTTTCATTTATAAGCAACTCAGAGATCCACTAACCTAAGACAAATTGAGCATTTTGAGTGGGAGGGGGAGTTGGTGAGGTGTGTGTGTGTTTGCTTGCTTGACATGTGATTTATTTTGATAATATTTTGTTTATTTGTTGCCAGCTTGTTATTTTGCAGAGGTAAAAGAGAAATAATTTCTTCAACAAGTCATCCAGTCCTGTTGTTACTTTTGAAATATTCATATGAAAACCCCTTCACTTTAATACCAACTTCAAATTTTATTTCAGCAGCATGCAATTAGTTAAACTGTTGCATGACAGTTTAATAGTGGTTTACATCCGACACTACAGCAGCGTTGTGCGGGTAGTAATCAACAGAGATTTTCTCTGTTCACGTCTGGAGAATTACTTATTTTTCTATTTAAAATTCAGTAATATTTTGTTTCAGGTGATTTAATTTAAGTGCTCATGTTTGCTGAAAAGATGAAAAAATCCACTGGTGTTCACTTATATTATTACTAATTTCCTTTTCTCCGACTACTTGGTTTATCCAAACTAAATCCAAGCATCTCTCATCCATCTTGTGTACATTTTATCAGGAATTATTGATAGCCCAAATGTGAATTTATAAACTAAGCTATGAACGGAGAGTGAAAATTAATGTCTGCAGCATCAGTGCATCTCTCTGAACCAAAGATGAGTCTGGATATTTTTGAGAAAATATTCTGGTAGAAGAAAGATGAATTGACAAATTACTTTTCACAAACAAAGACTTACCGTGTTGGTTCTTAAAGATACTTCTTCTTCTCAAACTTGCCTGTATATTAGGTTAACAAAATATTTGACAAATTTAGTTACTTTATGAAAAAAAGATTTTAAAATTTATGAGAAATGAATTAAAGGTTTTTCTAATGTTGACACTTTGAACCTTAACACCTACAGTTATAAAATATGAGTAATCAGTAAAGGTACCAAATCTGGCTACAGCAGCCTGGACTATAGAAGGAGAAATCATGCTTCACTATTTTAACTGGGGTATTGTGATTGCTTGCAATACAGGCTCGCAGGCCCCTAAGAAGAGGCTTTCATTGGCCCACCATGGAACATGTTATGTAGAACAAGCAGCAGGTCTCTATGGTTCAACAAGATGCTACCTATCGTTACGCTGGCACATAGAGAATAGGGTGTTAGGTGGGTACCACCTAGAGAGCAGAGCGCACCAATAGAAATGCATTCCTGGAGGAAAGGAGAAAGAAGCAGAGAAAACCTGGGAATTTATTTTAAAGGACAAACATCAAAATGTGGATTGAGGAAAGAACACAAGACATGGAGACAGGCGTTCAGCCACTTTCCATTTTTTGATATTCTAACAAATACAGGTCTAATATAGTCAACATAATTTGGAAGCGGGGTGGTGGGGGAGGGGAAGTGAGAGGGGAGGTGTGAATCAGAGTAGTTAATAATTTCTGTACTGTTGTGTAAAAATGCATATTTCAATTCAATATAGCAAAATAAAACTGCTCCATCAATCATGGTTGATCTGATAATTCTTACTTCTAGGTTCCTGCCTTATCCCCATAACCCTGGATTCCCTTACTGATGAAAAATTTATCTATCTCAGCCTTGAAACGTAGAAACGTAGAAAATAGGTGCAGGAGTAGGCTGTAGACCATTCAATATGAGCATGGCCGATCCTGCAGTCTCAGTATCCCGTTCCCACAAAGGCTACCTCCAGCTCCCTCTTGAGTATATCTAATGATCAGGACCCAACAACATCCTGTGGGAGAGAATTCCACAGGTTCACAACTCTGAGTGAAGAAATTCCTCTTCATCTCAGTCCTAAATGGCTTACCCCTTGTTGCTAGACTGTGACCCCAAGTTCTGGACTTCCCCAACATTGGGAACATTCTTCTCACATCTAGCCTATCCAGTCCCAATCAGGATTTTATGTTGCTATGAGATCCCCCTTCATTCTTCTCAATTCCAGTGAGTACAAGGGCAGTTGATCCTGTCTTTACTCATATGTCAGTTCTGCCATCCCGGGAATCAGCCTGGTGAACCTTCACCGGACTACCTCAATAGCAAGAATGTCCTTCCTTAGACTAGGAGATCAAAATCACCTACAATACTCAAGGTGTGGCCTCATCAAGGCCCTGTATAACTGCAGTAGGACATTCTTACTCCAATATTCAGAACCTCTTGTTATGAAGGCCAGCATGCCATTAGCTTTCCTATATACTTAATAACTCAGCCTCGACAGCCCTCTGCAATAAAGAATTCCACAGATTCACAGTCCTCTGAGGGAAGACATGAGATTTTGATCCTTGGTTCTAGACTCTCCTACAAAGGGAAACAGCCTTTCTGCATTTATCCAGTCAAGTCCCCCAGGAATCTTGCATGTTTTAATAAGGCCACTTTTCATTTTTTGATATTCTAACAAGTACAGGTCTAATATAGTCAACGTAATTTGGAAACGGGGAGGTGGGGGAGGGGCAATGAGAGGGGAGGTGTGAATCAGAGTAGTTAACCATTTCTGTACTGTTGTGTAAAAATGCATATTTCAGTTCAATATACCAAAATAAAACCGTAGTACTGAGCCTGAGCCTGCTATCCTTTGAAGGGTCAATAAATCCAAATGATTTAAGACAGAACTGGAATCCAAAAATGGAAGGTTCTAAAACCCTGAGTGCTGCTGGAGTTGAAGCTTCAGTGGATCCGTAACGAGTCGAATGAAGTGTGTTGTCACCTTGTCTCAGTTAGTCATACACTCATATGTTTCAGAAGGATATGGGATCAGTACCAACTGCAGGACTTGTGCATTTCTTTTTTGACTGAATTCAAATTTTCAAACTGGCGCAAAAAAAAACAGGGATTTAAAAAAAAATAGAAATGGAAAACCCAAGAAAAAGAATGTCAATTTCACAAAAATACTCTCAACGTTATTTATAGCGTAAGCATAAGGAAGTCTAGGGTTGGAGAAGCTATGGCAGGAGGGCAAGCTGATTGTTACATCTTGGGACAGGGTCCAGGGGTATGCTAAGGAGAGAACACCTCTCTGCACACTACCAAACCATGAAGAAAGCCCAACTAGGATGTTTGCTTAGTGTAGGTCTCTTGCACACCAGCTAAGTTACACCAGCAGAGGACTGAGATTCTTAACAAGGCGTCAGTCATTCACGTATGGGTCTCAAATGACCCAATGGTAGGCATGGTGGTTAACACCAACCCTGAAGATTGTAAAATTGCAGGAGACAGCCGGTGCAAGTGGGTAGTTGGCAGACTGGATTTAATGTGTGTGTCTACCTTCCAAACTGCCAACCTGGGTGCATTAAATCCAGCTGATATGTACACATGATAAAGAAGGGAGGGTAGGCCTTATATCCTCTCAAGCTTTCTCTGCTTTTCTAGAAGATTATGGCTAAATTGCTCTATCTATCCAACTCCCCAGTCCGATCTGTATATCCCTCCACTCCATCAGTAACCAAAATCTATCAGACTAAATCTTGGAAATGCTTGGGGTGTTTTATTATGTTAAAGAGTATATAAATACTCACAAATAGTAGCTATGTTGTTTAGGTTTGAATAGGACTGAACTTCTTGATTATAAGATGTTTGGCAGATATGTGAAAATGAATGGGGCTAACAGTGTTTCTGAAGCTTTCTGTCAAAGTGCTAGAGCCTAAGGCTGCTTTGGAAAATTGTATTTTGGTAGAAATAAAACATATTCTTTAAGAATAAGGAAAATTAAACAGTTATCTGTGTATTGCCAGAAACTCAAAAGTAAAGATGAGATATGGTATAAAACTGAAGCAATTTAGAAAGATGTACAGAATTACTGAGAAATAATGTGTGATTTTAATTTTCATATGATGGACTTGAATTGAAACAATGCATTTGGTTAAACTAGCATGTATCCTGGCCTATAAGCCTGACCAGGAAAGAAGCAGTGCTTGAACTAGCTTAAAAAATGAAGTGGGACAAATAACCAGTGCAAGAATTGTACACAACATGGTTAGGGTCAGTATAAACACTGGAAAAGATAATGAAGAATCAAAGGTAAGGGTGCCTGACTGTGAAAAAGCAATGTTCATCTCAGTGAGAGATGCTTTAATTGAGTTGACCTCACATTATAGCAGAAGACCAGCTTGATATGCCCCAGGCACACAACCACCAAATTACCAGGATAGTGTTTCATCCTCGCAGGTTGCTGGAGCAGTAGCATAGATTTTCATGTTTCCTGCTTGGGTTTTAAGATTCACTGGGTAACCTGCAGCCTGCAGATATGAGTTTAAGTCGAAAGAAAATTGAGCTAGCTCCATTATAGCAGTTGTCCATGCCAGATTTTTATTTGTTCTACCCAGATGAGGCTTAACACCCAAGCAGAGAATCTACATGTTTCGATAATTTCGATGTAATAATGACACAAACCATCCTATTATAAATGAGACAATAAATTTGAGGATTTTTCTGACCTGTTTTATTCTAAGAGCATTTTTGCCTTAGAATTGCCCATTCTTCAAAATCTCATAATAATCTCATTCATAGTCATTTAGTTACTCACAGCTACCCACTCAAGTAAAGGTTAGGGAACCATCAGCATGCTTCAGATATCCATCAATAACATTGTACATTGTCAATTTAGACTGATTTTTATAGTAAATGAAATGTTAAAAATCTGAATGGGAATTTTATCCTAATTATAATAGCAAAAAGAAATTAATTACTTTTATTGTCAAGGTCTGACTTTTTGGAGTATTTTTTATGTTGTGCATCACTTTTTCCTTACTCAGAAAGAAAGCATCATCTAATAGAACATAGAACATAGAGAAGTACAGTACAGAAAAGGCCCTTCGACCCACGATGCTGTGCCGGGGATTATTCCTAACCTAAAATAAAATAACCTAACCTACGCACCCCTCAATTCACTTCTGTCTGTGTGCATGTCCAGCAGTTGCTGAAGTGTCCCTAATGACTCTGCTACCACCACCACCGCTGGGAACACATTCCATGCATTCACAACTTTCTGCGTAAAGAACCTTCCTCTGACGTCTCCCCTATACCTTCCTCCTAATATCTTAAAACTATGACCCTCATGCCAGTCACTCCTTCTCTGGGGAAAAGTTTCTGCCTATTGACTCTATCCATGCCTCTCATTACCTTGTATTTCTCGACCACGTCACCTCTCTTCCTCCTTCTCTCCAGAGAGAAAAGTCCAAGCTTAGTCAACCTCTCTTCGTAAGACAAGCCCTCTAGTCCAGGCAGCATCCTGGTAAACCTTTGCACGCTCTCCAAAGCCTCTGTATCTTTCCTATAGTAGGGCGACAACTTTGAGGGATCTATGCACTTGAATACCAAGATCCCTCTGTTTCTCCACAAAGCCAAGAATCCTGTCTTTAATCCTATATTCAGCATTCAAGTTCAACCTTCCAAAATGCATCACTTTGCATTTATCCAGGTTGAACTCCATCTGCGATTTCTCAGCCTAGCTCTGCATCCTGTCTAAGTCGCGCTGCAGCCTGCAATAGCCCTCGATACTATCAACAGCACCTCCTACCTTTGTGTCATCTGCAAATTTACTAACCCACCCCTCAACCTCCTCATTCAAGTTGTTTATAAAAGCTACAAAGACCAGAGGCCCAAGAACAGAGCGCTGCAGGACACCGCTCACCACTGCCCCAGAATACTGTCCATCTATAACCACTCTCTACCTTCTGTCAGCCAACCAATTCTGAATCCAGATAGCCAAATCGCCCTGTATCCCATTACTCCTGATTTTATGAATGAGCTCACCATGGGGAACTTTACCAAATGCCTTGCTGAAGTCCATATACACCACATCCACAGCTTGACCATCGTCAACCTGTTCCATCACCTCAATAAGATTTGTGAGGCATGACCTGCCCTTCCCAATGCCATGCTGACTGCCTTTAATCACACTGTGCTTTTCCAAATAGTCAAAAGTCCTATTCCTCAGAATTCTTTCCAAAACCTTGCTGACCACAGACGTAAGACTGACTGGTTTGTAATTCCCAGGTATTTTCCCATTTCCCTTTTTGAAAAGAGGAAAAACATTTGTCTCCCTTTAATCCTCCAATACGACTCCCGTGAAAAGTGAGGAAGCAAACATTGGCTCAGTAACCTCCTTTCTCACTTCCCGGAGCAACCTAGGTTAAATCTGGCCTGGCCCTGGGGACCTATCAATCTTAATGTTTGCCAAAATTTCCAGCACATCAACTTCATCAATCTTGATCTGGTCAAGCCTGTTTCCGAGCTCCTCAAAGTTCTCATTCACAACAAGGTCCCTTTCCTTAGCGAAAACTGAAGCAAAAAACTAATTCAGGGCTTCCCCTATCTGCTTAGACACCACGCACAAGTTCCCTATGCTATCCCTGACTGGCCTTACCTTCTTCCTGATCATTGTCTTATTCCTCATGTATGAGTAAAATGCCTTTGGGTTCTCCCTAATCCTTCCTGCCAAGCCTTTTTCATGCCCCCTCCTGGTTCTCCTCAGTCCATTTCTGAGCTTGTTTCTAGCAAGCCTGTAATCCTCTAAAGCTGTGCAAGACCCTTGCTTCCTCCACCTTACGTAAGCTGCCTTCTTCCTTTTGATGAGAAGCTCCTCTGTTCTCGTCATCTAAGGCTCCTTGATCTTACCCCTTCTTGCCTGTCTCAGAGGAACAAATTTATGCATCACTCACAGCAACCACTGCTCCTTAAACAGTCTCCACATGTCTGTTGTGCCCTTTCTGTGGAACAATTGTTCCCAATCTGTACTTTCCAACCCCTGTCTGATAGCGTCATGATTTCCTTTTCCCCAATTAAATATCTTCCCTTGGTAACTGCACCTTTCCCTCTCCAAGGCTATGGTAAATGTGAGGCAGTTGTGATCACTGTAACCAAAGTGTTCTCCCACCACAAGATCTGACACCTGTCCTGGCTTATTGCGGAGCACCAAATCCAAAATGGCCTCTCCCCTCATCGGCCTGTCCACATACGGGGTAAGGAAACCCTCCTGAACACACCTGATACAAACGGCTCCATCCAAACCATCTGCACTTAGGAGGTTCTAGTCAATATTGGGAAAGTTGAAGTCACCCATAACAACAACCCTGTTACATCTGCATTTTTCCAAAACCTGCCAGTCTATGAGTTCTTCTATCTTCTGACTGTTATTAGCGGGGTCTGTAGAAAACCTGTGGCTACAGGGTGGCTGTTCTCTTGCTGTTCCTAATTTCCACTCATACCGACTCAGTAGACAAACCTTCCTCAACAACCTTCATTTCTGTAGCTGTGATGCACTCTCTGATTAGCAATACTACACCCCCTCCTCGCTTTCCACCCTCCCTCTTCTTTTTAAACGTTCTAAACCTTGGAACATCTCACAACCATTCCTGCCCCTGTGAAACCCACTTCTCTGTTATGGCCACAACATCATAGAGCATGGATCAGTACTTGGAACTATGTTCATCACTCTTATTTTTGACATTGCTTGTGTTAAAGCAGACAAAGTTTAACCAATCCCTTTGTTTAATCACGTGAAAAGCCTTCCCGATAGACTACATCCTGTCACTGCCCCATCTACATCTAATCCCCTCTCAGATATGTAGCTCTGGTTCCCACACCCTTGCCAGACTAGTTTAAAACCTCCCAAACCACATGAACAACTCTCCCACCAAGGACTTTTGTGCCCCTCCAGTTCAGGTGCAACGTGTCTTTCATGTACAGGTCTCACCTTCCCCAGAAGACATCCCAATAGTCTAGATATCTGAAGCCCTCCCTCCTGCACCAGCCTCACAGCCATATGTTAAGCTGCATTCACTGACTGTTCCTCACCTCACTATCTCATGGCACCGGTAGCAAACCTGGGATCACTACTCTACTTGTCCTGCTCTTTACCTTCCAACCTAGCTCTCTGTAGTCACTTTTCAGATCCTCGATCCCTTTCCTGGCTATACCATTGGTGCCAATATGTACCACGATTTCTGGCTGCTCACCCTCCCTCTTCAGAATCCTGTAAACCCTATTGATGACTTATTTTCAAACAAGGACAGCCTGTCATAGAGTCACAGAGATGTATAGCATGAAACAGATCCTTTGGTCAACCCATCCATGCCGACCAGTTTTCCCAACCCAATCCAGTCCCACCTGCCAGCACCCGGCCCCTATCCCTCCAAACCCTTACTATTCATATACCCATCCAAATGCCTTTTAAATGTTGCAATTATACCAGCCTCCACCACTTCCTCTGGCAGCTCATTCCATACACGTACCACACTAGCTGAAAATCAGGCTATTCTGCAAAACTATGCCGACTTCTGTACTCTACACAAGTCTTCTTCCACCTACTTCATCTCAGTTTCTCAAAATATCCTTCTATTCCTTAATATATTTGACTAATTTCCTTCAAATGCATCTTTGCAAATTGCCTCAGCCATTCCACATGACAGCAAGATTCCCACCCTCACCTCTCTGAGTGGCCTTCTCGACTGTATCAGATTATAAAGAAAAAAACATCTTGAAGCAATGACTGAATGTATGAGAGAAAATGTTAAGAAGCAGACAATGCCTCTAACTGGACAAGGTCTGTGCTACAATTGCAATACAACTCTAATTGTGGTCTATATCATGTTGCTGTTATGTAGCTTATTGATAAACTTTATCAATGTGTTTGG
The DNA here is from genome assembly GCF_037043375.1 of Chiloscyllium plagiosum. NCBI lineage: Eukaryota > Metazoa > Chordata > Chondrichthyes > Orectolobiformes > Hemiscylliidae > Chiloscyllium > Chiloscyllium plagiosum. The sequence goes on along the minus strand of NW_028270139.1, from coordinate 91,749,816 downwards.
TTAATATATCCTATGTAATAGAATGCTCTCTTTGGCCTGTTTATTTCACTGGAAGAAAGATGATTTGAGCAAATATAGGTGGGTTCCATGGTAATTGGCATCTGTAGGCCAAAAGGCTAGGGAACTCTCAAAAGATAGGTTCCAAAAACACCTTTACTGGTTTTTGTGCTGAGAACCTATTTTTGATTTTAAGACAACTGGTCTTTTGAAATCTGCAGCCCAATGAACTTGACCAGAGAAAGAACTAGAGCTTCTTTCCATGTGACATTTACTGCTGCTCACTTGTGCTCTCTGTATTCCCCACCTTTTCCGCATAATCTTGCACATTCTTCCTTTTCAGCTAACTAACTAATCTCCTTCGTAATTGACATTTCTCATCCCTGCAACTATCCTTGTGAGTGTTTCTTGAGTCTCTTTCTACTGTCTTCAGTAAAGTGGGATGCCTAGATCTGGATGCAGTGTTCTAGTTAAGGCCAATGATTTGTTCAAGTTTGACATAACCTTCTTACTCTTGTACTCTATTCCCCTGTTAATCAAGTCTAGGATACTGTATGGTTTATAAGCTGCACTATCAGCCTTACCTTGCAACTTGGATTGTTAAAAAGTGTGGTGCTGGGAAAGCACAGCAGATCAGGCAGCATCCGAGGAGCAGGAGAGTCGACGCTTCGGGAGTAGACCCTTCACCATCCCTGATGAAGGGCTAATATCCGAAACATTGACTGCCCTGTTCCTCAGATACTGCCTGATCTGCTGTACCTTTTCCAGCACCACACTTTTTAACTCTGGCTCTCCAGTATCAGCAGTCCTCACTTTTGCCTAGTTGCAACTTTCAATGATTTATGCACATATACATCAAGGACTTTGTCTTCCTGCACCCCCTTTAGAGTTGCACCCTTTATTTTGTGATATCTCTCTGTGTTCTTCTCAACAAAATGAATTACTTCACAATCTCCATATTGAACTTCATTTGCCACTTGACTACCTAATCTGACATTTTGAAGTTATAGTCTATCGTTTTTGCAGCTCACACTTTTGTGATCAACGTTTTGTGGCAATCTAATTGCGATGATAAAGAATTCCATTTTGCTTCAAATTACTAAAAGCATTACGTATTTTTCAATTAAATTTCAGAGGTAGAACTGTGTTGGCTACAGTTAGTGTGGGCAGAACAGAGAGGAAACATAAACATGATTAGAGAGTGCTCTTGATTTCAATAGGAAGCAATGAACCTGTGTGCACAGTGATGTTGATCACCTAATCAGTATGTTGTATTAGAGATGATCCAATGGTTTTGAAATATTAATACAATGTAAACTTTCAATTCCAGTTTAGTTTGACTCAGACTATTTGATAACAGGTATCAAAAGCAATTATAACCCTACCCAATGACTGGAATTCTGCTCCTCATACCGTTTAACTGCATTCAGTGCATGACTCCTTTGATTTTGTGGGTTATGTTCTACTAAGAAGACTTTCTGAACCCAAGTAAAAGCTTCTAAAAAGGACACATGTGGCAGTATTTTACTAGCCTGGGTCTCTCTACGACCATGAGTCTATGTGAATGGCAGTCTAATTGAGTAAGCGAGCTGATGGCCTCTGATTACTGACAAATCTTGGTTGATGGGGCTTTCCACCTCCAAGGTCCTGATCCCATGGGAGACCTGCTGATGACCTCTCAACTGGCTGGTCAGGAGAAAATACTGATGGTGCCTTCCAGAAAGGATTTGTATGTCTCTCACTGAGCCTCGAACTGGTAGCTAAGGCTCCAATTGCTTCCACAAAATTCTCTTAAGTAAAGTTTAAAACATTATTGAGGATGTTATCAACTCAGCGTACCAGGTGTAAGTCCATCAAAGTGGAAAGCAGTGGGTTCAATAACAAAGCATCCAATCCACAAAGCCCATTTAAAATTATCCTATTAATGAATTTCAGATACAGTTTCTATTATCATGCTAGCACTATATAAATTATGTTTTTTTGTTGTAATTTAATGATTTGTAATTATTAGTTTCAGTCTGAATAATGTAATCTAACAGCTTTTGTAAAGAATGTTCATAGGTAGGCAAACTGCTCAAGCTCCATACTAAATCATCCCAGCAAAAGAATCATTGCCAATTCTTTGCCAGAATTTATCATACAGAATACACTTAAAAATATAAGCTCCAGATCAGTAAGAGGCACAGGTATCAAAATTATTTTTATGAATACAAAGGCTTGAGAAGTGCAGCCTTCACCTTATTTGCCGTAGCAAGGTAGAAATTTAAAGTGCAATTATAATAGACATCGTACAATGTATGAATGGAGTAACTTTTGGATTACTTAATTTAGGGAGACTGCTAGAAAATTCTTGTCTATCCACTAAAAGGCAAGAGTGATTATTGAATAAGTCTTGGGAATTGTCCATAACATATTTTAACATACATAACTGCTAATCCAGTTCATTCTTACCAAATAATGCTGAGCAATGGAACAATAGAATTTAGGTAAGTGTTTGAAGTTGTTTCTCCAAAGTAAATCAAATTGAAACCTATATGAACATTTCAGTGGTGAATAATTCATCAAAATTAATTTCTCTTATTTCCTCATTCATGTTTTTCATTAAGAAAACAGAAATTTAAAAAATTTCTTAATAAATTTTGCAATGGATTTTGTATAAAATGTATGTTTAAAGCTAGAGGAACTTGTCCCTGTTAACAGAATTAGCTTTCCATTTTGTTTCTTTCAAGTCATGATCCTAAACTTTATATATAGAGAGAGAAAAACTGAAAGAATTGCGTATGCTGGAAAATTGAAACAAAAACATAAATTGTAAACTCTGTTTTCATTAATATATTGAGGCTGAGGCCAGTATCAAGATGAATATTTCCTGTAAGCTGCACATACGCATGTCCGTGCAGCAGCTAAGGAATCCTGCACCCGCTCTATCATCCTTCTCCATACGCTTTGCCTTAAGTAAACTGCTCTGTCCACTTCAAAGTCAGAACAGGAACAACAAAAATCGTAGAAAACATCAGTCAGTGCTACAAACCCAGTCTGGGAAAATGACTCAAAATGTCACGTTTTTCTCCCAGGGTGGCAGGATTCTCTGGGAGATGAGCAGAATAAGAGGAGAAGCTGTGGTTGTGGAAGTGGCATGTACAGAAACCTGATGGGCTTCCGTGATGGGTTTCCAACACTATATTGACATTTCATTTTTAAAAAAATCTCTCAGCCTTTATTCTTCACCCACTAAACACTTTCCTCGTGCCTCATACATGCCATCTTGTGCCCCAATCTCTCCCAGGCTCCTCAAACAACTGTTATGGCCTTTTATGTTCCAATGTCCAGTAATGTCACCGAACCCCCTCTGTAGACCCATATTCCTCAAGCCAAACTATGCTCCTCCAACCACCCATGTGGGCCCTTACACCCTCTAATTCAATCCATTCACCCTTCCACAAGCCTTTGCTCTTATACTTATTGTGCCAGCTCACTTAGCATTGACTACACACAAACCTCAGAATCCCTGCAACAATAAAATACAATTATATAATATAAAACTCCAAATATGTATTGCCAACTAGCTATATTAAAAAATACTCTCATTCATAAAATTCCATTAACTACATTTACAAATGAATAAAATCAACAAATAAATAAAATCTTATAACAACAAACATTTCTTCTGACACTAAATGTTGGAATTTATAGTCCAACATCAGAGCCTAAGACCACTTGGAACTGTTACTCAAACTGTGAACTGACACCCAACTAGAACAATAGATAGTTGTGAAATCAGTTATGCAGCACTAGTCCAGTGATGGAAATCTTCAGGTTTAGGTCAACAGACAGCGTGAAGTGGCAAGCAATCTTTTTACAACACTCCAGATTATTTTCTTCAAAGTTTAAAGGGCAGCACTTCTAAATGAGAAACCATACAATAGAATCCTACAATGTGGAAGCAGTCTATTGAGTCCACACCAACCCTCCAAAGAGTATCCCAACCAGATCCCAACCCTATCCCTGTAACACAGCCTTTCCCACGGCTAATCCACCTAGCCTGCACATCCCTGGACATTAAAGATAATTTAACATGGCCGGTCCACCTAACCTGCACATCTTTGGATTGTGGAAGGAAACCAGCACACCCAGAAGAAACTCACCCAATCATAGGGAGAATTTACAAACTCCACACAGACAATCACCCGAGGGTGGAATTAAATCAAGATCCCTAGTACTGTGAGGCAACAGTTCTAACCATTGAGCCACCATACTGCCCACATCATGTCTCAACAACTTGAAAACTTCCTTTGAAGAGTCCTCTGGATGTATCTCTTGATATTTTTGTCAAGTCCACAAAACCCTTGACAGATCTCTTGACATATTATCTGGTCAGCATGGACGAGTTGGCCCAAAGTGTCTGTTTTCATGCTGTACATCTCTATGACTCCATATTTGTTTGACAGTGCTTCAGAGAGTTTTATGAGTTTGTTTTGCTGGGTTTATTGACAATTCCAATGAGCTTGGCAGTAATGTTTTTTATGCACAATCTACATACATTTATGTCTACTTCTAACAATTTCACAGGGAGCATTACCTCTCCTAAAAGGCACCTTACTTTTTTCATAGGATACTTTACCACTTCAAAAGTGTCTAGGGAACAGATCCAAGGGGATCGCTCTCCAAAAAATGTTCCCCTGACTATCCAAATAAATCCACTAAGTTTGAACTTGTTCTTATCGTTTCGACTCTACACGTTTAGATTTTCATTTTCCAAGGATACCAAAATCCCTTTTGAACATTGTTAGCCTGTGATCAAAATGGCCAGCTGCATCTGTAAAATGCACAAGCACAAAATACACTTGGCTCCCATTCCAATCTCTGAACAAAAATGGAAAGAGCTATGTTGGCGGGGGGAGGGGTGTGAACTTGCTGTGTTTAACGTGAAAGAGAGGCTCACGTTTTGCTGAAAATCCAGGCCTTAGAACACAAAAGTAAGGAAGCAATGGTGAGCCTGTATAAATGCTGGTTCTGGGGTACTGAAGCTGAGGCATTGTGTCCATTTCTGGTCACTATTCTTTAAGAAAGATGTGAAGGCATTGGCGAGGATGCAGAATGGGTTCATGGAAATAGAATGAAGGATTTGCGTTCTATTGATAGATAAATGAAGCTGAGGCTGTTTTCATGAGAGAAGGAAAGGTTGAGTGGAGATTTCATAAAAGTGATCAAAATCAGGAGGAGTCGGGCATAGTAGCTGGTGAGAAAGTTTTTCCGTCAGTGTAGTGATCAAGAATAGATGATATTGATTTAAAGTGATTGACAAAAGAACCAGAATGGACCTGAGGATGAATGTTTGTACTCGACAAGTGTTTCAGATCTGGAATGCACTGCCTGAGAGTGTGGTAGTGAAGGTCACTTGTGGCTTTTAGTATGAATTGAGTAATTACCTGAAGAGAACAAATTTGCATGGCTCCAGGAAAAAGGCAGCTGGTGGGTGTAGTTAAACAGAGCAAGCATGGACATGACAGGCTAAATGAGTTTTGTTTCTGCCATTACAATTCTGTGAATCTTTCCATTTCTTTCTAATTTTACCTTCCTCAAATATTCATCCTCTTTGCTTTTAATCATGACCTTCAATATGTTTATATCGCCATCTGTTAAGACATTTAGTGCACAAACAATTTTCTGCATAATAAAGTTCTCTCACTCTCCTGGTTTGAAATGGTGACAGTGTGAAATGACCCCTATAGTTATCGACTTACTAAGCAGCAGAAGCTTATCAAAATCCAAAAATTTGAACAACTCCCTCCAATCTTTTCTCAATAGTCTCTGTTTTAGTGAAACCCAACAAGACATATGGAGTGTCCCTAGCAGAGTTCAACCATGTTATTCTTGAACCTGCCACATTGAAATTTGACCCCTGAAGAAGGAGGGTTAAAGTTAATCAGTGTTTTCTTATTTGATTAATAATGAAGAGACCTACAAGGAGAAGTATATATTTTATAAAATCAGATGAACATTTTCTTCCTTAACTTTTATTCTATCATATTGAAATGTCTTTTGGTACACTTTGTCTAAGCTGATACAAGAACACTGATCCCATGGATGAGGCTTTGGAAGATTGAACATTCCTGTGCCACCAGAGCCATGTTATTCTCTTCAGGAGAGTCTTTTTTGTATTTATTCATGGGATGCAGATGTAGTAGGCTGGGCCAGCACTTATTGTTCATCCCTAGTTGCCCTCAAAAATATGATGATGAGCTGCTTTCTTGAACTGCTGCAGTCCATTTGGTGTAGTTAAGCCCACAGAGCTGTGAGGGAGGCTGTTCTAGTACTGTGACTCAGCAACAGTGTAGGAGCATCAATATATTTCCAAATCAGGATGGTGAAAGGCTTGAAGGGCAACTTGCAGGTGGTGGTGTTTCCATATTTCTGCTACCCTTGACCTTCTGGTTAGTAGTGATTGAGGGTTTGAAAGGTGCTGTCTAAGAAGCCTTGAAGAATCCCTGCATTGCATCTTGTAGATCATACAATTTACCACTGAACACATTTGTGGAATGTTTGTCGAGCCAACCAAGTGGGCTGTTATCTCCAAGCGTAAAAATGTGTTGCTGGAAAAGTGCAGCAGGTCAGACAGCATCAAAGGAGCAGGAGAATCGACGTTTCGGGCATTAGCCCTTCTTCTCCAAGATCATGCTAAGCTTACTGAGTGCTGCTGGAGCAATACTCATCCAAGCAAATGAGGAGTATTTCACCATACTTGTACCTTGTAGACAAGAACAGGTTTTGGAGAATAATGAGATGTGTTCTTCACCGCAGTAGCCCTTGCCTCTGACCTGCTCTTGTAGCCACTGTATATAGGTTCTGTTCAAGCCCCAGGATGCTGATAGCAGGGGATTTCAGATGCTATTAAATGTCAAGGTGTGATAATTAGATTCTGTGTTGTTGAAGGTGGTCATTGCCTATTTTTTGAGCATTGTGATCCCCAAGGAGGCCAACAAAACAAACGAACTGAATTTACTAAAAACCCCAATGAGAAAATTAACAAACCAGATGTCACTATTTCTAGTGTTTATTTAATTAATTAAACATGAATAAACCTAATTTTAACATGAATGGGAAAATTGTTGTCAACATAAACCATAAAATGCATATTAAATAATGGATATAACATTGACACAATGGATTTAGTAGGCAATCCACTTAACAAAAATAGTATTAATTTCAGCCATATGGTCCTTCAAAACTGAATTTTTCAGAGAAAAATACAGTTCCTTTCCATTGAAGTTTTGCCACCAATGTTCATCCAATAGCAGCTCCCAATTAACTTGATTCCTTTGGGCAAGGTTGTCACCAAAATAATGTATTTGTGCAGGATTTCCTCAGCTCCGATCACTTCAGTCTGATGGCATACATCCCCACTCTAAAAACTTTTGCCTTAATCTCAAGCAACAACTCTATGCACTGTATTACACTTTGTTTGTTTGTTAGAAGCGGGTGTCACTGGATAGGCAAAAATTAATCACCCAACCCTAATTATCCTGGAGAATGTAGAGCTGAGCTACTTTCTTGAATTATGTTAAAAATCACACAGCATCAGGTGATAGTCCAACTTGATTATTTGGAAGCACAAGCTTTCAGAGTGCTGCTCCGTCATCAGTTAGCTACCTGACAAAGGAGCAGCGCTCTGAAAGCTTGTACTTGCAAGTAAACCTGTTGGACTATTACCTGATGCTGTGTGATTTTTAACTTTGTCCTCCCCAGTCCAACACCAACACCTTCACTTTTTGAATTACTGCAATCCTTAGGGATATGGAGACTTCCACAGTGCAGTTAAGAAGCAACTTCTAAGTTTTAACCCTGTTGCAGTGAAAGAATGGTGATTGGCTTCTTTGAGAACAGCAGACAAAAGAAACACCGGAGTCTAGATTAGAGTGGTGCTGGAAAAGCACAGCAGGTCAGGCAGCATCCGGGAACACCGGAGACAGTCTGCATCATCTGACCAAGGAGTCAGACAAGTGTTTCTGCAGCTGGAGATATGGTTCTATGTATATTGCTTCCAGTGTCAAGGATGTCACAGCGCAACTATGAGGCATTCTTCAGAGAGACAGTGAACAGTTAGAAGTTGTGGTCCACATTGTCACCAGTGACTTAAGTAGGAAGAGAGACATGGTTCAGAAATCAGAATTAAGGTAGTTAGATTGAAAATGAGCAAGCAAGACAGCAAATGTGGTAATCTTCGGATTATTCCCGATGCCACAAGCAAATGAGCACAGAAATAGAAGGAGAGGACAGATTAATGCATGGCTGGAAAGATGGTGCAGGAGGGAGAGCTTAACATTGCTGGGATACTGAAATGGGCTCTGGGGAAGATGAAACCTGTACAAGCCAGATGGGTTGCACCCCAGCAGAACTGGGACTAAGTTCCTTGTGGCGTATTTTGCAAATGATTTTGGAAGGACCTTAAATTAACTCAGCAGGGATGTGGAGACCGAGAAAGAATAATTGAGAACACAAAATATTTAGAGAGACAGATAGCATCTCTATAGAGAATAGAAAGTCAGTAGTTGAAGTTGGATCATTGAAAGAAAAGTGTTGAAGTGTAAATCAGCAAATATTCAATGTATAGTACATGAATTACTGTCCATGAATGCATTAAGTCTAGTAAGTAAGATTGGGGTGTTACAGACACAGGTTGCAATGTGGAAATGTGATTTGTAATAACATCAGATAGCTGTCTCAAGGATGTGCAGAATTGGGTGCTCAATATTCCTGGGTATTTATAAAGATGAAAGCGTGCTATCTGCCTTCTTGACCATCTTATCCACTTGTGTTGCCATTTGCTGGGAACTAAGGACCTGTACAGGCAGATCCTTTTCCGTATTAATGCTTCCAGGGGTTCTGCCATTTGCTGTGTACTTCCATCCTGCATTAGACCTTCCAAATGCATCACCTCACATTTATCTGGATTAAATTCCAATTTCCATTCCTCCACCCAAGCCTCCAGCCTATCCATATCCTGCTGTATTCTCTGGCAATCCTCCTCACTATTCCCAGCTCCCCCAAATTTTGTGTCATCCACAAACTTACTAATCAGACCACCTACATTCTCTCCAAATCAGCCCTGATCCCTGTAGAACACCACTCGTCATAGATCTCCAGCAAGAAAAACACCCTTCCATCGCTACTCTCTATCTGCATTCATTTGGTGCTCACACTAGATACCAACTAAGAGCTAACTCATGCCAAACCATATTTCCACCTTTTACATCCTTCACCTACCATGTCAACGTACCTAGTATCCACCAGTACTGGGAGGAAAAATGAAGTTTGATTACTAAATTTCATATATTTCAACTGCATTCTATTGAGAAAATACACCCATGCAGGTCAAACATGTACAATTTAGGGTTCCTCATGACAAGCTGTCAAAATCTCACTTTCATGGTGACAGCTTAAACAGCCACTTGCTGCAGTAACACACGCATACACAAATCCCAACCTGACCCGACTTCGAACTCTGAAGCAATGGGATGTGCCATCGTTGAAGGTAGGGTTTTTTCCCATTTTGGGCCATTGCTGCCATTTTTGCCATAACTGAGATCCTTTCCATTGTGCAGGAAATTTGGACCAGCAGGCAAATGTTTTGAAATAAATAGAATAGAATAGCTTTTATTGTCACGGGAACTCAACTGAGTGCAGTGAGAAGTTTGTAATGCCACCTCTTGGCGCTATCGTAGGTATAGAGTATCTAGATGCAGAAACTTTAACTGTTGTCACAGAGTTAAAATAGTAGGAAAACAAAATACAGAGTTTAAAAGCCCTGAATGAGAATAAAATGTATCTTTAAAGTAGTCAAGTCATATTCCTTTTCTTCTGAGTCTGTGCCCAGCAGGATTCAGAATATGAGGCTTCCCCTCTGTCCCGGACTCAACTCCAGAAATCATCCCTCCGGCCAGCCTACACTCGCTGTGCTCCCCACTACAGGACTTAGCCCATGACTCCCTCTGCTCCCCATTCCAGGACTCAGCCTGCAACTTGCTCTGCTCCCTGCTCTAGGACTCGACCCACAACTTGACCTACCTTCAACGATGGCACATCCCGTTGCTTCAGAGTTCGACATCAGGTCAGGTTGGGATTTGTGTATGCGTGTGTTACTGCAGCAAGTGGCTGTTTAAGCTGTCACCATGAAAGTGAGATTTTGACAGCTTGTCATGAGGAACCCTAAATTGTATGTGTTTGACCTGCATGGGTGTATTTTCTCAATAGAATGCAGTTGAAATATATGAAATTTAGTAATCAAACTCTCACCTCCAGTATTTTAAGAAATTAAAAGTTGGGAGGAGGCAGGAGAGAAGAAAAATGAGGAGGAAAAAAAGAAAAAGGACAAGGAACTGGTGAGTAGAGGACCTCGGGCTAGAGCGTCTTACTGTGCCACCATCTTGTTGCCAAATAGATTAACCATTTCTGATAATGGACAAACTAATTCACTTGCAGCTACATCATTAGGCTGGTTTACAACTGCTCAGGGTAGACAGTGAATGAAGAAATTACACAGCCTGCCTGATGGTACCTGAATGAGATTTAGAGCTATTTTTTCCTCATTTAAATTTCTTTGAGCTGCAAGTACTCAATGAATGACTGACAGATTATTGCCAATTGTGAGGTTGGTGCTGAAACCAACATTTCTGATACGGACCAAAGCCAGACATTAACCTTAATATGGAGGGAGAGACAACACAAAGAGTGGTGAGCACCAAACAGTGAATGGTAAATTTAGTTTGGTCAAAGAGAACTGTTAATTAAATTCCCTGGCCAGCAGGAAGCCAAGATACCAAGGTTTTTACCTCGTTTTTAGCCATCGGTTCTTTTGAAGATCAATTCTTTTTCTTCTGACAAATGTAGATATTGAGCTGCAACTATTATAATACAGTAACCTATTTATTAGCTGACACCTTCGGGACCAGGAGTATGCTGGTTGATCAATATTCCAGATAATCAAGATGTACGCATAACCACAATAAACTCTGACTGAGCGAAGCTTCGAAACATCAACAATCCCTCAAAAAAATTGATGTAACAATATAAACACACCTAAAATCAATGTTAGGATACACAGTAAGAATAGAAACATAATGCATGGCGTATACAGATCACTGTTATACTTTATTTACAGCGTCAATACTTGGACATGATGATAGATCCAGGATTTGAAATATATAATGTTGGCCAGTTTATTAAGAGTGCCTGGTTGATTAAGATGCCAGTTAAAATGAAGTTTGCTGTACAGTCAATGGCTGAGCCAGATTATTATATCAGGTAGAGTGGAGAGTCTCACTGGACACTCTTATTTTTAAATGGAACATTGAATCATAATATGCCCCAGTCTATGGATGGGGAGGAATTTGTTAGATATGTTGAAGAAAATTTTCTATATCAATAAAAGAAGGCAAATGTTGTATTGGTCGTCATTGCGAGAGGTTTCGAGTACAGGAGCAGGGATTTGTTGTTGCAGTCATACAGGGCCTTGGTGAGGCCACACTTAGAATATTGTGTGCAGTTTTGGTCTCCTTTTCTGAGGAAAGATGCTGTTGCTCTCAAGGGAGTGCAGTGAACAGGCTGATTCCAGGGATGGCGGGATTGACAAGTGAAGAGAGATTGAAAAGGTTGGGATTGTTTTCGCTAGAGTTCAAACAAATAAGTGGGGATCTCATAAAGATTGATAAAATTCTAAGAGGACTAGACAGGGTAGATTCGGGGGTGGGGGGTCGGGGTGGAGGTTGGTGTTTCTCATGGTGGGTACATCCAGAACCAGGGGTCACAGTCTGAGGATTTGGGGTGGACGATTTAGGACCGAGATGAGGAGACATTTCTTCACCCAAAGAGCAGAGAGCCTGTGCAATTCATTACCACAGGAAGAAGTTGATGTTGAAACATTGAATGTATTCAAGAGAGGTAGCTGGATAGAGCACTTGGGATGAATGGGATCAAAGGTTATGGGGAGAAAGCAGGAATAGGTTATTGAGTTGGATGATCAGCCATGATCGTGATGAATGGCAGAGCAGGCTCAAAGGGCTGAGTGGCCTCCTCCTGCTCCATCTTCTATGTTACTTTGTACCTACTAGAGAACATGACCTTCTTGTGGGAAATAAATCAGGGCAAGTGATTGAAGTGTTAATAAAGGAGCACTTTGGGACCACTGATCATAATGTTATTCATTTTAAAATAGTTATGGAAAAGGATAGGCCTTGTATAAAAGTTAAAGTTCTAAACTGGAGTCAGGTCATTTTTGATGGTATGAGAGAAGAACTTTCAAAATTGATTGGAGTAGACTGTTCATCTGTAAAGGGACGACTGGCAAGTGAGAGGATTTCAAAAGAGGTAACAAAAGTTCAGAGGTGGTATGTTCCTGTTAGAGTGAAGGTTAAGGCTTGTAGGAATAGGGAACAAAGGATGACTAGAGATATTGAGGCTCTGACCAAGAATAAGAAGGAGGCATATTTTACCCCTTTATATTTCAGGTATAGACAACTCGGATCAATCGAATCTCTTGAAGAGTATAAAGGTTGTTTGGGCATTCTTAAGAGGGAAACCAGGAAGGCAAAGTGGGGAAATGAGATAGCCTTGGCAGATAAGGTAAAGGATAATCCAAAGAGATTCTACGAGTATATTAAAGACAAAATAACAACTATGGAGAGAACAGGTCCCCTTAAAGATCAACAAAGCTGTCTGTGCATGGATCCACAGGAAATGGGAGAGATACTAAACAAATGTTTCACTTCAGTATTTGGTGTGGAGAAAGACTTGGAAGCTAGGGAACTCGGGGAAGTAAATATTGATGCTTTGAATCAGTTCATATTACAGAAGAGGAGGTACTGGAGGTCTTCAAAGCAATAGGGAAGATAAATCTTCAGGACCTGGGAAAATAAATGTATCTCCAGCACCTGATCAAGTGTTTCCTAGGATATTGCTGGAAAGCCAGGGAAGAAATTACGATTCCCCTAGCAGAGATATTTGGATCATCTATAGCCACAGATGAGGTGCCTGAAAACAGAAGGGTAGCTAGTGTTGTGCCTTTAGTTAGGAACGGCTGTAAGGAGAAGCCTGGGATTCCTATAGCCCTGTGAGTCTGACATCAGTGGCAGGTAAGTTATTGGAGAGGATCTGAGAGACAGGATTTACATGCATTTGAAGAGGCAAGAACCAATTAGGGATAGTCAGCATGGTTTTGTGCGTGAGAAATCGTGCCTCACAAACTTGATTGACTTTTTTGAGGATGTGAGCAAGAAAATAGATGAGGGCTGTGAGGAGTGTTGTAGAACAGAGAGTCCTAGGGATTCAGCTACATAGTTCATTGAAAGTTGCACCACAGGTCGACAGGATGGTAAGGAAGGCATTCAGAACATTTGCTGTCATTGCCAAGGCCTCTGAGTTTGCATTGGATGTCATGTTCTGTTTCTACAGGGCATTGACAAGGCCATTTTGGAGTACTGCATACAGTTCAGGTCACCCTTCTGTAGGAAGGATATTATTAAACTGAAGGGGGTGCAGAAAAGATTTCCAAGGATGTTACTGAGAATGGAGGATTTGAGGAGAGGCTGGATAAGCTAAGCCTTGTTTTACTGGAGGAAAGGAGACTGAGTGGTGACCTTAAAGAGGTTTATAAAATCATGAGAGGCATAGATAAAGTGGATAACAAAGGTTGTTTCTCTAGTTCAAAACTGGCAAGCATAATTTTAAGGTGAGAGGAGACAGATTTGGAAAGGGCCTGAGGGGCAACTTTTTCACATGGACAGTGGTTCGTATGTGGAATGAACTGCCAGAGGAAATTGTAGATGCAGGTACAGTTACAACATTTAAGAGACATTTGGACAGATACATGAATGGAAAAGGTTTAGAATGAAATGGACCAATTGCAGGCAAATGAGACTAATTTAGTTTGACAAATGTAGTCAGCAGAGACGAGTTGGTCTGAGAGGCCTGTTTCTGTGCTGTATGACTCTATGACTCTGTACACTGAAGATGTTTTGTTTATAATTTGTAGATGAAGTATTTTCATCTACTCTGGTTTCAGTGACTGTGGTTTGGAGTTGCCCAGGAGCTTAATGGAAAATGGAAGTTAGAGAACCTCCACACCATATCTTTTCCAAAGTATTTAGGGGTGATATCTTTTTGACCGCATTTGGTTTTCTAAACTTTACTGGAGTTGATGTCCCATTATCAAAGATTAACAGCGCAGGCCTAAATGGACTTAAGCAGCTTCAAACAAACAGTGATGATGGATGTTGAAGTTGTCATGGGTACATTCTACAATTCACTTGACTTCCTAGAGCATCACCACATTCCACTGAATGGGTGGGGAACAGAATACTCCACCGTGGGCAACCAAGTTGTTTGATGTTGTAGAAGATAATGGTTCTGGAAGGGTTAATGTTGGAGACTCATTAAGCTCCACCTAATTTGGTCATGGGACAGGAAAAAGCGGAACATCTTAGGATGTGAAGCACTGTAGATCAATATTGACAAGTCTTCTCATTGTTGTAGTGACAATGTTCAATGAACTAATGTAACTTGTACCTAAACACTATCATGCAATAAATTACATGTTTTAAGACAAGCGCCATTTTGTGCTAAGAGTCAATATGATTGTTCCTCCACCATCATAAATTAGATAGGCTCTTGAATTGAACAAAAGAAAGACAATTGGGTACAGCTTCCTTCCTACCCACAAATGCCTCATGACGATCAGCAATAGACATTGTTGCTTGATACCCAAGGTACAATGGTGTAAAAAGATTCATTGGACGTGGGAGAAGAAATTTCCAGGAGATCAAGTGAGTTTACTGCTTTAAGGACATTACCACTTTAAGAATTACTCACACACACAGTCAACAGCTGCAAACACTTGAACAATTAAACAGGCAGCAGAAATTAGTCTTTACTTCAGACCTGGGGAAGGAGAGCAGAAAAACCAATATGAGCACACTAGTCACATTTGACCAGTACAGGTTCTATTGAGTAGCAAAGGTCTGTGAGGGCCTTTCCAGTCACAGACTTAGTTAGGAAGCAAATCTATCAGAGTTCTGTGGCTAAAGTTAGAAATTGGGCAAGGAAAACCTTTAAATTAACAGTGCAAAAATCAGGCCACAAAGGCTAAAAATACATTAAAAAGCTTTACGATAGGGTCATCTGCCAGGGAATTTCAAAACACTCAAGACAGAACCCAGAAAGAAGTATTGAGATTACCTATGTTTGTACTGTTAACAGGAAGGAACTGTGTGATTATACAGGACTAGTGGACACGTTTTCCATTCTTTCCCTCAGTGAATAACATTTGCAGAACAGAAATCCCCTAAGTTTTTAAGCTGAAGCAAATACTGTCAACAAAAATGGGCAGATTATCACACTTCAGTTGATTGAGGAATATTTAACTGATGTCATTCAAACAGCAAAATCAACTGCTGACCGTAGTTATAGCAGATTTGAATTTGATGTGAGATGATGAAGTGACAGAAATTCAAAGGGAATGTTTCAATTCTGCATCTTCCAAAGCAGAGTTATCAGTACCAGTGAGGTAATTCTCAATGAGCAGCAATCCTGATAATGAGGATGGCAAATTATCTGCTGCACAAGTACAATGACCACAGAGGGTGAATGAAGCCATCCAATGTCCAACACACATCTGACACCACATTTGAGAATAAGAATTTACTTACTGAAAATGAAGATGAGCTGCACATGACTCTAGAAAAGCTAGACCAAAATGCACAGATTCAGGATATGATTGATGAGGAGAAATTACATGGTTTGGATACCAAAAAATAAAAACACTTGTTTTCACGGAGCAGCCACCTTCCATGATGGCAACTCATGAGATTAAACATACAGCACAGAACAGACCCATTCGGCCCTGGATGTTGTGCCGACCTGTGAACTAATCTAAGCCCTACACTATCCCTTCATCATCCATGTGCTTATCCAAGGATTGTTTAAATCCCCCTACTGTGGCTGAGTTACCTACATTGGCAGGTAGGGTATTCCACGCCCTTACCATTCTCTGAGTAAAGAATCTGCCTCTGACATCTGTCTTAAACCTATCACCCCTTAATTTGTAGCAATGCCCCCTCGTACAAGCTGACACCATCATCCAAGGGGAAAGACTTTCACTGTCTACCCTATCTAATCCTCTGATCATCTTGTATGTCCCTTTCAAATCCCCTCTTAGCCTTCTTTTCTACAACGAGAACAGACCCAAGTCTCACAGACTTTCCTCATAAGACCTTCCCTTCAGACCAGGTAACATCCTAGTAAATCTCCTCTGCACCTTTTCCAATGCTTCCATATTCTTCCTATAATGGGGCAACCAGAACTGTACACAATATTCCAAGTGTGCAGCACTAATATTTTGTATGGTTGCAGCATGACATTATGAATAAAGGCTCGTGGTTTTTTTTTAGATTTAGCCAAGAAGAGTTCTTGGTAAACAAGCAGGAGGCTGGAATAACACAGCAAACCAGGCAGCATCAGGAGGTGGAGAAGTCAACATTTCAGGTGTAACCCTGCTTCAGGACTGGGGATGGGTGTAAGGGGAGCTGCAGATAAAAGGGGGCAGGGGAGCATTTTGGGTGGGGAGAGGGGCAGAGTGGTGAGGCATGATAGGTGAAGACAGGTAGAGGGTACAACCTGGTTGGTCGATGGGAGGAATGAATTTGGTTACAGGTGGAAGGAAGGATCGGTCGGAGGATTGGAAGAGAGGGGAAGGGGCAAGAAAGGGAACCGGAGGATGGGAAAGTAAGCTATTTGAAATTGGAGAGCTCAATATTGTGTCCTCTGGGCTGTAGGCTGCCCCGGTGGAAGATGAGGTGATGTTCCTCCTATTTGCAGTCTGATTTGTTGTGGCAATGGAGGAGGCCGAGGATGGTGATATCAGCAAGGGAATGGCATTGGGTACTTGGGCCTTTGCAACCACATACCAGGATCCCCAAGAACTCTGTAACCTCTGTCTTCGCTCCGGATGTCTCCTCCATTGCTGCCCCAGATTGTGCCAACACAAAGATTCAGACTGGCCTCGATTTTCCTCCAACTTCTGCCTCCACTTCTGACTCTACCAACTCTGCAGTCAAGACTCGGATTCCATTTCCCAGGGCGCATCCATGCCTCGCATGATCTTATACATCTCTAAAAGATCCTCCCTCAGTCTCCTATGCTCTAAAGAAAAAATCCTAGCTTATCCAACCTCTCCCTATAACTCAGACCATTGAGTCCTAGCAACATCCCTGTGAATCTCTTTTGCATCCTTTCCAATTTACTAACATTCTTCCTACAACAATGTGACCAAAACTGAACACAATACTCCAAGTGTAACCTCACCAACATCCTGTACAACGGCAACATAACTTTCCAACTTCTATACTCAATGCCCTGTCTGATGAAGGCCAGTGTGCCAAAAGCCTTCTTCACTACCCTGTCTACCTGTGACTCCACTTTCAGAGAACCATGGACCTGAACTCAAAGATCCCACTGTTCCACTACACTTCTTAAGGTCCTACCATTCACCATGAAATTCCTATCTTGAAGTGACTTTCCAAAATGCTTATCTATATTAAACTCCATTCGCCATTTCTCGGCCCACTGAAATGAATTAGTGCTTTCTGTTTGCAAGCTGGGTGGTTCTCTACTGCACTGGCTTCACACAAGCCATAACCACCTTGTCAGGAGCAAATCAGAACATTATTGGCAAACACTTTTCCCTATGTTAAGGACCCATTGGTTCTGTGGTGTCTTTTTCATTCACTCACAGAATGTGGGTGTTGGTAACTGGGCTGACATGTATTACCCATCCCTGTTTACCCTTCGGAAGTTGGTGGTCAGCTGCTCTCTGCAGTCCATTTGATTTAGGTGGACCCATTAGGGAGGAAGTTCCAGGATTTTGACCTAGTGACAATGAAGGAATGGCGATATGTTTTCACCTCAGGATGGTGAGTGGCTTGAAGGGACCCTGAAAGTGGTGGTGTTCCCATATATCTGCTACCCTTGTCACTCTAGCTGTAATGATTGTGGGTTTAGACAGTGGTTTGTAAGAAACTTCTGTTCCTGTACACTGTTGCCTGTAAAATGTAACATCGTGTATAGCTCAGTGTGCTTTAGCAAATGTGAAACAGCATAAAAAACATAAAACTGCCATTATCTCTTTACATTCTCCTAGTTTAAAGTAACATTCTTTCTTTAGTGCTCCATCCAAAAATAAACATATGTGGACTTTCCAATATTAAGTACCACCAAATCTGATTGGGTGGGATAAGGCAGAGAATCTTAGTCTCCTGGAGCGCAGACCTCTATCCTCCATTTTTTTATGGCAATGTTTATCCAACTCATGTAAAGTCTACCAAGGGCAGCACGGTGGCACAATGGTTAGCACTGCTGCTTCACAGCGCCAGAGACGCGGGTTCAATTCCCACCTCAGGCAACTGTCTGTGTGGAGTTTGTACATTCTCCCCGTGTTTGTGTGGGTTTCCTCTGGGTGCTCTGGTTTCCTCCCACAGTCCAAAAATGTGCAGGTTAGGTGAATTGGCCAGCCTAGATTGCCTGTAGTGTTAGGTGAAGGGGTAAATGTAGAGGAATAGGTCTGGATGGGTTGCTCTTCAGAGGGTCGGTGTGGACTAGTTGGGCCGAAGGGCCTGTTTCCACACTGTAAGTAATCTAATCTAATTTTAAAAATTACTATCATACAATAAACTAATATTGCCCTCTGTTTTCTTAAGACTCATTAGCAGTTTTAACCCAAACAGACTTTTAGACCCTCCTGGGTAACAAGGGCACATTTGGACTTGGAAACTGCAATTGTGTTCTACAGCCAATTTTAATAAGACTTTGTCTGCTTAGGTGGAGGTAGCAGTGGAGTGGTAATTTTTTTTGAAAATTCATTCGGGGAATGCGTGTTTTGCTGGCTAGCCCAGGATTTATTACTCATCCCTGGTTGCCCTTGAGAAGGTGGTAGTGAACTGCTTTCTTGAAGCTCTGCAATCCCTTGGGAGTAGATAGACGCACATTGCTGTTAGTGAGATTGTAAGTTGATGGAAAACTCCATCAATGTTACAACACCAACTTTATGTGTCATTCCTATTATCTCTACATTGACATCACTCCCAAAAGCATATTGTGACATCAAATCTAAACAAATGAAATTTTCTTTTGTTTAAAAAATTACTCAAGACTTGATCTTCATGCAGGCTCAGTTCCAGAAAGTGTGTGATGTGAGAAACCAACAGTGAAACTAACCTGTTAACTGCCAAGTCTTACTGACACTGCAGCCAGCAAGCTATATTTGCTGTAGTGAAACCATTTGAGAGTAGCTTTCCCATTATCTTTGTTTATGACCTATATTAAAACAAATTAATTATCCTCCCAAACAGAATTGACAAGGTGATGATATTGTCAGATTATCATATCATTGTGCCCTGTTCCTCCAAACACACGGCAAAGCACTTAGTAGATCAGCAACAGTGTCAGTTGAAACTAGTTTTTTTTATTTAGTTGGTGCCTTCACTGAATTAAATGGACCAACAACGTCGATTGTTTCCCAGGCAACTATTATCGTCTCTGACTAAGATGCCCCTTAGGTCTATTCTTGTTAATCTCAAAGATTTTCTTTGATTTATTGTCTGACATTCTATATTTTGAGTCAGGTTAGACACTTTGCTTTCTACATGTTGAGATCAATTTCTGAAATGAACAGTCTGGGAAATAAATACACGAGCCATTAATGTCAATTTGGCCAACTGCCCTTGTGCAGCACTTGCTTGTTATCATGCTGAAACTATAGTGAGCCTTAAAGAAAATTAATTGTTCATTTTAACAGAAATTGAGCACTCTATAATTACTAATAGTGTACTTTGAATAAGCTGGTAAACATGTAACATTTCAGCTTTTAATTTTTCACCTTTGCAAAGTGCTAATGGTTGATAAAGAACACACAGCGCTGACAAATTCACATCAATTTGCAAAGAAGTGGTTATGTGCTGGATTTAATTTTTATTATTATTTGGGTCATTTAGATATCTGACAGAGACAGGGAATGGTTACAGTGACAGGTTACACCCATGTATCATCTTCAAGGTATTGAATTACTCAACAAAAATTGGAAAAAAAGCTGGAGACTGAGAAATAGAGATATAAAGATTAGTAAGCTGACTGAATAGAAAATCAAAGAAATAGTTGTCAAGTAGATATTTGAAGAAGAAATAGTAAGATGGAAAAGAACGGGATGAAAAATATTTGAAGGCTCTTTAGCTAAAATGGAACTGAATGGAATGCAAAGGGAAATACAAATGATGTGCACTGGAATAGTAAGGGAATAGGCCTTGGAGATAGTCAGCACTACAGATGCTGGAAGTCAGAATCAATAAAATGTGGAGCTGGAAAGGCACAGCAGGTCAGGCAGCGTTGGAGGAGCAGGAGAATCGACATAATTGGGACTGATGATGGATCCCGACCCATCAGCTCTCCTGCTCCTCTGATGCTGCCTGACCTGCTGTGCCTTTCCAGCTCCACATTTTATCGACAGGGAATAGGACTTACTATGTGACAGAACACAGACAGCAAAACCTTTAACAAACTGCGATTTATAAAAAGTAGAGTTCCAGTAACCAGAAGAGACTAATGAAACTGGAAGTCGTGAAGCATGGTAAGCATTTGAGTGATGGTCAGATTGAGAGTAAAAGCTTGGAAATCTTACAGCGAATAAGAATCTATATCTAGTGCTTTGGGAACTTTCTTTCATTGCTGTGCATTGTACCGTAGATATACAATACCCTTTCTTTCTGTATTAATTTTATTAAATTCATGCTTGTACCCAGCCCAATCATTGCGATGTTTTCTTTAGTTTACTTGTATATCTTCTCAGCCTTTATATTACTTTACAATCAGCTTTTATTTTCCTCCTGTGTTTCCCCCTGTACCTGAGATGGAAACCTTTTCTCCTTCAACTGTTTTGGAGTAAGTGTGAACAAGAATTTCACTGGATCTGTTCTGGGACCTACTTCAAAGACATGCCTCAAACCTAATTTCAGAAAAGCGCTAATTCTTTATTGTGCTATTCTGACATTTTCCAATTCCCAGGTAAAATTTAATTCAGTGCTAACTTTGAAAATATGTTGTGGATCTGTACCTGTTGTTTCCTGAGCAATGTTTACTGAATTTGATGGTGATGAATATGCCAGATGTTATCAGTCAACTTGACAAATGAGTAACAGCAGTCAGGATTCAGGTTGAACAATCATTGATTTTCTTATGTAATCAAAGAAAGCCAGTATCATCGTTATAAAGTCCAAATTCAATCCTGCCTTCATGATTGTGGAAGGGTGTAGGAAAGCATAGAAACAAGGAAAAAAACTGAAAAGAGATATAAAGGAAAAACACACACATACTTGAAAGATCAATAACATAAAAGCCACAGTAGCGTGATGGTATTTCCCAAAATACTGCTTAGTCCTGCACAAGCCAAGTATTTCAGATATAAAGTAGCTCCTTCTCTATTCACCATACTTACCTCAGCCATTACATTCTGAGACCAGCTAAAAGAACTACATCACATGAAGAACAGATGGTTTCACTTCTAAATTACGCTGCAACCATTCATGTAGCAACACATTGTACATGGTATAAAATTCTATTTAAAATCAAAACTTTGCATTTAACAGCAACCTAGGTATATGTATGCAGATGGCTGAGGTCCTTGGTTAATATTCACAGCATAACATTTGTTTGTAACTGCCAAGATGATTTCATGACTCTTGATAATAATTTTCTCACACAGTGTGACCAAATGGTACATAAAAGATAGGCCACAAAATGCATGATTATTGAATAATGTTTGATCCTCTAAAATTAGTATGATACAAATAACCAATCTTTAGAATTAAGCACTGCTTCATCACTTGCATTTGAAATTACATGTAGAAACAGCATAGAATAGAAATGGTTTGTACGTAATACTTTATCAAGGGAAATATTCCATGATGTTATTAAGCATCTGTATCCTCATGCACCTTTTTGTCAGAATATTAAACAAAGAAATACTGTGGGAATATGTTATCAAATTTTAAATGGATATACTTCATTGAAAATGATTGAAAAGTTTGCAGGTATTTTCATATTTGTGACTTATAAATTACAACATCTTACAAAATAAAATGCATAAAGAAAGTTATCATACTAGTCATCCATTATGAGACTTGCAATTTGTGTCAGTCATTCTATTTGTCAAATATTTATTCCTTCCTCGTCTAACGTCGGTCTGGTGAGTAATGCACCTGACCAGTTCCACACTTCCTATCACAACAGTCTCAGTATTACACATATTACTAAGAAAATGGATTTTTAAGTCTTAATGTAACACTTTAAAATTGATTGAGACTGAAAGTGACAAGAAAAGCCAGTGTAAAATTACATTTTAAAAGTATTGTCAAGAAATGCATCAATACAAATATAGCCCATCTTTCCAGCCCATCTTGTTTCTGGATAAGATTTTGAAAAGCGTTATGTTTTACATAATATTAGTCACTATATTATTCAAACAAAAGCAACAAACCTCAATCTAATGTATTCTCCAATTTCCTCTTAGGTCAACCCAAATCAAGACATACTCCTGGGATAATGCACAGGTTATTCTGGTTGGCAATAAATGTGACATGGAAGATGAAAGGATAGTATCTATGGAGAGAGGGAAGCAGTTGGCAGATCAACTTGGTATGTTCGGCGAATGTGAATTGTCATGTTTACCTGATATTTAATGAATTTTGTTGATTACATACTGTTACAAGTTAAGACCTAGTGGACATACCCTCTTGGTTTGACTCAGTCTGATTTGATATGTGATCCGGGCACCCATTTGATTCTCAGTGCCTATGTGATATGATCATCTAGAGACCAGAACTGTATGTTCATGTCTTTTGTTCACATACTGCTTCAGTCCTTCTGAAAATGGACTGGAGAAACGTCTAATGAGCTGAAGGCAGCTATGAATTTTTAAATCAAATTCAATTGATCCAATTTGTCACACATAAACTAAAGAGCTAACAGTGTTTCACATTATGTGAGTCTCCTTGTTTAACTTTAGAATCTTCTAACAATTCTCCAGCTTCTTGAAGCCTTGATCTGTCTGCTAGACTCTGGCTCATTTGGAGATCCATTGGGAAAATCTCAACTGATGGTCCAAATTGACTATTCACCATGTGGCATAGGTAGCCTTTGCTTCCTCCCGCAAGAAATGAAGGGTAACTAACCTAACATGTTATGTTACAACTTTGCTCCTATCCCTACCTCCTTATCTACTTCTGTGGCACAGGGAAAATTCAGCCCAGGTTGTGAAGTTTTTTTTTAAGACAAGTTTAAAAAAAAAAATCATTAGTTGCTGTGGGATATGATCTTACATTTAGTACAGGATCCACTTTTCTCCTGGGTGCCTTTTATGAAGGCTGCGTTCTCAAGAATCGTTTTAAAAAAGATATTAAAATCAGCTTTCCCTTCCAAATCTACTGTGAAAACTGAGCCAAGTGCCTGCAATATGATACCTACATGTTTCAGAATCCAACCATTCTAAGAATTAGATAAGTCAGTAATACATTGCTGGAAGTGCCTTCATAATTTCTATTCTCTACTACTATATTATGAAAGTAGTCAACAAGGTTAGTGTTTCTCCTCTTTAACTCCTCTGAAGACCTAAATCAGCTTCTTCCGAAGTCCTCCAAAGCCGATTGCACTGGAGTTTGCAACGTGTGGGTGAGTACCTAATCTCATGGTAACACCAGAACCTCTGCCACTGAAGACAGTACTGTGGTACCAGCCTTGCCCGTGCAATTGCAAAATGCAGTTCAGCGGATGGTATGAGAGACACAGAATTGCCAAAACACCAGCAAGTTTCCAGCCCCACATCAGGGCTACAATTAAATTATTGATCAAAAAATATCTTCAGTTGAATAAGACGATAGATACTGCCACTGGCTCCATTTTTGCCTGTTCTTTATTCATTCATGGAATATGGGCAGCATTTATCACCCGTCCCTAGTTCTGAACTGCTGCAGTCCAAGTACCCTAGGTTGACCCACGATGCCAATAGGGAGGGAATTACAGGATTTTGAGACAGCGACAGTGGAGGAACGGCGATGTATTTCCAAGTCAGGATGGTGAGTGTCTTGGAAAAGAACCTGAATGTGGTGATATTCCCATGTATCTGCTGCCCTTGTCCTTCTACTGGAAATGGCCATGGGTTTGGAAGGTGTTGATCTTTGGTGATTTGCTACAATGCATCTTGTAGAGAGTTCACATTATTGCTATTGAGTGTTGGTGGTGGAGGGAACGGATGCTTGTGACTGTAATGTTAATCAAGTGGGCTATTTTGCCCTGGATGGTGTCAAGCTTCTTGAGTGCTGTTGGGGCTGCACTCAGGCAAGTGGAGAGTATTCCAACACACTCCTAACTTAGATTACTTACAGTGTGGAAACAGTCCCTTCAGCCCAATTAGTCCACATTGACCCTCTGAAGAGTAACCCACCCAGACCCATTCCCCTACATTTACCCCTTCACCTAACACTATGAGCAATTTAGCATGGCTAATTCACCTAACCTGCACATTTTATTTGGACTGTGGGAGGAAACCGAGTACCCGGAGGAAACTCACGCAGACACAGGGAGAATGTGGAAACTCCACACAGACAGTTGCCTGAGGTGGGAATTGAACCCGGGTCTCTGGCAGTGTGAGGCAGCAGTGCTAACCACTGTGCCACCTTGTGCCTTGTAGATAATGAACAGGCTTGGGAAGTCGGGAGTCAAGTTACTCGCAGCGGTATTCCAGCCTCTTGCCTGCTCTTGTAGCCACTGTGTTGACATGGCTAGTCCAGTTTGCCTGTTAGTCTGTAAACATAATCTCACTCAGACAAAACTTTGATATTGCCCTGAAAATAGGGCACAATTTCAGGCCGAAAGCCCACCATGTCAGTACTGACCATGATGCCATTCTAAACCAATCCCCTTTACCTGCGCAGGGTCTGTATGCCTCTATTTCCTCACTGTTCATGTGTCTGTTTGAATGCCTCGTAAACTTTGTTAATGTATTTACTTCTCCCATCTCGCCTAGCAGTGCATTTCAGGTACCTATCACACTCTGTGTAAAGGATTTCCTTGCACATCTCCCTTAAACGTCCCCCTTCTCACATTAAACCTATGCCCCCTAGTATTTGACATTTCCACCCTCAGAAAAAGATTCTGACTGTCCACCCTATCTTTGCCTCTTGCAAATTTATATACTTCTAACAGATTGTCTCTCAATCTCCAAACCTCAAGTGAAAACAATCCAAGTTTGTCCAACTGCAAACAAAAAATGCTGGAGATCACAGGGGGTCAGACATCATCCATGGAGAGAGAGCAAGTGAACATTTCAAATCTAGATGACTCTTCATCAGAGCTGAAGAGAAGTGTGGAGGGGACAGCATTTATGCTATAGTTTGGAGAGGTATAGTAGGTGTCGGGTGCTGGTACAAAAAAAATTGCTGGTAGTTCAGATTAAGTGATTGGAATGTGAGAATGGTAGAACAATGTGTGTCTAACTGGAAAGAACAGACAGTCCCACTGGGATGGGGGAAGGGAGAGAGAACATACTAGAATGTAACAAACTAAGATAAAGGGAAGAAATGATTCACAATTTAAAGGTGTTGAACTCAATATTAGGTCCAGATAGCTGTAAAGTGCCAATCTGAAAGTGAGATGTTGTTCTTCCAGTTCCTCACTGGAACACTGCAGCATGCCGAGGACAGACATGTGGGCATGTGAACAGGACGCTGTGTTAAAATTACTAGCTATGGGACGGTCAGGGTCCTCCTTGCACACAATCCAGAGATGTTCTGCAAAGCGGTCACCCAGTCTGCATTTGGTTTCTCCAATGTAGAGTAGATCACATTGGATACAGCCTCTCCTTATAGCTAATACAGTCCAATCCAGACAACATCATACTAAATCTCTTTTGCACCCTCTATATGTGGTATAATGTGATAACCAGAATTGCACACAATACTCCTTACTAAAGTCTTCTACACCCACAACATGACTTGCCAACATTTATTCTCAATGCCCTGACCCTTCTTTACCACCTTATCCATTTGTATTGCCACTTTCAGGGAGCTGTGGACTTGCAGTCCAAGATCCCTTGGTATATCAATACTTCTAAGGATCTAACTATTACCTGTGTGCTTTCCTTTCGCATTTGACCTTCCAAAATGCATCAGCTCATACTTGTCCTGATTAACTTAATCTGCCGTTTGTCGGTACAACTTTCCAACTGATCTTTATCCTGCTGTATCCTGTGACAGCCTTCCTCACTGTCCACAACTCCACCAACTTCCGTGTCATCTGAAAACTCACTAATCACACCACCTACATTTTCATCTAAGTCATCTATATTACAAACAACGATCAGCACCGATTCTTGTTGAACACCACTGGTCACAGACCTCCTGTCAGGAAACACCCGACCACCCTTCTGTGTCCTGTGACCAAGCCAATTTTGTATCCCATTTGCCAACTTACCATGGATTTCATGTGACCTAATGTTCTGGACCAGCCTACTGTGAGGGATCTTGTCAACTGCTGTAGTAAAGTCTATGTAGACAACATCCACTGCCCTATCATCATCAATAAGCTGCACCATTCTCTCAAAAATCTCAGTCTAATTTGTGAGTCCATACCTCCCCCACAGAAAACCATGCTGACTATCCTTAATAAGTTCATTCTTCTCCAAATGAATGTAAATCCTGTCCCTAAGAATCTTCTCCAATAAATTCCCTACAATTTTCTGAATTGCTGTTCTTAAACAAAGGAACAACCATCGGCTGTTGTCCAGTCCTCTGGGACCCCCCCTGTTGTTAAAAGGATACAAGATCTCTGTCAAGGCCTCAGAAATCTTTTTTTTTCAAATCAACCAACACCTCCTCTTTAATATTGACTTGTCACAGAATATCAGCATACCCATCCCTTACCTTCCCTTCATTCAGTGAATATTGATGCAAATACTGATACTTGTTAAGGAACTCACCCACTTCCTCCGGCTCCATGCATAAATGTCCTCCTTTGTCCTTGAGTGGACCTACTCTTTCCCTAATTACCATCTTGCTGCTAATTTATGTATAAAATACCTTGGGATTCTCCTTAATCCTGCTTGCCAAGGACATTTTGTAGCTCCTTCTAGTCCTCCTAGTTTCTTGTTTAAGTTCTTTTTTGCTTCCTTTATATTCCTCAGGGGCCTTGTTTGATGTCAGTTTCCTGAACCTTACATATGCTTCCTATTTAGTTTTAACTAATCTTTCAATATATTTTATATCCAAGGTTCCCAAATCTCTCCATCCTTATCTTTCATCCTCACAGGAACATGCTGTTCCCAAACTCTAATCAAACAAAAACCAAAACAACTGCAGATGCTGTGAATCAGAAACATAAGCAGAAGTTGCTGGAAAAGCTCAGCAAGTCTGACAGCATCTGTGAAGACAAATCAAAGTTCACGTTTCAGGTCTGATGACCCTTCCTAAGAATTCTTTCCAGCAACTTCTGTTTTGATTTCTGAACTCTAATCAACTGGCATTTAAAAGATTCATATGTAGATTTACCCTCAAACAGCTGCCCCCAATATAATCTTCCAAGTTCCTGCCTAATACTGTTGTAATTAGCCTTTTCCTAATTCAGTACTTTCACCCGAGGACCAGTTATCCATAACTGCCTGAAAATGTACAGAGTTATGATCACCGTTCCCAAAATGCAACTCCACTGAAACTTTGATCACTTAGCCAGGCTCATTCCCCTGTACAAGGTCTAGTAGAATCTTATCACTACCACACATCTACACTTTGACCCTCCCCGCTGTACAATTGTGCTAGTCATGGTACCATTGATCCAACTGCTGCTGATTTTCCCTGAGAAGCCATCCCAACCAACAGTATCTACACAGTGTACCTGTTTGAGAGGGGAATGGTCGCAGGGGACCCCTGCACTGCCTGCCCACATCTTCCTGGTGGTCACCCAACACTTAGCATCATAGAGTCATAGAAATGTACAGCACGGAAACAGACCCTTCAGTCCAACTCGTCCATGCAGACCAGGTATCCTAAATTAATCTAGTCCCATTTGCCACCACTTGGCCCATAATCTCCGTAAACCCTAACTGTTCATATACCCATCCAGATGCCTTTCAAATATTGTAACTGTACCAGCCTCCACCACTTCCTCTGCCAGCTCATTCCATACATGTACCATCCTCTTAATGAAAATGTTGTCCCTTAGGTCCCTTTTAAATTTTACCCCTTCTCACCCTAAACCTATGCCCTCTAGGTCTGGACTCCCAACTCAGGGAAAAGACCATGTCTATTTATCCTATCCATGCCCCCCATGATTTTATAAACCTCTATAAGGTCACCTCTCAGCCTCTGACATTCCAAGGAAAACAGCCGCAACCAATTCAGCCTCTCCAACCCTGGCAACATCCTTGTAAATCTTTTCTGAACCCTTTCAAGTTTCACAACATCCTTCTGATAGGAGGGAGGCCAGATTTGCGCACAATATTCCAAAAGTAGCCTAACCAATGTCCTGTAGAGCCACAACATAACCTCTCATCTCCAATACTCAATGCTCTGTGCACTTTTCTGTCTGTATAGCCTTTAGTGGTGGTGTGACCAACTTGCTCAGTGTGCTATCCACAATATCCTCAGCCGAATGGTTGGTCCATAGTGAGTCCAGCCGCACCTCCAGCCACTCCCTGTGGCAATTCAGGAGCTACAGGTAAAGTATCCCTGATTTCCCACATACTGCAGGAGGAGCATTCCACAGGATTGTGTCCTCCTGCTGTTTTGATCCTTACCAACTACAAACAGTTATACACCTTATCCACTACTCACCAAAATCAGATTTCTCACCCTTGCTGTCCATTCCTGACAAACTAGAAACCACAAAAATGAACACTTTACACTTCTAACTTCCTCTAGCAATTGCTCACTCACTACCCACTCGACTCCTAAATGACCCAAATAAAATACCAAGTAAGTGTCCATGAGCAGAATTTATTGCTAGTCAAGGAAACAGCGAAGAGGCTGTTGAGCCATGTGGGAAGCTCAGTGTCAACTTCCCGAGATTGGGATGGAAGCACTGAATTATTCTGCTGCTGAGGAAGACACAAGTTGGTAATGTGAGGGCAGAAAGCAAATAGTAATGGTCTTGTATGAAATAAATAACCGTGAAATGTAACCTCCAGCAACTAAATGTGACTCTTAGTGATTGGTTTGGTGATGCACAGGATTAATGAGCCATCACTGACATGACCAGTAATATTACTGGGCGGCAGGCAAGTCAGGCCTTAATGTGGAAGGTGACTAGGTGGAGGGATCTGTTACCCTTCAAATTCATTTTGGGAGAGATGAGAAATATTACAGAGAAGGGCTAACGTGATGGAGGAGTGGTCGAGAGACACTGAAGCAAGATTGATTATGATTCTGAGAGCAGGACCACATTGAACACCAAGACCAGGCTGAGTGTCATTAAGTCACAAGCTCAAAGTACTTGATGAAGGCTAGGCCTCCATTGCAAAGGAAATCCTTGCAAAGGTTCTGTCCTTTCATTATGGAAGTTCTATGTGGTTCCCATCCATTCAGTGTTTCTATGCTTGACAAAGGAGTAATAACACTGAGGAAGGATGGAGTGGGTGTGGCCAGAAGGGGTGCTACTTGTGGCTGGATGAGACATTGAGGGAATTCATGATGCCAATGAGCCACTCCAACCTTGCCACCCAAATTAGAGTTGTCAATATTCTCTCTTTACAAATATTCCCTTTCAATTTATTATGCAGATGAATTGTACTGTTAGCCACATCCCAATTGCAAATCCATCTACCATACCTCCATAAATAAATGAATAAGGTTATTTAATCACATACTAAAATATACTGCAATATAATTAACACCCATTTAAACACCAGGTACCTACATGGTCTTTTATTTTATTGACATTACTATTGTTGTCAATCGGATAATGTGGAGGAAACTATTGATTCTCTTCCTTCCTTGGCCCTCGTTGGCCACTAAGATTCCTCAGGAAGAAGATCAGTAATTCATCTCTCATGGTAAGTGTCTTTGTCCCAGTCGACATTTGAAACAATCTTTCTGATTCAGTTACTCAATCATTTTAATCATACTTTACCTGAAAGCCAGTAATCTTCACAAATGCTCCATCTACCATTAAGATAATAATCTACAAGTGCACCTTTCCTTACAGTCTAAATGCATGTAAAGCAATTCTGAATTAGCCAGACCAGTGCTTTTGCGCTTGCTTCCCCCTTCATTGCCTTAAATGTTCAACTCTTAGAACAACGTATTTTGCCAGTCTTTCAATGCCATCGCGTTATCTTTTTTCACTTGCAGGAGAAGATAGCCCAGAAGGCTTGAAAATCTGGAGCAGTTAAATGGTTCACCTGCTATAAAAGGCATCTGGGGAAGGAGTGGTGGAGATGCGGGGTGGCATATCACTGGGACAGAGAACTAGTGGCAGCTGTAGGTTTTCATGGACCATAAGCAGCTTCCTGATCTTTCATCTCTGGAAAGACATAAATTAGAAGAAAATTCATTGTGCACCTTCAAGTGCTAAAGAGTACATCAGAAATTAGCTGCCTCATCCATTTTATTTTTGAGCTAACACACAAGGAAGAGATGGAAAGATGGCAAGACTCTGCAAACTCTACTACATGCACATTACCACATTATTCAGCCTTACTTTCAATGGTCCACCCCACCACTTGGGAGGAAACAACTCCTGCCAACAAGTGAGATATGGACCACAAAGAACATACAGAGGAATCATGAATGGAAGTAGACTCCGAGGTTGCTGAGAGGAGACGCTGTAGACATCGCCCTCTGCTGGAAGAATCTGCTAGCTGTTTATATGAACTCTCCATGTCGACATCCACAGGTTTCTGCCCATGTAAATGAAAAGAGAAGCAATACTGTCCATGAACTGGCATTAGCAAGGCAGCTTTCAATGACTCCAAGACCAGCCACATTCATCCCAACAGGCTATTGTTCCCAGAGTACAGCCTAAATCCTCTAGGGATTTTGGCACCAGGTGCTGCTAACTAGAATAGGTTAAAGGACAGTGCATAGATTGATTAAAGGGATGGACAGAGTTAAGACCCGACTTAAAATGTTGCTCCCATTTGAAGCCTATTGTAATATAATATGCTGTGATGATAATTCTGTCTGGCCATAAGCAGATTTTAGAAAAATAAAGAGTGAGCTAATTGAGGGTGTGTGGAAACTGGCACAGGACTATTTTCCAAAAATTGGTGAAATATACGTATATATACTGAAAGAGAAATAATTCCCACAATTTAGAATGTGTTTAATAAATAATGAGATTGGAAATAATTTGAGATTGAAGAGGTTGTAAGGTATAATAAAAATGAAAAAGAAAAGAATGAGAAAATAAAGGGGTGGAAAAGGAGCAAAGGAAACAAGGAAGAGAATAAGGACAGAATCTCAAATCATTTTCAATAGAATAGTAAAGTATATTGTACCAATATTGGTAAAAGAGAATTGTTAACTTCAAGTGGAAATCAGGAAGAGAGAACAGTGAGTCAGTAAAAGATAAATTAACAGAGTAATTGTAAATGTTTTGTCTGCTTGTGGTTTTAGAAATATTTAGACTCCCAAAGGAATGCTTTGTTTAAATGTTGATCAATAGGAATTTTGGCACAGATATAGCGATGGCCACATAGCTGTTGGAGCAGCATAGACTGAAGTTGCCTACTGGGACAATAATGCAGCTGACTCCATGAGATCATCTGGAAAAATAAATTTTCTGATGGTTAGTTCTGCTGCATCTACAAGATAGAGTAAGTCATAGACGTCAGAGGCTTCTGCATAACTTAAGTCAATAGCTACTCAGGAAAAGCTAGAGGAGGAAAATCCTGAATCATACTTTTTTTGGGTAAATGCCAACTGCATCAGGTTTTTTTTGGAGGGTTATTTGCAATTATCTTATTGTATCATGCCAAACTCACCTCATGAACTACCTACCCAGACTTATGATGTCTCTCTCATATGATTCTTATCACTCACCATTCCCAGAATTCGCTATTCAGCAGTTAATCCACCTAAAGATGAGCATCTCTGGAACCTGCACATATTGAAAAGGATGAGCACTGGCATTCCAAAGCTGTTTGGTTCAGTCATGGACTGTCATTCCGAAGATATTGGAAAAGAGGAAGATGGTACCATGATGCTCTAACAGGGACATGGGGGTCCAAGTGGAGAATGATGCAAAGGTGAGGAGTCCTCTTTCCAGAGGACCAGCAGAAAAGGCCATGCCTCCAGTACCTGGTGACCTGTTCCAAGGTTGCCAGCCTGATTAATGCAGTTTCCACAGTCCAGCTGAATGGTCAGCAGTGCCTTGAGAAGATCTGCTACTGCACTCACCTGCAACCAAGGCTCATGCAGTATCACTGTCGCTACTGCCTGCAAAATCCTCCCTCAGTCGCTGTATCACTGCCCAACTTTCCACACCACTAATGCTGTATGTTCTCAGCACTGACTATTCATTTGCCAGGAACACTTCATGTTTCAACCACCTATACTAGCACTAACAGCTGTCTTACTCGATTTCATCTCACTCAAACCTTCACTTGCCCTTATTCCCAGAGAATACAACCCGTAATGAAGCAGACGGGGCCCGACTAGGTGGAGTGGTGCCTGCCACCAGGCTCCTCATTCCCCAGGTGGAGAGAATCATGTTTCTCACAGGGACTGCTCCTGCGGGGATGTAGAGACGCCCATATCCTGCCAACTGATAAAGTGCTATTCTTCATTCCATTGCACCTTTCACAGTCACCTACCTTGCTGTCAGTCTTAATCATTGCACACCATTCCAATCATTCTCCACTGCACCTTGTCTCCCTTTTGTCTTGCAGGTATGAACAAGATGTCCAGAACCTTCGCAGAGAATCTCTGCTAGAAGCTACATCCTCGATTTTGAGGATATGAAATCTGAGGCCTCAGAGGCAGTATAGGCAGGGCTGCTGCTTTCTCATCTACCCTGCCCTGCTTGGGCATGAGAGCTTGCCCTTGACTTACTGTGCCAGGACGCGTGATTGACTTGTTCGACCATCATTTTCAGGGAGGACTGCTGTCCGAAAGCTGAGACATGGCTGCACATGCAACGTGTAAGCTGCTGGCACATGGTGTTGATGTGAGCTTGATGTCACACACGTGCGTACAGTAAAATGTGTGCTCCCTAAACTAAGGTCTGCTGACCAGCAAGGACAGCTGTTAGGTTGTACAACTATACTAACTAACAAGGCAGGAATACTATGAGCATGCATGTGAACAAGTGCTAAGTAAGCAAGCAACAGCCCTGTGGTGCCGCCTGGACTAGTCCATAAGCTGGGTGCCTTTCCATGAGCGCAAAAAGTGCTTGAAACAGCTTTGTAATGCTCACTTCCTGTCCATCCTGCAGCTCTGTGTACTTCCTAAGAGCCCTGAAACTGGATCAGGGAAATGCCATGATGGCAGTGAAGTGTTGGCAATCTGCGTGGATGAGGGGTATGTATGACTAGTGGCCATGGAACATGCCCCAAGACACAGTTTGGCCTTGACCAACATGGAGGCTCCTTGTAGCCAGCAGCGAGCTGAAGCTGCAAAATCCATACTGTCAATTCCAAGTCTAGAATGTTTAACTTGTTTTGTGTGTTTGCTAAAATAGGAAGCTGAATATCAGTGAGATGAATTGCAATTTTAATAATGCATTTAATAAGTAATAATCCACCTCAATTGGCTACACGCCATTTCTTAGAGAGAAATTCACAACACCACCGATGAAGCATAAAGGTTGCTGCAAGTTGCTCCTTACATTGAAATAAGCCTTATCAGAGATTCTGCAACAAATTTCACAGTGCTCAGTCTCCTTTACAATTGTACCTCCTGGTCTAAGTCCAAAATAACAATAAAAACGAACAACCCTGACGCCACCTAGCCCCCCACCCAGAGCTATACTACCCTGGGCCATTCTACTTTTCAGATTCCCAACACACTCTCTCTGACCAGATTTCCCCAGATCCAACTCCCAACTCATTCATCCCCAAAGTGACCCAGCTGGAGCTGACACCCCTACACTCCCACATCCCTAACTTCATTACCACTCCCACAACTGCACTCCCAATCCCCACAGCCCCAGCACCTCACCCTCATTACAACACTCCCACAACCTCACCATCATATCTCATCCTGACACTCCCACAACAGCACTCCCACATCCGACCCCCCACTTCACCATCCCCCCACTTCCCCACATTCCCAAACTCCACCACCACACCCCCATCGCCACACTCCCACATCAACACGCCCACACTCTTACATCCCTAACACCCCCACCTTCATCTCCACACTGCCACAGCAACACCCCACCCCATTGCCCTAACCCCATTCCCACCCCATTTCCCCACACCCTACCCCCACACTCCCAGAGCCACACCCCCACACCACACGACTTCCCACTTCGACAGCCTTTAATGCTGGCTTTATTCCCCAGACCTGACACCATCCAGACCCTCCTCACAACAGAGTCCTACCAGGACCCAATATCACCCATTGCTCCCCCCTTCATACTGGGTATACTTCCTGGAACTGGCAGTACCCCCCCACCCCCTACCACCACCACCACCACCACCACCACCAAGTCACTGGCCTGAATTAAGCCTCCCTCCTCACTCTCTAAACTTGACATACTCTCCCTGTCTCAACAGCAATCCTCAACCATCCTCTACCACATCAGACATCCCAGTCCCTCAACCCTCAAGACTATTATCTAAGCTTGATTAGCCAATAAGCTGCACTGCAGAAATTCACCAAAGATCCTTAGACAGCATCTTCCAAACCACTTCCACCGAGAAGGACAAGGGCAGCAGATATATGGAAACATCACCACCTGCAAGTTCCAAGCCATTCACTCTCCTGACGTGGAAGTAAATCATCGTTCCTTTACTGTTGCTGGGTCAAAATCCTGGAATTTCCTCCCTAACACCATTGTGGGTCAACCCACAGCAGGTGGACTGCAGCGGTTCAAGAGGTTAGCTCACCACGAAGGGCAACTAGGGTGGGCAATAAATGCTGGCTTAGCCAGTGAAGCTCATGTCCCACAATACAAATAGATAAACTTACCCGATTCCTATCCCTCTGTCTGCCTAATTCATCCACCCACAACTGTTTATCCTGTTCGGGTCCGAACTCTGCTGGTTTAAAGGTGGTCCGGAGTCCGTGTGGGATGAGTTGGATACTGAGGCAGGCACTGAGGAAGCAAATGTAGCTGTGGTACCGAGTTTGTTTCACAACATGGTTGAAGAGCTTCAGGGCAGAGGAAATGACCTGGGAGTTGCAGTGGGAGAGGGACTCCCTGAGATTCTTGTAGAGAGAGGATGAAAACTTCTTCAAGGCAGGCATCCTTGCAAGAGGATTCGCAGTAGGGTTAAAATCAACGAGGTAAAAACAATGACTGCAGATGCTGGAAACCAGTATCTGGATTAGTGGTGCTGGAAGAGCACAGCAGTTCAGGGGGCGCAGTGGTAGTCTGGCGCATTGACCTCTACACCACTGAAGCCAAACGTCAACTCGAGGACACCTCTTCCTACTGCCCCCTTGACCATGACCCCACCCCCATCACCAAACCATCATCTCCCAGACCATACAGAACCTCATCACCTCAGGAGATCTCCCACCCACAGCTTCCAACCTCATAGTCCGGGAATCCCGCACTGCCCGGTTCTACCTCCTTCCCAAGATCCACAAGCCTGACCACCCTGGCCGACCCATTGTCTCAGCATGCTCCTGCCCCACTGAACTCATTTCTATCTACCTTGACACTGTCCTATCCCCCTTAGTCCAGGAACTCCCCACATACGTTCGAGACACCACCCACGCCCTCCCCCTCCTCCAAGACTTCCGTTTCCCCGGCCCCCAATGCCTCATCTTATCCATAGATATCCAATCCCTTTATACCTCCATCCGCCATTACCAGAGCCTCCAAGCCCTCCGTTTTTTCCTCTCCAGGCGTCCCCAACAGTACCGTTCAACCGACAATCTCATTCGTTTGGCCGAACTGGTCCTCACCCTTAACAATTTCTCCTTTGAATCCTCCCACTTCCTCCAGACCAAAGGGATAGCCCGTGGGCACATGTATGGGCCCCAGCAATGCCTGTCTCTTTGTTGGCTACATAAAACAGTTGATCTTCCGTAATTACACCGGCACCACTCCCCACCTCTTCCTCCGCTACATTGATGACTGCATTGGCGCCACCTCGTGCTCCCGCGAGGAGGTTGAGCAACTCATCAACTTCACCAACACATTCCACCTGACCTTAAATTTACCTGGACCATCTCTGATACCTCCCTCCCCTTCTTGGACCTCTCCATCTCCATTAATGATGACCGACTTGACACTGACATTTTTTTACAAACCCACCGACTCCCACAGCTACCTGGATTACACCTCTTCACACCTCTTGCAAAAATGCCATCCCGTATTCCCAATTCCTCCGCCTCTGCCGTATCTGCTCCCAGGAGGACCAGTTCCACCACAGAACACACCAGATGGCCTCCTTCTTTAGAGACCGCAATTTCCTTTCCCACGTGGTCTCCAACGCAACTCGTCCACATCCTGCACCTCCGCCCTCAGACCCCACCCCTCCAATCGTAACAAGGACAGAACACCCCTGGTGCCCACCTTCCACCCTACCAACCTTCGCATAAACCAAATCATCCGCCGACATTTCCGCCACCTCCAAAAAGACCCCACCACCAGGGATATATTTCCCTCACCACCCCTTTCCGCATTCCGCAAACACCGTTCCCTCCGTGACTACCTGGTCAGGTCCACACCCCCCTACAACCCACCCTCCCATCTTGGATAGGTGGAAAAGGAGATAGGCAGGTAGGACAAGTCCGGACAAGTCATGGGGACACCGCAGGAACAGTAAAACCTGCGCCCACACCTCCTCCCTCACCTTTATCCAAGGCCCTAAAGGAGCCTTCCACAGCCATCAACGTTTTACCTGCACATCTACTAATATCATTTATTGTATCCGTTGCTCCCGAATGTAGTCTCCTCAACATTGGGGAGACTGGGCGCCTCCTAGCAGAGCGCTTTAGGGAACATCTCCGGGACACCTGCACCAATCAACCAAACCGCCCCGTGGCCCAACATTTCAACTCCCCCTCCCACTCTGCCGAGGACATGGAGGTCCTGGGACTCCTTCACCGCCGCTCCCTCACCACCAGACACCAGGAGGAAGAACGCCTCATCTTCCGCTTCGGAACACTTCAACCCCAGGGCATCAATGTGGACTTCAACAGTTTCCTCATTTCCCCTTCCCCCACTTCACCCTAGTTCCAAGCTTCCAGCTCAGCACTGTCCCCATGACTTGTCCTACCTGCCTATCTCCTTTTCCACCTATCCACTCCACCCTCTCCTCCCTGACCTATCACCTTCAT
Source organism: Chiloscyllium plagiosum (assembly GCF_037043375.1). Taxonomy (NCBI): domain Eukaryota; kingdom Metazoa; phylum Chordata; class Chondrichthyes; order Orectolobiformes; family Hemiscylliidae; genus Chiloscyllium; species Chiloscyllium plagiosum. The sequence goes on along the minus strand of NW_028270139.1, from coordinate 91,712,281 downwards.
CCCGTCCCCCACTCACCTATTGTACTCTATGCTACTTTCTCCCCACCCCCACCCTCCTCTAGCTTATCTCTCCACCCTTCAGGCTCACTGCCTTTATTCCTGATGAAGGGCTTTTGCCCGAAACGTTGATTTCGCTGCTCGTTGGATGCTGCCTGAACTGCTGTGCTCTTCCAGCACCACTGATCCAGAATCTGGTTTCCAGCATCTGCAGTCATTGTTTTTAACTATTTCATTGGAGGCAATTCAGAGAAGTTTCCTATGATCATCTCTGGTATGGAGGGATTGTCTTTTGAGCAAAGGTTAAACAGGTTGGGAATCTACTCATTGGAGTTTAGAAGAACGAGCGGTGATCTCATTGAAACATGTGAGATTTTTAAGGGGTTTGACAGAGTAAAGTGCTGAGCGGATGTTTCCAGTCATGGGAGAGTCTAGAATCAGAGGTTATAGTCTAGGAATAAAGAGACACCAAGTTAAGACTGAGCTAAGGAAGACTTCCTTCTTTCAGAGGGTGGCAACTCTTTGCCACAGAGAGTTGTAGTGGCAGAGTCCTTGTGTATATTTAAGGCTGAGATAGATGGTTCCTGATCAGTAGGGGAACCGAGGTAATGGAGAAAATGCAGGAAAGTAGACATGAGGTATGTCAGGTCAGCCATGATCCTATCGAATGATGGAGGGGCCAAATGGCCTGTCCTTATTCCTATTTTTCATGGTCTAGTTATGGTCTTAACTGCCACCCTGACTGGCAGCCTAACTCTGCATGTTACTTATTTACCTAACCTTTTGCAGAAGTTGTCAAAGTGTCTGACTGTACTGCTGGACATTTAAATCACACAACACAGCAACTGACTGCACCCAAAGGCATGTAATTTCCATGGTAATTTACTTTGCTGGATTCTGGCATTCCTGGATAACTTCCTAACAGCAGGTTCCTGTCCAGGAATCTCCAGTACAGAAGACAGCTAATGGGAAGTGAGTAATTTTTAATCATGTCTTGAACAAACTTAGGTTTATGATCCTGACTGGAATAGCTAATCCTTCATCTTCTTGATAGGTTCAGGCTCTTCTGCTCCCTTCTAGATCCCACTGCTTGATTGTGTGACTCTGATGTCATTACTGCATCGTCATCATAGAATCCCTCCAGTGTAGAAGCAGGGCATTCGGCCCACTGAGTCCACACCACCCTTCGAAGAGCATCCTACCCAGACTCTACCGTGCCCCCCCCCCATACCTTTAATCCTGCATTTCCCATGGCTAACGCACCTAGCTTGCACATCCCTGAACACTATGGGCAATTTAGCATGGCCAATCCACCTAACCTGCACATCTTTGGACTGTGGGAGGAAACCGGAGCACCCGGAGGAAACCCACGCAGACACGGGGAAAATCAGCACACTCAACATAGACAGTTGCCCAAGCCCAGAATTGAAACTGGGTCCCTGGTGCTGGGAGGCAGCAATGCTAACCACTGAGCCACCATGCCACCCTTTACATTATCAAATCATTATTATATTTACTTCTGATGTAATCCAAATGAACATTGCTCCCAATTCTTATGTCAATTCTATTTATATCTAAACATGTTTCCTTGTGTAGAAGAGTCAAGGATGTGAGGCAAAATCTCAGCATAAGGAGTGCTCATTTGACACATTATAAAAAATCAAATGGCAAAATATCGAAATGAAGAGCAAATAGGAAGTAGACATAGAAACAGAAATTGGATTCTGGATTAATGGTGCTGGAAGAGCACAGCAGTTCAGGCAGCATCCGAGGAGCAGTAAAATCGACGTTTCGAGCAAAAGCCCTTCATCAGGAATCAAAAATGGCTGGCGAAACTCAGCAACTCTGGCAGCATTTGTATGGAGAAAGCAGAGTTAATGTTTCGAGTCCAGTGGTTTCATCAGGATAACGTCACCACCGACACCACCAGACCTGCTGAGTTTCACCAGCAATTCCTCGTTATATTTCAGAACTGCAGCATCTGCAGTTCTTTGTTTTATTTAAGAAGTAGACACCACAGATTAAAAAAAAATGCTTATGTTTGTCCAATCTGATTAGTGCTTCGAAGAGATAAATGAGGGTATTGACTTGGATATGACCAACATGATTTTCTGACTTGATTCACAAAAAAAACCGTGGGGAAAACTACTGAAAAAGATTAATGGATATGAAATTGCAAGGTATGATGATGCAAAATTGGATTCAGTAACTGGGTACAAGGGACGAAGCAGAGTGAGAGTTGACAGTAGCTTCCCAGAATATTTGTAGTGGGGATTGGTGTTGTACAGGATTGCTGCTACTCTTCATTGTCTACATTAATTATTTGAATCCAGGGCTAGAGGGAGCAATATCTGAGTTAGCAAACAATACCAACATAATAGTAATTGTAAGGATCAAAGCAAGTCACTAGGATGTATTGCTTTGATAATAAAATGTGCATTAAAGTACAGTGATATCTGATACACACTCTTCTCTGGGTAAAACACCGGAAATGTGTGTAGATATTGATCATGATGCTGGCCTTACCAATATAACTCCAAATTCAACCACCCCACACCACAATCCTCACTCCTCCCATTTTGTGCTGAACCACCCCTGGAAGCATGTAAAATTTTGGCCAGAAAGTCAGGATGTACGAGTAAGTATTTTTTGATTAAAATGGGTAATTATTACAGTTGAATATGGGAAAGGTTGGATTCTGTGAAAGAACAGAAGCATTTGAAGATTGAGATTCGCAAGACATTTAAACCAGCTCCTAAAGTGGAAAAATAATTCATCCAATCCTGAACGTTATTTCAAGAGGTCTCTTTTGAAAAATTTAAGAAGCTATATAGGCTATTGTGTATTTAGTGGCATAATTTGAATGTATAAAGAGGTTTATCACCACACTGATGGCTTTTAACAGTCTAAATTGCATGTCCCCAGTGCAAGTCCGAATTTATCTCGTTTGTATCTCCAATCTGTTTAGTGGTTAAAGTGGAATGTCTACTATGGAAAAAAAAGAAATACCGGCCAAGAAAACAGACACACAATTGTTTTGATGCATTTGTAATTAAGGGAATAAAGTATCTTTTGATTTCATTGGAAATTAAATCAGACATGTTTTATAAGAGATGGAGGGAGCCAGGTGATATAATCAGCCCTGCCAAATGATCCAACTAAAGACAATTTTAATAATATATTCTCCATTGCTTTTTACAGATTTAAAAAAAATCAGTTTTCACTATGTGAGAACACACTCGAGATTAAACATAGAATTGAAAGCCAATCTAGATGCTTTGACAACTGAGAAAGATCTTGAACATAAAGTTGGTTCCACTTTAGCAGAATGAATTGGATGTGGGTCACCCATAAGTAGTGGAACAAAATCAGATTGAACCGCAACAAAGAAATGCAAGGGAAAGGGTAGATGATGGTGCCAATACAGTTAACTTGTTGGAGATTAACTTGATTGAGAACTGTTCAAAGTAATCAGAAATTTTCAGGCTAAAAGTGAATGCAATAATGTATATCACAAGATATATCTGTACAAAGACTGTGAATTTTGGACAACTGATACAAGAGGAAGGTCAATACAATGTCAATTTAGAAAAAGGACGGAGGTAGGCAGAAGTAAATTTCTGAAGATAAAGGATATGCTAATAAGAAAACTGGAGCTTGTAGTGAGGGAAAAACTCATTAAATGCTAAGTTCGATAAAGTTGTCATAGGCCTCTGTAACCTGGTCAATAAGTAAAGCTCTGTGGAAAACAATAGAAGCCTTTGAAGTATGGATGCTAAGACTTTTGATAAAGTTTCCGTTTACTATTTGAAAAGGCTAAAAGAATTCTAAAGAAGTGACTTTCAGAGAATAGAATGTCACTGTTTTAGCCATTTGGTCAGAGCTGAAAATCTACACAGGGTATCTTTCAGAGGGCACCAGAAAGAGGTATTGACCCAGGCATCATTGGATTATGGATGTCATGGAACACTTGCCGATGAGCTATAATAAACAGGCGAACAGATCTCCTATAGGAATAGCTAGAAGCAACAGAAGCAACAAAGTTGTATGCTCATTTTGAACATTCAAAGTAACTTCAGTATATGTGGCAGTTAGCCTCATTCTTCATAGCAAAATGTATCCTTCAAAAACTCATTCAACTAAATCAGGTACTTCATCAAGTTAGCTGGTATAATTATCTTAACTTCTATTTCAGCTAGATACAGCAAAATTACTAAATACTGCTGGAGAGAATTAGTATTGTGCCTATTATAGTTAATGATTCATATATCATACCCCTCACCATCAGTTTTTGATATTACCTACCCCAAGCATCTAGTATCCATTAAGCTATGGCTTTGCATATCACACCTGCATGCCAAAGATAATTACAGAACTAAAGCAAAAAGGAGACTAGAACAATAACAATGAGGATAATCTTCAAAAATATTTCCAGAATTTCAAGTGACATCCAATATTACAAATTTATTTTTTTAATTCAATACCGCTCTGAAACCAAAATGATTATGTTGATGTTATTTTGGGTATTTACTGATAATGATATGATCATTATAGTCAGTGACGTTTGCTATTTTCGTAATCAGAAAATTATTTACATTGAACAGATTAATATAGTTACAATTTAGAAAAAGATCAGAGGTCCCACTGTTGATTAATATCCAATAATTCCTTCTGCAAATGGTTTATATGTGACAATCTAATGAGAATATCCCCAATACTAAATAAGGTGTTAGTATTCACCATCTGAGCTCACATGTACTGGGGAGTACTTGGGAGCCTCCTGGAACATGAATCATTGCCTTCACAAAACAAAGGCTGAAAGTCAAATCGGTGCCAAAGACCGAAAGCAAACCTGTAGTCCTTAAGATAGTGGGTACTCAATCTTCGAAATGGCTCAGTTGGGAGCTTTTAAGCCAAGATTAGCAGTTTATGCCAAGTTAATTTACTGTGATTTTAACAATTACTCTGGGTAACATTCACACACTTTTTAGCAGCTGGGCAAAGTAAATCTACAATCTCTCTTCTGATCCAGAGAAAGGGAAAATAAAACAAAGAAATACTGCACACAGACTGCTCTTTCTGTACATTTGTTTAGCAACTGTTAATTGAAAAGCTAATATGTTCTATTCTTTCCACAAGGCTTTGAATTTTTCGAAACCAGTGCCAAGGATAACATTAATGTAAAGCAAACATTTGAACGTCTTGTTGACATAATCTGTGAGAAGATGTCGGAAAGCTTGGACACAGACCCTACTGTTGCTGCAGGGAAACAAAACACAAAACTTACAGAGAATCCTCCTCCACAGCAACAAAACTGCGGATGTTAGTGACTTAATCATAGACATATGAAGAAATCAAATTGTGTCTATATTGCAAAGATTAGTCCTTAGTTATTAGTCCATGAAAATGTTACTGTGTGGCCTCTATATAATATTAAACAAACCAATCTATATTTATTTTTTGCTAGTCTGTGCACAGCACTGTTTCCCAAGACCTCTTGCATTAAAACTGACACTTAGCCAACCTTTATTTATATTGGTATTGGTTCTGCAATTTTCCGTAGATTCAAGGTTTATGTGACTATTAAGAGGAACAGTGGGTTCCTAAATTCAGTGTACTATATTTCTAAATTTCTTAGGTCTCCCTGCTTACTAGATTCATGTGGCCTTCCGAGCATTCCCTCAATGATAAATTAATAATAAACACCTTATCCTCAGTCTGCACAAAACTGTGAATTCAGTAATGAGATGTATGTATTTAACTTACTTGAAATTAGTTTGAATATTTGAATGAATATCCTGTGTGTAGTAGTAAATGTTTATCCATCATTTATAGGAGAAATTATCAACCCTTGATCCATGATACGTATTTGAGAAAAAGAAGCTTTGCAAGATATTTGCAAGCAGCCTCAGATGACAGTTAACTATCACATTCATGTCAATGTGAATATGTTGCCTATTTGTATTGATGCAGCCAATACAATGTGTTAAGTGCAGAATCAGGTCCTGATTTTCAGAGCCATGTCCAGTAAGCCATTTCACAAATCAAAGAGTGAGATACATATGAAACAGTGTTCAAAGATGGTCAGCCAATCCACTGGATCTCGAGGATACTTGAAAAACTTGAAACTGAGTTGCTAAAATGTTATGAGGAAACAGATGTTACTGACACACTGTCATAATATTAAGTATTATGCACCTGAGTATACATTTCCAGTGTCCTGTCCTAGATACAGTATAGGTTAGACAGTTGGCACCTACAATGTAACTTTGGTTTTGGTAAGTGTAGTTTCCAATCCCCAGCTACCTGTTTCAAACCAGCCTCATTTGTAATTTACTGCTGTCAGAATTAGGTTTATTGTCACACATACATGAATATGGTGAAAAATTTACAAAGTTGCCACTTATGGTGCCATCTTAAGTGCAAAGTTACCCAGGTACAGATTCCTAAGAATAAATTAGAAAGCTAAAGAAATAAGAAGTCCAGCATTAAGGATCTTCCAAGCAGAGGAGGCGAAGGGGATGAGTCTGTGCTGGCCTCCTGTTCAGGTTGGCCTCATCTCCAGTCCAAGCTGAGCTGAGCTTCCAATCCAGGCCAGCCCTCAACTCCAGACCAGGCTAGGCTTCACCTCAAGGCTCTTGAGGCCAGAAGCCTGTACTGGCTTCACCTCAAAGCCAGGAGTCCGCGCTGAGACCAGGAGTCCGTGCTGAGACCAGGAGTCCGCGCTGAGACCAGGAGTCTGCGCTGAGGCCAGGAGTCCGCGCTGAGGCTAGGAGTCCGCGCTGAGGCTAGAACTCTGCACTGAGGCCAGGAGTCTGCGCTGAGGCCAGGAGACCGTGCTGAGGTTAGGAGTCCGCGCTGAGGCTAGGACTCTGCACTGAGGCCAGGAGTCTGCGCTGAGGCCAGGAGACCGTGCTGAGGTTAGGAGTCCGCGTGGAGGCCAGGAGTCCGTGCTGAGGCCAGGAGTCCGCGCTGAGGCCAGGAGTCCGCGCTGAAGCCAGGAGTCTGCACTGAGGCTAGGAGTCTGCACTGAGGCTAGGAGTCTGCACTGAGGCTAGGAGTCTGCACTGAGGCTAGGAGTCTGCGCTGAGGCCAGGAGTCCGCACTGAGGCTAGGAGTCTGTGCTGAGGCTAGGAGTCCGCGCTGAGGGTAGGACTCTACACTGAGGCCAGGAGACCGTGCTCAGGTTAGGAGTCCATACTGAGGCTAGGGGTCTGCACTGAGGCCAGGAGTCTGCGCTGAGGCCAGGAGACTGTGCTGAGGTTAGGAGTCCGCGCTGAGGCTAGGACTCTGCACTGAGGCCAGGAGTCTGCGCTGAGGCCAGGAGTCTGCACTGAGGCCAGGAGTCTGCACTGAGGCCAGGAGTCCGCGCTGAGGCCAGGAGTCCGTGCTGAGGCCAGGAGTCTGTGCTGAGGCCAGGAGTCCGCACTGAGGCCAGGAGTCCGCACTGAAGCCAGGAGTCCGCGCTGAGGCTAGGAGTCCGTGCTGAGGCTAGGAGTCTGCGCTGAGGCCAGGAGTCTGCGCTGAGGCCAGGAGTCTGCGCTGACGCTAGGAGTCTGCGCTGACGCTAGGAGTCTGTGCTGAGGCCAGGTGTCCGCATTGAGGCCAGGAGTCTGCGCTGAGGCCAGGAGTCTGCGCTGAGGCCAGGAGTCTGCGCTGAGGCCAGGAGTCTGCGCTGAGGCCAGGAGTCTGCACTGAGGCTAGAGTCCATGCTGAGGCCAGGAGTCTGTGCTGGCTTCATGCTGGACATCGCTGATGCCACCCAAGGACGGAGGTAAGAATAAAGAAGGGGGAAACATGAAAAGAGAAAAACAAACTGACAGAGTGTATGAGCTTCGGCTCAGGAGTCCTACTTCCTGCCATCTTAGAGATAATTTCTATTTTGCCGCAGATAGAATATAGATCTCTTAAAAGGAATCATGTCCCATAACAGTCTTAAAGATAAGTTGTATTCTTCTTAAAAATGTATTGCTAATTTACCACTTCCTTGGTAGCTCACCAATCTCAGCAGTGTTTTTCCAGCATTTAGATCACATAAGTAAACCAATTACAAAAAAACTATTTTTAGCTTCAAATGATGATGTATTATGTAATGTGTAATATTAATTGTAACAAGCGTTATCTTTCTGCTGTCTGAATTTTTATTTTTGTCTGATGGAAGAAAGTGTAAAATGATGGATAGGTGCTGAAGTAATCTGCGTTTTATATTTTTGTGTAGCCTCTATTGAGGGACAATAGGCCAATAAGTGCAATATTTCAGAATATATAGTGCATCTCTAATTCAATGCAGATATCTGTGCAAAGTTACATACTATAGGACTTGAAGTCAAACACATTTAGTGACATATCAGTTTTCACTTTGAATTAGTCAGTTATCTAGCCATTTGCAAATCACTGATACATTAGATGAGCATCTTCAACAAAATGACATTTAGCTTCCATCATTTAACTCTGTTGAAAAAAGATATGAAAATGTAACGTTCAGAATTTCCCCACTGTAAAGCATAGGAGTGAATTTGAGTTGTTTTTCTAAGGTTTCCCACATCTCATCTGCCAAATAAATAAACAAGTGGGAGGACTTCTTGAAAATTCACCCACTGTGTCTTTGTGGAATAAAGCTACACTTTATTCAAATTGAACAGGCAAGAAAACATTCTAAATATCCACTCACTAAATATCCACTCACTAAATATCCACTCACTAAAAATCAGCAATGTATAATATCGTATAGCAAATATTTAAGGGAGTCCACTTGACTCATCCTTTACCATTAATCTTTAGTCTCTCCATGGTTATGCCTAACAGCCTCTCAAATGACTTCAATGAACTTGCTTTCATAGTCCATTTCAAACACTGAAAACTTTTGAATGTCAAGGAACTTCTTAACATCAGTCTTAGAATTGCATTTCACCAGTAAACATCTGTTCCTCTTGACCTACTTTGTGGTGCAGTGTATAAGTGTACTGTTTTTCTACATTTTGTATTACCTTTTATAACTGTATAAGATTCTATTCACATATCTCCATTCAGAGTTGAAGAGCCTACATTTCTCTAGTTTTTCCTCATAAACCTGTCCTCTAACACAAGGGATATACCTCATAGCTGTTCAGTGCCTCCAGGAATTGAATATATTTCATGTGTGTAGATACCAAATCAAGCCCTGGAAATGATATACTAGAGCCAGAATCTGCTAGCATGGTGTGTGATTTGCAGATCCTCAGAGACATTGTTGGTCTTGTGTAAATGTATGTGACACTATGTAAAGTTATTTTGAAAAATACAGCTTGTCTGTGTAGCAAAAGTATTGAACATGTATGAAGTCTTCAGTGACAATTTTATGTTAGTGCCAGGAAAATTATTTCTGTGCATGAATGTATATTGAACTATTGTGTGTGTGAATGGGCTTCTAATTGCGTGAAATTTCATTTTAGTACACACTCCTCAAGGATCTTGAAGTCTTAGAATTAATTGCATTATTGACTAACAATAAGGAATGGGTATGTTGTACAGTAGTAATTTGTTAATTTTTTCTGGGATCGAGCAGTACTGTGAGTTATACAGTAGGCACTTGTTGCTGAGACTGATGGGATAAAACTCCTCTAAATACTGACTTTCCAATTCCCTATAAAATAAGTTTTGACCATTTAAATCCTGTTCCTATTAGACACAATACAAAACCAATACTTACATCCAAACACAAATGGAAGGTAGAAAATAGAAAATAAAACCACACTGCTGATACTTCTGTGTTTGGAGCTCAGCCATTTTACTGGGATAGAGGAAAAGAGATTTGTTGTGTATATAATTGTGCTATGCCTGACTTATGGCTTAATGCCGACATTAGGCATCCAAAGTGAAAAAATTGCACTCCCCTCATAAATATCCCTCCCCTTGCCTTGTACAAAATTATTTATTTTTGTCATTGCTGATCTTGAATTCTATATCTTATGATCTCATCTGATGCTGTAATTAAAATGAGATAGTATGGTGCAGGTAGCTGAGTAAGTATCATATCAGGAACAGTCCGACCTGAACATAATTTATTATTAAATAAAAGTTTACAGATATTGTGCAGACTGGAGATACAGAGGCCAGTATTTACTGAGGCCTTTCTGGTGGACAAAAATGAAACTGAACTGTCACATTTGTACATTCTACAAAGCCTACCACTGCCTTCAATATATTGGTTGAAGCTTGCAAGTTTTATTATAAATGTAATTACCCCAGTTACTAAAATAAAACCCTATTCAACACAACTTAACCCCCACCCCAGATTACGCTTACTGCCTGTGAAAACTTGGTGAGGTGGTGTCATTATAGACCTATTGAAACAGCTGTTTGATCAATGTTGTAATCCCTTTATATAAACATCAAAATAAAAAAAATATGTTGTTGTCTAAACCTGAAGGTTATGTAGGTGCATATTTTACCTCTTGTTAGAATTTGTTATCTATAGACTGTACAGTAGACCAGGTATTTTGTGTTTGTCTGTGAAAAATGTAAATGAATGTGTGTTTGAAAGGAAAATAAACTTGCAGAGACTATATCAATTACATTGGTATTCTAATGTTGCTCCATGTTTCTCTCCAAATATGAGATTATAACTCTGAAATTATTGTTAATATTATCAGATTGAACAAACTTGTTTACCATTTCTTTGAGTAGCATTTTACAACAGAATGTAGGCACTTTAATGAACTAGTGACTGTACGGAACCAGCAAACAGAGCTTCAAACAAATGGAGTGAGGACTTCCTCACTAATACCACAGATTTTAAATTCAGACAAAAATGTATTTTGTAGACCAGTCAGCAGTATTTATTGTAATGCACACTGCATTCAGTGGGATCGCTTCTTTCTAAACTATTTCTGACACAATTCAATGTTTTGTTTGTGAACAGCCAGCATAGAATTTGTTTGTATAAAACATTATTGGTTTAACAAAGCTTCTCAATTTTCTCTACTTTGAGTTCTGGGACCAGGGAGGTCATGGTCTACTGGTATTATCACTGGACTGTTAATACAGAGACCCAGGTAATGTTCTGGGGACCAAGGTTCGATGGTGGAATTTGAATTCAATTAAAAGAATCTGGAATTAAGCATCTGATGATGACCATTAATCCATTATTTATTGTTGGGGAAAAAGCGGTTCACTAATGTCCTTTAAGGAAGGAAACAGCCATCCTTACCTAGTCTGGCGTACATGTGACTCCAGACTCACAATAATATAATTGACTGTTAACTGCCCTCGGGGCAGTTAGGGATGGGCAATAAATGTTGGCACAGCCAGTGATGCCCTCATTCCATGAATGAATAAAAAACAATGGAATTTCGGCCTGTTCCAAATTCAACTCTAATTGCATATCAGTTTCCAGGGTTGGGGTCTATTCCAAATGGATCGCAATGTCAGACAGTCAGCAGGGTCTGGAAGAACAGGCAAAAGGAGGACCACATGACAAGCAGTGAGCAGCACCCAGAACAGCAGTTAAATAGAGGATACCAGAATAAAAACATTGCAAGAAACAGTCAAATCACAAGAAAGCTGTAAGGCTGACCTTTCATACCCTATAAGGGTAAGGTTTGTCACTTACTGTGCAGATAGCAGTGAGATAGGAAGTGATTGGGGCAGCTGTTGCTTCACCAGATTAGGAGATAAAATCAGTGACAACATGGGAAATTCATGAGTTGATTGTTTGGTGAGTAATTGCTTTAGGAACACTTTATTGGAAATTTATCAGTACCAGTAAGGTTTTTAAAATTTGCTTATGGGATGTGGATGTCTCTGGCTAGGCCAGCATTTATTGTCCAACCTTCATTGACCAGAAGACAGTTAAGAGTCAACCACATCGCTGTGGGTTTGGTGCCACGTAAGAATGGCAGATGTCCTCCTCTGTAGGCCATTAGTGAAAACCAGATGGGTTTTTGCAACAATTGACAGTGGTCACGCCTTTGTATTCCAGAATTTTTATTGAATTCAAATTTCACCATCTACTACATTGGTTTTGAATCCATGTCCTCATTATGGATGGCAGGGTGGTTCATTGGTTAGAACTGCTATTTCACAGTGCCTGGACCTGGATTCTATTCCACCTTGGATGACTGCTTGGAGTTTGCATATTCTCCCTATATCTGTGTACGTTTTGTCCGGTTGCTCTGGTTCCCTCCCACAGTCCAAAAATGTGCAGGCTGGGTGGATGGGCCATGCTAAATTGCCCATAGTATACAGGGATATGCAGGCTAGGTAGATTAGCCATCGGAAATGCAGGATTACAGGGATGGGATGGGTCTGGGTGGGATGCTTTTTGGATGGTCTTTGTGGACTTGATGGGCCAAATGGCTGCTTCCACACTGTAGAGAGTCTATGTTTCTATTGCATTCAGAACATTGTTGCAGCATATAGATGCCTGGTCTAGTGACAGTACCATTACACCATCACCTCCCCTGAGTTTGCCAGTAGTTGTAATGTTTAAAAAGCAAAGTTAAGTTAGGGCATGACAGGGTAGCAAAGTCATGTGGAAAGTATGCTTTTTATTGGACCTGAGCATTGCTGACTCCAAATTCCAGGTTTCGTGACTGGAGTCACTGTGGTGGATCTGCAAGCCTGAGAGCTACATGTACAACACATTCAGAGAGGTGGCTACACCACTAACGAGGAAAATGGAGACAGAAAGGGAAATGGTGGCAATGTGTCTGTCCAAGAGAAACATGCAAGTCATGCAGAAATCCTCTGACGTACAGCTCATTAATCACTTTGCGTGTTGGATACAGATAAGGGTTGGCTCATCGGAGAAGAGGCAGAGCCATGTTTGTGGCACCATGGACAGCTCAACTGGACAGGAGGGGAAGAGGAAAAGTTCAAGAATGGTATTATTTGGAGATTCAAGAGTCAGGAAAACAGGCAGGCATTTGTTTTGGCCTTAGATGTGACTCCAGAATAGTATATTGCCTACCTGGTGCCAAGGTCAAAGATATCGTGGAATGACTTCACGCGGCTATATATGGCTGGACATGAAAAGCCAAAGATCATGATCCACATCGGTGCCAAGGACTTAGGTAGATGAATGGAGGAGGTCTTGAATGCAGATTTTAGTGGATGATTGAAAAGCAAAACATTTAAATCAGTAATCTCAGGGTTGCTTCCAGTCTCACGTAGAAACAGGAGATTAGAAACATGGAGAAACACAATAGGTTTGATAGCATCTGTGAAAGGTGAAATAGCATTAACATTTCAAGTCGAATATGACCTCTTCAGAACTGAAAAGGCTGGAAAATCATGTTTTTTTTATGCCAGCGAAAGAAGGGGAGGTGGAGCAAGTGAGACAGATTGTGAAGGTGCTCAGAGCGAAAGTCAAAGGCAGTGATAATGGTGATAAAGGAGTGATAGGGATGAATAATAAGTATACATGCTAGCTGTGAAAAGGATGGAATTGGCTTGCTTTGCTGAGAGTAAAGCCAATACACACTGAGGTTGTGTATAGAGATAGACACCTGAGGGCAGAATCAGATCAGAAAAATTCAAACCAAAGAAAGGGAGACAGAATATTAAGGAGTGATTCTGAAAGACAGAAGCAAAGATAACAATACAAAGCCTGTGATGTATGTAAATGATTTAGAGGAGAATATGGCTGGCATGATTAATAAGTTTGCGGATGACACAAAGATTAGGCAAGCTGTGGACAGTGAAAAGGATACAGACAGATATAGATAGGCTGGAGATGCAGATGGAGAAATGGTACAAAAGAACTTAATCCAGACAAATGGGAGGTGATGTATTTGGGAAGCTCAAATGCAGCAAGGAAGTACAATAGTTGCCCTGAATGTGCAGGGGATACGTTCCAAGATCTACCGCGGAAGCCGGAAACCATGGATAGAAGCGATCCCATTCATTTAAATGGGAAATTTACCTTCTCAGGAATCCCCGGTCCTCAGTTCCAGAATGTTCCCTATAATATATTTGGGCTGCGGTAAACCGTGGGTAACTGAAACTGTGGAAAACAATTCTGCGGATACGGGGGGGTCACCCTGTGTACAGTAAATGGTAGAACCCTTACTAAGCATCAGCATACAGAGGAATCTAGGCAGACTGGCCCACAGTTTCCTGAAAATGGCAATACGAGTGGATAAGGTGGTCAAAAAGGCATATGGCATGCTTGCCTTTATCAGCCGGGGCATGATGTATAAAAATTGGCAAGTCATGTTGCAGCTGTATAAGACTTTAGTTCAGCCACTTTTGAAATATTGAGTAGAGTTCTGGTCATCACGCTACCAGAAGGATGTTGAGGTTTTTGAGAGAGTACGCAAGCAGTTTACCAGGATGTTGCCTGGTTTGAAGAGTATTAGCTAGGAGCACAAACTTGGTTTGTTTTCACTTAAACATCAAAGAATGTGGGGCAACCTGATAGAGGTTTACAAAATTAAGGAAAGCATGGGTAGAATGGATAATTTTTCCCAGAGTAGAAATATCAACTACTTGGAGACATAGTGTTTAAGGTAAAAGGGGGTACGTTTGAAGGAGATATGAGAGACATGTTTTACACAGAGAGTGGTAAGTGTCTGGAATGTGTTGCCAGAAGAAGTGGTGGAAACAGTTGCAATAGCAACATTTAACAGTCATCAGAAATATCAATAGCAAGGAATAGAGGAATACTGACCCCATATAGGTGAAAGGTTTTTAGTTATGAACTCATCATAAGTTGGCACAATATTGGTGGGCCGAAGGGCCTGTTCCTGTGCTATCCTGCTCTTTGTTCTTTTTCTTTATCTACTGCCGATGCTGTTCAGCTATTGTATGCTACACTGCTTGAAGTATTGTTCACATTGGACTGCTTTGACTTCAACTTCTTTATCAGATCACTGGGGAGATGTTCATCAAGGACAAGAATTCCTATTGCCAGAAAGCTTTTTTTAATTTCACTTCCAGCTTGATAACACATTGCAGGTTACCCTGAGGGGCTGGTTAGCACCACATTCGACCACAGGCTGACTGCCTCTTTTAGAGAAATCAAACCAACAATTCAGCTTGTTATGATAGGATTTGTCCAATTAAGTTCAGCAAGGTGTCAATGGGGAGTGTTTTCTCTTTGACTGCTTTTAAAACATAGCCAGTTGTTGAAAGCCATGTGGTAATTCAGCAGATTCAGGGCGAAGCTTATATGAAGGTCTATTGGCCACAATGAGATATGCTGGAATATCAACAATCGATTATTAGTTTTGGAGTCTCCAACTAGCTCAAGCCCAAACATAGATTCTTTAGATGAAGCAGAAGTTTCTTACTATGCAATATACCAGCACATGTTACATCTTTCAAGATTAAGTATGTTTGTGAAATAAAGGCAGCCAGCAAATCCTAACATACATTTTGCCTGATTTCTGGAATATTCATGAATTCATGAGTTTTAAGCATATTTTTACGGCTGCATGAATTTCATACAGGTCATAGAAAGCAGTTAGAAAATTTTACCCTTTTCAAATGAGGTCTGGATGAGTGCTCGGAAAGTGGCAGATTGTTTTATTACTCTCGGAGATTCAATAGTGGGAATTTGGATCCAATTCGGAGCAGAGGAAAATAGTGTCCATGTTGAGAAGGAATGTAAATTAGATGGAAAATAGGCAAGGTTAGAGTAGGAGACATGTAAACAGAGTAAAGCGCAATAATACAATAGAGAATGAAAAGGTGATGGTCGCTGACAGCTTGCAGAAACTGGATGCTTGCTGAGCTCTCAGGTAGCAGCTGATATGTGTATTCAGCAGGAACATGAAGCAATTCTCATGGCTGCACCAAACATTCTCTCATTGCCCGACGTTAGTGCATGATATTTCACACAACCTTTTGATTAAAATGCATGAACGGGGCCACAGATAGATAGGTTCTTGATTAGTAAGGGGGTCAGTTGTTGAAAACTCTGGGGAGAAGGTAGGAGAATTAGATTGAGTAATATATCAGCTATGGTCTGCCATGATGGTGGAGCAGACTCGATGAGGTGACTGGCCTAATTCTGCTCCCGGATCTTATGGTCGATTGAGGACAATTTGACCTCAGCACCTATCATGGCTATTTGCCTGTCATTGGATCAATCTGAAAGCAAAGCCAATCCAACAAAATGTTTTGGAATAAATAAAAGATGTATAAGAAGGGCTCTTGGAAATTGTCCATATTTGTACCATCCGATTCTTGTTAAATAGGGAAAGCTTCTTTATGTTGAAGGGATATTAATGTGTCAGGTACACATTTTGGTACATATGTGGGTGGCACGGTGGCACAGTGGTTAGCACTGCTGCCTCACAGTGCCAGAGACCTGGGTTCAATTCCCGCCTCAGGTGACTCTCTGTGTGGAGTTTGCACGTTCTCCCCGTGTCTGCATGGGTTTCCTCTGGGTGCTCAGGTTTCCTCCCACAATCCAAAAATGTGCAGGTTAGGTGAATTGGCCATGCTAAATTGCCTGCAGTGTTAGGTGTAGGAGAATGGGTCTGGATGGTTTGCGCTTCGGTGGGTTGGTGTGGACTTGTTGGGCCGAAGGCCTGTTTCCACACTGTAAGTAATCTAAGTAAATATTGCATTTTATTTGTAGCAGCATGCTTTCAAGGGAGAAATGATTTGGACTGGGGTGTACAAAGTTAAAAATCACACACCGGATTTCAATCCAACAGGTTTATTTGGAAACATTAGCTTTCGGAGCGCTGCTCCTTCATCAGGTGACTCATCACAATCACCTGATGAAGGAGCAACACTCTGTAAGCTAGTGTTTCCAAACAAACCTGTTTGACTATAACCTGGTGTTATGTAATTTTTAACTTCAAGAGAGAAAGGAGATTAAACCTATCTCTGTGGAAAATATGCATTAACCTAATACCTCTCTAGGAGATCTAAGTAACAGTATGTTTATTGAAAGGCTTAAGGACTATAATAATGTGACTATGTGAATTGTTAAATAAAAATAAATTGCATAAACCTATAGAGGGAGGGATTATTAATTTTGCTGTAGAGACAGAATGAAGTATACAATTCAATACAAACTTGTCCTGACAGCCACAGACACAGCCTGACAATGATATATGGGATCGGTGAGGTGGTGTGTTACCCTCTGATGAGTGAACACAGATTTTATTGCTGCTGTCCTGTGCATTTGCTGATCCACTTTCACTCTTGTTGCAGGTATTATAACCTGCAGTTATGTTTTAACTTAAAAGTAGTTGGTTTCTTTTTCAAAATTCCTTCACCTTAATGTGTGCATTTTTAAAACGTACATTGTACATTTACATTAAACTGAAGAGCAAATTTGCCCACATCAAAATAGTGTTTTTCTTATCTTCTATGCTCCCACCACAAGGGGGAGCAGTTCACACACCAGGAGGAACGGGAAGTGGGATTTTCAGCATGCTGAGGTAAGCATTTTTGATCCAGTAATTTTACTGAATATAATGTAGAATCTAAGGCTTAGTTTGTGCTCAAATTCCTGATGTCCACTTCCGCTGTGTGAAGATTGTATGATAGCACAACTTTCAAAAATATTCCTTAATGTAGAAATGTATGTGGTTTTGGGGAAAATATATTCTGTGAAAAAATGGTCAAGAAATGGCATGTGATTTCATTGTGTCCAATGCAGCTAGAAACTGGTCCTCCTGTATTAGAGTTGCAGAGTACTTGTAATGGGAGACTTTAATTATCTGAATAAGGACTGAGATAGTAGTAGTTTAAAGGTGAGAGAAAAGCAAGAGGTCATAAACTATGTTCAATGATTTTGCATACAGCAGTATTTTCCAATTCAATGAGTAAGAAGTCATTGCCAGACCTTATTTTGAAAATGAGGTGGGTGAGGGTATGACCAAGTATCCTTAAGGGGATATTTAGAGGGCAGTGATCATTGTGTCAAAGATTTTATGCTAGTTGTGGAAAAATACGGTACAATCCCAAGTAAGAATACAAAGAAGTAAAGTTGCCATAATCCCAGAGGGTTGTGCTCTCATCATAGAGAGACAACTGGTGACAGTTCAACCAGAGGATCACAACACCTCAGGCAAGCGGCAAGGTTGAAAAGACAGGACCTTTGTGGTAACTTCAACTGAATTGCAAACCAATCAACTAAGGTAATAATTAATTGGGGCAAAGCCAACCTTAATGGGGTGAAAATCGATCTGGCCCAGACCAACCAGATCCAATGATTGCCAGGCAAAGTGGTACCTGTATGTGAGACAGCCTTTAGATAGCATGGGGCTCAGGACCAGATAGCGTTAATTCACACAAAGGGAAAGGTAGACCAAACAAATCCAAATCTCCCTGGATGAAAAGAAAATGAGAGAGATGAAGAAGAAAATGTATGCTTATAATAGACATAAAATAGATACTACAACTGAGAGTCAGCCCTAATAAAAACTTCAGAGGGGAAGTGAAAAAGCAAATAAAATAAGCCAAGGAAGGTTATGAAAAGAGACTGATGGCTATTGTAATGAAAGGCAGCACTTCCAAGACCAGTAATCATTACCCATAAAAACCAAAAGGATGCTGTGAATCAGAAACAAAAACAGAAATTGCTGGAAAAGGTCTAGCAGCACCTGTGGTGGAAATCAGAGTTAACGTTTCAGGTGGAAGGGTCACTCGATCTGAAACTTTAACTCTGATTTCTCTGCACAATTGTTACCCCCCCCCTGTATTGCCCTTGAATTGCAAGGCCATTTCAGAGGGCATTTAAGAATCAACCACATCAACCAATTAAGGCCAGACTCGGTCAAGTCGGTAGGGGACTAGTGCACAGACAAGTCTCCAGTTGTCATCATTAGACTAGCCTTTAATTCAAGGCTTTTATTGAATACAAATTTCCCATTTGTTATGGTGAGATTCAAAGCTAATTCTCCAGAACTTTACATTTTGGGATGTCTGATTTTCTTGTCCAGTATCCTTACTACTATGCCACCACCTCCCTTATCAACTATATTAAACTAACTTGCTGGAGTGTAATAAAGATAACAGAGAGGACTGATGAAAGTATTACTGTCGGTCAAAAGGTATTTGATAAAATGCCTTAGATTTATGAGTAAAGTTGGACCTCAGGGAATAAAATTGATGGTTGCATTATATACTTTGTGTTGGTATTCACCAAAGAAAAGAAATTGGTGGAGAATGATCTCAGGAGAAGGGACTGTCAAATTTCTAAGCTATTAAAAAAGAAGAGGGGGTTGTGCGTCTTAAAAAGTATGAAGGTAGATAAGGCCTCTGGTCTTGATGGGATGATATCAGAAAATATTAAGGGAGGCAAGAGAACAAATTGCTGGAGCATTGACAGACATCTTTATATCCTCTTTAGCCACAGGTGAGGTTCCAGTGGACTGGAGAATAGCCAGATTTGTCCCATTGTTTAAGAATGGTAGGAGGTTTAATCCTGGAAATTACAGGCCTGTGACGATCACGGTGGTGGTAAGGAAATTGTTAGAAAAGATTAACAGGGACAAGAACTACATGCATTTAGAAGCAAATGGATTTAATAATGATTGACAGCATGGTTTTGTGCAGGGCAGGTTGTGTCTCACCAACTTGATCAAGTTTTTTAAGGAGGTGACGAAGATGATTGATAAGGGAAAAGTGGTTGATGTTGTCCAAGTGGATTTCAGTAAAGCCGTTGACAACGTCCCTCATGGCAGACTGGCATAAAAGGTGAAGTCACATAGTATCAGGGTGCGCTGGCAACACGGATACAGTGTCTAGATTAGTGTGGTGCTGGAAAAGCACAGCAGGTCAGGCAGCATGCAAGGAACAGGAAAATTGATGTTTCAGGCAAAAGGAATGAAGGCAGGGAACCTCCAGGTGGGGAGATAAATGATGGGGGGGGTGGAGAGGGGGAGGGGAGGGGGGCGCTGGGGAGAAGGTAGCCAAGAGTACAGTAGGTGGATGGGGGTGGGGATAAAGGTGATAGGTCAGAGAGGAGGGTGGAGTGGATAGATGGGAAGGAAAATTGACAGGTAGGACAGGTCATGAGGACTCTGCTGAGCTGAAAGGTTGGAACTGGGGTAAGGTGGGAGGAGGGGAAATGAGAAAACTGCTGAAGTCCACATTGATACCCTGGGGTTGAAGTGTTCCGAGGCGGAAGATGAGGCGTTCTTCCTCCAGGCGTTGGGTGGTGAGGGAGTGGTGGTGGAGGAGGCCCAGGGCCTGCATGTCTTCGGCAGAGTGGGAGGGGGGAGTTGAAATGTTGGGCCACGAGGCAGTAGGGTTGATACATGTCCCAAGACGGATATAGAACTGGCTTAGTCATAGGAGAGAGGGTAGTGGTGAAAGGATGCTTTTTGGAATGGAGGGTTGTGACTAGTGATGTTCAACAGGGATCAATGCTGGACCTCTGCTCTTCGTAATCTATATAAATAACTGGTCGAATTAGTAAGTTTGTAGAAGATAGGTTGGTGGAGGTGCAAATAGTGAGAAGGATTGCCAGGGGATACAGCAAATATAAATCTGCTGGAGGCATCGGTAGAAAAATGGTAAATGAGATTTGATCCTGACAAATGTGAGGTGATGCATTTTGGAAGGTCAAGTACAGGTGGAAATTATACAGTGAATGGCAGAACGCTTAGCAGTATTGATATACAGAGAGATGTGGCTGTGCAGGTCCACAGATCACTGAAGGTGGCAGTGCAGGTAAAAAAGGCCTATGGAATGTATGCCTTCATTGGAAGGGGCATTGAGTATAAGGATAGACAAATTATGCTGCAGCTGGAAGGTCAAGTGCAGTGGAAATCATACAGTGAATGACAGAACCCTTAGGAGTGTTGGTATGCAGAGGGATCTGGGTGTGCAGGTCCACAGATCACTGAAGGTAGCAGCGCAAAGAGATAAGGTAGTAAGAAAGGCCTATGCCATACCTGCCTTCATTGGAAAGGACATTGAGTATGAGGATAAGCAAATTATGCTGCAGCTTTATAGAACTTTAGTTAGGCCACACTTGGAGTATTGCGTACAATTCTGGTCACGACCTTACCAGAAGGATGAGGATGTTTTGGAGAGGGTACAGAAAGGGTTTACTAGGATGATGCCTGGTGTGGAGGATTTTAGCTAGGGAGAAACTTTGAATAGACTAGGCAAAAGTGAGGACTGCAGATGCTGGAAATCGGAATTTAGATCAGAGTGGTGCTGGAAAAGCACAACAGGTCAGGCAACATCCGAGGAGCAGGAAAATAGATGTTTCGGGCAAAAGCCCTTCATCAGGAATAGAGGCAGGAAGTCTTTATGGTGGAGAGATAAATGGGGGGGCTATGTAGAACAGTCCACCTTCTGTAGTTACACCAACACCAGTCCCCACCTTTTCCTCCACTACATTGATGACTGCATTGGCGCCACCTCGTGCTCCCGCGAGGAGGTTGAGCAATTCATCCACTTCACCAACACATCCCACCTAGACCATCTCTGACACCTCCCTCCCCTTCCTGGACCTCTCCATCTCCATTAATGAAGACCGACTTGACACTGACATTTTTTACAAACCCACCGACTCCCACAGCTACTTGGATTATATCTCTTCCCACCCTACCTCCTGCAAAAATACCATCCCGCATTCCCAATTCCCCTGTATCTGCTCCCAGGAGGACTAGTTCCACCACAGAACACACCAGATGGCCTCCTTCATTAGAGATCGCAATTTCCCTTCCCACGTGGTTAAAGATGCCCTCCAATGCATGTCGTCCACATCCCGCACCTCCGCCCTCAAATCCCACCCTTCCAATCGTAACAAGGACAGAATGCACCTGGTGCTCACCTTCCACCCTACCAACCTTCCCATTAACCACATCATCCGCCAACATTTCCACCACCTCCAAATGGACCCCACCACCAGAGATATATTTCCCTCCCTATCTCTTTCCACTTTCCACAAGACCGTTCCCTCTGTGACTACCTGGTCAGGTTCACACCCCCCAAAAAAACCACCCTTCTGTCCTGGCACACTCCCCTGCCACCGCAGGAACTGTAAAACCTGTGCCCACACTTCCTCCCTCACCTCCATCCAAGGGCCTAAAGGAGCCTTCCACATCCATCAAAGTTTTACCTGCACATCCACCAATGTCATTTATTGTATCCGTTGCTCCCGATGCGGTCTCCTCTACATCGGGGAGACTGGACGCATCTTCGCAGAGTACTTCAGGGAACATCTCTGGGACACCCGCACCAATCAACCACACCACCCCATGGCCCAACATTTCAACTCCACCTCCCACTCTGCTGAAGACATGCAGGTCCTGGGCCTCCTCCACCACTGCTCCCTCACCACCCGACACCTGGAGGAATAACGCCTCATCTTCCACCTCGGAACACTTCAACCCCAGGGCATCAATATGGACTTCACCAGTTTCCTCATTTCCCCTCCCCCAACCTTACCCCAGTTCCAAACTTCCAGCTCAGCATTGTCCTCATGACCTGTCCTACCTGTCAATCTTCCTACCCACCTATCCGCTCCACCCTCCTCTCTGACCTATCACCTCCATCCCCACTCCCATTCACCTATTGTACTCTTTGCTACCTTCCCCCCAGCACCCCACCCCCCCCCCCCCCCCCCCCCCCCAACCCCTCCATTTATCTCTCCACCCTGGAGACTTCCTGCCTCTATTCCTGATGAAGGACTTTTGCCCGAAACGTCTATTTTCCTGCTCGTCGGATGCTGCCTGACCTGCTGTGCTTTTCCAGCACCATTCTGATCTAAACTCTGGTTTCCAGCATCTGCGGTCCTCACTTTTGCCTAGTGGGTTTGTTTTTACTCGAACGCAGGAGGTTGAGGGGTGACCCTGATACAAGTTTATAAGATTGTGAATGGTATGGATAAAGTGGAAGGTATGAGTGGATAGAGTGAAGAGGTCATTTACTAGGGGACACAGGTTCAAGGTTCAGTGGGTTAAGGATGTTTGAAAGAGATGTGCAAGGTAAGGTTTTCACAAAGGGTAATGAGTGCCTGGAATGTGCTGCCAGAGGAAATGGTGGAAGCAGACACAATAGCAGCATTCAAGAATCACCTGCTCGAATACATGAATAGGGTGGGAATGGAAGGAAACAGATTCTGTCAATGAAGAAGGTTTTAGGATGGAAGAGCAAAACATGTCAGCACAGGCTTGGAAGGTTGAAGGGCTTGCTCCTGTGCTGTCTTGTTCTTTGTTCTTTGGATATGAAATTGGCTAAGTGATAGGAAACAGAATGTATTGGTTGATGGATATATTTCAGATTGGAGGAAAGTTTATTGTAGAGTTTCCAAGGGTGTTAGGACCCCTTGCTCTTTATCATATACATTAATAATTTAGACCATACTGGAATATTGTGTCCACATCTCAGTGCCACATTTTAATCAACATGTTGGCCGTGGGAAGGGTGCAGAAAAGATCCTCAAGAATGATCGTAGTGTAAGGATCTTCAGTTCTGTAGGCTTATGAGAGAAGTTGGAAGTGTTTTGATTGGAAAAGAAGAGGCTAAGAAGAGATTTGATGGAGATATTCAAATTCATGAGGGTGCTAGACAGAATATGTGAAGAAATACTATTTTCATCAGGGAAAGGACTGAAAAGCAAAGGACACAGTTTTAAGGTAATTGAAAAAATGCACTATGGCGACATTGGGGAAAATCATTTCTACATAATGATTAGGATCAGAAATATACTGAGGCTGTGGAGGAACCACATTGTTATCTGGAAAGGAAACATTTGCAGGGCTACAGAGAGAAGGAAGTGACGCAAAGTAAATAGCTCCTGTCAATAACTGCCACAGGCATAATGGATCAAATAGCCTCCTCTGTCCTGTGACAAATCTGTGATTTTGTATGGATGTTCTCATTTCCTTTCAACGTCATTAACAGTAACTGAGTGTTTTTCACATTATCAATCCAGATCATCTCAGTCACAGTCAACAATGACCTTTCTCTGTTTCTCCCCATTATCTTTTCATATCAAAATGAATTCTTATCAATGTGAACAAGCTTCTGGACATATTCCCAGCCCCTGATATGATACCACTTCTCTCACTTTCAGAATCATTTACAATACTCCAAACCTCTCACTGTTGGTCATCCCACCCACACCCATCAGAAACTCCAACTGTTGAACTCATCCTATCCATAGTAATTCCTGCTCGCCCATCATCCCTGAACTTATCCTGATCGTGGTGCCCAGTCCTAAATGTAGGATGCTTCAAGTCTCCGTCATATCATTAAATCATAGAGTCATAGAGATGTACAGCATGGAAACAGACCCTTCGGTCCACCCGTCCATGCCGACCAGATATCCCAACCAAATCTAGTCCTACCTGCCAGCACCCGGCCCATATCCCTCCAAACCCTTCCTAATCATATACCCATCCAAATGCCTCTTAAATGTTGCAATTGTACCAGCCTCCACCATTTCCTCTGGCAGCTCATTCTATAAACATACCGCCCTCTGCGTGAAAAAGTTTCCCCTTAGGTCTCTTTTATATCTTTCCCCTCTCACCCTAAACCTCTGCCCTCTCGTTCTGGACTCCCCAACCTCAGGGAAAAGACTTTGCCTATTTACCCTATCCATGCCCCTCATAATTTTGTAAACCTCTATAAGATCACCCCTCAGCCTCCAACGCTCCAGGGAAAACAGCCCCAGCCTGTTTAGCCTCTCCCTATAGCTCAAATCCTCCAACCCTGGCAACATCCTTGTAAATCTTTTCTGAACCCTTTCAAGTTTCACAACATCTTTCTGATAGGAAGGAGACCAGAATTGCACACAATATTCCAACAGTGGCCTAACCAATGTCCTGTACACCCGCAACATGACCTCCCAACTCCTATACTCAATACTCTCACCAATAAAAGAAAGCATACCAAACGCCTTCTTCACTATCCTATCTACCTGCGACTCCACTTTCAAGGAACTATTAACCTGCATTCCAAGGTCTCTTTGTTCAACAACACTCCCTAGGACCTTACCATTAAGTGTATAAGTCCTGCTAAGATTTGCTTTCCCAAAGTGCAGCACCTCGCATTTATCTGAATTAAACTCCATCTGCCACTTCTTCAGCCCATTGGCCCATCTGGTCCAGATCCTGTTGTAATCTGAGGTAACCCTCTTCGCTGTCCACTACACCTCCAATTTTGTTGTCATCTGCAAACTTACTAACTGTACCTCTTATGCTCGCATCCAAATCATTTATGTAAATAACAAAAAGTAGAGGACCCAGCACCGATCCCTGTGGCACTCCACTGATCACAGGCCTCCAGTCTGAAAAAGATCCCTCCACCACCACCTTCTGTCTTCTACCTTTGAGCTAGTTCTTTATCCAAATGGCTAGTTGTCCCTGTATTCTGTGAGATCTAACCTTGCTAACTAGTCTCCCATAGGGAACCTTGTCGAACACCTTCCTTCAATGGTCTTACCTGAATTCTATGTCTGTAATCGCTTTCAATCTCATGGGCCCCTTCTGCACTCCTCAGGAATGAATGATAAATTATCTGGCCTTATCTTGTGTTTCCTAGTGCATTGGTGATCTAATAAGCTGTTCAAGACACAAAAAATTATTTTAAGCCTGAAAGAGAAGTCAGACCAAGATCTTAAGTTTAGAAGAACAAGTGCAATTTGGTTGACACATATAAGATCCTGAAAGAACTTGCCAGGTTGAATATGGAGAAGAGAGGATAATCTAGAACTAGAGGTCACTGTTTAAAAGTCAGGGATCACTCGATTAAGACAGAGATAAGAGGAATTGTTTTCCCTTATGAGCTTTTTAAATGGTTGAGTACAGTAGTCCCCCCATACCCATGGGGGATGCGTTGCAAGACCTACCACGGAAGCCCAAAACTGCGGATAAATTTGAGCCCCATTCACTTAAATGGGAAATTCGCCTTTCCGGCAGCCCCCTGTCCCTGCTTCTGGAAGATTCCTTGTATTATATTCGGGCCGCGGTAAAGGGGTTTGCCCTGTAAGCTCCTATTTGATATGTCCTAATGTATATAAGGTTGTGCAGTCATATTATTTGAGCTGGCCCATGTCAGAGTGTCATCAGGAAGCACGTTCTCAAATAAACGGTAAGTGCAAGTTGGAAATACATCATCAAATTTGCTGATGGTGTCTTGCCAATATACCAATTTAATTTAAAAACTGCTGTTTGCATTAGGAGTCTACTGTTATCCAATGACAAAATTTGTAATAGTCCACATTAGACTTTGTCCATCTTGTAATGCCATCCTCACTTGCAGCTGCTTCATATTATTTATTTAATACATTCATAAATTTCCTCATCACCAAGGCACCAAAGGAACACACACTACTTTCACCTATTCTTATTCAGTCTTAATGATCAACTTTTATTGCCCAGATTATATGTTCTATAGCTGTGTAGTTCACTATTACCAATAAACACATCGTAAAAAATAAATACAGGAAAGCAGCTAAAGCTGATGACTCATTCCATCACCACTACTGTTTTAATATTACTAAATATTATTATGCAAAAGTACCAAGGATTGCACATGTTGTGGAAACAATGTGCAACATTTTTTAAAAGGTATGAAATGTGTTTTCTCATAGTTGTTCCAGCCTCTGACACTTTGATAAGAAAACCATGGATGAGAGGTGAATTCTCTGGCTTCTGACTTGTTTTTTGATTACAACAGAAGTTTAGAATTGCTTGTAAGTGACTCTTTTAACATTTTAACTCTTGCGAAAAGCTTCAGCATAGCACACCCTCACATTACAGCACACCTAGGGTTAAGTACTTAATGAAGTGTCAAGGTCAATCCTGCATCCCAACAACCCATAGCAGGAGACATTAGTATCTCACCATCCTTCCTTTTCTGTGCTTTATCTGGAGGGGGAATGGCAAAGTAGTACAGATTATTATACTGAACTGTCTTCAAGTATGTTTAAAACAATTGTATTTTTCACCTGCCATCACTGTTATTTATGCAAGCAAGCATACATGACATAACCCATTACAAATATTAGCACATGATTTCAGGCTGGCAATTCAGTTCATACTGATATTAGAGCAATCACAACATTTCAGATGTACTTCACTGGTTGTAAAATACTTTAGAATGTTCTGTAATTGTGAAAATCACTGGGATAAATATAACTTGTTCTTTCTTTCGCAAGGATACTTTATGATCAGAGGAGCAGACCAGAAATTATAGAAAAAGTTGGAAAAAGCATGTGGATACTGGCCTTTATCACAAGAGAATTAGAATAGAAAGGGGAGGAAAATTTGTTATACAGCTTTAATAGGCTCAGTCTAGAGCATTGCATTAACTTCAAGAGGATTTATTCGACCAGAAGTGATGACAGTGCAGATTAATACAGAATAATACAGACCACAAAGATTAAATTATGAGGATAAATTGTTCAGGCTCGGCTTGCATTTCTTGTATTGAACATTGAGGAATATTCTATATGAGCTTTTTAAGATGATTCAAGAATTAGATAGGTCAGGTAGAATGGAATTATTTTCTGTGGTGAGACAGCCAGAGTTACGGGTCATAATCTTAAAATTAGAGCTAGACCACTCAGAGGCACTATCAAGAGGCATTTTATTTTACACAAATGTAGTGGGAATCTCATTCCTCAGAGAGATTTGAGACAAACTCAATCCAAAATTTCCAAAGTAAGAATTGATAGGTTTTAGTTGGGTTGTGTTAAAAGATACAGAAGTTAGTGTTGTATTATATTGCAACAGTGTTTAATTTCAAATGTTTTGGGAACTGAATTCTGAACAGCAAGATAAATGAGAAAAAAAATCTGGGTTTGAACATTTGTTGCAGATCCTGGAGATAATTACGATTTATGTTTACTTAAAAGAATTAGAGTTAGAGATGTCAAAACAAAGACAAAAAAGTGTCCGCTTTCTGAGACCGGATGTCTACAGTTGTTTGTGTAAGATGTGTAAATTATTCATGTCGGTCCCAGATCAAAGAAAAGTTTGAAAGTATATGCTGAACATCAGGAGACCTTAAAGTATCAGTATGCTTGTTTACATAAAGTATCAGATCTAAGTTAAAAATCACACAACACCACGTTATAGTCCAACAGGTTTAATTGGAAGCACAC
Organism: Chiloscyllium plagiosum; assembly: GCF_037043375.1. NCBI lineage: Eukaryota > Metazoa > Chordata > Chondrichthyes > Orectolobiformes > Hemiscylliidae > Chiloscyllium > Chiloscyllium plagiosum. The sequence goes on along the minus strand of NW_028270139.1, from coordinate 91,684,266 downwards.
TAGCTTTCGGAGCGACGCTTCTTCATTAGGTGATTGTCATCAGGAGCGTCGCTCCGAAAGCTAGTGTGCTTCCAATTAAACCTGTTGGACTATAGCCTGTTGTTGTGTGATTTTTAACTTTGTACACCCCAGTCCAACACCGGCATCTCCGAATCATATCAGATCTAAGGAAAGGTTTAAAATTGAAATTTATTAATTGAAATCGCTATCTGGGACAATGTAGGTTTGCAATGTTGCCCTGAGGATAGATTGTGAGGAAACAGTCTTGTGTTGACTTGTGTGTAATATTGGTCCTTTGGGCAGCCAGCAGTGCATAACAGACCAAAAAAAAAATTTTTTTGATTAGATTACCTTACAGTGTGGAAACAGGCCCTTCGCCCCAACAAGTCCACACCAACCCGCCGAAGCGCAACCCAGCCATACCCCTACATTCACCCCTTTTACCTAACACTATGGGCAATTTAGCATGGCCAATTCACCTGACCTGACCCAGGTCTCTGACATCTTTGGACTGTGGGAGGAAACTGGAGCACCCGGAGGAAACCCACGCAGACACGGGGAGAATGTGCAAACTCCACACAGTCAGTCGCCGGAGGCGGGAATTGAACCCAGGTCTCTGGCGCTGTGAGGCAGCAGTGCTAACCACTGTGCCACCGTGCCGCCCATTTTTTAAGCAATTTCTGTGCTTAAAAAAAATACATCAGGACACCTTTCAAAATGTGGGAAGGCAGTTGCATATCTATCAGCAGAGAGGATAGATCATTCAGAACCAGGGGTGTTTCTGAGTTATAGTCAATTGGGAGAAAAAATTGCAGGTTGCGGCTTATGCTCAGAAGGACATATCCAACATGAGGAAAGGCAAAGCTATTGGAAAATCCTGGCATTGGAATCCTCACAGAGAGAAAGCTCCAGAAGGTGCAGTGGAAGGCTGTGAAACTGTGTTGAGTTGAACTGAATTCCTAAGAATTATGGCACACTTTGGTTTGATCCCAGAGGTAGAGAAGAATATGGAATATGTCAGGAATCTCTTGGCTAGAATTAAAAACAGAATTAAAAGTGGTCTGTTAATATTTTCAGCTTTATAAAAATAAGATTTGGAAATATAGAGCAAAATCTTTCCAGCTCCTGAGCAATGCAGGCACTAGGGGGCTAGTTCGAAATGTAGGGTGAGATCAGCATAAATTAGATTCTTGCCATCAAGAAAAGATTGTCCAACCAAGTTTGAAAGGCAAGATCAGAATGTTGCTAGTGAGTAGCATGTGGTCTGTTTGCATCTATTTGCCTGCATAAGCATTTCATTATTACCTAATTTTGCCTCATTGCTAAGCAGTTTCCAATTCTCCCATGTGTTGGAGGGAAACTAAATGGAGACAGTTGCTGACGTGAAAGTCAGAGCAGGTACCTGGTGACTCCAGTTAGCCACTTGCTCCTTCAGGCCTCCATCTTGGACAACAGTTACCACAACATACCCAAGACACACTCCCAATGCAGTGACTGCCCACACTGCCTATCCATAGAGGGTGGCGGTGGCATCAGGCTTAAATGCATTATTGTGGCATATTTCTGACCTACTTACAATATAGTTCTGCAATTTAATGTAATTTGGAGTGTACTGACATCTTTCATTGCAATGCTTTCACCATGAAATATTACTCGCAAGGGCAGGTACCAAGCTCATGAGTGGACCAGGCTGCATGTGAGGGCGGTTTGCCTGCTCTCTTAAGGTGCATTGACTTTGCACCTAATTGAATTCTCAAAGAATCTCTTAATTGTCCTACCTTTTTGCACTTTGCTCCCTCAGCCAGAGCTTAAAGGCTCAGAGTTTCATCTGAGAGCCAAACAATGTCATGGTGGTCAGCAGGATCAGTCAAGAGGGTGGATATGTTGGTGTGTCAATCCATGATCAGAGATCCATATCATTCCAGTCCAGGGAGAGAGCCACTGTCATTCATGAACATCCAGTGCAATCAGTTTGGGGTGCTGCACAGATATCAGTCAGATGTCTGGTCAGACATTAGTCAAAGCTATCTATCCTTGTTGGTCAGGAGGGGTTGGTTACAGTGAGTATTAGATCAATGAAAGTCATGGGGGATTATCAGAGTCCACAACTGTAGTAAGATGATTGGGGAAGACAATTTTGGAGATTGGAGGCAGCATGCTCTAATCCAGAGTGGGCAATAATTGTGAAGGAAGAAACTCAGCATGTAATGGAGAATATGGTAATGTGGTTGAAGGCATGGGTCACTGAGCGGGGGAGGTTTCACTGGTCACAACTGTTGTGCCCTTGATTGGAGACCGTGCAGTATAATGGGTGGTTTGGATAGACTGTAGGTCCGGGGCTCAGGAGATAATGTTGGGAGGTAAAGTCTTACTTCAGAGAGGTGTGCGGGAAGATGTGGAACTTCAACACTCGTGGGGTTGACAGGGAGTGCAATTAAGAAAGCAAAATGGAGGTGCCAGGCTGAGCTTGTGACTCACTGAACCTGCATTGTTTTCCATCCTGACCTGAATCATAAAAGTTCACCTGGAAGTGGAAAATGACTTTGACCTTTCCTGGATTGGATGGAATAAATAACTTTCTTCTTTCTGAGCACATGGGCTGTACGTGTGAGAGATGTGAAGCCCTTCAAGGGGCAACTGGATTGTTCAGGCACTTTCATAGTACAGGTTGAAGACATCTTTAATCATAACATTGTGCATGTGTCCAACTGTGTGGGAACAAATGCTAGTCACAAACCACGCTGACCATGTCGTTGGTCATTGCAGATTGATCACAGTCCTCCCTGAGAAATCACAATAATCACCGGTGACTGTAAAAGCAATTCCTGCAGGCCACAATTCACAAAACAAATCCAAAATTTCATAAACTGCACAAGGGAACAACTCTGATTTCCTTTCATCTTGAATTGAAAGTATTTGCCAACTTGCCCATATATGCAATGCTGCCTTTCTAGGCTGATGTTGGTGAGGGTTTGGGGGTCCAGGATTAATACTATTCATCTAGCAATTACAATCTCTTACTCTAATTGTACAATGTGGTTTGTGCTTGTATGAAGTTCCTATGTCAAAGGTCAAGTAATGGCATTCCATGACTATCCACATCAAAGTCCTCCATGTCCTATTGTATTGAAGATTATGCCAATCCATCATTTGTGTGAATGATGTATATTCATTATGAAGGACCTGTACTGTTTCTTACATTCGCCACACAAGTTCATTGCAGTGTGATGAATGGATCAAGCTCCAGCAGGGACTAACATTGCTATTGCTGCGGTGCAACAAAACAATAGGGAAATGGAATAGCAACCCAACCACTGGTAAGCACCATGACCAACAACAACCTCAGACAAATGGCAAACAGCCTCCACAGAAAAAAGATGGCAGATGTAGGTCCCCTCAAGTTGTGCAGGAGTCTATCATTCTCATTGCCACTTGCTCTGAGTGTGCAAGGTGCAGACAGACTGACACTGGCCCAGGATATGCTACAGAACTGTAACAATTCCTAGGAGTGGCACTTGTGACCTGGCTGGGTGGCCATCCAATCCTAGTGGCCATCAAGGTGACAGCTGTGACAAACTTTACCACAATTAGCTTGTTCCAGCAATCCACTGGGGACCTCTGTGGGATGTGATGACCCATGACCCAAATCTATTAAGACTGTTACTGATGCAATTTGTGCTGGATCAGACTGCTTCACCTCATTTTCCCATGATGAAATCATTGCTGCAGCCAGAGCACTGGAGTTTGGCAATATAGTTGGCTTCCTCCATGCATAGGCTGCTGTTCAGTGAACGCACATCACATTTAGAGCACCGTATTGTCGTGTGGCTGACTTCACAAACAGAAAATGCTTCAATGTGTGAGTCCATCTGCGATCTTCGGTATTATGAAGACTGAATCTTTTAATTTTGGACTGTGGACTGAAAAAGTAGCATATTGCTTTAAACTGATACTGCCTTAAATGTTTTTAAAGGAATGGCTACAGTTTTAAAAGGGGGTGGGGGAGGGTCCTTGCATTGTACCCCCTGTGTTTTACGTAATCTTAGTATGTGTTCTGCACAGCTGAGCAGGTAATGAGAGGTTATGATGGACTCTGAGAGAGTGGAAGTTGTCTTTCAAGGAAGAGGTGCAAATTCATCTGCTACATGACGGAGCAATGCAGGATTGGGCACAACAAGCTAAACAAGGCTGAACTGACACCCAGTTCCGGTTAATGACACCAGGGACCATTCATTGGTTATAAATATGTTGCTGCTTGAAAGTCCCTATCTGTTCCTAGAAGCAATTGTAGCTTTTGAAAAAAATTTCTGTTTTTGAATAAAATTGAACACTTTCGATTGTTTTAACGGCTTTCCAGTATCTGATGGTCCCACATTGAACAAAGAGATGTTAGGCTAAACACTGTGTTGGGAAAAGAGTAGCACTTCATTAGATAGCATACTAAAATGGGTTCAAACTCACGGACAGAACTCCCCACCCTGATGAAACCTGACAAAATTGACTCAGCTGATTTCTGGTCAAATATAGTCCACAGCATTTAAATTGAACTAAATTACAATAGTTGTTTTGTTTAATTCTTTTATAATAAAGCAGTTTGTTTACAATAGGAAAAAACATTGTACCATATGGTCTTTCATCTCATACCTGTGAATTTGATTTTTTTTTTAGAAATGAAATGTTGCCTTTCAAGCCATAACACGTATCAGAGAAATCCAGTTCTGAGATAAAATTTGAAGAAATTGGCCAAGACAAATAGATTGGAAAACACTCATTTCATGATGTAAATAATAGTGGGGAGTAATCTTGGGAAACACTCCTCCTTGTTACTAACCAAAAAGGTTACATTTTCATTTATTCCTTTGCTGGTCTGAGATATTATTATTTCTATGCTTATGGATTCTTTGGTCTTCAGTGTATTCTTTTCAATAGATAAACACTGCTCAAACCTGACTTCCTGACTCGTGGATTCTTCAGTTATCAGGACTGCTTCTCCCTTTCTCCCATTTGCAACATGACTATCAGATGCAACCCTTGCTATTGCCAATGTAAGCTGAATTTCTTTTGTGTCTATTATGAAATGTGGCTGCTGATTCTGACTCCAGCCTATGACTTCTATCCATTTCCTTTTCTCATCTCTTCGATTCTCTTGTGTCATTCGCTATTATATCTTTTTCTTGTTTCCTAGTCACATTTCTCTAACTCTAACCCTAATGCTAAACCTAACACTAACCCTAATGCTAAACCTAACACTAACCCTAAGCCTATGCTAACCGTATTGCTCCTTCTTTAAGAACCTGATTATAACTTACTTCTTTGATCTACTTCTTTAGTCACCAATTGTAAAATCTCCTTGTTTGGCTTGGTGCCAAATTTTGTCCTGTTGTGTGATGCATGGTGTAATGTTATTCTATTCACAGGCACTGCATAAATAAAAGTTTTTGTTGTAGTTGTTGTCATTTACTCTGAGAACAATATAGTGCCTGCTCTCCAGAAATAATCTATGTTAAGGTATGTTGGACATCCTGAAAGTATGATAAGGCACTTTATGAACGCAAATTACTTTTAAATTTCAATTTTAAAAAGTATCAAAGGATTTAGTTGATATCATTTTCTTTGATTTCATTGCAGATGAAAAGTAAGATAATTTTGAAATGTTATTTAATTTCAATTCAGACCAACTCAAATAGCTCTCCAAAAGTTTAATTCTTTTCGTAGGAAAAGTGCCACTATTGAATTAGGCCAGCAGAGGGACATGCTCCATAACATTTTACTGGTAGTCATGGTTTGGAGATGACGATGTTGGACTGGGGTGTACAAAGTTAAAAATCACACAACAGGACAAAATTTGGCACCAAGCCAAACAAGGCACCTTCATCAGGTAGTTGTGGAATACAAGATCGTAGGACACAGAAGTTATAGCAAAAGTTTAAAGTGTGATGTAACTGAAATTATACATTGAAAAATACCTTGATTGTTAAGTCTCTCATCTGTTAGAATGACCATGTTAGTTTCACTTCTTTCATATGTAAATCACTTTTTTTTAAAGTTACATTCTCAGGTTAACTTTAACAATTGGTGGCAGCCCAGATAATATTTTGAAGGTGTGCTGTTGTCTGTGCCATAACATGTGTGTGTGTGTCTGGCTGGGGTGGGGGGTTGTGAGTGTCTGTGAGAGAGTGTATATGTGTGTGTGTGAGTGTAAAGAGGTCTAAGTCTGTGAGAGGGTGCATGTATGAGTGTGGGAGTGTGTGTGTGTCTGCAGGAGTGTGTGTGAGTGAGTGAGTGAGTGCGCGTGCACGTGTGTGTAGTGCAATGGTGGTCACCTGTAGTGTGACATGAACCCAAGGTGCCGGTTGAGGCCCTCACCTATGGGTACCGAACTTAGCTATCACCTGAGCTTAGCTAGGGTGGCAAGGTGGCTCAGTAGTTAGCACTGCTGCCTCACAGTGCTAGGGACCAGGTTCGATTCTAGCCTCGGGTGACAGTCTGTGTGGAGGTTGCACATTCTCCCCATGTCTGCGTGGGTTTTCTCCCACAGTCCAAAGATGTGCAAGTCAGGTGAATTGGCCATGCTAAATTGCCCATAGTGTTAGGTGCATTAGTCAGCAGGAAATAGGTCTGGGTGGGTTACTCTTCAAAGGGCCTGTTTCCATGCTGTAGGGAATCTAATCTAGTCTATCAGACTCTGCTCGGCCACTTTTCGCTGCTGCCTGTCCCGAAGTCCACCTTGGAGGATGGTCACCTGAAAGTCCGAGGTCGAATGTCCTGGACCACTGAAGTGCTGTCCAGCTGGGAGAGAACCCTCCTGTCTGTTGATTTCTGTGCGGTACCTATTCATCCGTTACAGTAGCCTCTGCTCAGTATCACCAATGTACCATGCCTCAGGGCATCCTTGCCTCCAGTGCATTGGATAGACAGCATTGGCTGAGTCGCATGTGTATAGAGTTGTCCATACAACCCTGTCACGGTAGGCACTGCAAGACATGTCAGAGTGTGGACATGGATACCACCATTACGCGTGGGGACACCTCCCACCATGTACGTGGCAGGTACTCATGCAACTCAACCAATGTTGTCTATCTTATACGCTGCAGGCAAGGATGCCCTGAGGCATGATATATTGATGAAACTGAGCAGAGGCTACGGCAACTGATGAATAGGCATCGCACAACAATCAACAACAGGAATGCTCCCTCCCAGTTAGGGAACACTTCAGGGGTCCAGGACATTCAACCTCGGATCTTCGGGTGACCTTCCTCCAAGGCAGACTTCGGGAATGGCATTAGCGAAAAGTGGCCGAGCAGAGGCTGATAGCTAAGTTCGGTACCCATAGGGAGGACCTCAACCGGGACTTTGGGTTCATGTCACACTACAGGTGACCACCATTGCACGATACACACACACACACACTCCTTCATGCACACACGCACACACACAAACACTCTTATACACATTCACACATAGACACTCACACTCACACACATACTCCCACAATCACACATGCACCCTCTCACAGACTTCGACCCCTTTATAATCACACACACACATACACTCTCTCTCATAGACACTCACAACCCCCACCCCAGACACACACACACAAACCCACATGCACACATACACATATACATTTGTGGGGTGAATTTGTACTTGCAGAGTTAGATTGTACTTTGCTCAAAACCTGCACGAATCCATGTAAGATTCTGTTAATTCATTTTTTAGATTAGAATCAGTCTAAACATTGTGGCACAGACAACAGCACACAGGGGGCTAACACCTTAAACATTATCTGGGCTGCCACCAATTGTTGAAGTTAACCTGAGAATGAAACTTTTTTAAAAATGTTTTGTGATTTGCATATGAAGGAAGTGAAACTAACATGGTCATTCTAATGGATGAGAGACTTAACAAACAATCAAGGTATTTTCCAATGTATAATTCCAGTTACATCACTCTGTAAACATTTGTTATAAATTCTGTGTCTTACAATTGTGTCCTCCACAACCACCTGATGAAGGAGCGGCACTCTGAAAGCTAGTGCTTCCAATTAAACCTGTTTTTTTGTGATTTTTAACCTCTTACTGGTAGTGGGACAGGAACTTCAATCTGTTGCATATGTCTCGTCACCAGCAGCGAGGTGGTTCAAGCTACAGCCGAGGGCAGTGGTTTTCAGGCAGCAGTGTCGTGGCTGCATCCATGTTCCTGATCTCCTGTGGAACCTCAGCATCTTAATATTCCAGACAGTACCTGCTGACGTTAGGCACCCCCCATCCACAGTACACATGCAAGCCTCCAGAGTCAGGCTTGTTCCAGGCGGCTGATACTGCACATGTGGAGGAGAAGGGTTGTCTGGCTGTTAGGCAGCCTACCTTGGAATACCTGGTGTGAGCATGTACAATGATCCCATATCTTATTGAGAAGAAACTGGGCCTGGGAAGTGAACAGGCGCCCATTGAAACTATTCCTGAAGTGACCTGCCTGCCTGGACACAGTTCCACGTTAGCATGGATTTTTTTTTCTTTAGTTATGCCCCTGATTTAAATCTTAGATTCTAAGAAGGAATGGATGTCTCTTGTCCAAACAGGCAATTCTTGTGCTAATTCATAGAGTCATAGAGACATACTGCACAGAAAAAGACCCTTCAGTCTAACTCGTCCATGCTGACCAGATATAAACATATGGATGAAAATGGAATCGTGTAGGATAGGTAGGCTTCAGAGTGGTTCCACAGGTCGGCGCAACATCAAGGGCTGAAGGGCCTTAACTGCACTGTAATATTCTATGTTCTATATTCCAACGTAATCTAGTCCCATTTGCCAGCATTTGGGCCATATACCTGAAACCCCTCCTGTTCATATACCCATCCAGATGCCTTTTAAATGTTGTAATTGTACCAGCCTCCACCACTTCCTCTGGCAGCTCATTTCATACCCGTACCATCCTCTGAGTGAAAAGGTTGCCCCTCAGGTGCCATTTACATTTTTCCCCTCTCACCCTAAGCATGTGACCTCTCGTTCTGAACTCCCCTAACCCAGGGAAAAGATCTTGTCTATTTACCCTACCCATGCCCTTCATGATCTTATAAACCTCTATAAGTGCAGCTCACAGCCTCCAACACTCCGAGGAAAACAGCTCCAGCCTATTCAACCTATAGCTTCAACCCTGGCAACATCCTTGTAAATCTTTTCTGAACCCTTTCAGGTTTCACAACGTGCTTCCTAAAGGAGGGAGACCAGAAATGCACACAATATTTCAAAAGTGTCCTAACCAATGTCTTGTACAGCCGCCACATGACTTCCCAACTCCTAGAATCAGTGATCTGACCAATAAAGGCAAGCATACCAAACGCCTTCTTCACTATCCTGTCTATCCGAGACTCCACTTTGAAGTGACTACGAACCTGCAGTTCCCTGATTGGACCAGGCTAACAATCCCAATCAAGAAGCCTTGGCTGACAGATATAAACAGGAGCATCAGGAATCAGTGTCGTGTATCATGCCTGTATAAATAATGACTGACTTGGTGACAGGATACCAGCCTTGATAGGGAAGGCTGGAGATATTTCCACAGATTGGGATGGATTTAGAATGTGGAGAGACAGACAGCTGTGTCAGGGCAGAAGGTAATTACAGAATCAGGAGCGCTGTAGGAATTAGAGGATGTTACACAACAGGTCAGTCAATGAAACATCTGAATTCAAAGGAACAAAATGAAAGAACTGTTCAGAGTCAGTATAATGAGGTGGAGAGGTGTCTTTGTACTTGTTTTGGCTGACTGCTGTACATAAATGCCTGACAATCTCTGACCATTCTATTGCTTTACTCTTACCATTTGTGACAATGTACCTCTGCAAACTAGTATTTTCAACAATGGCATGCATGAGAAACAACAGCAGCAAGTGCTTGTCCGTGGAACAAGATTTGTTGAGGGGCCCCCTCATCAATTCCTATGTTACAGGGTAAAGGGAAATCATTGAAAAAAATGAAAAAGGAGGTGGTGGTAAGAATGAACTGGGATTGAATTGTTGGAAACTTTGTTAGAGCCAAATGTGCTTAAAAAGAGAAAAGTTAAGGCAGCTGTTAAAAGCAGGGAGAGAGAGGATAAAGAAAAAGTTGAGACTTAAAGATTTGCAGATGGAGGAAGATTTATAGCTGAGGAAGTGCTCAGCAGTGGTTTATTGGTGGCACTTTGATGTTTGAGAATAAGTAGGTCCATGCCAGAGAAGAATGTCGAAGACCATGAAGAGATTAGCCAATGATAACCATTTCAAGTCCAGTTTCCAGTGTACAGGAAGTGACGAATGGTGAGGTAAATATAGTGGAGATGCAGGTGAGGATCTTGAAGAACAGCAGTGTGATGTTGAGATTCAGGGGCAGGTCTTGGATGTAGGTAAGACTTGAGGAAAATGGGGTTGAAAGTTTATTAGAGCAGAGACCTTGATATAGGTGAAGATCTTGATAGTTGAAGGAGGTGACTTGCTGGGTTGGGATTTCATATATCAGTGGAGAGGTCACTTTAGACCTATGGACAATGAATTTTTATCCAGTAACTCAGGAAAGTAGGGACCACTAATAAAAAGATGGTTTTGCCAACATCACCAACACACTGAGAACAAATCATGAAAACAGGAACTGGGAAATTTCAACAATGTAATGCTTTGATTTATTCCTTCATTTATTTTCATTTTCCACTTCTTGACAAACATTTGGGTATGGATTTTTATTCTTGGGAGGGATAAAGGAAGTCAGGAGTGTTTCCAGGTCCCAAACTTGACCCCAACAGGGAAAAGGCCACCACCAATATTTCATTAGATATTCTCCATAATTATCCTGGTATTGAGTTTATAAGCCAGCTCAAGACCATGAAGATGAGAATGGAGGCAGTCCTATCCAAGTAGGAGCTCAATTTTCCAGTATGCACCAGCCGTTATTATAGCTGCCATCTCGCTCTTTTGACCACATCTTCCAGACCTGTGACCATGACCAGCTAGAAGATGAAGAGGAGCAGATACATGGGAACAGTACCCTCTGCAAGTTCCCCTCCAAGCTACTCACTATCCTGACATTTTGAGAAGATTTGTAGCTCAGGTTGAGGTTCTGGATGTAGGTTTGCTCGCTGAACTGGAAGGTTCAATTCCAGATGTTTCGTCACCCTACATGGTAATATCTTCGGTGGGCTTCCGGTGAAGCACTGTTTATAATTCCTGCTTTTTATTTATATGTTTGGGTTTCTTTGGGTTGGCGATGTCATTTCCTGTGGTGACGTCATTTCCTGTTCTTTTTCTCAGAGGGTGGTAGATGGGGTCTAACTCGATGTGTTTGTTGATAGAGTTCCAGTTGGAATGCCATGCTTCTAGGAATTCTCGTGTGTGTCTCTTAGCCACAAAACCCTCTCTCACTAGTATCCTTACATACAGTGGAGGAAGGACACCACTTCGACTGGACAACGCATCCATTCTAGGACAGGCCAAACAGAGACAAGCACGAGAATTTCTAGAAACAACCGGAACTCTATCAACAAACACATCAAGTTAGACCCCATCTACCACCCCTGGAAAAAAATAGCAGGAAATGACATCACCAACCCAAAGAAACCCAAACATATAAATAGAAAGCAGGAATTATCAACAGTGCTTCACCCAGAGGCCCACTGAAGATGCTACCTAGTAGGGTGATGAAATGTCTGGAAATGAACCTTCCAGCTTAGCGAGCAAACCAACATTGGTATTACATTGTGTTTTCATCACTGGCCCTGGGTCCAAATCTTGGAACTTCCTTCCTAACAGCATCCAAACCTCATGGACTGCAGTTCATCACCATCTTCTCCAGGGTACCTAAATTCAAGCATAAATGCTGACTGAGCTAGCAATCCCCACATCCCATGACCAAATGTATAAAACTTACCCAGTCTCAGATGCCTCAGGAGAGTCAGAGACCTTGAATCCATGGAAAGCAGCCCCTTTAATGTGGACTTGGAGTTCCTCCTGAAGGTTGTTTCTCCTGAGAACAGAAGAAGGTCCCCATCCCAGTGCATGTCAGAAGGAAGCCACCTGCCCAGATTAAACAGGATGGAGTTGACTAACACAGTCAGCAGAAAGAGTGTGGTTATAAAATAAGGTGCATATACACATTTAATGATGTCCTTTGCACTGCCACAGGGAGTGGGACCCTGTACTATCAGGACAAGCCTTTAGGTGATAAATCTTCCAACATAGAAGTCTAAGGGGCATGTTACTCCTGAGATTACGTGGGGCACAAGTAGTCCACAGAAAGCCTCAGAGGGATCATACTGCACAGGAACTGCCAGCACTGAAATGTGCAGCCTCCAATGAAAAGGTTCAGCTGGCATTGGCTATTGAGGACAACAGAATCTTTCCTCATTCTGTTTTGGTCTAACAAGAGAAACAGGCTCACACTGGCCATGAGAGGGCCAGGTCCAGGCTCTACGCATGGTCACTGTGATTGGGGAGGATCAATAGACATTTCCAGGATCACTGAGGAAGTCAGGCGAGGTGAGAGATACAATTATTGATTAAAAATCTATCAAGAGTTATGGGGGGGGAAGGCAGGAAAGTGGGTTTGAGGATTATCACATTAACCATGCTCTCATTGAAGATAAGCAGACCATTCAGTCCATCGAGCTCATAGGTATTAAGGTGTTATGACATAATATAGTTAGTAGAAATGCTGAAGAGAGAATGTGTGTGTTCACTGCAGTGCTATAAATGTGGTAAGAGAGATGTTTCCACATGTCAGAGATCCCTGAGGCAGTGAGGGATCATGGGAAGAGAATGGCAGAGTCCATTCAGCACAGGCTCTGATCATTTGAGTCCCTTCAACCTTTCTGAAGTGCCATATGCAAAAGAACTTGCACTGACATGCACAGGATCCATTCGCCAATCTCACCTTGACCAGCTGGGCTGTGGGGTGGCACAGTGGCTCATGGTTAGCACTGCTGCCTCGCAGCGCCAGGGACGCGGGTTCGATTCCAGCCTCGGGTGACTGTGTGGAGTTTGCACATTTGCCCTGTGTGGGTTTCTCTGGGTGCTCTGGTTTCCTCCCACAATCAAAAGTTGTGCAGGTTAGGTGCATTGGCCATGCTAAATTGCCCATAGTGTTCAGGGGTGTGTAGGTTAGGTGCATTAGTCAAGGGTAAATATCGGATAATAGAGGAGGGGAATGAGTCTGGGTGGGTTGCTCTTCGGAGGGTTGGTGTGAACTTGTTGGGCTGAACGACCTGTTTCCACACTGTAGAGATTATATGATATTGCAATGATTATGTTGTGCAGTAGCTGGCATTAACCTCCAGCTAACCAGAATACCAACCAAAGACTGAGAAAGTCACCACTTCTAATATTGTCTTGGTGACAAAGTCTGTCCCTGCAATGGTGAATGTGCAACAGCCTCTCGAGGTGCCCCTGGATGCATCTCCATGACAAAACAACAAAGATAACTTAGTTACAAAGACAGACAAGTAAACCAGCTGCCACAATCTCATCCTAAGCCATCAGACGCAGATATGGAAGTGACCGAAAGTAGATAGCGGAATAGTAAGAGAGTCACTGGGTGACTGGTTCATGTACGTGATTTCCTTTATGAGCAACATGGCAAGTTTTGAGACGTGGATCAGATGTATAAGCCTCGAATTTTAAGGGCAAACCAAAAAAAAAGGCATGAAGTGATGAAGGAGAGCCAGGGGTTGTCAATGGTACTCGTAAAACCTCTTGGAAGTTGTGCTTCCTTCATTAATCACACAAATTTACAAGTACCAGGATGTATTTTTCAAGACAATGTTAGCACAGGCAGTTCAATGTTCTACATCTTCCTCCTGCTCCTCCTCTCCCTCTGAGCAGTCTCTTTTCAGCACCATCCATTCATGGAGTTCAGGAGGTGAGGCAAACAACTGCGGCACTTTGGTCCAGTGGAGGATGACACTTGTTTTGACACTTGCCAGGAAACAGCATGCATGAGAAAAGCTGTTGGGTTGCAGACCTGTTAAACATTGAGGAAGTGAAAACGCATTCTGTTCATGAATCAATTTGACCACCAGTCAGTGCTTTGATGGGTGTGCTGATAATGCCCTGCATCTGTTGGAATCCAGTGTTGCAAATGTCAACCCTTTTGTGTCTTATTCTTAGAATTCTCAAAAGTGGGCCATCGGTAACCTGTGAGACGCAGGGTTGCTCTACTGTTTGAGAAACCCAGGCAAAATCCACAGATGGTCCTTGGAAAAAAAATCAGAAAATCAGAAATTCAAGACCATTCTGCTGTCAGGCATGGAAACCAACTAACTCAGTGAACTGTGAGATCATTGGCAAGAAATGGCATAAGTTCTGTGACTCTTGATTTTCAGAGTTGCAGTCTCTACAGCACTTATTCTTGGCCTTCTGAAAATAGCTCCATCTTCAGTGCTGAGGCTGTGACTCCTGTAGTTTTCCTATTGCTCCTTTCCCCTGCCTCACCGTGCACAGGACTCTGCCCTGCCCTGCTCAGTGGTCCCAAAATTGCCACTTGCTGCTTTCCTTGCCTTGAGTGTGCACCATAATTCTGTTTGAATGATTGTTGCCCATCTCTTGTGGCTCCACAATATCAGCAAGGAGATGAACCCTGTACTGCCTGAATGATGACTGACTGCTCTCCCTGCAACCAACACTGATACAATGGCACCCAATACGCCAATGGTCAATTACCCAACATCTCATTTACTATTACATAGGTACACCCAATTCCCTGGGTCAGCTGACTGTCTGCCTGCTGTGTTTTTGCCCCCAAGCACTTGGTCTGCCTCAGGCAACATCCGCAGCCCATCAAAACCAGATCATGTCCTTTCACAAATATAGTCTTTATCAGTGTTCATTGATGTTACTAAATTGGTTCAGAAATCTTAGCACCATCTAGCAGTTCAGGTGGATCTCACAAGCAGTGAAAACAGCTTGGGGAAGTGATACTGGTTTTTTGCAACCAACCCTAGGTAGGACCTTTCAAAAGCACCCCTGATCTCACTCATTTACACTTATGCAGTTTCCTTTTTATATTCATTCAAGAGATGCAGCTATATCTGGCTCAGGAAGCTTTTCATGGAATGCCCTGCAGTAGCTGGTGTTAAGCTGCCTTCTTGGACTGCTGCAGTCACTGATGGTGAAGTGAACCCACAGTGCTGTTGGGAAGGGAGTTCCAAGATATTGAGCCAGTATTAGTGAAGGAATGGCTGCAGTTCTATATCAGGAAGGTATGTGGCTTGGAGATAATCTTGTAGGTAGGTAGTGATCCCATGCATCTGCTGTCTTTGCCCTTCGAGATGCTTGAAGGTCATGGGTTTTGAAAGTGCTATTGGATGTGCTTAAGTGAGTTACTGCACTGCATCTTGTAGATAGTACATGCTGCAGTGAATGTTGAATATGTCGGATGGGGTGTGCTTTTCAAGCAGACTGCTTTGTCTTGGATGGTGTCATGCTTCTTCAGTGTTGTTGGAGCTGCACCTATCCAGGCAAGTGGGGAGTATTCCATCACTCTCTGACTTGTGCTTTCTAAATTGTGGACAGGCTATGGGGAGTCAAGAGGTGAATTATTCGCTGCAGAATCTTTAGCCTCTGACCTGCTTTTAGATTTAGATTACTTACAGTGTGGAAACAGGCCCTCCGGCCCAACAAGTCCACACCGACCCACCGAAGCGCAACCCACCCAGACCCATTCCCCTATATTTACCCCTTCGCCTAACACTACGGGCAATTTAGCATGGCCAATTCACCTAACCCGCACATTTTTAGACTGGTGGGAGGAAACTGGAGCACCCGGAGGAAACCCATGCTTTTGTAGCCATTGTTTTAATTTGGCTAGTCCATAGAGTCATTCAGCATGGAAACAGGCCCTCTGGTGCAAACAGTCCACACCAACTATTTTCCCAAACTAACCTAGTCCCACCTGCCTGTACTTGGCTCATATCCCTCTGAACCTTTCTTAGTCATGAATTTATCCAAATGGCTTTTAAATGTTGTGACTATGCCTGCATTCTCCACCTTTTCATTTTACACACGAACCACTCTGTATAAAAAAATTGTCCCTCATATCTTTTCCAAATCTTTTTCGTCTCACTTTAAAAATATGTCCCATAGATTTGAACTCCCCCAAACAAGGGAAAAGACCCTTATCATTCACCTTATTATTCACCTTATCTAAATCCCTTATGATTTTATAAACTTTAATAGGTCACCCCTCAACCTCCTATGCTTCAGTGATAAAAGTTTCCAGCCTATTTTCATATCTCAAACTCTCTACTCCCAGCAACATCCTGGTAAACTTTATGAACGCTCTCGAATTTAATAAATCCTCCTGGTAACAGGGCAATGAGAACTGTAGAAGTGGCCTCAACAATGTCCTGTCCAACTTCAACATGACGTCTCAATTCTACTCAAAGGATTGAGAAATGAAGGCAAGCATGCTAAATACTTTCTGTCAAAAGTAACAGCACAGTGACTCAGTGGTTAGCACTGCTGCCTCACAGCACTGGGGTCCCAGATTCAATTCCAGCCTCGGGCGACTGTCTGTGTGGAGTTTGCTTATTCTCCCCGTGCCTGTGTGGGTTTTCTCCGGGTGCTCCGGTTTCCACCCACAGTCCAAAGATGTGCAGGTCAGGTGAATTGGCCATGCTAAATTGTCCATAGTGTTAGGTCAGAGGGAAATGGGTGTGGGTGGGTTACACTTTGGAGTGTCGGCGTGGACTTGTTGGGGCGAGGGGCCTGTTTCCACACTGTAGGGAATCTAATCTAAACAGCCAAAATCACTGAGGTTTTCCTGTGTATTGTGAGAAGAACGATAACACATTCATATTTTCAGCATAAGCTCGAAGTTCGCAGTTGAGCAGTTGATATTATATCTGACCTCGTTAAAAATCATGCAACACCAGGTTATAGTCCAACAGGGTTAATTGGAAGCACTAGCTTTCGGAGCGACGCTCCTTCATCAGGTGGTTGTGTGTATTACCTGATGTTGTGTGATTTTTAATTATGTACCAGTCCAACACCGGCATCTCCATATCTGACCTCCTTCACCATCTCCCCTTTGGGTTGCACAACCTGGTGTTGTGATAAGATAATATTATGATAGCTACATGATGGTCACCCAGAAGAGTGAGGTGGCCAGGGCAACTCGCGGAACATGAACAACTTTGTCAGTTACAGTAAATTCCAATGAGCACTCAATTTATCATTTACTGCTTTTCTAATGTAGTCAAAATGATTTTTTGTGAGGTTTTCATTCACTCCCTAGTTTGCAAAAGGCTTTGCTTCCTCCTCTTATCTATGGAAGAAGAAAATGATTAAAAGAAATTCCATTTAATGCCAACTCCAATTCATATCATAAACAAGAAAATCTGTTAAATCAACTAACTGTTTTAAAGATGCATTCTTAAAGTAACATTCATACCAAACAAGTGCCAGGCAAAGACCACCCCAACAAGACAGACACTAACCATCATTCTTCAACATTCAATGGTATTATCATCACCGAATTCACCCACTGTCAACATTCTAGTCCAATTCAGTGTCTGGTCAATGGTAACCCCCAGAATGTTATTTGCGTTAAAGCATACAAAACCTTGGCGATAGAGTGGTAAAGGAGATTGTGTATCTTTAAAATAGCTAGTTACATTTAAGATATTTTCTTACTAACATGGCGCAGATTTTAATCATTTTCTCCTTACAAATTAAAAGAAGAAGCAAAATGTTTTGCAAACTGAGGAGTGAATAAAAACCTCACAAAACTCATTATGACAACATTAGAAATGCAGTAAATGTTAAATTGAGCCCTCACTGTAATTTACTGTAACTGACATGGTTGTTCATGTTCCACTGGGAGTTGCCCTGTCTACCTCACTCCTGTAGGTGATCACCATGCAGCTATCGGGATATTATCTTTTCACAATGCTAGGCTGTATAACCCTAAGGGGAGATGGTGGAGGTCAGATATGACATCAAAGTTGCTCAATTGTGAACTTTGAGCTTATTCTGAAAATATGAGTGTGTTAACATTCTTCTCACAATATACAGGAAAACCTCAGTGACGTTGTCTGTTTACTTTTGGTAGATTTTGTATGATATCAAAATGCGTCTTTGCAAGATAACATGTTTAGTGCGTCAACAATTTAGTAGGAACCTTTCTGAAGCATTGATTGCTTGAATAATCCATCTAGCAATTCAGAAATAATTGTTTAAATTTGAAACATCATGGACTGTGGCAACCTCACAAATGATCTATTACTTGAAGCTACTAACATTTTCCAAAATTGAGAATATTTCACTATTATGCAAAGACTTTTAAGGACCGAAGGAAGTGGAGCAGAAATAGATTATCATTCAATGTGATTAAGGGTAATTTTCCATCTCAATCGTCCCATCTGGTTTTCCATGACTTCTTGAGAGACCAAGTACCTGCCTATCTCACCCATGAATGTTGTTAATGAGGACCATCTATACTAAGCTAAGGTAGTGAACAGTAAAAGTTCACATTTCACAGTGTGAAGGGATTTATCCTATTAGTCCTAAGTTATCAACCATTTATCCTGAAGCTGTGCTCCTGTATTTTAGATTCTCCAATAAAGGCTTCTCAAAAACTAAAGTAATTCATGTCCAAATGCAGCAAGATCTGGATAATATCCAATCTTGGGCTGAAATGTGGTTTCACTTACTAGCACTTCCAAAGTAATTACGATTTTTTTGTGAGGTTTTCATTTACTCCTTAGTTTGCAAAAGTCCCTCTTATTTGTGGAAGTAAAAATAAAAGGAAACCCATGCTAATTTCAACCCTGATTCATATCATAAATAAGGAAATATTTTAAATATAACAAAATATTTAATGTAGTATTTGTGCCACACAAATACCAGGCAATGACCATATCCAATAAGAGACAATCTATCCATTGTCCCTTAGCATTCTCTAAACCATCTCTAAATCACCCATTATCAACACTTGGAGATTATCATTGAACAGAAACTAAACTGACTAGCCTTACACATACAGTGACTATGAGAGCACATCAGAGGCTAGGGAGCCTGGACCAAGTAATATTAGAGTTCAACAGAATGGTAACTGGTAATATAAAACAATAAGAACTTTTATGGATATTCAAAATAGTAAAGTTTTAACAAAGTGAGCATTTGTCCTGTACAAAATTAATCTGCAGAATTACTATTAGAAACAAAGAGATAGCAGATGAATTGAAAAGGCATTTTCTATCAGCACAAGCAATATAACTACAATAACTACAGATATAACTACAAATTAGGAAATGGAAGGAAAAGAGGAATTCAAGAAAATTGCAAGCATCAACTAGTTGCAAATTGTTCAGGGTGTGGGTTGACAAGTCTGCGGGTCTTGACGAACTTCATTTTATGGTCTTAAAAGAAGTAATTAGTGAGATTCTTGATGGTTTGGTTTTAATTTTCCAAAATTCTCTAGAATATGGGAAATTTCCACTGGATTGGTAAAGAACAAAATCATTTCTTTATTCAAAAAGTGGAGACAGAAAGCTGGAAAATACAGGCCAGTTAATATTTGTCATTTGGAAAATGTTGAAAATTATTCTCAAAGATGTTGTGGGAGGACACCTAGAATGATTCAAGTTAATCAGGCAGAGTCAACATGGATTTGTGAAAGGGTAATTATGGGGGGGGGTCATTAAACAAATAACGTGCTAGATAAAGGGGAACTAGTCAATCTACTGTACACACATTTCCAGAAAGCATTTGATAAGATTGCACATTAAAGGTTATTGCAATTATTTTAAAAAATCATAATGTAAAGGGTAATAAATTGGCATTGGCATGGATTGAAGATTGGCTAGCTAACAGAAAACTAAAAGCATGCATAAAGGGGTCATTTTTAGTGGAAAGATGCAACAAATGGTTGATCATGACGATCAGTGTTGGGACCTCAATGTTTTACAATTTATATAAATGACTTAGATGAAGAGACATAAGAAATAGGAGCAGGAGTAGGTCATCTGGCCTGTCCACCCTGCTCTGCCATTCAATAAGGTCATGGACTCAGGTCCACTTACCCGACGGCTCACCCCCATAACCTTTAGTTCCTTTACTGTTCACAAATCTATCTATCTTTGCCTTAAAATTAATTGCTTCACTGGGTAAGGAATCCCACAGATTCACAACCATTTGGGTGAAGAAGTTCCTCCTCAACTCAGTCCTAATTTTGAGGCCATGACCCTAGTCGTATTTTCCCCCACCATTGGAAACAACCTCCCTGCTTCTATCTTATCTATTCCATTAATAATTTTATATCTTTCTATGGTTGCTAAATTTGTGGCTGGCACAAACATTGTGAGGAAGTAAGCTGTGAAGAGGACATAAGGACACTATAACAGTATACATAAGTTAAGTGAATATGCAAAGTTCTGACAAATAAACTATATGGCAAGAAAATGTGAAATTTGGCAGAAAGAATGAGAAACCTATCTAAATTGTAAGAGTTTGCAGTGCTCTGAGATGCAGAGAGATCTCGGTTAGTCCTTACATATTTCCATGATTTGGTGTGTATGAAGCAATGGTTCCCTTCTTTTATGGCTATGTAAGGCACATAGCTGACAATCAAATATCTCCAATCTGTCTAGTGATTCCTTGTTACCATACTGAACCTTGAGTATAAGTCTACATTTGGTTGTGGTACAGATTAAAAGAACAGAGAGGTTATGTTTGATTTGTACAAAACTTTATTTAGCCCTTACCTGGAGTACTGTGTGCATTCTGGTCACTGCACTGTAATAAGGATGTGATTGTACTGAACAGTACAAAAGAGATTCACCAAGGTATTATCTGAGATGGAGCATTTCAGCGATGAAGTCAGGCTGGATAAACTCGAGTTGTTTTCTTTGGAGTATAGAAGGCTGTGAGGGTTCCTGATTGAGGTTATAGATTTATGAGGAGCATGGACAGGGTTAATAGATAACAGTTTTCCCCTTAGTTAAAGGGCCCAAAGCAAGTGGGTGTAATTTTGAGGTGAATGGTAAGATGTTTAAAGGGGAATTGAGGAAAATATGCTTCATCCAGAGGGTGAACTGCCTGTTGAGGTGGGAAACCTGACAATGTTAAAAAAATACTTGAATGAGCACTTGAAATTCCATAACATTCAAGGCCATGGAGCAAGTGCTAGAAAGGGAGATAAGTGTAGAAATGTTGGTGCAGACTCAATGGGCCGAACGGCCTCTTCCATGATGGATGACACTGTGACTTAGTGATGCCCAATTGTCCTTGATGTACCTTGTCAAGGATATAAGATCTTACTGAAAAAATGGTAATAGGTCTGTCACCAAAAGCCAGTAGTTCATCAAGAATAGTGAAACGTCTGTGTTTGAAATACATTTTCATAAGCATTAAACTCCTTTATTGACTAGCTTTTTATACAACATTGATGTATAACATGACATTCTGTTCCTCTGTGGTAAGGTTAAGCTTTGTTTGTGTTCTTGGTCCTGAGTGTGTTGGTGTTTAATTGTATGAATAGAGATTGCCAGCTAATTCTTTTTCACTTGTGTAAGGTTGTCAACAGTATTCTGGAGAGGGTATGTACTGGGATCTGGAATTCCCCTTGTACATGTTTGGTATATTGTGCAAATCACATGACAGGATAAAATTGTCCTACTATGGAGCTATTCTTGCCAATTTATTTTCATCTAACTGTCAGATCAACATTTTATGACCAGCCTTTGTAAGAGCCTTGAGATCCTGAACGTAATCAGAAAATCTCTCTTAGGTCAATGAACCAAGAGGGCTTCCTTTTCAATAACTGTGTTGAGGTTCTGTTTTAGATAATACTTCGGGTGCATTACGTATTCTTTTTCTGTAACCTTCCAGCTTTTCTTGGAAGAGACTTGCGCCAATACCTGTGACCAAAGCATCTGCAGCAATAATAGTCAGGAATTCTGGGTTTTAGCCAGCAATGACGTCAGTGGAACTAAGCATGTCTTTGATTTTCAGAAAGACCTCCTTGTGTGTTCTAGTAGTATCCTTGAGACCTTTGTATGAAGTGTCATAAGGATTCAGTGATGGTTGTAAGATGGGCTAAAAATTTTGTTAGCTGGTTACCTTTTCCAGAAATTTTGGAGTTGGAAACATTTTTACTACCGTTGTTTTTGTGGCCTTCTTTGTTAATTCCATGTCCCAGTATGCATGTAGATGCAGCAGACAAATGGTAGATTGCCTTCACAGTGAGAGGATTCACGTATAGGAGCAGGGATGTCTGGCTGTAATTGTACAGGACATCAGTAAGACTACATCTGGAGTATTGTGCACAGTTTTGGTCTCTTTATCAAAGGGAGGATGTTCTGGCTATTGAGGGGGTGCAGCAAAGGTTTACCAGACTCATTCCAGGATGGCCTGACTAACGTATGAAGGGAGACAGGATTAGTCAAGATTGTATTTACTGGAGTTTGGAAGAGCCAAGGAGGATCTTATGAAAATCCATAAAGTTCTAACAGGGATCAGTCAGGGCAAAGGCAGGAAGAATAGTCCTGACAGCTTGGGAGTCCAGAACTAGGCATCAAAGTCTCAGGAAACAGGGTAGACCACTTAGGACTGAGATGAGGAGAAATGTCTTCTCACACAGAGATGTGAGCTTATGGAATTACCTGCTACAGAAAGCAGTTGAGGCCAAAACTTTGAAAATTTTCAAAAAGAAGTCAGACATAATTCTGAGAACTAAAGGGACCTAAAGGTATGGAGAGTAAGAAGGAACAAGATAGTGAGACCATGATCATAGTGAATGATGGGGCAGTCTCAAATAGCTGAATGGCCTACACACACTCCTATTTTCTATTTTTATATGAAATCAAATAGAGGTCCTTGGAGATTGCATGTTTCTCATTGACTGTAAGCCAGGCTGCTTGTTTAGTTGTGAATTTTCATCATTTCTACATGCGCAAGGATATCTTCCATATGGCATAAAATGCCACCCTCAAATCCTTACAGAATGTCAAACATAGTACATTGGAAGATCTCTGGAATGAGACAATCCCAAAAGGGCAACTGTTGAAACATTATCTCCTAAATGGGATAGTGTATGTGTTAAGCAGTTTGGAATTCCCTCTAATGGAACCACTGTTGGCATCACGCTCAGTGAAGATTTTGCTTTCAGAGAGATTGGTTATTCTCTCTAAATGGAGTGAATATCTCAGGCTTCTTCCTTTTTATGTTACATTGATGAATGCATATTCTAATGAGGTATTGGTATAGTGACCCAACCAGGACACCTTTCTGTTGGCCTTGTCACTTGTGAGATGACATCCATGGAGTCATTCTCCTGTTATTATTTTTTTAAACTTGCTGTATTAAAGAATGAAAATTCTTCCTCAATCTGTAAGAATATACTGGAATAGAATCTCTTCCTAATGTGAAGTTATATTCTATGCTCAGTGCAAGGTTTGTGAAGGATTGTAGCTCAGGTTGAGGTTTAGGGTGTCGGTTTGCTCGCTGAGCTGTAGGTTTGATATCCAGACGTTTCATTACCTGGCTAGGTAACATCATCAGTGGCGACCTCCAAGTGAAGCGAAGCTGCTGTCTCCTGCTTTCTATTTATATCTTTCTCCTGGATGGGGTTCCTGGGGTTTGTGGTGATGTCATTTCCTGTTTGTTTTCTGAGGGGTTGATAGATGGCATCTAGATCCATGTGTTTGTTTATGGCATTGTGGTTGGAGTGCCAGGCCTCTAGGAATTCTCTAGCATGCCTTTGCTTAGCCTGTCCCAGGATAGATGTGTTGTCCCAGTCGAAATGGTGGCTTTTTTCATCCGTGTGTAGGGCTACGAGGGAGAGAGGGTCGTGTCTTTTTGTGGCTAGCTGGTGTTCGTGTATCCTGGTGGCTAACTTTCTTCCTGTTTGCCCTATGTAGTGTTTGTGGCAGTCCTTTGCTCAGTTTACCTAATCCTGTGAAATGTTTAGGGTAGTCGTTCTCAAAACGACTCCTCTCTTTGAGTTCTCAGCAGAGGTTCAGTGTGACTCATGCATTTTTGTTCAATAATAAGCTGTGCTAATTACAGATGATGGGTGCCTTTATTTCTGTTGCGTTAATCTTCATGCTTCAAAGTCATCCTTAATACTTGTTTAGCTTTGGGTGTTGTTCCACCTGCTCCATGATATCAAAAAATTGCAATTTCAGTTTTTCAAGCAAGGCTTTTTTTTTACACATTATACATTAACACTTGCTGCAGTGTTAATGAATTCTGAAATAAGCTGGATGACCATTAACCTGTAAGATTTGTATCATTTCTGATTCAGATGAATCACCCATTACCCCTAGGAATGTTGATACTTCTAAAGATGCTGTATTATCATGTAAAGGTACATGTTCCAATGAAGTAATTTCTTGGTAGTCTGAGTTTTCTTCCAATCATGCTTGCTGTAAACTGTTAATCTGTTCTTGCAAGTATATTATTAATTCTGAGGTTCAAAAGATGTTTTTGTGTCTTGCACATTCTCCAGAAATGTCCCAAATTCCTATAAATGCATAGGTGTAATAAAACTGATTTTTCTTTTCTGCTTGTGGGATTTTCTAACACCCCATGTGGAGCAATGAGTTCTGGCCTCAAAAGATTTGAGGACATTTTCTGTTGGTCTAATATCTGTTGTATTGTATCTTAAAAAGTTGACAAAATCTAATGATCTTCTTGAGCTCAGTTAGTTTTCTGTTCACACCATTCTCTTGTGTTGTTTTTGGATTTCAGCATAAAACAATATCTGGAGAGCTCTTTCCAGAGTATGAGATCATTTTTTAATTGTAACATATCTGGAGGAAATATATCAGAAATTCCACAGTTCTGTCTTGATTTAGTTCTGGTTTTAAATCTCCATAATCACCAAATTTTGATGTTGTGTAAAGATTAAATAAATTGGTCAATAAATTCTCCAGGAAGTTTCTATTCTTCTATTAAGCTGTGCTCTCTCAATTATCTGACTGGCGATTAATGTAAAGTCATTATCAAATACTTTTATAGTATTATCAGTTTTTTATATATACGTCTCTTCTCTTAGATTCTATCATTTGTGGGCGGCACGGTGGCACAGTGATTAGCACTACTGCCTCACAGCACCAGAGACCCGGGTTCAATTCCCACTTCAGGCAACTGTCTGTGTGGAGTTTGCATATTCTCCCCGTGTTTCCTCCAGGTGCTCTGGTATCCTCCCACAATCCAAAAAATGTGCAGGTTAGGTGAATTGGCCATGCTAAATTGTCCGTAGTGTTAGGTGAAGGGGTAAATGTAGAGGAATGGGTCTGGGTGGGTTGCTCTTCAGAGGGTCGGTGTGAACTTGTTCGGCCGAAGGGCCTGTTTGCACACTGTAAGTAATCTAATCTAATTTCAAAACATCATTGCTATTGGATTCACAGAATAAGGAAATATGTTACCTTGTTCTTCTCTGACCTTCTGGTGGACAAGTATATGCTAGCATGGAGGCCTAAGGGGTATGTGGGCTCAGTAGAATAACATAGGGTTGTATAATAGGTATGGAAGTTCATACATGGTCATAGGTTGGCATCAGTGGAGCGAGGGGAGTGAGGGATGAAAGCAGAGGGAATTTTGACAACAATGCTGGTGCACTGAGGCAGACCATGTTAGTAATTGATAGCTGCTTAGGTTCTTCCTGGATCACCTGGTCCCACTGAACTGAAAATTGCAAGACATTTTTAAGACCAAGCTCTCTCTCAATTCTTCAATCCCGATCAGGAACAAAATCTGAGGGCCTACCTTAGCATTGAATTGGAGCTGAAATAGTACACACTTAGCTCCTTTCTGGAAGAAAATGCTGATGGGTGGAACCCATCTCGTGAAGTCAGTTAAATTTTACAGACATTAACTGCCTTATACAACAGAAGTCATGGAGGATGTATATTGTTTCTTGGCTTTGTTCAGTGGACTCTTACGTGGGTAAAGTCACATGTTGGGACAATTTGATATAGATTTGGGAGAAGGAAACACTTTCCAGGATCTTCGAGAGGTAAGGGAGTTTGATACTAAATAATATTTTGCATGAGCTGGGAAATTCAGGGAATCCCTTTTTGTCTCGTGCTCTAGGCAGCCTGTTCAAAAATGTTAGCACACATACCTCTGAAACAAGTGGAACTTGAACCTGGGCTTTCTGGTCTAGGGGCAAAGAATCCAACACTGCACTACAAAAAGCTGGCATGACTCTGCTGCTGCTTAGAGATATTAAAAATAGGAAATTGAACTGAAAGACAACAGACACGATTTCAGTCAGTAAGAATAATTTTGATAAAAAGAGTAACACCTGTTTTTGTAAATGGAATAGAAGTTGGCCTTTCTTGTGGAAAAATAGAGAGATTTGGAAATGCAGGTTCACGGAATATTAAAGACAGCAGCTCAGGTCTGTGAGTTTGTAAAACAAAAACATTTGGAATGATAGGTTTTTTATTGTATATTAAAAATCAAAAGGAAGTGATGGGTAGAATCTCCCTGGGTACTGGATGATGTGGTGTATAGCAAGAAATTTTGCAAAATCCGGTGAGTTGTCCAGTGATAATGTTGAGACCAAAAAGTCTCATTTCCAATCAAGTCAGATAAGATTTGCAATAGTGAGAAGTGAGAGGTCTACTGACATGGATGACTTAATTACACCTCGTTAGAATAGACGCCCATTCTCCCACCCACCAAATAGAAACTGGAGACTGAGAATTCTTGGCATTGAAGTCAGGGCAGGTACTTGGTGACTCCTCTGGACTTCCATCTTGGTCACCAGGCATCATCATGCTCTAGGGGCAGTGACCACACCCATCCGCACCCTTGGACCTTGGCATCTGACACATACTAACTTCACCAAATCATCATGGCATATCCTCTGATTCATCTACAGTTCACTTCTGCACTTAAATGCTGCATTTGGCAGTACACCAGCACCTCTCATTAGAATGCTGCAGCATGTTTACTGTGCCCATTTGGACAGGAACCCAACTCATGGAATGGACCAGGCTGTATATCAGTGCTGCTTTCTCAGTCTGTTAGTGTCCCCTCACTTTGTACTTACCCTCACAGCATCCCTGCTTTGCATTGCCTTCAGCTCCTCAGCCAAACCCTTAGAGTACCCTGGCTTGCTTTATTGTTTAGTGTAGGCATAAAGCCAAGTAGTAGTGATCAGTCAGGAAGTGGGCATTTTGCTGGCACTGCCCCTTGTCAGATTACATCTGCTCTATGTGCCAGCAGCTTATTCACCAAACACACTGAATGTGCTGCAAGCAAATGACAATGTCTCAAAGTCGATGGGAGTAACCCTCAGTCAAATCTAGGGAGACATTCTTCAGGCAGGGGCTCCCAGTGCAGAAAATCTAGACGAACCGTCAAAATCAGTCCAGGGGCTTGGGCATGGTCAGTTGGCTGTTCTGGTGGCCAGGGTCAGGGGGCAGTGACTCTAAGTCAGAGGAGTCACATGGAATACAGATAGAACTAGCCACTTGGATTCAGAACTGGCTCGAAGATAGAAGACAGAGGGTGATGGTGAATGGTTGCTTTTCAGACTGGAGTCCTGTGACCAGTGGTGTGCCATAAGGATCGGTGCTGGGTCCACAGCTTTTCATCATTTATATAAATTATTTGGATGTGAACAAAGGAGGTATAGTTGATGAGTGTGCAGATGACATGAAAATTCAAGATGTAGTGGACAGGTTACCTTATAGTACAATAGGACCTTGATCAGATGAGGAGAAAGTGATGACTGCAGATGCTGGAGATCAGAGCTGAAAATGTGTTGCTGGAAAAGCGCAGCAGGTCAGGCAGCATCTCCTGTTCCCTGGATGCTGCCTGACCTGCTGTGCTTTTCCAGCAACACATTTTCAGCCTTGATCAGATGAGCCAATGCGGCAGGAGTGGCAGATGGAGTTTAATTTAGATAAATGCGAGGTGCTGCATTTTGGAAAGGCAAATCTTAGCAGGACTTATACACTTAATGGTAAAGTCCTAGGGACTGTTGCTGAACAAAGAGACCTTGGAGTGCAGGTTCATAGCTCCTTGAAAGTGGAGTTGCAGGTGGATAGAAAAGTGAAGAAGGCGTTTGGTATGCTTTCCTTTATTGGTCAGGGTATTAAGTATAGGAGTTCGGAGGTCATGTTGCAGCTGTACAGGACATTGGTTTGGCCACTTTTCAATACTTTGTTCAATTCTGGTCTCCCTAATATAGGAAAAATGTTGTGAAACTTGAAAGGGTTCAGAAAAGATTTACAAGGGTGTTGGCAGGATTGGAGGTTTGAGCTATAGGGAGAGGTTGAATAGGCTGGGGCTATTATCTCTGGAGTGTTGGAGGCTGAGGGGTGACCTTATAGAGGTTTATGAAATACTGTGGGATGGATAAGATGAATAGCCAAGGTCTTTTCCCTGGGGTGGGGAGTCCAAAACTAGAAAGTATAGGTTTAAGATGAGAAGGGAAAGATTTAATAGGGACCTAAGGAGCATTATTTCACGCAGAGGGTGGTGCATGTATGGAATGAGCTGCCAAACGAAGTGGTGGAGGCTGGAACAATTATAGCATGTACAAGACATCTGGATGGTGTATGAATAGCAAGGGTTTAGGAGGATATGGGCCAAATGCTGGCAAATGGGACTAGATTAATTTACCTCTCTATGAATCTGTAACTGTATGAGTGGGCAATGGTCAGATGTGTGGATCCAGTGAAACCAGTCCCGGGAGTCATGAGAACATAGTCTGGAAGCTGTTCAGATGTCAGTCAGGCATTGGTCACTCAGGATTGTTACTAAATCAGTCAAAGGGGTGGGTCACAATCAATCCTCGGGATTCACCTACTAAAGTAAAGGGAAGAGAGGATCGTTATCAGGGGTCACTGCTGAGGGAGGGAAGCTGAGGGAAATTAAGTGAGTAGATTGGAATCAGAATGCTGGGATGCAACGGGGATTATAATAGTGAATGGAGGCAACTCAATTTCTATATATATGCATACATCCATATATATATGGGAGACAATCAGGGATTGATGGGAAAGGGGTAATGTGGGAGTTGGAGATGTCATTGACAGGAAGCAGCATCCAGCAGTGACACATGGAAGGTGCTGGCTGTGGCCTGTACAATATGCGACCAAGGTCTTGGATTGAGGAGTGGCCAGGGCCTACACGAGCGATGGCAAGCTGAGGGTTATGTGATGGGGTGGTTAAGGGTGGGAGGGGAGATGTTATGGTGGGAGGGGAGATGTTACGGTGGAGGAAGCAAAATTTGGGAAATGGCTTTCACTTCTTCAAATGAATCTTGGTCCTTTGTTCAGGCACTGAATACTTTTGAATGAAGTATTCCTGAAATTAAGAGTCTAAAGATAACCATTGTCGGTTGTCGGAAAAACCCATCTGATTCACTAATGTCTTTAGGGAAGGAAACTGCCATCGTTACCACGTCTGGCCTACATGTGACTTCAGACCCACTGCAATGTGGTTGACTCTTAACCTCTGGGCACTTAGGGAAGGGCAATAAATGCTGACCAACAACACCTTCATCCCATGAATGAATAAAAACATTTCCCCTTCTGCTCAGCACCACAGGTTAAACACACTAGGTTCTGCTTAACATGCTTGCAGCATCGAGCTGGTCCTTGTGAGAGGTACACCTGTGTCAGGGATGTTGCTCAATTCCAGGGTATCTGGTGAGTGATGAGTTATTCTGCATCCAGTGCATGGTGTGATGGAATGGAAATCAGGTGTGATGCATGCCACTGAGATGGGAACAGCAGTTAATGTTGCGATTTTGGTAAGGTTCAACGAGAATTCTCTCAGCAAGATTCCCTCCAACAAACACGACTTGCACTTGGCTGAAAAACTCTTAAGATTCAGCCCAATACCAACATTTTGTCATTGTCCCTGAATTCCCAACTTTATTGGCATCAAAAAGTGGCTTCAGGAGAAGGACAGCAAACAACTTCTCAGGGACATCTAGGGACAGAAAATAAATACAATAGCTGTGCCCTGTGGATAAATAGAGGAAAGAGCAAACTATGACAATGCTTGACCTTTGCAACCAATCAACCACTTTGAAGTGGAGCCACTGTTAGATATAGAAGCCCTACAGTGTGACAACAGGCCCTTCGGCCCAACAAATCCACACCAACACTCCAAAGAGTAACCCATCCAGACCCATTCCCCTACTGCTCTATGTTTACCCCAAACTAATACACCTAACATTCACAACCCTGAACACTATGGGCAATGGCTAATTCACCTAACCTGCACATCTTTGGATTGTGGGAGGAAACCGGAGCAACCAGAGGAAATCCACGCAGACACAGGGAGGATGTGTAAACTCCACACAGACAGTCGCCCAAGGCAGGAATCGAACCCCTGTCCCAAGCATTGTGAGGCAACAGTGCTAGCCATTGTGCCGCTGTATTCAAATGTAGGAAATTGTGGCACAGCAAGATCTCACAGACACGCTTGCATTAATGACTTTCACCCTTATTTTTCTCTTATTAAACGAGGAATTAATATTGTCACCAATATAGCTGTCTGTTTCAAAGATGCCGTCAAGTATTTATGTATACTTGAGAAGGCACAGAGATCTTGTTTGAATGTGTCATACATAAGACAGTGATTCCACCTCATCAAACTTTCAGTGCCATACTAAAATGTCAGCCTCATACATTTCCTCAGGTTCCTGGCCGAAGGCGTTAACCAATGGCTTACAGACTCAGAGACAAATTGCTGACCATTGAATCAAAGCAGAAAGCTATTTAAAGTTTTTATTTAAATCATTAAAAATGTTTTCTGGAATGTGTGTGTCATAAACTGGGTAAATACCAAGCTCAGAAAGCTTTCTTTCCCATCAGTATCTTGTTTGCTTCTAACAACTACTACAGCAAACAGATTGAATCCTTATTGTGGAAAATAGTCCCTTTACAAATAATTTAGAATTCTTGACAAAAACTTCCAAGTCCATTCTGTGAAGAGTGGAAGTTGCTACACAAATTAAAGATAAACAAAAGTTATGTCACAGCATAAATATCTTTGGACATACTTGGGACAATGAAATGTAAAACTTTTGATTTCAAATTCAAACCATGTTTTCACAAGTTTTCCAGTAAGAGAATCAAAATGAAAAAGAGAAAATAATAGGGAACACATTTACATCATTCGGGGCCTTGATGGCAGGAAGGAAGGAAATTGAATAAATCATGTCTCACTCCTTGTGTTATATGAAAAAACAAAATTATCACATTGCTACAAGGATCAGAATGTAACAATTGGTGAATTTCATTCTCAGAAATCTCTCAACAAGGAAATTGAAGTTGATTTATTCAGAATGCTGATCCGATGAATAGTGGAAGGATAGACGGCTATGATAATCAATAACCATTTTTAAATATAACTTCTATGACAGGTAAATCGATTACAGCATTAAAGGAGGCCATTCTGCTTAAGATGTCTACGCTACATCTGTGGATTAATAATTCAGCCGATCACAGCAACTCTGCTTTTCTCCATAGATTTGTGATATGTTTTCCTGTTCAGGTAATTATCCAATTCTCTGTTGAAGGCCTCACTCAAGTCTGCCTCCACTACACACTTGGGCAGTACATTCCAGATTCAACCTACTCACTGCATAGTAAGAATTATTCCCATGTTGCCTTAAGTTCTTTTCTCATTCACCTTAAATCTGTGTCCTCTCATTCTAAATCCTTCCATCAATGGAAACTGTTTCACTCCATCCACTCTGTTCAGACTCCTTGTGATTTTGAACATCTCCATTGAATCGCTTCTCAACCTTCTCCCCTGTAAGAGAAACAGCCACAACTTCTCCAATCTATCCAAATAGTTTTTATAAATCTTTTCTCTCTACACTCTCAAAACCTTTCACACCCTTCCTAAAGTGTAGTGTTTAGAATTGGACATAATGTTCCAGTTGAAAATAAGCCAGTGTTTTATATGTGCTCACCTTAGCCTACTTGTTTCTGTAATCTATGACTTTAGTCATAAAAACCGGGATGCAGATACATTTAATAACCAATTTTTCAATCTTCCTTATCACCACTATGATCCCAGCTGATTTTATCACTGGGCAAGTCAGATTCCAGTCTGAAATCTAGCTTGATGATATTTTGTCTTTTTCCCTGTCCTCATTATTAATGTAGATCAAGGAATGCAGTGATCCTGATACTCACCCAAGGAGATTGCACAAAAATTCTTCCCGCAGTTCAAAAAGCAACTATCCACTACTATTCTCCTTTTCGTTCTGTCACTCAGCTAACCTCATAACTGGGGTTTAGATTAGAGTGGTGCTGGAAAAGCACAACAGGTCGGACAGCATCCGAGGAGCAGGAAATCGACGATTTGGGCAAAAGCCCTTCGTCAGGAATTGCCTTTTGCCTAACCTCATAACTGGGCTGCATTGTACCTTCATGCTTTAACTTTGTGGACAAGGTGTTACAAGCACTTTATCAGACATCTTTTGGAAATTTACCTATACAATATAAACTACATTACTCTTATCAAGCTCCCTGTTACCATAGCAGAAAAAGTCAGTTGAAGTTGTTCCACGTGTTGCCCTTAACAAATCCTTTCTGGCTTTCCTTATGTAATTCACATTTGGCCAGGCTACAAACGTTTTGTTCCAGATTATCAGTTCTAAAAACTTTGTTACAACAAAGGTGAAACTGACTGGTCTGTAGTTGTGAGTCTTAACCTTATACCTTTTCCGCTCTGTGAGCTCACCACTACTTTTGTCTTCCCCACAGTTTTTGAGCAATTTGTGTCTTGAAATATTAAGCAGACTAGCCCTACCTTTTTTTGAGCCTCAATTCTGTTACTGCTCCATATCCACACATAGCTATAGGGAGCACATCACATTCATACACCCCACATTTTGCATATATGGTTCTAAACCTGTCATTGTACTCTTCACAGTCTTTCTTTGTCAGTTCATATCGAAATAGTTACATTTTATTCTCTCATACTATTAATGGCATAAGAAGCTTTTCCAAGCATCAATATCATTTGTCCTGAAAAGGCTGGATGACATACATTAAAAGCTGAAAACAACACAGGCTCAAGTGCTAATATATTATCACTATACATATGACATATAAATAGTAACAGGAGTAGGCCAACTGGCCTATGAGGCAGAGGTGGGGACTGCAGATCCTGGAGATTAGAGTCAAAATTGGAAAAGCACAGCAGGTCAGGCAGCATCCAAGGCGCAGGGAAATCAACATTTCGGCAAAGGCCCTTCCTCAGGAATCCTTGGTCTTTGAGCCTGGTCTGCCATTCAATAGGATCATGGCTGATCTGACATTCCTCAAGTCCTGCCCTTCTCGATAACCCTTTGATTCCCTGATTGATCAAGAATCTATCTATCTCAGCCTTAAATATATACACCAGGACTCCACCCCCACAGCTCTTTGAGGCAAAGAATTCCAAAGACTTAAACCTTCTATGAGAAGCAATTCCTTCTCATCTCAGTTTGAAATTGGCACTCCCTCATTCTGATACTATTTCCTCTGGTTCTGGACTCTCCCATGAAGGGAAACATCCTCTCATTATTTATCTTGTTAAGCCCTTTCAGAATCCTGTATGTTTCAAATCCCCTCTAAGCTCTAGTGTTTTCTAAAAATGTTGCTACTACTTCTTTAATTTTGGGTCCAATATTTTTCCAATAGTAGACATTAGGTTAATTGATCTTTTGCCTGCCTTTTGCCTCTCGCCCTTTTTGAATAGGGGTGTCACATGAACAGTTTTCCAATCCTCTGGTACTTCTGCAGATACCAAGGAGTTTTGGAAAATTACATCTAATGCATCTACTATCTCTTTAACTACTTCATTTAGGATCCCAGAATATAAGGCTTTAGCCCCATTATGCTTCCTGAAAGACATCTTTCTCAGCATGGCACTTGCATCTAGGAAAGACCGTATCACAGTATGATACAGATCTCCAATTCTGTACGTGGGCAGAATCAATAAGTAAACTAATCTTGATTTCCCGAAATCTTTGAGCTGGTAGATATCAATGGTCTGCCAATGGCAGCACTATCATTATGCACTGATCTCAGTGAGGTCACATTTCATGAAATTAAACCACTCCCACTGTGGCAAAAAAAAACCACATGTGACGCATTTAAACCAAGCAATGATATGCAAGGATATGACTTTAAAATGAGCTGTAAGCCACTACCGGGATGATTACGTCTGACTCACTGAGCAGACTACCCAAACTACGCAAAGACCAAGGTAGTCTACACATTGATGCTCTCGCTGACAAAGCTGAAAATATTTTCAGAATGATCTATTTCAACTAGGAAAGAGCCAGCTTCCCTCAGACTCAATCTGGTCCTAATCATTTATCAACTTGAAGTACAGCGAGCCTGTCTAATACCTCTCCATAACAGTTTTTAAAACTTCTAGTGTCTCAACCATCTTCCCTTCCATAATGACTTTAGTATCTCCTTCTTCCTTTGTCGAATTGCCAGAATGCAATTAGGAATTCAGCCATGCACGCTACCTCCATGCATCAGTATACCTTTGATCCCTAATTGTCTCCCTGTCTTCCCTCACTATTTAGATATCTATAAAAGCCATTTTGGATGCAAATACACAAGCTGTATATTCTCCAATGAAAAGGTATACCTTTACACTCATGGACTTATAAACTCAATTTATCGAGTACTCATTAATTTAGTACACCTTAATGTGAGCAGGAAGTGGCTGGTGTGCTAGTTCGTAACACATCACAAGACCCATTAAGGCTTAAAAGAAATCTAAATTAGAATGTATAGCAAAATTGATACTTTTCTCTGCTAAATATTCAATTTGTATTTTTATGTTCATAAAATATCAGGCAAGGTGCTTCCCAAATAGAAACTATTCACTTCTAGATAAATTGTCTGCAATGTTCTATATTAATATAGTTTTGTAAAGTTGTCATATTCAATTAAAA